>NC_140127.1:19857547-20555047 GCF_964035555.1 Netta rufina | reverse complement strand
TGTGGTATACTTAAAGCCCATCCCTCAGGGTTAAATCTCCATCTCCTGACAATTACAGCCTAGATGAGCCCAGGCTGTCTGGCTGCACTTCTCGCACTGATGGAAAGCCTTGTGCAGCTTAGGGATGGACCTGGATGTGGCATGTGTGAGCTAACTGAGCGAGCTACTGTTCAGACTGAGAGCAAAGCATACCAGCTTCATTTTCAAATGTCTCAGCTTTCAGGCTCTAATAGGAACTCTTCCTGGACTGTAACACAGTGTTGCTCTGACCCATTTCATTCACCCAGTCTTTCTGCCTACCTCTCTGTTCTCCACATCAGCAAGCATTTTCCTCTCTTTCTCCCTCTAGCTCTGTCTCCTATGAGTATGAGAGCCTCCTTGCTGTCTGGCTTTCTGCCAGACTTTTTCTGCCCTATCAAAATTTTGCAGCATTTAAATCATATCTGAAAAGAAGTATTTCATTCTTTCTTCCTTTTTCAACTTAACACTTTGATTACGCTATTTATTTTTCCAAGCCTGTTGGCAGGCAATGAGGGGAAAAAAGGAGCCTAAAGCTAGAAAACCAAGAAAGAAAATGAAGCTGTATTGTAGCTGTCTGACCTACGGGCCCAGCCAAAACTGCAGAAGGAAAAAGCAACCCACTGGTATGGCAATGTCGTGTTAAGGGGTGTAGCTGATTAACCGTTACGGGCCTGGTCGGATTCAGGGTATTGAACCAGTCGGACATTCATCAAAAACACATTAACCGTCTGGGGGTCCGTTCAGACATTCACCAAAAACGCATTAACCGTCTGGGGGTCTGGTTGGATTCAGAACACTGAACTATCACGGATAACCACCCTCACCCTCGTTGCACTTAATGAGAGTTATCACAATGCAATCAAGTATGGTTTATTACAGCAACAGATAATCAGGTTCTTTTGGATTGCCAGTGATAGGGACTGTCTGCAAAAGCAAGCTAGTATGCATGAAATACACAGGTGTTATAGGTGTTACAGATGTTACAGGTGTTATAGGTGTTGTAGGTGTTACAGATGTTACAGGTGTTATAGATGTTATAGATGTTACAGGTGTTATAGATGTTACAGGTGTTTACAGGTGTCACAGGTGCGCAGCCTAGAAATAAACACGTTAAAAGGATTAAAGACTCTATAGAGATTTATAAGCAAGTATTCAGATCTCACCCAAAGGCGTCCCAATGGGGGGGGAAGAGAGGCTCAGCCCGCCGACTGACCCCAGGAGTCAGGAGGTCCTAAGGATGTTGTATTTCCTCGGGATGGTATCTCCCCTGACGGTGGTATCTTTCCTAACATCCCCTCTCTCTTGGGCCAATTTATATTATTTTCTATCTTTTAGGTGGAGCTTGAGTGGCTCTAGTCAAGCATATCTTAGTTATGATTGGTGTAAAGTTTTCCCGTCTCCGTTTAAAGTAATAGGCTCCGAGAAATTCAGGGCGCATGCTCAGTGAGGGGTGGTCGCACCTTGGAGGCAGGTAGCTTTTGGGATGGAGGTGTGTTTTGGTATTATAATGATATTATAATGAGCAAAAAGTACACTAGGGTACAGCATTTGTCAAAACATGACAGGTCTTTGGCTCAGGGTGGCAAAAAGTGCAGCTTTGTGCACAAGAACAATCGAGGCCCCACCTGATTACAGAGCCTAGCCGTGGTGTCTCCACTCCACTCTACGCTCCGTGCTGTTCCTTAGAGCTAGCACACCAAGTTTCCCCAGCACGATAGCATCTAAGGTTGGGAGCCTAGGAAACACTCAGGTAATGCAGTTATGCCCTACCCTGAAAGCCTCTTCAATGCTGTACCTTTTCCTTAAAAATGTGAATGTTAGTTTTATTTTCCTAGTTACTTCAGGCATTAACACCACAGGCAGCAGGGGGTTGTGCCTGACAGCGGGGCAGGAAAGAGAAATCTAGGTGTGATGATTGGCAGTCTGAAGACCAGTACACTCACCTCCTACATTTAATTTGGATTTGGGGAGACAATGGAGAAAAGAGGGTTATTTTTAGAGGGTAAGAGATTCAAGAACACATGAGGTTTTGGAAGGATGGGAGTGTTTTAACTTGTAGCTAACCTCTCGCTTAGCTTCTTCTCAGGTAGGACATTGAAGGCTGACATTCATCCTTCATCATTCCTGCCTGTTGTCACAGTTTCTGAAATCTAGCATAGGCTGTAGCTACCAATGGAACTTGCCAAATGATACAGCAAACTACCAGGGCTTAGCTAACATGCCTATGCTCTGGAGTACAGATTAGAATTCCCTTGTATGTTTGAACCATGCCTAAATCACTGGGGTCTATGGGTGATGCTATAACTTCTCAATCAGCATCAGCAAAACAACATCATACAACCTTTAAAAAGCTCATCTGCGAGGCAAAAAAATCCTATTCTGCAGAGCTATCTGGCTCCTGCTTTTCACCAGAGTGACTTGATGTCAGAGTGACTAATGAAGCAATCAGCTGGGTATAGCTCACATGGTATTTTAGCACTCTGATTTCCTCTTTTTATAGTATGTGAATAATAATAATAACAACACCAACAAAAAAGCTAAGGCAAATTACTTCAGATTTTCAAAAGAATTTCTTATTTAGCTGCTTGATTTGAAAAAATAACAGCTAGAAGGGGTTTAACCACAGTTTTTACTGTCATCAGCGTCAATGCTGAGCACTTCTCAAACCCTATCCTACATAATTGGTGTACGTAATTTATCACTGCACATACTATACGAGCAATGAACAAATCTTCCTTCAAATACTGAATCTGTGCCACTCACAAGGCAACAGTAGCAAGAAAGCACCACTGTAAGAGGCAAGGAATCCAAAGTGTCATTTTTAAATGTAAATCAAGAAACCTGAACCACAGGCTATACCCCTATTAATATACTGTGCAGGGAAAGAAGTCAGAGGCAGGAACATTGCAACCAGTGCCTTGATTCTGCCATAATATCTTCCTTCCATCTTGTGCATGCAAGCAGCAAGCTATCACTGCAGTCAACAACTTGCAGATTGGGCAGTAGGAGCCAAGAATCACAGAATGGCCGAGGTTGGAAGGGACCTCTGGAGATCATCCAGTCCAACCCCCCTGCCAAGAAGCAGGTCACCTAGAGCATGTTGCAGAGGATCACATCCGGGGGGGGCGTTGAATATCTTCAGAGAAGGAGACTCCACAGCCTTTCTGGGCAACCTGTTCCTGTGCTCTGTCACCCTCATAGTAAGCTAGCTACTGATATGTTTGCTTTCCAGGGTATCTTCCTCCTCTTGGAGTCTATGAGCAGTGAACACTGTTATAGCATAGCTAATAAAGTCTACAGTGTGCACGATTAGTATCAGATGCACATGTATTGCAGCATTAGGGTAACAGTGGCATGGTTTATGGATATCTTGGATTAGGTCAACCAATGCAGTTGGAGAAAACAAAACCAACTTTGAGCACAAGTTAATTCTTTTCTAATGTTCCAATATATAAATTGCACATATATATTAATGTATAAACTATTACCTTTCCTTATAAATTTTGTCTCACTTATTCACTTATATATGTATAGCAGATTCTTAATTACTTGTGTCTTTATTAATCCACTTACCATTCCTGTTGGTATAAAATGCCATTATAACAAAGGAAGATATATTTTACCATTCGTCACCAAACCTCCGTACAGTCCATCCACGATTAAGGACAAAGGCTTCCACATAATCCTTATTGATTATATTCCTTCAGACTCATAAACTATCTTTTGCTTACACTCAGTGCAAATTTTCTTCTCTTGTTAATATCTGTGAGATGGGATAGTTCAGTTGCTGAGTCTCCTGGGGCTCACTCTGTATCTTTATGGCTTGTACCAGACCTACCTGACTGGATAACGAGGGAGGGATGAAGGAAATGGATGGCTGTATGAAAGGGGAAGCCATCACCCGCCAATGCACAGCCATTCTTCAGCCAAACTTGAATCTTTTAGAATGTTCTTTTCCAAGCAAAGTGACACCTTATTCGAAGATAAATAATACATCTAAATTTTAGAAAACTGAATGCCCAACTAAAATGTTATTTCAGTAAATGAAATGTCTTCATTGCAATATTAATGATCTTAGATTTTCCTAAATGCTTCTTTTAACTTCCTGTTTCACAGAAGTTATTTAAAGATGAACAGGTATGACCTGGTGCTTAGGGACATGGTTTAGTGGGTGACATTGGCAGTAGGGCAATGCCTGAACCAGATGATCTTGGAGGTCTTTTCCAACCGCAGTGATTCTGTGATTCTATGAAAAGAATGAAGCAGCAAGCTTTTTCCTGCCCTAAGAGAAAACAAGCAAGAAAGTTCCAAAATGAGCAAGCAGCTGGTGGGAGTTTGGCTGCTGGCTGGGGCCAACCCATGATATACAGGAGAGAATCTGGGACAAAACTTGAAAGCAACATCTGGTTTTATAGGTGAAAAGACATTGTGGGGGGTGGGTGATGAAAGTGAAACCAGTCCCCCGTTCTCACCACGAAGGAAATACAGACCTATTACCTAAGTTATGCTGTGGGGCCTATGCACTCTCTCCCACTCAACTTGAGCAACAATATTGCCAATAAGCGTATATAATTACTTGCTTGGATCATTTTCAAATATGGAATTGTGCCATGGAAGGTATAATGATTTCTGTATAAATAGTAATTATTTCTAAGCAACAAGTGTAGACATGATAATCATCTTTGAAATTGCTATATTTAGGGCATGCTGAAGGATGACTTGGAAAAGAGACTGATAAGTTCAAAAACTGTCTGCAGAGAAAGCACTTCATCACTGCACAATCATGTTTTATTCTCTCTAGTTGTCTCCTCACACCAATCTTATTCTGGGTTTCTAATCTAACAGTTCTTTTACCTGCAACAAGACAGACCACTCCTCCTTATAATATTCATCCTCTTTTTCATATATATCATCTACCTTTCAGCCTGACAATGTTGGTATGTTGGGATCTTCTGGTAAAGAAGCTTCAATGTTGCTGGCCACAAGTCTAATCTAATTCTATTTTTGGTAGCATCTGATTGTACAGGAGTTATACCAGACTTGATCCATACAAAACTCAACTTGTGAAGTCAACCATTCAGATCGGTGGAGGTTGTGGAAAGTGGAGATCTCTTTGTAAGAGATCTGGCAAGAGGTGGCAACAGATGGCAGCTCAACTTCTCAGGTCCCATCATTTTTTTGTGGGAAGATATGAGGCTGCGCATGTCTGTAGGTCCCTGACTGACCTGTGGAAAAAGAGCCTTCATAATCCCATGAGCTTTTTTTTGCACTTTCCGTGGCAAATGTATGCTACCCATCCAGGGTTTCCACCCAGTGCACTCCTATTTATAACAAGTGTCTTTAACCTGCCGATTAGTGTAGATTCCTTCCTTCACTGTTTAATGTACCTGGGCCAAGTGTTTTAACTGACTTTTGAAACTCAACAGCAAAGCCCTGTATGTTGTTTTTGGTCCTGTGGTTCTCTGGTAGATGTCACACAGTGCGTGCTCCCAACTCACCCAGCATTGCAAAGCGCCTGAAGTTGGCAGAGCTAGGTTAGTAAAAATTAGGCTTCCCACATGTCTCTACAAATCATGGTGTTCTGTTTTGCCCCCTGGCCAAAAGAATGCCAGACACGAGCCTGCATGCTAACTACCAGAGAAAATTCCTGAGGTCTTCCTGGCAGTTTGAAGAGTATTACATAGCATAGCTTCTTACTATTGAAATACGGGTTCAGTGATAGGTCTCCTAAAGGGGTATGTGTATCTGTGCGTATTCTTACAGATATACTTCAAGAAGAGTGACAGACAGTAAGTAGATCCTGTGCTAAATGCAGCTCATTTGGGCGGAAAATATGTTGCTTTAACTGTAAGCAAACCCAAGAAAACAGCTATTAGAAACTGAAATAAATGTGGTCTCCAGGTACATCTTAACCTACAAATTGATGCATAAAGGTAAGACACTCCTGCAAAGATGCATCTTTTAGGGACATCAGCTTCTCTTCATTTCAGAATGTACTTTGACATGGGACCTGAAGTAATGTGTGTGTGAGAAAGACAAGAAGCATAGAGGAGAGTTATTGCAGCAGAATGCACAGTGAGAGGAAGAAGGAGGTGCAGTATTGTTCCTCTCTGTATCTTTTATTTCTGAAGCTTTTGGCTTCTCAAAGGTTGGTCAGGTTTGCTAGATCATATTTATGTCCCCTATTTACATCCTTACCACAGAAGAACTGGGCATATTCCTGGAGCTGACACCACAGAAATTCAAGCACAACTAAATCCAAGATAGCTGCAACCCAATCAGAGGACTATAAAAGAAAGAACTGGGGAGGAGGCCTTGGCAGTAAAAGTATGCGAGAAACAGGAGCCCACCCAAAGACATTCAAAGGTCATTTGTGACACTCTTGGAGATTGCCTATGGGATACCATTCCAGAAGGGCATATTCACCTCATGAATCCTGTGTCATATCTGACAGCCCTATGTTTAAACACGTGGACAACTGAATTTAACCCCAAAGCTTCCTGAAGCAAGAAGACAAGGACAGAGGAGGAGATTGAAAGTAGAAAAGCAATTAATGGGACAGGAAGATAAAAGCAGTTGTATTACCTTTGCAATGTTTAATTGGATTGTTACCTGAAGTGCAGGAACCCTTCAAGTGTGTATGCAAACTAGATATACCCTTGCCTGCTAAGCAACGTTCACAGTTCCTTCAAGCAACCTAAAATGTATGTGTTCATGCAAGTGTTGGAATTTATTTCCCCATAACTTATGGGTGGAATGGATTTCTCCGGTCCCAGATTCTACAAGAGACTTGCACTCACCTCAGCAACGTCACTGGCTTCTACTCTGCTATTGGCATGCCGGTCTGGGGAAAAGAGTCCTCATTTCCAGAAAGTGATAAACTACCTCTATCTAGCCCAATGCTCCTTTATTTTAATTAAACTCTAATGCGTATCTGGGCCTTGGAGGCTGAGTAGAGCTTCTATTAACCAATATTACCATTTCAAAAGTATTTCAGATTACATATAGGGTCTGTAAATGCTTCAAGTTATTAGAGCAGTATTAAGTAAATTTAATATTTTTTTTATTATTTTTTTTAATAATTAGCTTTTATATTTCCCAGCCTACAGAAAGCCATGGAGGTATGCTACATACCTTTGAAGTCTTCTAAAACATGCAAAACATTTAAAAAGAAACTAAGTTATAAACAATATATACCCATAACATCAGCTAATTTTAAATGTAGTCAGCATACTGCATGCAAGAAATATGTCATAAAGGAGCATATTTAAGAAATGAGAATCAGTTTGGAAATGTAATGTGAGCTTCTTAGATTAAAAATAATTCTACTCCTAAATGAGGAATAAAATGCATATGCTGCATACCAGGAATCAAACCTGGCCATGAACCGGGGGTATGTGACATTTCCATCTTCATCAAGGGGGATTCTGTCAAGTAGCAGCTCAAACTCTTCATCAGTAATCTCCACACCAAACCTGAAACAAACAGCAGTTAGCAGCACTGGCTGGCGGAGTTCACATTTGGGTCAACAGTACCCACAATACCCCGAGCATATGGCTGCCATTAACTCTTTGTTACTGCTTCGGTCCTCCAGATCAAGAGCACCACGTGAATATCAGAGGTTAATCAGGGTTTTGATCGCCTCAGCATTCTCAAAGAAAGAAATTCTACCCTAGAGTCCTGGCATTGGTGAGGCACAGAAATAGAAATACTAGCATATTGAACTGTGTGCAATTGTCCTCTATAAAAAGTTATTCATTACACTAAAACACTGGTATTGCTTAAACTAGTTAACTCTGAAAGGCTTTTCATTTGGACTGTTTAGCATGAAAGAAAATGTAGAGAAAAACTGTCTTTTCGGGGAAACAGCTTCTTAGTGCTTTTGGAAAGCATTTCATAAAGGCTTTAAAGACATTTTGCATACAAATATTTAAAAGTGGCGGTGTTTATTCATCAGCAAGAAAGTGTTTTCACCTCTCCAGAACAATCAAAACATAATCCTTGAGATACTGGCATAAACAGGAATGACTTAAGCAATAATAAAGAACAAGGCATTCATTCATCATTTTGCAAAGCTGATAAAACTCAGCTCACTTTTGGTGGGATATATTTTCTTCTCAGCAAGGCGGTGAAAGGGTTCACAAAAGGTAATATTTATTTGTTGCTTTGGTTTCATCATCATGCATTCCCATTTCATGTAACTCAAGAAAAAGTTCTGTTAGAGTGCCATGCGTCTGTAACTGCATAGCAGCTCCCTCGAGATTTCTGACTCCCAGGTTTGGAGCTTGGCAAATGACTCATTTACCCTGCTTTATGTCTTAGGAAGTGTGCTGAGGAGGGCAGATACAGCTGCTTTTTCGTTTGCCCTCAGCTGACAGTACTTATTTTACTGCCTTTCAACTTTGCTTATCTACATTCACTTCTCATTTAGACACGTGCATTTACAGAAGCTTAACGCATAAACAAAGTAAACATGCAGCATTTTTTCCCCATGAAGAATAGAAAACCTAACTTGGCTGGGGAGTTCCAGTAAGAACAAATTCTCAGGAATCTGTAACTGTTAAACAACAGCGGGGGTTAAACAACATTGCACAGATCATTTGAAGATTACCTATTTGCATATGTGATCAATGGACAAAATCTGTTCACTTACATGATCAATGAAATTAAATCTCATTTTTTTTGTTGCTATTTCCAAATCCTTGTCTCCATCGTTAGCATCAGGGGACGCCATTCCAGAAAGGAATAAAGGCTGTATGTAAGGCACAAGCAGCTTGGTACTCTGCTGAGAACCAAAGCTGGGTAAACTGGCCAACTTGTAGATCTGCAACTAAAACAGATAGATTTATTACTGTTTATTATTATATCATATCTTTGTGCATAGTCACACATAGATTCTACGTAAAATAACACATGAGATCTGAGGAAGAAAAAGAACACCACTTAATACAACATGTATGTGTTTTCATAGCAAATACATGTATCTGGGGGAAGGAAAATGTTTGTTGTTTTTTTTTTATATTCTATATGACTATCTTCAGATAGGCAGGAGAGCAGCAAAACAACTATCTGATCAAAAAGCAAAATTAAGCTCTTTGAACATTGTAACATTGTTCTGCCGTTAAAGAATTGCAGTGATCTAAAGAATAATAAAATAATCTAAGAAATTGATCTTATCCATTTGGTCCTCTCATAGAGTAAAACTACTGAAGGGAGGCCCCACTTCTAGTCATACCATTTGCTGTTTTTGTAAATCTCAGAGACAGATAGAAATTCACACACAGATCACTCCAGTACCTTTAGCTGCAAATAAATAACCTTCCAGTCACTGATTAGGAAGACTTCTCTCTGGGCTCTGGCTTATATTATTTTTCTGTCTCCATAGCAAAAGATGGGTGCTCTGATTGTTCCATGTATGTGTTTGTATGGAAAAAAATATATATATGTTTTTGTTTGTTTGTTTGACCAAGAAGATGTAAAAGAAGGAATGACCAAGAAATGTAAAAGGAGGGAGAAAAATCTTCACTACTTCTGGTAACCAAATGAAAACAAAAATCGATAGGAAAATATGTAAGGATTTTCTTGGTACTGAACCCAACCTTATCACACCTTGTTACTGAGGATATTTCCCAACTCTATAGGTTCAGTATAGCTCTGAATAACTGCTTACTTCATTTAACATGGAGAGGCTGACAACTTGTTGTTGGCTGGCAGCCTGAGGCAGATAGGCAGTTCACTAACACGGAATGAACCATGCCACTGTGGCATTGAGCATTTCATGTCATTGCTTTCATAGGAATGTCTCAACCTGCTCTCCATATCAAGACACGTGTAGAGGCTGCTGGAAAAAAAAAAAAAAAAAAAAAAAAAAAAAAAAAAAAAAAGGTTTGGCTAAGTTCATTGCTCAAGAAAGCTATTCAACAGTCTACTGCCAAGAGGGACTTCATACACATGGAAGCACTGCATAAACACCAGCCATATACCCGACTGTCTACAAGTGTATTTTATGAGAAAAATACCAGTACCATTTAATGAGCTAAATAATGTCATTTCAATCAGGAGGGTGGGTCAGAATCACGCTTTCTTGAACGCTTCACTTTTCGTCTCTGGTAGTACTAAACGCCCTTCAGACTGTTTTGACTGTAGTGTTGTTGATTGCACACAACTCCTTCCTGAACCTGGCTGGGGAAAAGCAGCTGTCTGGAAAGAACCCAATGACCTCTGGGTGCCACAGTCCCTCCTAGGTGATGTCAAAGTCATTGCAATGTTGAAGCACCCCAAGCTCCCAAGGCATATCCAGGGAGCTGGGAGCTGATCCTGAAGGTCTGCTCTAAAGTATGCCTGTGTACATTTATTTTGTGGGGTGGTGAATCCTGTTGGAACAGAGGGAATCAATGCAGGGTTCTGAAGGGTGCCTCATCTCCACCTTATGTCATATCTGCAAAGTCAGAAAATACAGAGTGATATAAGGGAGTAAAATGGGGGAAGGGAGGAACAACGCTGCACCAACTTTGCATACTGACATTTCTTCCATTATTAAAATTCCAAAGACCTATTTTACATTACTGATCTCAGGATTTCTGGAAACATGCTGTGACTACATTACATCCTTCGTGCTCACTGATGTGGAAACAGAAAAAGCATTGAATGAAGAGTGTGTATGGCCTATACCATTTGTTATCCCAAACGCTGATATTATACTTTTCATTCTGAACTTCCCCCTTAAGCTTTATAAACATATCCAAGATATACAAAGGCAGTAAACAGGAGGATCAAGTGCTCCAGCATGCAAATGCAGCCACCTGAAACTAAGCAATGATTTAATCAAACAGCAACAGCACACAACAGATGAATCACTGAGTTCTCCAGGGCACATTTTCAAAGGCAGGTGCAATGGGCAGGACTTGAGAAAAAGATATCTATTAACTGGAGGGCTAAGCCTATTTAGACAGAAGCTGATGCAAAACGCAAGGGACTGGTTAACAGTGAGGTTGAGAGAAAATGCTTTGGCAAGAAGCCCAGAACCCTGGCAAAGGGAGCACCTGCAAAAAGCCACATGTGGTTTGTCGTACCAGTACCTACATTTGCACATGCAGATTGGGAAATTGTTATTTCCATTTTATCATATGTTTAACATCTCCAAGATCCTCAGATAAAAGCATCTCCCATCTTAAATCAAAGGGACAGAGAGGAAGACTAGGCACATTGGGAAATCCAGCAACTTCTTCAGAGAGTTATTGAAGAGTCTTTTAATCACCTATAAAGACACCACTCCTGGCTGCCAAGGTAACAGCAAGTTTTTAAGAAGTCGTTAGCAGAAGAGAGAAAAGATGCAAACAGCACAATCTCTGCACAAAGGCAATTGGGAAGAAGCACGGAGAGCAAGCAGAGAGGAAGGGCATGCTGCAGAAGCAGAAATGGCAAGACAAATAAGATAGTAGACCAGGTCAGAGGGATAAGCAAGCCTAAAACTGTGCTGGGCACTTGAAGCAAGAGATGTATATACTGATCTGATTGTACAGAGAAGTAAGTGGGAGGAATTTTCAAACAGGGCACAATATAGCCAGAAGGATAAACTAAGGGGATTATTCCAGCAGTGTGACCTCAGATCTGTCCAGGGAACAAGGCCAGGCAGAGGTATATGCAATTGCTGAGAAATAGCAGGCAGCTGTGAGGTACACGGCTGCACAGCTCCTATGTGCAAAAATTTGTGTGAAAAATGTGGAGCTAATTCTGGAAATTGGTTTCCAGAATTAGTGCTCTGGCATGCAGAGCACTAATTCTCTACATGCTGCATTTGCTTATAAAACATGGTTCCTCCTCAGCAAATTTTGTGCATTTTACAAGCAATCACCAGGTATCTTACCTGTGATAGCAACATTACTGAATCAAAGAGCAAAGGAATCAGAAGGATTCTCTTTAGCATTTTTAAAGTAAGCAACAACAACAAAATCTGGGTGAGTACTTAAATAAATATGAAAAGGGAATTTAACAACAAACTTCAAGAAGAGTCTAAAATAGTTTTATTGGCATAAATCACAGTTTCCAGTCCTCTCCAGAAAACCTACCCTTTTTCCACCACTCATGGCACAAACACTACAGGTGCCTGTGTGACCACATCTGCAGTGTCGGTGCCTACTTGGCCCTTCGATCCCTTTGTCACTCCCAAGGGATTCAGCAGACGTACATCACCAGTCTACACCTGGCAGGCAGTTTTTTTGAAGAAGCAACCTAACAGGTAAAAACTAAGTTTAGAATGCTGAACAAGTAAAGTGTCAATGAGAAAGATGCACAGGCAGCAAGACAGGGCTTAACCCAATACCTGGACAACCCTACCAAGCTCTCCTGGCTCTTTCTGTCCCCTGCCATTCAGAGCCTGCTGGTAGGCAACAAACTGCCATGGACACTGGCTCACACTAGAGGCTATTGAGAGCCTGGCCTCCACCCAATGGCTGGAAGGCAGCTAATCACCTTCTAAAATTTGGCCCCAAAGTCTCTTGTAAATTTTACTATTTAAACATAATCAAAGCAAGAAAAATTCACTCTGTAACAGCAGCACAAAAAGGAAAGGTAGTACCACATGTGCCTGGCTCCTTTTTGTTTCCCTATAGAAAAGAGGTCTAACATTCAGCTAAGTACCCATCAGAATCTGGGGAGGGGGCTTGCACACACCACAGTGTTTTGGGGTAAATTGAAGACTACCAGATCTGTGTCATATATACTGAGTCTTTACTGTGTCAAAAATGTGTGTTATCAAAGAGCTAACAACACGTGTTTTTTGTCCACTACTTTTTGGAACTGTGTATCCTTTCTTTCTGTATCTTAGATGATGTTGATCCAGCCCTTAGATATGGAAATCAGAATGTTCAGTATGTCCAGATGGTTACATGACCTTTTGTTATCCCCTAGTACCTATGTCCTTCACAAACTCATGGGTTTTACAGTCATTGACTTCTGCCTGCTGCAGACAGAACAGATTGTCCAGTCACACAACACTAGGAAATGAAACCAGATCTCATAAACTCTCATGCCATGAGTCTTTAACTACCCCTTTAGCCCAATATCTTTCTGCCCTTGCTAAAGCGATCTCTCAGATCTCAAGTCTGTGCATCAGGCAAAGCTATTTCAATGCTAGCATATGTTTCCTGTAGTACTCTAACAGTCCCACTCAGAGGATGTCTAAACAAAGCAGTGGTTAAAATGCTGCAGGCTGTCACCACCTGCCTGTATTGCACAGCAGCAGTCTCCCTTGCTGCTGAACAGGTAGTGGAAAGGCCAGGAACTGGGAGCAAATGAAAATGGAAAAAAATAAAATATGTGTGACTATTAGATGTCCTTTCATGTTAAAACAGATATCTGCAATAACATTGTAAGGATCTGCTGCTGCAAGCATTTCTCAGCTCCTGGGCTTCCATAGCACCTGCCCCAAGAAGTCAGTCAGTTGACCAAATGCCAATAGATGACTCACCCTGGAAATTGTACAGTTATTATGGGAAACACAAGGCCTCAGCTCCATCTCCTCACTACTGCTCTGACAGCAGCCAGCCATCACCTCTATAAGACCTGTGAAGGAGGATAATGCAAAGCCCAGCCCTTTTCCTCAGGACTGTCAACATTACCTGCAATGGAGGGTGTGAACTGCTTTGACTGATCCTAGGAACACTGCCACACCTATAAACCATGGGCGAAAAATCCAGGCTGGGCAAGAAGCTACCAGAGACAATAAAAGATTATTCCTTGCTGAAAAGGACATATTTCAGAAGCAGTTTCCCAATGCAAGAACTGCAGTGTTTGGTACCTGGAGGGTATGGGAGCTACTGTTTCCCAACCCTGAACAACAGCTGGAGATGTTAGGACACATTTCTGAAGTTAGAACCAAACACAGCAAAAGGAAGCCATTCTGATGGTATGTGTAGAAAAAGAGAACCTTTATTACAAAATAAATAAATAAATAAATAAAAGTAACGATGTAGAAAGAATAGCTTTCCATTCACACAGGATGTTTTCCCTTGGGAAAAAGATTAAAAAAAAATAATAATAATAATAAAAAATGCCATAACTAACTTGGAAATAGTTTTGTTAGCACAAACCAGAAGTTTTACATTACATGGTCCAAAGCTGCAGCTCCTCAATTCATTTTCATTGGGCAGTTTTACCAAGCTCTCTCAGCAAGAAGCAGTGAACCAGCTGCAGTTTTGCCAGCCCTGCCCAGGGCTGCTTGCTCTCCTCACAGCTGGGATCTGTACGCTGCAGCTGCTCCCTCATGCCCACAAGGATGCTAAAAATACAGGACCTTCTGCTGAAGCACAAGATACCTCATGTCTGATACCCTGGAAAAATACATGTTAAAGCCCAGTTCAAATCTGACCACTCTACTCTAAAATCTGCCTTTACATGCAGGCGAGTAAGGCAGATAAGAGAACTAAGTATAAACCAAGAAGCATATGAGGCACAGAACGTGCAATGCAGGCAGCTATATCCTAGCATAACAGACTAGGCAAGCAGATGCCCTCTCCAGCTGAAAACAAACTTAAATCATTCCCAAGCTTAGTGTTGGCAATGCTGGGCACAATTTTCTTGTATTTCGTTATTAAAGTCCAAGGATCTGTGTCATGATCCAACTGAATTAAGCAGTGTTATTTGCTACAAAGCTTAGCCAGTGGTAAATACTGCAAGTAAGTTGCTTCTCAAAATGTGATAACAAAATGCATAATGTGTCCCATCACACCCCATTCCAAAAAGTCTTTTATATAAGGTAATTTATTGAACAATGCCCCTCTTAGAAGCTCACAAAGTATTTTTTCCATCAAACTTACACCACTTCCAATAATTTCAACCACATTCCTTTTACAGACAAACAAATTTTGAAAAAAATTAATGGATTTTTACTCTTTTTTTTTTGTGTTGTGTGTGTAATTAAGTATAAAAACTATTCCAGAAAAATAAAAAATAAAATAAAAAAGAGCAAATAAGTTCAATCTTAACTCCTCATCATACATGCTGGAGGAAAGGGAAGCCATCCAGAGGGACCTGGACAGGCTTGAGAGGTGGGCTTGTGCAAACCTCATTGGATTCAACAAGACCAAGTGCAAAGTCCTGCATTTGGGTCAGGGCAATCCCAAGCACAAACACAGGCTGGGTAGAGAACGGATTGAGAGCAGCCCTGAGGAGAGGGCCCTGGGGGTGTTGGCTGCCAGCTCAAGGAACAAGAGCCAGCAATATGTGCTTGCAGCCCAGAAAGCCAACCACATCCTGGGCTGCATCAAAAGAAGTGTGAGCTGCAGAGCAAGGGAGGGGATTTTCTCCCTCAGCTCTGCTCTCATGAGGCACCACCTGGAGCCCTGCATTCTGCTCTGGGCGCCCGACATAAGGACATAGATCTGCTGGAGTGGGTCCAGCGGAGGGGTACAAGGGTGCTCAGAGGGCTGGAGCACCTCTCCTGTGAGGACAGACTGATGAGGGAGCTGTTTTTGTTCAGCCTGGGGAGAAGAGAAGGCTCTGGGGACACCTTATAGCGGCCTTCCAGTACCTAAAGGGAGCCATCAGGAAAGCTGGAGAGGGACTCTTGGTCAGGGGGTGTAGCAATAGGACAAGGGGGAATGGCTTTAAATTGAAAGAGGGGAGATTTAAATTAGATATAAGGAAGAAATTCTTTACTAGAGAGTGGTGAGGCACTGGCACAGGCTGCCCAGAGAAGCTGTGGATGCCCCTGGAGGTTTTCAAGGCCAGGCTGGATGGGGCTTTGGGCAGCCTGGTGTGGTGGGAGGTGTCCCTGCCCATGGCAGGGGGTGGGACTGGGTGGGTTTTAAGTTCCCTTCCAACCCAAACCATTCTATGATTCTATGATTTTTAAATGATGCGTCCAGTTTGGTACATCTTTTACCTTAGACTCTCATTAGCTCACAGGCTCAGTGATACAGACCTGATCTTAGTGCAGTCATTTCCACTTGCCAATGTGTAATGTTCCATGTGAGAACAGAGGGGCATTACACCCATTTTGTCCAGACGGACCTATGTATTTTGGATCAGTAAACAGACATAACTTTGTCATCGCAGTACGCAGAAGACTATAACAACTGTAGCTGAATCAAGCATCCTGCTTCTCAGCATCATTACAAAAATTTCATTCAGTTGAAATTAGTAGGGTTACAATAAGACAAAACTGATGTGAAAGGGTGATAATCAGATGCTTAAACTCTTTTAGATGCTACCTGGATCTGCCACCTGCAGCAAACTGCCAGTCCAAACTATTTTAAGCCAGATTCCAAGGACATCACTTGAGCCAGTCTCCTCTGCAATTAACTTCAAGGACAGCCTGACTACTTCAGAACTTGGCACAGCAAGTGTGGCACGTGTACAAGAGGCAGAGATTTCTTTAACAAATTCACCAACACTGACTTGCAGTTTAATTGCAGTTAAAGCACAGCTTGTCTTTATTATCTTATTATGGCAAGCTCTGTGGAATTCAATTAAGATATATATTGTACTGGTGAAAATTTAAAACTGCACGCCAGTGCTGTCAAAGGTTCATAACATAATTACAGTTCTATCCACTACTCCACCCTCTATTCACTCCAGCCAAACTTTCGATAATCTTAATGACAGATTTGCCAGACTGAGAGTAAATTAGTGCTGAATACAGCTTGTTTGATGTTCCTTTATCTAAAGTGCGCCCTGCCATCTAGTGGCAACGATATTCCAAAAATACCATTTCATTTTTTCAGAAGGCAAACCTCCCATGGAAACCTTTCCACTTCCTCATTTACATGCATCAGAAATAATTACAAAGAAGTTGCAAAATATTGTACACTACAAATCACATTCTCAAGACCTATATAGATAGGGAGTAAGGAAAAATGCAAAGTGAAAAACGAATCTCCCCAATCCATATTACATTGAAATACAGGATCAGCTTTTACATGCAGTTCTGTAGCATACATTAAATATGAAGTCCTTTTTCTAGTTAAGTGTCAATGAGAGATTCATGAATCATATCTTCAGAGAACCAAACCACTGCATACTTTTCTTCCATATACAGTTTTCTCAACCTAGTTGCTCTAAAGCTAAAGTAGGAGTTACAGACCACATGCTGATAGCAGTCATTCAGAAGGAAGTGAGTGGAGGTGGAAGAGATTAATGAGGGGTATATAAGAATGCTGAAGTACAAGCACAGTACAACTATGTCACACCCAGCTATGTCACAAACTGACACCTCTATTCCAGAAAGGTCACTTCTGTCATTTTCCTTGGCCCCAGCCAGACATTCTCATGCTCATGCCTACGTAACAGCTTCAACTCCCTGTTGAGGACGTGCTGAAAACTCGTGTTTTGCAGCGCTGCATGACTGCTACTGCTGACTTGAGAGGAGGTGGGGAACATGTGACTGGAAAGGAGAAGGAACTGAGAGCTGCCATTGAGACACCAAGATCTTTATGCCAACTATGAAACTGTACCCTCAGTTTCAGATCCACTATACATTAATGTCAAGCAGCTTTGTTGTACTGGGTCTGATTGAAATGGAGTCAACCGTCTTCAGAGTAGCCCATATGCTACTGTGTTTTGGATCTGTGACTGAAACACTGATAAGACACCAACTTTTTGGTTATTGCTGAACAGTGCTTGTACAGCATCAAGGCTTTTTATTTTTCTTTACTCTATCCCCTCCCCCCCTCCAGCAAATAGACTTGGAGGGGCAAGAATTTAGGAGGGAAGAAAGGCACAGCCAGGACAGCTGACCCAAACTGGCCAAAGGGATATTCCATACCATAAAATGTCACGCTCAGCAATAAAACCTGGGGGTGGGGTGCAGTGTTTCCCTAGGTAGTCACTGGAGCTGTTGCTTGGAGACTGGCTAAGCATCAGTCTGCTTGTGGGAGGTGGTGAGTGATTGCCTTTGCACCACTTTGTATTTTTTCTCTGTCCTTCACTTATAAAACTGTCTTTATCTCAACCCACAAATTTTCTTGCTTTTCCTCTTTGTATTATCTCCTGCCTCACCTAGGGGGGCGTGAGTGGCTGTGTGGGTGCTCAGCTGCTGGCTGGGATCAACCCTCAACTCCACCTGTCCAATTAGATTTTTATAGCAGATATTCACCAGCAGTTCAGAGCTGACAGTTCAGTCTTTTGCTCTGTTGATAATGAAACAAGGTGCTGAAATTGCACCTACAAGACAAGGTGAAGCTGTAGCTCAGAGTGTTGTTACTGTGTTGCTTTGTCTTACGCTGCTGTTCCTGACTGGGCAGTTAAGAGAATAGTTTTGCTGTGCCCACTGGGACTCAAACACATAGACTTAGCTTTCCACCAAATCTTTTCATTTCCAGAAAGGAGCATTGTGTTCAGTGTTGGTGGCTTCAAAGATGGTAGAAACTTCTTTTCTCCCTCAGAATATTTCTTTAGATCACAAAGATGAGATAAGAATTAGTGAGCACTCACCTGTCTTTAAACTGAATGAGCTGACGGCTGAGAAAGCAATCCAGAACCCAGAGGTGTTTTTGGGTGGTAACGCATCGAGTCATCTGCTTCTGCACGGAGATCATGTATCTTACAGCCATTTATACAAATACTTTGATCTGCTGTTATAAGAGAATGGGTCCCTTTAAGAATGCCCAAAAGAAAAGTGAGGTAGAAAGAAGCAGGGATCATAGAATCATAGAATCATTTAGGCTGGAGAAGACCTTTAAGATCATCAAGTCCAACCATCCCCCTAACACTACATAAATTATAGCTATTGGTGAGAACCAAGATGTTGCTTATTTAGTAGCAGAGCTGAACTGCTCTACTGCTCTTTGTCACTGCTCTGACTGAAATGGGAATAAATCCAAGCAGTTGTGCAATATTCCACATAAAGATACAGGACACTTGGTCGCCTATACAATTTGAAGCTACAGATACCACATAAGTACCATCTCACCTAACTGTTCTGGGTGGAGGCTAAGAATCTCTAACATGACTGACCAGGATACACAAGAACAGGCACTCTAAGAATAATGAAAAACTTGTCAGGTTTGCAGTCTTCAGAACAATCAGTATGTTGGAGATACTGGGGATGGGGAGGTGGCAGAGCATTATCCAGCTGCAGTTTGTAAAGGAAAAATGAACTAGAAAATTCATTATTTCCCTGCCCCTTAAATCATCTTGTTACTTCACATAGTTTCCCTTATACAGAAACACAACATGTATGCCTTGAATGAATTCAGCTGCAGGCACTGTGAAAAAGGGTGCTTGAGGAAACATTGCTAGGAAGCTAAAATTCTATGTCCCCACTGGTAGATGGTTCTGAACAAAGAAAATCATTCTCACCTGCACGCTGTTGCTGCCTGAAGCTCTTGCTGACTAATCACCTCTCTTCAACTTGTCATTTTTTCTGAGAAAAATTAAAAGACAAAATAACACTAAAAAGTCACAATTTCATACACCTTGAAAGCAAATGAGCCCTAGGTTAGTAAAAGGATTGACCTATTTTAACCAGAGATACCATCACTTGGAGAAAGTGTCTAACTCCATTTCAAATATGTTGCCTACCCTACATGGTAAGTGGAAAATTACCTCCCTTCTCCCTCCCATTACACAGCTCCAGCCCACAGAATACTCCGCACTGCACAAGAATGGCAGAAGACTTAATGGTGCTTACAAAAATACCACTTTAAATAAACAACATATCAGAGATCTCATACAACCCAGTACTGCAGTGAATCACTTAGGATGCTTCACTGACATGTTTCAAACTAAACATTTACTTCTGAACCAGTCCCCTGTGACTAGAACTCCTCCAGAATAAAGACTATTGCACTGAGAAAGCCCCCAGTCTCCAGATCAGAAGATCAGCAATAAATATATCATGTGATATTCACACAAATGTTTTCTAGCCATGCTAAACCCCAACTGTAGGGCAGTGGCAGCATTCTGCAAACAGAGCAGGCAGCTTTCTGGGGCCCAATGGCTGGTGTTTCTTGTGACTTGGGCAGAATTCGGCAGAATACCCACCCATCTGGGTAGCCAGATGCCAAGGTTTCTAAGTTGTCAAGGATTCTCTTCCACAAGGAATATTTCCACCTGGCTCTTTAAGCCAGTTATCTGTCAGCTTCATGTTGCAGGAGGAATGTAAAGGTAATAGATAGGGACTGAGGATTTCTCTATCGACCACTCTGCCTGTGGTTTGTCTGTTCCTGTAAAGGATTGAAGATAGATGAGGGTCTGTAGAGCAACTCATAGTAAGAAAACCAAAACAAACAAAACAAAACAAAACAAAAAAAAAGGGGGGAAGGGGAAAGGGAAAAAGAAAGGGAAGACCTGGCCTATGTGGCAATCATGACCATTGTTCTAGTCAACCTGGTCCTCCTGCCATCCTGGCTGAGGTGCAAATATAGTTTGTGCAGATCAGCATCCCAGCCAGCCAACAGTATAGTCTCTTTCCTCTCTCTTCTGCTTTGGGAGCCTGGGAAATGAAGGTAATGAAATGAAAGGGAATGTTAAATGGGAACTTTTACTGGTTCAGTATCTTTTCCCAGACTGGCCCAGACTTCTGGCCTGATTATTGTCTGTAACACAATAACAAAACGCCTCATCTGGAAAAGACATTTGAAGCTGCAGTTCTGAATGTTAAAAAGATTCACCAGAAGGCAGGGGGAGCCAGTGAAGAACCTCACAGCTACACTGTTAAAGACACTTCCTAAAGTGAAATCACACTTCAAGAAATCATTAATTAGCTCACACATACATGTATTTTGATAGAAAATTTGACTTATTTTAACATTCATGACCTGGTTGCATAAACAGGTTACCACAAACATCTGTACTCTGTACAGCAAGTTGTTAAATTGCAGACAGGATTAATGATTAGAGTTACTTTTTTTTTTTTTTTTTTTTTTTTTTTAAAGTAGGGTCACAGGATTATTGATCTGTTCTGCCTTTATTTACAGTTATTACTACCAGGGGCTGAATGCAGAATACAACAATTTTATATTTTTTACAATTTTTAGGTACTGGTCAGAAATTGAGAATTTTCTTTGAAAGGGAGCCACCAGTTGTGCTCCTTAAGCCATACTGAGAATCAAGCTTCTTTAGCTAAATCAGAAACCCCCAGAGTATGGACAGTGTGACTGAGGCAAACACTAAGATGAGAATCAAGGTTTAATATTATAACATATTTTGTGAAGTGAAGCAGTGATCTCCCTGAATCACATACCACAAGCCCATTTGTTTCAACAGGGTCCTGAAATCAGCCTAGATGCAGCTGTTATGTGCCAGAGCCTCAAGCACAGCTCTTAAAAGCTGCCAGGGATATCTGCAGTTGTGCAAGGGTTCAGGGCTACCCGTGCTCCAAGTCTGGCAAGGTTGCATGGCATTAGGACTAGGAAATGCCCCTTGATGGCATTTCCCTCCAGTTCTGATGGAAATATCACATTACTTCCGTTTTGCTTCCACAACGATTCACAGATTAGCTATGGGAAAAAAGTCCCAGGCACCTCTGTGCACCCATTACTCAAACAAGAGTCATCCTGGAAGACTGTAGCTTTCTACACAACTTTATCTCAAGTGCTAGTAAGTAAGGGATTCAACAATTCTATGTAATAATAAGAAAAATATCAGTTACAAAAGTCTGATTTACTGATAGAAATTTCTTCCTCTGCATCTGTTGTGCACACTAAAATACAAACATCATGCCAGACAGTATGATTTCTGGGGCACAAGTTGCTTTGCAAAGCTGTGAAAACTCTGCCTGCTAAAAAAAGAATAAAATTATTAGCTGTATTCTGTTGCTACAAATTTAAGTGCTAGCGAAGAGATGTGGGTGAGTTCCAACTGGCTGAAGCACTCTGTGAAATGAGAAGACGAAATAATTCACGTATTCACATGCTGAGGCTTTCCTAATCACATTTTTGTGAATATTTTGTGGAATTTTAACGTCGCCTTTTTCAATTTTTCTGGAATTCTAACAGCAGAGGGCAGTACTATAACCTGGTTCGGGTTAAAAGACCCTTCCATAGGGCTGGCTTTGCTGTTTATCAGGAAGGTTATTCCAGGATACTCCTCTGACACTGGGCACAGGCCCAGCACTTAGAGGCCCTGTCTACTTAGTAGGTATCTCTGGCTTCCAGAGTCACCCCAGCTATGGAAGGCCATGGATCCTGGGTGCTGTCCCAGCCCGACCTATTCAAGGGAAAAATAATCCCACTTCAGAAGGCCAATGCTAAAATAAACCCACACTTGCTGGAGAGCGGAGAGGCGGCAGGGAAGAGAAGCCTATGTAAATGCCTGCTTGTCACCCTCTGATGTAGGAGACCTCCTTCCACCCCCTTTACTACTGGTCAGAGCTGAGAACAACCTCCCCTGCTGAGCAGTGCCCAGTAGGAGAAAGTGCACAGCTTTAGGTTAGTTTTCCCCTAAGCTGTGTCAGTGAGATCCCTGCTACTCCCTGGAAATGAGGGTGTTTTAGACAGGGAGGAGAAAGGGAGGAAGTGAAGAGTGTTCTCCTTAAGACCCTTTTACAGCAATATATTCATTGATACTTCCTTATAATACAACTGTACCCGATAGATACATTAATTTCAATCAATATGCCAACATTTATGAATGTATATTAATAGAGTACCCTCCTTTCTTTCTTATGACTTATAAAAAAAATTACTAAAAGGTCTCTTTTCCCTTTGAATTTGGGACAGGTAGTGCTTCTCCTGTGCTCCTACACTAGATGTATCCCTAAAAACAGTGCTGCCCTAAGAGTGACTGAAATACAGATTATGTTTTTGTCACACTGAGGTAACATAGCACGTAATCTAATTATTTCCTGACTTCTGCTTCCATCCCCATCATTTCTTCCCTCTCATATCTGGTACACCGGCTCAGCTGGGCAAATTCAAAGCCGAAGGAATTTCTGGAACTGCATCTTTTCCAGAGTGAGTTCTGAAGCAGTAAGATACCCCATAAACACCATTTGCTGTTTTAAATCAGTCTTGGGTATCTTCTTCAAAGGTATCTTTTGCCTAGTTTAAACAGTTTGTGAAGAAAACTGCCTGCTATAGCCAAGGATTCCAGACGGTGAAAAAAAAAAAAAAGTTCTCTATCAGTAATCGTATGTTTCCAATCACTTCAACAGACAGTGCTCTAGGTAAATTCTAATTTATTTCCAGTCTTCTACTGAAATGACTTCTTGGAAGCTAACTATGCCTATAGACACTTCGAATGTTCTAGTTTTGATCAGTTAAATCAGAACACCATATTTTCTGGAACAACAGTCATACTCCTTCCTTTCTAACACAACCTGAAATAAGGTTGCAGACATACACATCTATTCTTAACAACTACTATCTCCTGCTTCAATGTGGGGGTATTCCATTCACAGGGACAGCACAAGTGTGGGAGCAAATACGGTAAACTGTTACATGATCAGGCATATCTGATAAGGCTAAACTCTCTATTAACCAAGTCCCTTAACATAATTTTTACTAGCATAATCAAAGTACCTCCTCAAATGAAATAGCCTGTATCAGAAAAAGAACTCCTTTGTCAGTACAAATTGCATCTCCATACTATAGACAGAGAGATGCATGTGTAGCTCTGTAAATCAGGGGTGTGCTTTTTCCATATCCTTGCACATAGCTACATTTTTAACAATGTGTGGTGCAGAGCTGACCTTAATTTGTCATATTCTTGCAAAGTACAGAGAGATTAATACTACATTTTATTATAAAAATGTGTCTGGCATATATAATTAATGCTATTTGTGTTATAATAATAATGTATTTGTGAACGATTATCCAGTACATAGAGTGAGAAGAAGTCACTGAGCAATATTATTTGTTCATTCATTGCTTAATTGAAAATAAACTCAAATTCCTATTAAAATTGCTGTGGTAACAGCTGTTGTAAATATGTGTAACAGTAACATCTACACTTAATGCTTGTAATTGGTCTTGTAATACAAAAATATGATCATCTTATTTTGCTATTGTAATGCAGGTTATCTGACAGCACAAAGCTGTGATTCAGTTAAAAATATATTGCTGTCAGAAACTGTTTCAGTGTGCCTTACCAATATCTGAAAATAAAATTAGTGTCAGCAAGAAAATTGTTAACTATGTACTTTATTATTTAACTCTGAACAACAATGAGGTAGTGTGTGTAACACTGCACAGTTTTAGTAATACTTGTGTAGGATGTTAGCAGGTAACTGAATTGTGCAAATTTATGCCAGCTAACCTCTTCTGTTTGACTGAGAGCATCGCAAACCTTCACACAGCAAACCAGACAGAAGGCAGAGTTTATAAAGCAAAAGTAATTAAATTGGAAACTACAGTTCAAAGTTACCCTTGTTACAGTGGTTATTCAAATACAAAACCAGATTTCAGGATGTGCATTACCCCATCTACCTACTTACACACATTTGAGCAGACTCCTACTTCATCCACTTCAGCTCTAAGCTGCATTACAGACTGTGACAGCAAGCTGATCCTGCTGCTGACAAAACTCCCTCTGCTTCAGGCTCAATTCCAACTTCAGCAGGTTATCCTGAGCCTTTACAATGAAATAAAATAAAATAAAATAAAATAAAATAAAATAAAATAAAATAAAATAAAATAAAATAAAATAAAATAAAATAAAATAAAGATGGTGGGGGTAAAACAAAACAAAACAAAAAAAAAAAGACAAAACAACACACAAACAGCATTTACAGGAGAGATCTGGCAAAATGAGGAAACCTGCATTCATGCCTCACTCTGCCCCTTGCTGACAGAGTGACCTTGAGCAAGTCACTTTGGCTTTCCTAGCCTTTTTTTCCCAAATGTAGTCTGAGGATAGGAAGTAATTATTCATATCAAAATATATATTTACCAAACAAAAAGAGTTAATAAACAGTACATCAACAAGTATGAAGTCTAAAAGATTATTAACTTGCTTATATCCATATGACATAGAAACTGTCCACAATGCCTCTCATTAATGAGTTTACCATAGTCCAGAATGTGTTCTGTTTTCTTTGTAGCATGAATGCATTACAGATCAAACAAGGAATAGATTTTCTAAAGCATTGTAAATGTTCATGACAGCATCCATTAATTATTGACTGTAATGCATACCTTTAGCATGAAATACAATTTTTGTTTTCAAGGTATGTGGAGACCTCTAAGGAAGAATTACCTACATTCTAAATCTAAGCAATATGGTTATGCTCCTTGTCTAAAACATATCACATATTTTATTATACAGTCATACAGTGAAATTCATTTCAGAGTAAAGACTGACTTCTATCTCCCTTTTCTTCCTTCAGCTGCTCCTTCTTGTTTCTTAAATAACCTTCCTGAGGCCCAGACCTGAACCTTCCCTCTTACTCTGCCTTTTTACCCTTAGTGACATTTGCTGCATGTCCATCTCTCCATCCCCACTCTCTCCAGCCCTTAGCATTGCTCCACCCTCCTTGCCTTCTTGCTCTGTCCTGCCCATTGCACCTCCCTTCCTTCTCTTTCCTTGCTGCTGCTGGAAGATACACTTTAAGTATTTCTTACAGGCCCATTACATTTCATTGTCCACACATCCTGGATACCACCCCAGCTCTTCCTCTGCAGCTCCAGTCTCCTAGAAGGACTTCCATTTCCCAATCCATCCCTCACTCTCACGCTTGGGGTGCTCCCAGTCCAACTTCCTCACCATCCTCATCGCTCCTTTTTCTTCTTTTGAGCAATATCTCCGCTCGTCTCTCGTCCAAAGAACTGTCAGCTGGCCACTCTGAGACTCTTTATAAGCTTTCCTCTGCAATTTCAGCTGACTCTCTTGCCTTCCTCACAACTTTTCACACATCCTCATGAAGCTTCAGGTTTCATGGTGATGTCCTTGCTGACACCATATAGCAGACATCCCCATTTTTCCTTGCCCTGGCCTGATCATTTACTCTGCACCCATCACTCGGTGTCCCGCTCCCTTGATGTGGTTAGTAGCAACCGTTGCTGTTTCAAATCTCTGTTGTCCCATCCTTCCCTGACTTCATTCCTTGCCTGCTATGTCTTTTCTCATGTCCTCTCATTTTTTTTCTATGATTTTCATTTCATCAGCTTGATATGATGTCATATAATCTCAGTCCTCTTCCTTCTGCCCCATCTTTCTTCTCCAGCACAGATTTGACTGTGGATTCTCTCTGCTTTTTGCTCTCCATTCCTGTCTCTTGAAGTATGAATTCAGGTTATCACACATATACCTCAGTCTGCCTTCTGCTTCATTTTCCTGGCCAACCTGTGATCAGGTTTGCTTCCTCCAAGAACGTTTAATTGCCTCCCCTTCCAGTTGTGCCATCCTCCTCACTTTTTCTTCTCCTTTTTCAGTGTAACTGGAAACCTGGCTGCTTTTCACCACTTTTAATGCTCTGTTGTTTTTCCTCAGCTCTCATTCCCATTTGGCCTCTTTGGGCTGTCTTAATCTCTTGTAAATTTTCTATTTTAAGACAACTTGCTGCATCTGCTGCTTTCACTGTCTCTGAGGACATCTGATATCATTTCATGCCTCTTCCCTGTACATTTTTAATTTTAATCTCCTTCAGGAGCATGAACTGAGCTATTATTCCTACTGTGATAATTCAGATTAAACTTTTCTGTTTCAATGCAATCTTCTCTAACCTCTGCCTAAAAACCTGAGGAGTCTATGAAGCACCTCGTCAGTGTGAATAAAAACAAGAGATTTCAATCTTTTCCCATCCTCCATCCTTCCTGCTGCCTTCATTTATTATCACCATGGATCACCCTCTAAGCCTATCATTGAGTATCCGTCTCTGACCGGGATATCTTCCTAGAGCTTCATGTATCAGACCGGACCAGTCAGACCACAAAATTAGTCTTCATTATGCATTTCCAAACTGTCACTCTTGTGCTATTTCCCATGCTTTTCCTCTTAATTAGGGTGAACTGACCACAAACATAAACCACTCTTTTACATGGAGAGTTTATGGGAACACCACAAATCCTTCCTGAAAACAAAACAAAACAAAACAAAACAGAGCCATCTTCTTGGCACCTTGCAATACACTGTCCACACACCGCTGTCTATGCTGGGGGTCAGCGTGGTTTTACAGCTTCCTTGTGCTCCCTCTTGTGTCTGCTGTCAGACCGCGGCTGCTGACTTCTGAGAAAACACTTTTAAATTTTGCATCTCTAGCCTCAGAGCTAAGGTTCCTAGAGTTTCAGCTAAAGAAGGACACACAATATTTGGTGAAAGTTGATCTCCTGTAGTGTTTCAAGCTGGCTGTTCACACATCAAAGCACAATGCAGTCACTAATCTCTTTTGAAAATGTATATCTAGGGATCTAGGTTATTATTTTTAGCCCAAAAGGGAAAAAAGTATCACAGCACTAAACACCAACTAATTCCATGAAAAAATAAGCTCTTTTTTTTTTTTTTTTTTTGGCATTTGACATTTCCAGATACTAGAAATCCTTATCCTTGCTTGGTGGTGCTGCTGTTGTTAGTGAAAAGTCCTTTACAGAGCCCATTTGATTTCCTACCAGAGGTAGTATTAAAAAGATTGATTGTCATACATGGGGAAGATCCAAAATAGGAATTTTGGAACAAAAAAACGAAAGCAAGCAAGCAAGCAAGCAGAGCAGCAGGCACATGCCCTGGTCTAACCCTGCTTTTAACACCGATAACACAGTTTAAGAGCTGAGCGTCCCTTGAAACTAGGCATCGGGGTTCTGGGAAGGGAGATCACCAGCAGAAAAAGTGACTATTCACTTTCATTGCATTGCTGTGCAGCTGTGGGTAAAGAGCATCACTGCTACAGAAATATATATCAAACTGGAGAGCTTCTGTGGAACGGGATGATGATGTGTAACAATAACATCAAAAGCTAACCGGAATTATGGTAATGTTGAGGAGAAGCAGGTAAAACACCTTCCCTCCCATGCAGATCCTCCCTCCCTGTCCTCCCCAGTACCACGCTGCTGTCACCCACTGTCACCCTGCTGTCAGCAGGGCACTGGCACACACCGAGGAGACCTCAGCAAGTAGGGACAGCCAGGCAGCAGCTGTGAGCACTGCCATCCCGTGGGGCTGCATGAGACCAGCAGCAGGAGCCCTGAGGTGTTAAATTTACTGTCCTGTGAAAAGAGGAGACACTAGATTTGGTGAGTGAAGTACGAGGAAGAAAAAGGGAAGGTCAAAAGCAGCAGGTAGCTACGTATGTTTAACAATAAACCCCTCAACTCCCAGCCTAATTTTAGGCTTTCTGCTTGTACCCGCTTTTAGTCCTTGCTTGAGAAGAAGGTCTCTTGAGGCAACCTCTTTCCATTTCTTAGAAGCAGGGAAAAGACTCCATCTGCTCTTGATAGCTAAGGTGCAAAGGGTACTTTGGGATGTTACAGCTGTTGTCAGTTTCCCAGAGCTGAGGTTCATGAGAAAAGACCTCTACCTCAACAGACCCAAGAGCAGCAGAGGGCAAGAGAGCCTGCGGATCAAATTTACAGCCTTATTGACTCGTGCTAACATACACGTCAGCGAGAAGAGATTTGCTGTCCTGAAGGGAATGTCTCTTCGTGGAATGGCCAATCTTTTAGCACCTACGTTAAGGTGAATCCTATTTCCATTATTGATACTATATTACCAGATTAAAGCTGACCTTATTGCCCTCAGCATTCCTCAGCAAAACATTGTCCTACAAGACATTTGAATGCCTTTTTAGGGTAAACTCATCGGTACAATTTGCATGTAAGTGTTTTGTGTATGTAAGACTCTTATGTGAGTGTTTCATGTAATGAAGTCACCCAACAGGGAACTACAAGCTCTTAGGGGAGCCAGCTAGAAAGAACACAGGAGAAGCACGGAAAGCAAGGAGGAAGGCGTGTGATCTTCATTTGGGACTGGTGCACTTCACTGTGTGCTGGGTGCTGAGTGAAGGCAGGGTTTCACTGCAGCCTTCACTGATCTTTCCCAACTGGCACGAGCCAAGCAACTCGAGCATTGCCGGGCACGTGCCTCTCGGGGTCCCTTCCCTCTGTGCGCTGGAGGTGACCGGCTGCAGCTCCTGCGGAGGCTCTGACCTTGCCAGGCTGACAGGAGGGCACGATGCAGGAGGACACACTGTGCCCTCTGTGGGGAAGCCGGGCCATGGGGCACGCGGGGATACTGCGAGAGCTCCATGCCGGCAGGGTTTGAGGTCATGCTGAAGGGTGTCGGACACAGAGGAGCTGTCCCCGTCCTCACTTTGGGGAGGACACTCCTGGTGTGTCTGAGCACCCACACAGCACCCTGCCGCCCCCTGAGGGGACCATGCAGCCCCTCAGTGTGAGGACACGACACGGTGGCAGTGCGAGCCCCCGCACGAAGCCATCGTCCCCAAACCCTCCTGCTTCTTCACATCGCCCTCATCCCCCCGGCTTCTGCCAAACGCTGAACTGCCGTGTCCCTGCCAGGCCCCCCGTCCCCCGCGGAGCCTCCCGGAGCTATTAATACGGCGGGCACATGCTCTGGCGCCGCGCTCCGGGCGGCCACCAGATAACTTTAATTTGCCCTTTAAACGTCCCGAGCCCGCCGGCCCTCACCGCCCCGAGGAGGGAGGGGGGGGGGAGAAGATGGCGGCACCGCCTCGCGCCCCCCGCCGGGGGCGGGCCGCCGGGGGGTCGCGGCCAATGGGCGCGCCCCGGGGGGCCGCCTCCTCCTATCGCGAGAGGCCGCAGGCTATAAGGGGGGCGGTGCGGGGCCGGGGGCCATTTGGCCGGGCGGGAGGGGAGGTGGGCGCTTCGCGGGGGGTGACGGAGCCGCTGCCGAGATGGGTGACCAAGCGCTCAGCTTCCTCAAGGACTTTCTGGCCGGGGGGATCGCTGCCGCCATCTCCAAGACGGCCGTCGCCCCCATCGAGCGGGTGAAGCTGCTGCTGCAGGTGAGCGGGCTCGGGGGGCGCCGGCTGCCCTTGGGGGTGCTGGAGGAAAGGGGGGGGGGGTCGCGGCGGGGCGGGCATGCGGGTGGTGCCGGCACGGCACAGCACAGCACAGCTCAGCTCAGCTCGGCACGGCTCGGCTCGGTTCGTCCCGGCTCGTCCCGGCTGGCCCCGGCTCGTCCCGGCGTGCCTAAATAAGGGCAGGTGCTGGGCCGGCTCCGGTTACGCTCCCGGGGCAGCGGGAGCGGGGCCAGGCGGCGGAGGCGCTGCCCTTGGGCCGGCCGTGGCGCGGGGTGACCGGCGCTGTGTCCTTCTCTCTGCCCTCCCTCCCCTCCTCCTCCTCCTCCTCCTCTTCCTCCACCCAGGTCCAGCACGCCAGCAAACAGATCACGGCGGAGAAGCAGTACAAGGGCATCATCGACTGCATCGTCCGCATCCCCAAGGAGCAAGGCATCATCTCCTTCTGGAGGGGCAACCTGGCCAACGTCATCCGCTACTTCCCCACCCAGGCCCTCAACTTCGCCTTCAAGGACAAGTACAAGCAGATCTTCCTGGGGGGAGTGGACAGGCACAAGCAGTTCTGGCGCTACTTCGCCGGGAACCTGGCGTCCGGGGGCGCCGCGGGTGCCACCTCCCTCTGCTTCGTCTACCCGCTGGATTTCGCCCGGACCCGGCTGGCGGCTGATGTGGGCAAAGGAGCGAGCGAGAGGGAGTTCACGGGGCTGGGCGACTGCATCGTCAAGATCTTCAAGTCCGACGGCTTGAAGGGCCTGTACCAAGGATTCAGTGTGTCTGTGCAGGGCATCATCATCTACAGAGCAGCCTATTTCGGGGTTTATGACACGGCCAAGGGTAAGAAGTGGATGGAGCGGTGAACACGAGGGAAGATCTGACAAATAAAGGCCCACGAGGGCACGCTGCCCTGTGAGGACAAGCAGGGCTTGGCTTAGTACCAGTTCAGGGTGCTATTGCTGGAATAAGCACAGGTGTTTCTGAAATGCATTTTGGCTTTCCTCAGTTTGCTGCTCTGAGCAGAAGCCATGGGTTTGCAGTGTGTTTCCAGACACCTTATAGTTTCTCTTCTTATTTCTGTTTTCTTAAGGCTTGTACAGATGGCTTGTTGCTCCCTGTACTTCATGACATGAGGAGAGGTTCTCCAAGAGAGGTCAGGAGCACGAAGTAGGCTCTATATCACAAAATCCAACAATCCTATAAACTCATTTCAGTCATTGCACCTGTTCATGGTCAAATATGGACAGAGGGAAAAGTTGTAGGCATGTTCCTGTTGTTTAGGTTGAGCAGCTCCTGGGGTTGGTGGGTGCTGGTTCCTTCCAGTCATCTTTCCCACCACCCTTTCCCTCTGTACTGACTCTCGTCATTTGTTCTTGATGACAGGTATGTTGCCTGACCCAAAGAACGTGCATATCGTAGTGAGCTGGATGATTGCCCAGACTGTCACGGCAGTAGCAGGGCTGGTTTCATACCCTTTTGATACCGTGCGACGTAGGATGATGATGCAGTCTGGCCGAAAGGGAGGTAAGAATAAGTCTACTCTTGTGGTGTTCTAGCATTGGAAAGTGTCCCTTCGTTGGGAGGTCTGGGTTATTTTGTTATGGAAAACCAATGGCCCTTTTATAGAAATCCTAATTACAAAAAGGAACGGCATTGTGCGTTATTTCTGTGGTATTCATTTAAGAGGTTGAGAGTTGATTTGATTTTCCTATGGCAAATTAAAATGATGATTCCTAAACTAAGAACTTAATTTCAAATTCTTGGTTATGCTTTACTTATCGCTTTATTTTTAAAATACAGGGAATTTGAAATTGACTCTGCCTTCTGACATTTGTTTGTTTCCACAGCTGATATTATGTACAAGGGCACAATTGATTGTTGGAAGAAGATAGCTAAAGATGAAGGTTCGAAAGCGTTCTTCAAAGGTGCCTGGTCGAATGTGTTGAGAGGCATGGGCGGAGCTTTTGTATTAGTACTTTATGATGAAATCAAGAAGTATGTCTAAAACATAACATCATAATTAGTTCAATTGTTCTCAATCAACTTTTTTAAAACTTGTTGTGATGTAATGGACAACAAAATATTTCCTAGGGAAACTGAGAATGAAAGTTATGAATAGGATATGTTTGAGATGAGGAGGCATTTATTTAAAATTTGTCCACTACAGCACAGTGCATTTTGTATGAAAATTTCTCTAACATTTGTATTGGAACCTGTATATATATTTAATACCCCTCCAAATTCTGGGTAATGCATTTTGTCTATGCACAAGACCTAGGTGGTCTACACCTAGATTAAAATCTAATAATGTGAACTCTTAATGAGATCTTCAGAAATACCTAGTTTACTTAGCAATGTCTCTAGCTACCCAACAGCACTACGACATGGATTAAGATGACTTCTTCTAAAGATGTATTTTTGATCTGATATTTAATATAAAGCATTTCTGGAAATACAAGCTATATTAAAACACTAGGCTGTGAGTTTATAACTGCAGCTTCTTCACTGACAAGTTATGGTGGTCAAGACCATAATGATGTTTTTAAAATATACTTTGTAGAAGGTGGAAATACTGTGTCAAAACTGCCCTATATCTTCACAAAGCAAAAAGTTGTTTGCTCTGATGTTCAATTGAACTAAAACTGAAATCATGAAATAAATTAATATATTCATGAACTTTTCCTGTTGTTTTCAGTACACTGAACACACTGCAACCATGATCTTTAAGGTGATGTGCTAATCAGCACACTACTAATGACTGCTTGGTACTGACTAACTTTCTTGGAAGTTTTCTAATGGAGCTTTAAGTAGGGAGAATAGTTATTGGTAATTCTAATAGCAAACCCAAGCAAGTTGAGCTTGAGGATGCTGCAGCCAGTTGTCATGTAGACTGAACTACCAGCTGGCCTTAGCTGCTTTCATACTTTAATACAGGGCAACGTAGATGAATTGTTCTTGGCTCACAGTGAAGTCTTTTTTTTTTTTAACTTGAAAAAGTGTTCTATAATTCTTCCAAATTATTTCAGTAATAGTGTAGTTGGGAATATAGTTAACAACTTGACTTATTAATTACCAGGGAGATCAGAACATGCCCATACAGAGTTTTTAAACTTCAGATGCTGGATTGTTGTGAACCCAATGCAGAACAGGCTCTCTAATTGGGCAAAGGAAGGCAAGTGAGTTGTTGCTAGTTCAGTGATTCAGTTAACGTGTTTATATGTAGTCTATGTATCCACCTGAGAAAAGCAGGAAGACTTAACACTTGCATAGTCTTCAGTTAAATAGTTTATTTCAGCTACACTTTTTATTTCATATGCAGAAGTGAGGTATCCTGAGGTGTTTTTTTGACAAGGTTCTGGAGCATCTATCATAGTATCCTAGGGGAGAGAAAAAAAGGTGGAAACAATGTTGGAATCACACTAGAGGTAGTGGAAGGTAAAAGGCTATGCAGTTACTAGTAGAATTGGTGACTGAGCAGTACTTTTCTAGTGAAAGGGTTATCACAGCATGAAGCAGGAGGTTCCTCCAGGTACCATAACTGCTGTAAGCTGCCTTTCCTTCACATCTTATCTCCCAGCATTGCTTGTGTGTGTCAAAGCTGGAGCAATACAATATGCAAAAGCAACATGATGCAAAGAATGTTATCCCTTACTATGGTGGTTGTAGCTTCAGACCAGCACCTCCCCTCCACCTGAAAGCGGGAATGAGATACTAAATATTATATGGAGGTAACATCTATGCACCTGAAGAATAGAAGCAATGGGTCCAACAATTATAGATTAGTTTTGATTTTTGAATTACCTGAATAGGTAGCAATCACTTTTGACTGCTCAGACGAAGGAAGTGTACATGTTAGATGAGGTCTGATGTATTTCAGCTTCTTTGTTTAAATCACAGTTCTTGACAAAGGGAGACAGCTTCTACCTTGAACTTTTAGGCTTATTCTGTTCCTTTTTTTTTCCTTTCTTCTCTTCCTATGAGGAGCAGTGCCTCTTTAGATCTGGTTTAGTCCTTTCTTCTCCCTTCCCTAACGGTCAATATCTAAACATGTTGTTAGATCCGTGGTGTGTTTTCTTCCTAGTAGCAAATGACCAGGTTGCAACCTATTGAACCACATGACTGTGAAGAAAATCCAGGTGCTTACTGCAGTAGTCTCAGAAACCTTTACCTGCTTGCTTCTGCCCTTTTTCTTCATTTTCTCCTTCCTCCACACATTCCTACTGGTTCTTTATGAGAAATCCTTCAAACACACTGTAACCATTCATTTCTCATTTACCTCACTGACAAGGTTGCTTATGGCCTTTGGATGTTTTAGAGAAGATCCTAGTTGGCTACAACAATACCAAAGACAATGTCAAACTGTAATATAAAAAAGGTACCAAATTTGGGGGGCAATTTTATGTGTGAATGAATAATGAAAGAAGAGTAAGCAAAAAGAAATTTCAGATGGGTCTAAACAAAATAATTAAAAAATATTCTGGAATTCCAGGATAGAAACATTCTGGAATATTTCAGAAAAAAATAAAATGACATAAACAAAGGGAAAGTGAAAGCTATTGAAAAGTGAGGAACACTGAGACAGGAAAATTGCACTGGGGAAGAGACGGTAGGTAAAATAATACATTATGAAAACACAGGCAAGAAGCTCCTTATTTCTGCTTACATGCTTATACATATATACAGCCTGTGGCAAATTCCAGGCATTACTTTCCACTAGGATATTTGGTGTATGACAGTTTTGAACTTAATTAAATAGCCATTCCCCCAAAAGCAGCACTGATATATGTGCATAACACTTGCTCAAAGTGTAAACTAAATCCAGCTCTGTACAGCTGGCAAATTGATGATTTTGCAGTCTTTTTGACAATGTCAAAAATTCAATTAAATGAGCTTGGGCCACAGACACTACCCCTGCCTTGATCCATTTGCACCTCACAGACAGGTACACCATAAAGTCAATGTCAAAATCACTATTCCCTTGTATTTCACACTTGAACAGAGGGAAGCCTGTCCTGGATAGCCTGCTAATATATTCTAGTAACACGGGAAGACAAAGCCCATCTAGTATATATGGTACTCCTCGGTCCAGAAAGCATGCTACCTGGGGACGGAACTGAGACACACATCTTTTGGATGAGAACAAGGTAGGACCTTCAGGCTGGCTCTGAAGGATACACATCTCTAAAGAGCACTGAGAGCAGGACTGCAGAGAGTGAAGGGAAGAATTTATGACCACAGATAGACTCTTCCCTATGTTTTTGAAGGTGAAGACCTCTACTCTCTGCCCTATACTTGTTAGGGAAGGAGCAGCCCTCGGTTCTTAAAAACAAACAAAAAGAAGAGCTTAAGACATACCATGGGGCATAGAAGAAAAAAAAAAAAAAAAACAAAAAAAAAAAACACATACAACTTGCAAAGTAATTCAAAAACCAGAAAATCACGTGCTGGGATGCCAGTTACTTTTACTATGATAATCTCAGAGAGCTCCATTAACCAACCTAGGGTACAAGGGAAAGAAACATCAAAGCACACTTTCCTGCTCATGCCCCAGGTGGCAAATCTCAGCCCTGTGTTCCCTTTCTGACCCTTTAAACAAGAAAACTCTCAATAACACATTCTAATTTTAAGAGACACTGTGGGGAGAACTGAGACTTCTTTTGTCTCAAGCTCTTACCACATAACACAGTGGAGAGAACAACAATTTTCCATATATCAGAGCTTTCAACGATAATAATGAAGAACAGCATTTTGGGTGAATAACACAAGTGATTCTGGAACCAGAAGTGACACAGCTGCAAGGATCACTGCTGGCAAATGCTGCCTCATTTTGGCCAGGTGGAAAGTTACCAGAAGATATTAGAGAAGCTTACCTGACCAAGGCATTAGAACCAGGTATCCAGAAGACAAACCAGAACCGCATCACAAACATCAGCAATCCTTGTTGGTATGAAACATGAAGCTGACCTCAAACAGTCTCAGTCCTGGAAGACAGCTCTGGACTTCTTCACCAGGTGGAAGTGACATGCTACATCCCCAGTGTTTTGCTCAAGACTTTGAGCAGGCAGACACCGCAGACTGAGCATCAGATGCAGCATACCAGATCCATAAAATAATCCATTTCCCTACATAAGAACGATAAGAAAATAAAGTATTTCCCTTTTTACCCCTCACCATCTGGCTTGCTGATATACCACAGTGGAAATATCAGTCATCACCTACATATGATGCAGCTGCTAGAAGGGCTGATAAGTGACCTCACTGCCTTGAGGCTGCCTTGATCTCTACCACACTGATGTGCAGACTAGGCTCCAGAGAAAAGCAGCAGCTCTCATCTGCCAGATGACTGAATGAGCTGCCCAGATTGTGCAGGCAGAATGCTATTTTTATCTACTAACCAGTGAGAACAAGGAGAAACAATCAGATGAAAGTGTTATCAGTGATCTGTTAGAAGAAGTCTCAAGGCTTTTTACAGGGGTTTATCCTGAAACTCGTTAGTTGACAATCAGGAAAACTCAGTCCAGTGCTAAGTCTGCATATGCCATAGAAGATGACATAAAAAGGTAGCTAGCCATTTGATTTGGGACAGTGAGACAAATGCTCATCTGAGTGAGGGGATAACAGCAGAGATGCCTCAGGTTCTTCAGCAAAGCCTGCAAAGTCTACTAGAAGACAGGCTGTGGCACAGAGGAAAGCCTGTAAACTCTGTATGAGGAATGGCCTTGTGTGATTCTACCAGTTTAGCTCAAATCTCTTGGATTCACTTGAATTAAAATAGAATTCTGAAGGGTTCACCAGTCTGCTTGGTAAAACACCCTTCCTATTTCAGCTATCCAAGCACAAACACATCATCGCTCCCCGTCCTTATAGTCATTGATCTCAGCTAGGACCTTCATTAAAACTTCCATTGCTGCAGAAGGGCTACAAAGCAGGACCCAATTCCTGGAAGAAAGGCAGCCCACAATGAAGCATGGATGCTTCCAGAGCAGAAACATGAGAGGCATCACAGTCCATTTCTCACTGCAGTGAAATCAATGCTCCAGTGTTGTCACTCAAACTGGCAATCTTGTCACTTTAGCAAGGAAATTGGTTCCCATCTGAAACTATGTCAGCTCAGTGTGGTGACTTGCTTTAAGTATGAAGAGCTTGCAGTTTTTGGTTGAAGAGATCTTCTGGAGGGGAAAGAGGTAGAAGAGAACATAAAAGTGACAGCCTACAGGAAAAAAAACAAACACAGAAATACGTCTACCTGAAGTAGAATTTGTTGTCATGAAAATCTTAATGAAGTTATCTAATTTAATTAAGACTGTCAATATGGCTTATTTAAAGAAAAAAAAAAAAGAACAAAACAAAACAACAACAACAAAAAAACACTGCACCAGTCACTACCAAGTAAAACATATCTAAGTGATTCTTTGCATTTTCCCTGACTACAGGTAGTATGAAGCATTTCTCCAATGACATCCTTTGCAATTTAGTATCACATGTCAAATTCTTTAGGAAGTCACTGCATTGACAAACACTTCATGTTAAATATTTTATTTCTTATAGTTTACAAAAATGACATACAAAATTGACAGTATTTCATACCAAAGTTAAATAAAATAAGAAGCAGCGATTAGAAGTATTCTGTTTCGTGAATTCTTTTACAGAAGAGAATTATTATATGAACATTCAGAAGTATTTAAACTGTTATTCACATTCAAGGACAAAAATCTTTAAATAGTGAATAATTTTAATTAGCACAAGAGTACAAATAAATACAGCAGCACTATGCAAAAAAATGCCTTACAGTCCCTATCAATGAATAATAATTGTAATAAAATCTGTTTGCCACAATGCTGCTTAAAATTAAAGCTTCATATATTGTCAAACAGCTAAATTTGATCTGCAGATCACCAGGTGCAGAAGCTCTGCCAAACTGTCATACAGGACCAAGCGAAAAGCCTATTACAATGCAGAATACCTGAAAGCTGAAGCCCTCATGCAAGCATGAGCAAAGAATGATACATTTTCTTTTTTCTTTGTAAGGCCAAGACCTGGCATTATTGAATACAGCTTTTTTCCTTATACATAACACAAAGAGATTTCCTGCATCTCTCCTGGGAAGAAGCTGGGTAAGCAAGCAGGGTTCCAACAATACCCATGGACACTGGCATCATAATTTATGCTCTTTATAAGACTACAGTCCTACAAAATAAGCTCACTAAGTTTGCCTTCATGTATAGAAACAAAGCCTATTATGTACTATTTGCCAACAGCATTAAACTTTGTTCCCCTTATAAATGGATGTTAGATAAGGAAGCCTGACACTACTACAAATATTTGATATGAACATAACATTAAAAATAGGTTAAGAAGCATGAGATTTTATTTCTGTTTTCAACACTTTTTTTTTTTCAAATAGCGATTAATAGTTGCTTTCAAAAGCAGATGTTGAAGCTTCCTGCAGCTCAAGCTTTTATCTCCCCACTGAGATGGGTCTGCAAAAGAAGGGCCATGAAATACTTCTTTTGCTTACTGTTCTCTAGCTTGAGAAGTATCTAAAACTTACTCTTAGATTCAATCTGAAACTGTTTTTCACTTCAAACATCAGTCTCTGTTACCCAGTGTTGTTCAAATACCATCAAATGCTTCTTTCCTACGCAAAGGTCCCAATACAACTTCTAAAATTCTCTGGAAGAGACACGTTGTGGAGTACAAAACAAACGCTCATCACCTGGGGTGATCTGCAACCATGGCAAAATAACACCTTCTGCAGCCTCGGTATTCTAATTAACCATGCAGGAATATACAATCCACTTTTCATCCTGCAATGCTGCTGTAAAATGAAGATTCTTTCAGTCGTATGAACATGACCTAAAAGTTCAGAAGACTTACCTGAAGCCAGGATGAAAAGCGACAATTTAGGAATTAAGTCCTATCGTGCAGCAATTCTGTCCTTCCACGTCATGGATACAAATTCCACTTATAATCGGACAATAAAATAATAATTAATGATTTCTATTCTGTTTAAATACCTCTTCCTCTTTCATAAATACTTCCTCTCACAGGAAACACTGACTGAAGTGAAAGTGTTTGCATAAAAACAATTTTATATGCAATTATACCATATACAATGCATTTTTAATCACTAAACAATGCATAGAATATTTTTGCACATAGAATTTACAAAAGCACTAAAAATAGAAATCCGAGGAACATCTCAGAATGTGAGGCGTAGCACACTTATAACCAAGCAGCACGAACATTAGTGGGCTTAGGTCTCTGTAATGCCCCACCAGATGGATCAGAAGTGTTTTTTTCAGTCTTCTGGCTCATTGTACTTGGTAAAGTGGATGCTCTTGAAGTGCCTCCTGTTAACCCACAAGGGGAAAAAAAACAGTAAGAATGCTTACACTGGGTATATCAGAAAACTTCATCGTATATTACTGTAAATATCATTACCACAGTTTCCAGAAAAAACAAAACAATTTCTAAGTTCAATCCAAAACCAACATTATGAGTTGTTTGCAAATAGTCAGAACAAAAAAATCAAGCACATGCCATAGTGCAGTGGTTCTTTAACCTGACATAGGGATGGATCCATGAGGATACATGACCTACTTCCAAATGCACGCAATTTCTAAGAGAAACAAAGCTATTATCAGTAGATTTACATTTTCTAAATAACAATATGAACCTTTTTTTTTTTTTGCTTTGTCCTTTCAATAAAAAGCACTAGCAACCTGAAATTTATTTATTGTTGTTACTATTTTTTACAACAGTGATTTTTTCACCTTTTTGGCAAAGATTATTAGCAAAATGATTTATTAGAAATTTAGAATGGTAAGTTAACAACTCAGTCACCATATTTTTGGTATAATTAACAATAACAATTTAATCATCTCTGTATCAGAAAAACTTTTTTTGCTTTTCTTAATAATAAATGCCTTGTAATTCTGAATTACGAATGAGAGAAACACCTGTAAAGAAATGCTAGAATCTGCAACTTCAGAGTACTTACTGGAAGGGCTAAGCTGGCTGAAAGGAGACTTTCCTCTTTTTACAGATGGTGAAGAACTTAGATAGCTCATCTGGCGCTGATAGTCCATCAATTGTTCAGAACGTCTCATACCAGCTGTTGGTTTCACTGCTTCCAATCTCTTCAGAAAAGCCTTAATATCAAAGAACAGCATCATCAAGAAAAAGAACAAACAAGAAGCTACAAAAACATTCAGAGACTGCTATTTCTATTTTAACTGAAAAAAATAAACCCAACAATTTTTAGCATTTCCCAACACAATTAACTCCACTGGTGACACACTATTCTGCTCACATTCAATACTTTTCTCATTGCAATAAAAGACAGAGTTGAGTACATCTTTGGTACCCCACAGTACACTGCACATCATGATAACTTGAAATGACATCTGTTTGGTGAAGGTGGCAGACGACAAGATGAGCTCTTCTATTCCTACTGTGTTTAACTCTAGAAGAAGAGATGGGTAAGTTTGGGGGAGGATGAGAGGTTTGTTTTATTTTGATTTTTTGCTTTGCAAACATATTTAGAACAGTTCCCCAGAGAGAACTACTGACCTCAGTTCTGTGAAAGTAATTGTAAGAAGAAAAGCACAATTACATATTTCTTTTGGATTTTATGTACATCTTTTATCCATAATGTACTTTTACAAGGTTATAGTTGAAATTGTCACAGACGTCATTTCCGCTTGTTGAGATTAACCATGGCACTCATGCAGCAAACATCATATCAAAACAGTTACTTACATAGTATTTATAAGATACAGTTTCTCATACCTCCTAACTACTTACTCTTGAAACAGGATGCATTCATTTAAGATTTTTCCATAATTTTTCTAAAGAAAACAACTTTGTGATGGCAAAAAATCAGAAGAACTTTGCTACACACAGCCTCCAATCAACCACCTGACATCCGTAATACATCTAGCCTTCAGTGCTTGTTTTTCACAGATCTATACACTCCCTCCGCTAGCTTAATTTGAAGTGATAGCCTACACACATTTGGCAGGGACACAACCATCATCAGGGTTACAACATGCATCTTATTAATGAGAGACAATGCAAACTGCAATTACACAAATCTCCAAAGTACTAAAAATACCTCTACTAATTAAGAACGTATTATTTAGATGCATACTTAAGTGGTAGACATCAAGAACCTGCCTAACAATTAAACTGCACTTTGCATGAAATGATTTTTTCCCCCTCTTCATCTGCCCACAGGTCCTGTTCAGGTTTCTTTTCTGATGATAGGTTCTTTTTTTGTCTGCTTTTGTTTGTTTGCTTTAGAAGAACAAAAAAAGACACAGAAAATCATTTGGTAAATGGAATAGCATTCACAAGATGTCAGTTGTCTTCGTCTAACTGTAATAGGAATCTGCAAGCTCTTGGTAGTTTATGCATGGGGACTGGAAACCTGCAGTGTGCGCAAGAGAAAGGACAAGCCATTTTGGCTCGGACGTAATATGTCACAAGTGCTTGCATCGAGTGCCAGCCAGTTCACAGTCAAGTGGAAATACCTAAGTAAGCAAAAGTCAAAGGAAGAACTTCAGCTAGAAATAGCTCTTCACTGAAGCCAGTTACAGAAGACAAAATGGTAGACTTGTTACATCCCACATTTTGCACACAAGTTATCACCATCTAACATACCAACACGTATATAGACTTGCAAAGATTACTTGTTTATTTTGTATTAAAAATTGAAGCTCTCAAAGTGTTCAGCTCATTCACAAATGGGTAAACTGAATTGTAGAAGCAACATCCTTTTTCCTGTGAAGGTCAAGCATGTTTCAAGTCCGTACTGCAACTGTAACAGCCTCACAGAATTTGCATACCTCGATATTGCAGTAATTTCAAGCTCAATTCTCAACACATATTTGCTTATGCCTGTTTAACCCCAGTTTAAATACAATTTCCTGCTTTTACTTTTATGCCTGTATTTCGACAAGCATTCAGTCCTGATTACTAAAGCAAGAAGCAGACCACTCTCAGCACTAAAACATTACCTTCTGAACAGGTTGGAGCTGGACTTCACACAATCCTTAGATATGAGAAGAGCAGATATAGATTACGTGGTGCTTCAGTGGTTCCCTCCCTGTTCTAAGAAAAAGTTTTGTAGAGAACTAGAGAACAGCTCCTGTGGTACCCTTACCCTCTGCTGAGTACTGTACCGAGGGCATGTTAATTTAAACACTATTTGTGGTTCTAATTTTTGTAGCTTGGAGAAGGGCCTGCTGCATAGAGCAATGAACTCATCGACACACTGACATGGCAGCCCTGACCTACAAGATCCATAAACCAGAACTAATCCAATCCCTGTATTTTTTTACTAGCAAGCCTTGTGGTCTTTAACCAAGGAATTGCTTTGTACGAGTACCTTGAACAAATAAGATTCATTTTCAATTACCCATTTAAATCTGCTAATTCCTTCATTATGTTCTCGTTAAAACAGCATTTTGAGAAATGGATTGCAGAACACTGCCACTTGCCTTGTTCTGAAGCGCTAAATCTCTGTAGCCTTAATCCTGCACCACGAAAGTAATAGAAATTTTGTCACTGACCTTAATAAGCAAAGAATCAAGCCACATGACATAATCCAGGTGTTTCAAAACAAAGACATGTTCCTGATCAGATTTAAGGAGAAAACTGATTAACAGGCACATACATTGCAGGGATGCCATTAGCTGCTCTTAACGACATTGCAGCTGCTCAGAGCTCCTAATTCAAGCTCAACAAGATTAGGTTAGCATTCAGCAAGTCAATGATTTTCACTACTATACTCCCCATTCCCATGCAAAATGATATATCATTAATTTCTAGCTTGGCCAAAAGCCTCCCAAAGCTTCTATTTCCCTCCATCATCTTCTCTTACTATGATACTGAGTTTACAATAAAAGTAGAATAATGATTTAAAAAAGGTGCAATTCCATAAAGCATTCCTGCACGATTATCTTCCAGGAACAGGATAATTCTTTGTAAATCGAGGCATCTGGAGACAGACTAGTATCCGTAAAGACACTAAAATACATATTGTCAGTGACAGAAGGAAATGTCACATTGCCAACAATTGGGGAACAAAGGAACCTGACACTATGCTAAAAGATAGCTGCTATATGGTAGGCTAAGATAAATGCTCTTAGTTCAGCTCTGGGCAGCAGAACACTAGATCTAATTCTAATGCTGTCAGGAAAAGAAAAAAGAAAAAAGAAACTCAACATATACTTTTCTACAGATATCTTGAAGAGATAAAATACTGAAAACACAGCACTCCCAAACTGAGTCCAGAGAAAAGGTTAAATATGCCACTTTTTCTTGTTTTACTTTGCTTTTTAAATGCGTGAAGGCTTCGGTTTCACCTCCTTTGAATTCTGACCAGCTGACCAGTGTGCCTTGACAGCTGTTCAAATTTATTTATATTATGCCTCCTCTAATGTCACTCATACTACTGACCACACTGTCCCTTTGCAGAGTCCAGGTGGGGGAGGGTGAAGGAGATAACAGTGCATTCAGGGACAGCTTTTTGTTCTTAGCACAAGGATTTGCAATTTTCTTCAACTCTTCAGTTGCATTAATTAGCTCACTTCACAAACTCTAGACATCATCATCCATCGAGTACTTTTAAGAGAGAAACCTCTTAAAGTTCTTCAATCGAGAGAAAAGTCTTTAACTGAACAACTGGCACGCTTGCCTGCAGTTGGCATCCACACAAAGATAGTCTCGAGTACAAAAAAGGAAAAACCACAAAATTGAGTAGCATGCTAAATAACCAAAAACCTTCCTTCAACCTGGCAATTAGTCAGTCTTTATTGTAATTATCACAGCAGTGGTCAGGAATCAGCAGACCGTAACAGTTTTGCTCACAAAAAGCCTACAGCTTTAGTGCTAGGATTGCAGAATTGCACTACACATTCACCGTCTTTTCCACTAAACTTCAGGTGTAAGCTTCAAAGGTCACTTGTCCCCTAGGAACTTGGGCTGAATGCAGTAGCTTAGCTCACTTTGGTCATCTAACACATCTACATCCTAGTCGGATGATTAATAAAGCAAACAAAATCAAAAAAAGCCAACCCTTAGACCTTAATTACTTCTAAGTGTAGATGAACTGATGGAGAAATGGTGCAGTGGCTGCATATCTGTATTTAAAGGCCACCAAACACCCACCTTTATATAGCAGTACAGATTTTGCATCACACGATAAACCATTAAAGTTCAAATTATGCATAGTTCCCAGCCCGTGAAGCTCTGCAGAAATCATGATTAACTGGCAGAAATCGTGATTAACGTGTGTCTAATATGGACACGTGTGTCGTGTATAATAGGTTCCTCCCCAGCGGAGAGGAGACAGGGCTGGCAGTACCTTCAGGCACGGCAGCAGGATGTTTTCTCAGTCAGCAGCGTCCTCTACTGGCAAGAGCCGCACTCTGGTCTTGCCAGCTCAAATAAGTGACCAAAACGGGCTCAAGCAGCAAGTACAAAACCGTGACATTCATTTTAACAGATGTCTTTTGCTAACTGTGTTTTCCCATAAATAGCTAAATCGCTGACTTAGAATTCCTGTTTTTCAGAGCAACGCGTCTTTTTCTCCTTTGTAGCTCTTCCCAGCAGTCTGCGGGAGCAACTTACGTTCCCTGTATCTCCTTGACCCCTCTCACAAAGCTGGAGAGCGAAGTGCTTTGATTTCTCTGTGACTTTCCAATATTTGAATTGCTTTCCCTGCATCAGCCTCGATGCCAAATGCCTGCACCAGAGATCAAGCTGCCTTTCTGCTAACAGTAAATAAAGGCATCACTCCACATGCATACCAGTGGAACAAGGGAGTTTTGCCTAGACAAGGTATTAATGTCAGGAAAAGAAGTTATAAAAGTTATTATCCAACAAAGGGGATAAAATAAACAGTATGTTACAACTGCGCTGCTCCAGGTGCACATGTAATTTAATCTTTTTGTGTGTGTGTGTTTAAACAGAATTGCTCAAATGTGAAAGCAGTGTCAAGTGAAATGTTAAGATGCACTAGTGAATCATTCTTCAAAAAAGAAAATGCATCATCCTGAGGTTGGTGGAACGAATAGACCAAGTGTTTTTACTGCTTAAAAATAGCATGACATTTTAACCTAAATTCTAAGGAATTATTTTGAAGTTAAACATTTGCACTCATGTCCCTGCAGTAAATGATTCGCAACAAAAGCATAAATGATTAAGTAACCAAAGGATATTATTTTTTGGACTACAAGCAACCACCACTGATCTTGCTAGTTTGGTAGGCTAGAGATGTGAAATGACTAGCAGCATTTACCTGTGCTGAATTTTTGATCCAGAACTTGTAAAAGCAAGACATTCTTGGATAAAATGTTGCAATATTTCAAAACAAAATAAGTGTGTGGCTTTGAGTAAAGAGAAGTGTATTATAAAATATTATGTACTTTAATATCAAAGCAACCATCAAATCAATATTGCATATTACTTCTAGGTGGTATGTGGCTGATGCAGCATTTCCCTGCAGCCTAAGAATCCACTCTGATGATCAGTGTGCATATGGAAGAGCAAGTCTTGCTTCCAGCACTTTCAACAAAGAACAACCATCTACAACGTATGAGGAAAGCCCTTCTACCATCTCAAAACCACTGAAGCCGAAAAACATATACTCCCCTCCCCACAATGAGAAATATCATATCTATAATACACATTTGTGCCAAATTCCTTCAGTGTGTGAAGTTCTTTTGGTCACTTGTAATCTATGGTTTCCCACTTTGAAAGTTTGAACTACTGAGATGTCTATGATGGAAAAACTAAAATGTAATGGATTTTTCTGAACAGGACAATTAGGCTTCCTCCATGTTGAAATCTTTACCTATTCATATAAAAGGAAATTGCAACCTAGTAAAAGAAAAAGAGCAAGGACCACTTGCTCTTTTATAGTGCTTCCACTATAAATTTTCTTTAACTTTTTTTAGTGAAAAGGTTTTTTTTTTTTTAATTGTTTTCTTTAGCTACATTTCATCTCCTTTTAGAAGACATTAATTAACAACTAGATGATATGAAAATGTCATTACCTGTAATACAATGCAATCACTTAAAATCTTATTAAAACTAGTATTATTTGTCAGCTCTGCTAATATCCTTATAAATTGGTTTGAATTTCTGGTTTTCAGTAAAATAAGTTATTGTGATTGCCACGTATATTCAAATAATGTGAAAAGCAGAGAGCTAAAAATATTAAAAATGATGGATAGCTATAAAGTTATTAGAAACCAAAATTGACATTCATATGGTATCCTCCCTGTTTCAAATATAATGGGCTTGATGCTATCATATTGATTGCTTTATTTTTTGCAAGCCTCTTCTTGACTAGTAATCATGATGCATGGAGTAGGATGAATAGAATTAGACTGCTATCCAAAATTATGAGTGCGTAAACAAAAATTCCCCTTAAATTGAATTACATTCAAGTAGAGCAAGCTCAAATAAAGAAAAACCTATTTTTCATCTGGAAAAAGAGCATCTGAACAATTACGCAAACAGCATGGTAATGAGAATACACTGCAGACTGACTGCAGTAAAGCTAGGAGTGCTGCCTGATCAGTTTTGTAAGTATTTAGCAATGATATATCTGACAATAAACAGTCCTCGATTTACCAATCCAAAGCAGTTCTTAGAACTCACCAGGTTTTCTCTTTCAATCCTTTGCTGCTCCTTTTGCCTGTTGAGGGCGCTGTGGTACAATTTAGGAGGTGGCAGAGCCGACTTTTTCAGGGTGGTACTTCTGCTCCTTGGTTTTGCAGACTGTCTGGACAGTTCTTTTAACAGCCTTTGGTTTTCCCGATCGATTTGTCTAACTTCTTCATTTGTGAAAGAATAGTTTTTCCTTGTTCCTCTAGGTGGCTGATCAAAGGTTATTTTCTGTTTTTCCTTCTTCTCCAACTGTAGAAAAGCTTTAAAATGGCAAAAAGTAAAATAGGTTTAAGAAACAAAAACTTGTGTTCTATTATTAGGATTTATTTACAGGCCTGAAAAGCCCTGGTACATTTTCCCTCCTTCCATTTGAATTCCACATTTATGCATTTCAGGATTTTTCAGGGATGCTCTGTTGTCCTCAATACATTAATTTTACACAAGTTTCACCACAAAAAAAATCAAGTCTAATTTTGCTTTTAAAATTCAACTACTTTCTTTTGACTAGCAACCCCCTTCTCCCCATGTAGAGCAAGTAATTCAGAGGAATTGAATGGATACAAAGAGCAACTGAACTTGCTGCAAGAACACCAGAAGTATACACACATTCTGTATTTGTGATAAATATATTTGTTATTTAGGAATAAGAATGTAAATCAGCTTAAATGTGCATTGTCCTTTTTTCCTATATGGTCAGTGCTCCTGATACCCTTTCACTGCGATCACCCCGACCTCTACCATCACCAGTATGCCTGCACGATTTCTGCATTGACACAATACACTCAAGCTTCCATTCTCAAATATTTATTTTAGTTACTATGGCACCAGCAATCAGAATAGGCAATTATATATACACACAGATATATATGCTAATGGTGCTACTGTTACACAGCACCGCACTAACATTGCACATAATCATCCTGACAGTAGAATCAGCTGTGGTACCAACACAAACATAAGTTTCCCAGTCAATAGGAAACACAGCTTCAGAAAGCCAGGACTAGAAATAACTCACAGATCCAAGAATTATACTATAAATGAATATTTAGATGTTTGCACATGGAAAGCAATTTACGCTTTGTTCCAAAGATATTTTAAATATCTGTCTCAGATGAGGAGCAGAACAGAAACGGTAGTTAAGATAGAAAACTGACATTGGGGAAGCAAGACTCAGAGGCACAAAATGCATTTCCTGAAGTGATTTTGTTGATCCTTTGCTCCTGAAGTGATGCTACATCATGCTGGTGCGGGAATTGCAAAGAGAAAGATGAAAATTAAGTTTAATGGATGGAGAGAAATAAATGTAGCAGAAGAAGAAATAATTAGGATATGGCAATTTAAAAACAGGCATTAACCTATTACATGTGGTTTCAAGACAAAAAGCAAAGAATGCACACCTAGAAATACGCAGCCAAACAGACTTGCACATTCACAAGATGAGGTAACAACTAGCAAGATTCATTCTCAGCCAGAGGTAGTTATATTTAATCGTGGTTTCACCAGAGCTTAGCAATTGACCTATTCCTAAACCTTCCTCAAACCACACCCCACACTACTCCAGTGCCTCCAGATTTCCCTCACTCTTACCCCTAAAAGCCCAGCACATGCAAAGCAGAAGCCCTGAGCAAAGCAGAAAGAAGAAATCAGACACATGACAATATTTCCTCAGGAAACACTTCCATGTCAGCAATTTTGGGGTGAGGGACCTGGAGGCAGCCATTAATAGCTTAAAGCCTCCGAAAATGATGAGCATGTTCTTACTTTGGAAGAAAACTGAAAAAAAATGTTATTGCAGTATCTCAACTGATTTCATTGCAGAACTGATGCAGCAAATATTTGTTATTATTTATTGCATTTTATTTAAGAGTTAGAAGCAGTGTCTAGAAATCAAAATCCAAGTGGTTTGTTTTAGAATCCCTCTGGAAGTTAGTAACTTTGCCCCGTCAGTATGCTAGCTGGTATATGCAGAAACTACCCGCAGGGCACCGTAACTGTAAGGCCGTTTACATAAGCAAATACCTTCTTATTAGTCAAGAGAAGGTGCAAGTCACCTCAAATCAGGGGCACAATGCAAAATACCACAGATCAAGTGTGCCACCCAACAGATTAAGGAAAAATAAGTGTCTTGATAAAAGTCTTTAAAATTTAGTAAGTTATTCAAAGGAAAATTAGTTCAGCTATCAAATCCGTTTGGGGAGACAAACCTGGGGTAAGACTCATATCCAGATAAACCTACAAGAGACAAGAAGAAATACACAGAAAATAACTAGCACCACACAATTCACAGAGTAACATCAAGCAGTGGTACACTTCTCAGTGTAAAAAAAATAAATATCCTTATGGGAACACGCAAAACTAGCACTGCAGTACACAGTTGGTAGAAAGTGACTTGTACAACCACCTGAAGAAGGCATTTATTACATATCAGGTGTAGCCAAGTTACATAATTGATAATTTTATTACAAAGCTATAAAAGACACAATGTCATCTTTTGCCTTACATCCGTTGCATTTCATAGATTGAACAGTTGTTCAACTGTTGTCTTGACCCTGTTTTTTGCCCCAATGCTATTGTTAATGCAGTCTCTTACACAAGACATTTAAGTTTCTAAACAGCTCTCTGCAAATTACAAATTCTGTGAAAGGTGTGAACTAGTCAAACTCCATAATGGCATTTTGAATTGGGACACTTAGAAATACTGGTTTCATGTGTTCACCAGCAAACGATTGCTTAAATTCTCCATAAGGCAACTAGCTATACTTTGGTGGAGAGTGCACACTCCTAATAAACAGGTATGAGCTATACACATTATTTACATTTACTTAGTGTAGAAACTGACCTCACTGCTGCCAACAGCTTTCTGACTAGACCTGAGGTTAAACACTTGCTAACAATGACAGAATTAAATAAACCACAAATTGAAAAAACAAACAAACAAACAAAAAACACATTAAAGGGAAAGTATTAAGGCCACAACAACTGCTGCAAAGTTACTTAGCGAAGCCTGAGCAGATGACTGCCCAAACCCAATCTCTGTAATACAGCAACTTAGCAAGAGTTTAGATGACTCACAAATTTTGCACCAAATTTCAGATCGGATACAGTAAGTGCAGCAGCAAATTTTCCTCAAGAGGCTAGGGAGAAAGGATTAATCTGAAAGTCTCTAGTTCCTCACTACTTGTTTCAGTTCCTCAACAGATCTTTTTATAGCTAACCTTCTGCATGGCCTAAGGAAGAACTGCCTTTGAAATTTCACAGGCAGCTCTCTGCGGCAAAGGTGCTGCAATTCACCAGGTCATTGGATCAGTCAACACACTAAGAGTTGTTGTTCTGTTGTTCTTTGAGCTGCAGAATTAACAAATCGGAATTGTGTTTTACTGAGTTAAGCTCTGTTAACAAAGAATTTAAGCCTCAAATACCACTTCAAAACAACCGCTAATTGATGGAAGCTCATCTGTATCCTTTCCTAAATCACAGCAACTGCAACACTGTTCTCCTCAGGAACCCTGTGACAGGAGAGTTTAAGTTTATTAAAAAAATAACAATAGTAAAAAAGAAGATTAGCAACAGAATGCTTACTGCATAACTTCCTGAAAGACAATCACAAATATAGAGCAAGTGCTTCTGCCTAACAAAACAAGGAGAATGCAAAGGACATTCATAAAATCCCTGATGCTTAAACTATGGTCAAATAAGCCACAGGAGCAATCAAACAAAGCAGCAAGCTAAAGTTTCTGCAAGTTTTCCTGAAGCAGTGGTGACGTTATTTCTGTGGTCAGAGTCACAAACTATCACTTTTGGCAGAAGTGCTCAACTGTGCCTGCAGTGAGGTTTCTGACCCTGTAACTCATGATCATCACCAGCAGCAATAGTTTCCTCTCAAGCCACCTGGCTGAAAACCTGACCAACCCACACTATTATAAGACACTACTTACACTGTCAAACGTTCCTATTCCCTGCTCACCTACTATGACACAAAATTATATGATTTATATCAGGAATTGATGTCCAATATGCATTGGATGTGCTTCAGTTTTCATGGCAATGAAAGCCATGCTTTCACAGGAACAGAAGCCTACGTGAAGCCAACAAAAGCCTACAAAAACAGGGAGAATTCACCATCAATAAACAACAACACGAGTCAAGATCCCACGTAAGAGGTAAATGCAATTATTTTAAATGCTATTAAGTATTTCAGGTACAGTTAGTGTTAACCCAAGTATCTGAGCTTCAAAAATTATTTGAGCTATTTAAAATCATTGAACAGCTTGGGTTGGAAGGGGCCTCAAAAGATCACCAGGTGCAACCTTTTTGTTGATTTATTCAACAACATATCTATGCTGCTGTTTAATCACAACACAGAAATGTTTGAATGGTTTACCTGACTGCTTTTGCAGTGGCCAATGATAAAGTGAGGCAAAACTAAAGCTTCGGGTGTGATTCGGTATGATTTAAGGTTCTGAAGCATTTGCAATTTGTCCTTCTCCTCAAGTCTTGGAACAATTAAATATGATTTAAATATGATTAAATATGATTTATCTGTGTATCTCCATACTCTACTAATGAGTAATAAGTAATTTATCTAAATCCCTACTGACTACTTAATTGTTATCTGGACCGTAAACCAGTAACTTGGGGGAGAGGAGTAAACAAGTAGTAGCATTTGCATAAAGACTTGCACAGCGCACAGTGCTACTTCTCATCTGCTGAAAAGCCGTAAAAGAAATTTCTCTGGTATTCATGGGATTTCTATGAAAGCTGGTTTCCATGGAGAGACACCTGACTTTCTTTGAAGCAATAAACAAGCTGTTTATTGCTTTCAATTTGTGAGCATTGAAACAACCTTGCAGATTAAAAAAGACCAAACCTTACACGAAATACAAATGATAATTAGCAAGTCAAATGCATTAGGACAGGTTGATACAGCTCTCCTAATGGCATTAAGGCTAAAATTAAAAACGTGCATCTTTCACGATCTTGCAATCCCAGCAGGAAAATGCATTAAATTGCTTCAATGCTTACACTTTTGAGTTTGCCTGGTGTTTTGTTTTATACTGCTCCACTACCGTATCTGTGACAAATCTGAAAGATATGAAAGGATTAAATCACAGTTCCTCAGAAACGTCTAATAGGTTCAGTCTGAATCTATTCCCCTGTAGTACTTCTGTGCAAATATTTCCTTGTCTATCCATTATTTCATGCTGCATATTTAAAAAAAAAAATAATAATATTTTGGAGAATTCCTGGTTTGATGCTTTCTGAAAAAAAAGAAAATATGATTTTTCAAGTAAAAACATTCTTATTTACAAATGTATGCTTAAATAGGGCTGCTATTTATTCTTGATGTCATAAGAAAAAGAACAAATATACAGGTACAGACAAATTCCACAAATTATAGCCAAGAAGTTAAAGCAATTGCTACATGTTCAGTTGAAGCTACTATTTAATTTTCTACAATAGCTTTATTCATAAACACGGGGCTTTTACTTTCACAGTAATGATATTTACATCACAGTGCTTTTCAGCGAGTGATCTATAATTTTTTTCACAATAGAAAATCTAAGGCACAGAAGAGGCAAAATGATTCATCAGAGAGCATACAGGTCAGTGACAGCTTCAAGGACAGAATTCAGTCTTCAGTCTGTGGCCCAATGTCCTACTTACCCTATCACACCACCTCCTCAGGTTAATAATAGCTAATACCATGGATTTACAAACTAATTCTTACAGACACTTCTGTAAAATAAGCAGGCATCAACCCCATTCTACAGAGAAGAAAACACAAAGTACTAAATCTTCAGTACTCTAAATACCTTCTGCAATCCCATTACTACTGTATTCATACCCAGTGTAAATTCAGATAAAGATACATACAGCATTTTTGCCCAACCACTCTGAATTCTAAACTCCAGAAACTAAAAGACTTGTCTAAAGCCTGAGAGTAAGTCTGCGGCATAATGAAATGAAAATGGAGGATTGCTTAATTCACAATCCATGTCTAACACATCTCTTCATCTGCGTAACAGCCTTTTGATACTTAAAGGGGTCTTATAAAAAGGATGGAGGACTCTTCACTGGGGCAGACGATGATGAAACAAGGGGGAATGGTCTTAAACTAAAAGAGATTTATACTAGACATGAGGAAAAAATTTTTCACTCTGAGGGTGGTAAGGCGCTGGCACAGGCTGCCCAGAGAAGCTGTGGATGCCCCATCCCTGGAGGTGCTCAAGGCCAGGCTGCATGGGGCTTTGGGCAGCCTGGGCTGGTGGGAGGTGTCCCTGCCCATGGCAAGGGCCTGGAACTGGTCCCTTTCAGCCCAAACCCAAACCATTTAATGACTCTATGAAAATCTGAATTCCTTAAAATAAGGCAGGATATTGGTTCAAGACATAGAATCAAGCAAAAGAGCACCAGAAAAATCTCAAGATTTCTATTCCCATCTTTCTAACAAGCAGCTTTAAGTAAATACTTCCAAAAACAAATTTTGGATACTATTTCTTCACATTGGCATATTTCATTCCCTCCTTGTGTTCAGACTGCACACAAGTACAAAAAAGAGGATGACAACTAACATTTATTATTATGGGTGTTGAATAATGCTAAGTCAGTTCTTATTCTAATTTTCTAAAATAGCCAACGTTTATAATAAATGTGGAAACAATATTTACTCAAAAGAATGGTGCATATATAAAAAAGTCTATGTAAAACCAGGAAGCAACCAAAGAACTACATTTCTACTTCAAAAATCAGAATCACACCTACATGTTTTCCACACAGATGGGGAGAAGAGTGAGAAGTCTGTAAAAGACAAACCTTATCAACGCTGAATAACTGAAATAGTGCGTGGCCACGTTGATAAGATATTTTAATTCCAGCACAGTGTGGCCCCGCAGCTCCAATGCTACAGTCATTCAACTAACAAGCAATTAAACCCTTCAGGGATTCAGAGCTACCAAAGCAGTATCATGGATACACCTAACAATCTTTATGCACAATGCAGAGATAATTAATAAGCAATCAAACTCCAGTCACCTGAACAATATGGCCCAGTTAGGCCTAGGTTACACCAGGACTCAGGCTGCTTTGAAGACTCCCACCTCTGCAGTCACAGGGATCAGTATGCGTGGGGCAGGGAGGGGGCTGTGGAGGGGCTCTCCCTCCCACCTCACCTCCAAGCTGCTCTGAGCTGAGTGGCACAAAGCTGCAGGACTGATTTGGGAACAAACCATAGCAATCGATGCAATACGCTCCAGGTTTGTCTGTCTGCTTTGCACAGCGTCTGTTTTCACCATGCATGCAGTTTCTACTGAGACTCCTCCTGCTGCAGACTGCAGGCTCCATACAACAGAAATGGCGTGGGGAAAGTTGCTGTGCACACCATATCTTGGCATGGCAGCTTACAGATACCTGGGCTCTACGACTTCTTATCTCTTTCCTCATGTTGCATCTGCTCTCAAGAATACTCTGTTCCCATGCTCTGCCTTCATCAGCCTGCTGCAAAGCCACAGCAATGCAGCCACACAACCAGGAGGCTCCAAAAACTGCACGTTTCATCTCGCTGCTTCCTTTCCTGTGGAACAGAGCTTGATTCCAGCACAATAAACGTAGGGACTACGTTCATTGCTTTATTTGTCTCTGGCAATGTGCAGAACCTGCTCCTCTCCAGCTATCAAGCATAATCTTCAGTTCACTCTCAGCTACAGTTACCAAGTAAGTTTCTGCCATTTTGACTAAAACTAGTTCAGTTATTTTCCATGGGGTGAATCGAGGCCTCGCTGCAAGCTGCAGTACTACTGCTCACCTCAGTAACAGCACACACACAAAGACAACTTTTAAATGTAGCGACCAAGTATTGTCACTCACCGTTATCAGTTTCTCATTCACACTTCTTGTCACTAAAAATATTTCTAAAATATCAGTGGTAGAGCCGCAGGTAGAGCTTTTTTCCAAGTAAAAGCATTCAAATAGCAATATACGGCATGGAGAACATGTGATTTCAAACAAATTATATTATCTGTGAGATCTCAAATTATTCACAATAGCATAAGTTAAAATTTAACATCTATCAAGATAGAAACTTAGCTTTAGGTGACAGAAGGGCATGGGTTTTTTTTTTTAGTCTAAATGTGGATTTTTTTCAAACACTTATTACAAACTATTCCATTTTTATGAGCACAAATATGTATCAAGGGTGTATAAGAAAAGCTATAGTAGCTCATTTCTAATTCAGCTGCAAATTTTCATCTAAATACTTAATGAATGATATTTGAAGATACACGAACCACCTCTCTGCTTAATAACCAGACTGCTGCTCTAGATCAGAACTCATTGTATGAACATCATTAGCCTTGAATAGATTTCTACCCTTTCTTTGTTCTTATGTTTATTTTCTAATACCAGAGATTCAGGTCTTCCCATGTGTTCACACCACCAATGTACAGATTTGTATAAAAATTAATTGCTGCATCACTGCATATCTCCTAGAAACATCACAGTAACAGATGACACTGAAATCCTGCAAATTTCTGGGGACCTTGAGAAATCAGACACACAACTGCCATAAATCCTTAGACCCAGCTACACTTGACAAACAATTTTAAACTGTTCCATCAGTATCGATTACTGAAAAAAAAAATAATTATACTTTAAAGCCAAATCTGAGCCATCCTGATGATCATTTAAACACTGATTCATGCGCTCAGAACTGTGCTTCAAGTGAGAACAGTCTAAGTCATGTTCATCAGAACTGGATAGGCACAGACATTTCATGCAGGTTGTCAGGAGGAAGGAGTGGGGGAAAGTGATTTACACACACAAAAAAAGGACAGAAAAACCTGGAAGCACTAATTCAGAGCTCCTATTTTCCCAGATGAGTTACTTTCCACCATTAATAATCCTGCCCCATTTAAACTTCAAAATACCCAAAGTAATTAAGCTATGTTGTGCTTGCCAACTTGGAGAGGCACTTGGGAGTAATATGCATGTTAATCAGGAACATTAACTGCCAGACTGTATGAATTCTGCTTCTCATTACTCAATCTTTATTATTGTTATTTAGAACCGGTTTTCAGTCTGGGGAAAAAACCTCCCTCCTTCAAACAAGTTCATCTCTGAGAATATTTGTTCTGAGCTATAAGACCCATTTGTTTTAGGGATGTGATGAATCCTTCCATAGTCGCCAGTCATTAAATAGCTTCTTGCTATCAAGAAACAAATAAAGATGCAGGACATCATCATTTCAATTGCCTAGCAACACCTCTTCTAACATCACATTTTGACAAGTGGTTGAAGCCTTTTCTAGCAGGAAGGAGTTGCTCCAGCACAAGGACTGCCAGAGTCAAGAATCAGCTCTACCTTTCTTGATGGCCAGCTTTGTTCTTACAATCTGAATTTCCACGTAAGTGAAATCCTTATCTCTATTCATAGGAAAGTCAGATGATGCATGCAACATATTTTGAAACCTTCCTCACTATAGGCTCAGTCTAGCAAGGTATAAGGTAAAGAAAAATGACAAGCAGCTTTCATCATGCCAGATCTACCATAATATAGCAACTAGGGTTGAAATGCACCAGACTATAAAATTCTTACCTCATTTGATATCAGCAGATTTCTTGAGCTGAGTCTTTTACTCTACAGAGCTTACTACTGAGAACTTTGGGCAATGAAAATAAGAGCAAAACCATCGTGTAGATCTTAGAATACACATACGAAGTTATCCAACGCTTTTTCAACCCATACAACAAAGGTTTGGAATGAATGTAGCAAAAGAGATACAAATCTCTCTCTCAGAGTCTATTTTTAATGTGAAGTAACTCTTTTAGCAAGAAGTAACCACTCAAATTTTTAGTAAAGATCTTATTTCTTTCAAGTATCTTTACCCAACTTTATCATTTTTCAAAAGGCTGTCAGTTTATAAGAAAATTCAAATAATTCTGTTTTGCTATCAAAAAGATACTTGAAGTTTAAATACTTGATTAAATGTGAATTCTCTTTATTATATAATGTGGTTTTGGACTACCTTTCAACTTTGAAGGTTGAGAATCCAGCATTTTATCAGGAAGGTTAGTGTTTTAATTTAGATAATAAGTTGTGGCATTGTCTAGTAAGCCATGATTTGTTAAAATGCACATACAGTTCTAGTATTCAATTTGTTAATAAATCAAATCTTACCTGGGAATTCACTGTACATCTTACTTCTATGTGTACACATACCCACATGGGCTCCTACATATGCTTCTTCTTTCCACTGTACAAGCAATACTGTTTTCATACATGAGAATTCAAAGAGTTCAACATAGCTTAACTTTAAACATTTTTACAATACATCTGGCAAAACCCAACCCTTCCCTTCTATTAGAACTCAGTTCTGTATTACTCCCAACAACATACAAATGTCATACTTTATTTAAAAGAAAAAAAGTAAGAGTCACCTTTCAAAAGCTGATTCAGGTCCATGGCATCATGCAAGACTTTTCGACTATATCTGCGGTCAAACTCCGAATCTGAATGGGGAAAAAAAAAAAATCATATAAGATTGGACTTCCCAGCCTCAGAGTTTTTAGAAATTATATTGTACTTAAATTCTTCAAAATTACCATATAGTTCTTGGCTCACGTTTTCTTGTCTTTTTATTTTTAATTTCTTGTCGTTTGAAGCTGCAAGTTCAAAAGACTGGATAGGACTGATGTCTGGAGTTGACAGAGGTGTTACATCGGTCACCGTGTCTTCAGACTCTTCCAGGTAATCACCAAGCTTTGGTTTTCCTTCTGTTACTTTTATTGATGACTTGAATTTTTGTTTTGGAGACAGAAGAGCCACACTACAAGCATTCCTCTTCGAGGAAGAATGTGATGAATCCGATAAACAGCTATCAGAATCTGTATCAGAGCAATCCGTATCTGAGCTTGAAGATGAAGATGAGGAGGAAGAGGAGGAAGAAGAGGAGGAGGAGGAACTGATATTAGTGTATTTTTTACTAGCCTTTTTTGCGTTGTTTGACTGCTTAGCAGACTTTGGTCTAACCTTCTGTTTTCTGCCATCGTCACTACTGTCTTCTTCATCTGTATAATAGTCTTCTTCACCTTCTTTAACTATTTTGGGGATTCCAGCCAGAACACTTTCTGGCGTTCCCTTACTTGCTGCAGATCCTGTTCCAGATGTACCTGCGTTCTCTGAAGCTGGAGAAAGTGAGGAAGATGAAGCATCCACTGGGTGGTCTGTGTTGCTTTCTAGGGACTGATCCCTCTGCAAATCTTCCTGCTTCTCTTTGCTTTCCTCCTCACAACAGTTTGCATCCTTTGTATTAGCAATCAAATCAGGGTCTGAAAGAATCACTTCCTTTGTACTTTCTTTCTCTATACATTCACCATTTTCTTCACTCTTCTTTTTCTCTTCCTCAAAATCACTGTCAAAGAAAGCATGATCCACTTCACCATCTGATACATCTTCAAAGCGATCCATACTGAAACACCAAGTGTCTCCTGCAACCACCAGAAAAGGTTTCCAAAGGTTAGCATAAGAAAAGATACAAGCACACTTTCAGTATAATAGTTTTGTTCTTTATTCTCTTAGCTCTTGTCATTTATAATTCTGCATTTAATTATGTTACATAGCTAGGGACAGCTCCATAGTTTAGTTTTATAACGAAATTTGGTTCTGCTTTATTGTACATGGCTTATGTACTTCTACTAGGCCAGTAAGCATTACTTCACACGAACAAAAACAATCGTGATTTCAAGACTTTCATCCCCAAGGAATTTGTCAAGCACTTTTGATGGTACAGTGCCTTAACTACAGCAAGCATGTGATTGAAGCGTCTGGGTTTTGTCCCTTTAAGCTAGAACCTCTCTGTATCATTGCTTTGGGTTTTGTTTTAGAAACCTTGGGTCTGTGCAGTGGTCCTCACATTGCCTGAGGCAGTGGTCCAAACTGTGGACTTTCAGAATGAAAAGGAGGTGCAATTTCAATTTACATCAAAGATCCATGGCTCCCTAGGTTAAACTGTAATAGATGCAGGGTGTGTCAGCCTTAATCTTTTAGTTTGGATCAGGAGCCTGCTTTTCTTGGCAGTCCGTCCTCTACAATGCGCTGTGTAGCACAATAAGCAAACCTGATTCGTTTCAGATGAAACTAACCTCTAACGTGTGCTCCAGGCACTAACCTAGCACACCCACACCAGTAGTTACCAGTCACTCCACAGGACCGGATAACAGCTCATCCTAACAAAAGGATAATTCATGCATCAGGTCCTCAGTGCTGGTATGCTCTACAGATCTGCTCCTGTCGTGTCATACTTCTTATGGAAACACACGGCGTTAGATCCTATGAAAATTGTGTGTGTAGTAGGGGGGATATGACAGTTTCCACTCGTTATTAGGATATATACAGAACTAAAAAGAAAAAAATACAATGAAAACAGAAATAGTAACACAGACCGCTGTTCCCAGCTAGCTAGAAGCACTTTTCTCCTACTGTCACAGGTTATATATATATTTGATGTATTTATTGATTGCATTTTAAATTCTTCAGACTCAAGGAAACCAAGAACAAAGACAGTAGAAGCAACTAGGCAAGGCAGGAGAACAAGAATATTTCAAGAGGTGCTCTCCCTTAAACCCATACAATTTGTTGCCATGGCAAACAAGGGTGAAAAAGGAATTCCTAAGCTTGCTTTGAAAGTGCAAGACTATTCCCAAGAAAGCCTCTACTTAAAATTATTTCAAAACACAAGATTTTTCAAAGGTCACCGTCATTCAGTTATCTTGCCACTTCTCAAATACTGCTCTGCTTCAGGGATTTGAAATACGCACCCTAAGTACAAAAAGGCCGGTACAGAAGTAGAAGGTACGGAATCTCCTGTGGTTTTAAAATCCATGAAGACAAAGAACTGAAGAGATTTAATAAGGTTAGATGTTGTATAAACCTGAAAACGCTAGGGAAAAAAACAAGCAAATGTCAGTTTTGGTGGCTTAAGAGAAACTCTTTAAGTACCTACAGCCTTGCAGATCATCAGAACAAAGGAATAAAACACTTGGGAACTCTTAACTTGAAATGCTACAAGGAATTTGGAAACTTTTCCAATGCATGTCACTCACTGGGATCCCTGTCTTCAGGCAAGTTTGCACAGCCTGCAATGCCCAACTGCCATACCAATTCCTGCAAGGTTTCCTGGAGCAGCTTCCTAAAAGGATGATGCATTTGAATATATGAAAATGTACGTCACAGAAGAAGAATCAGAAGACAGTAACGTGACATTGCTTAGTTATGGCTGATAGGTAAGAGTGGGCACGTGGCATATTTCACTTGTCTCAAGCACATGGATGTGACCCACTGTTAGCACTGCTGTACGTACAGAAGTGTAAGGGGATAAGGCAACACCAGGTTTGCGGGTGGATGCAGACTCACCAGTACAGGTTGAAATATCAAACTCTGTTGTGTAACCCACTGTCAGGAAGTGTAAGTAAACTAGGATTATATTACAGGTGACGAGATACTCAGTGGTTGCACCGAGACTTCTCAGATGTTTCTTTGCAGAACACAACCTCTTGAGTGAAGAAGGGATTTAACTCCAGATAGTGGCAAGAGGACAGAGAATAGGTGACAAAACGTGACAGGAAGCAGCAAGGGGCCCATAAACTCCTGCCCACCTCCAGCACCAGCCAAGGAGCACATCTTCCCACTTCACGGGACTTACAAATCGCTGAACCATGCGTTCTCCGTGAAGCCTGAGCCAGAACTGATTAATGGAGAAGGACTGCCATTACCAGAAGAAACGCAGTTATCAGCCTTGCTGTGCCTGAGGAGCAGCAGTCAGTTCAGCGCCAAGCGCTCCTTCCACGTTCTGGCACAGCCCCGCAACTACTTCAGCCTTCTTCTTAATGGGAAACAGATGCGCTACATCGGTCCCTTTCTCTCACTGACACTCCTGATCATTCACAAGCTAAACTTTAATTAATTTTGTAGTTTCTGTTAAAAACAAATGGGAGGAAACAGATGAAGAGATGGTATTTTTTTGTTCCTATTCCCCTCACGCAGCCAGAAGGTCTTTAAGGGAGCTGGAATCTGCCAAGCAGCAGCAATACAGAATAAGCAATTTTGCTGATGAACCACGTCTAATTTAATAAACAAACTGTGCACACACAGCCCTTTCTATACAGGGCAGAATGTCATTTTATGTCTGTGAGAAGTACAGAGTTCTGCTAAGGGAACACTCATTAAAATACAGAACCAACAAGTGAAATCCTGAAAGCCCAGTAAACTGGCAACAGGACCAAACACTTCTCATTAACTGCTAATTCTAATAACCATTGCAATTATTTTCAGAAGATGTATGCTCTCTGTGGCTTCCTGTCATGAAACCTATCAGAAGCAATAAGAAGACACCTTCTGGATGAAGGTTATCAACTTTCCTTCGTAAATATTATTGGTACTCGATCTGGACAGAACTAACAAACCCAGAGAGCTACTCCCAGCTTGCACAGTCGCTGCTTCCCCTTTCAGCTGGAAGTTTCCAGCTTTCCAGAGCAGAGACCCACCCTCCCAATCTCAGACAGCAAAACCAAGTGTTTGAGAGCTAAGGGGCTGGAAGGTTAAAGTGTCTTAATTTAAGTTTTATACTGCCAGTGGCAGATGTTGGTTAGGATGTTCCCAAATCCTCTGGCTCTAGTTGTTGCCCCGCTGGCAGGGATCCTAATCCCTCATTAATGCTGACTGCCGAATTCTATGGTGTACCTGGAGAGGGTGAAAACGCTAATCACGTCATCTAACTTCCATGTGCAGAATGATAATCAGTGAACAAGTTACCATGTAAAAGCAAGCTAATTCAAAGCTGGCCCTTCCCCTCTTTCTCCTGCCCCTCCTCCTTCGTTTTTGGCTGACACAAACAAGAAGTGAGCAAATTTGAAAGCATCTAGGAAGATGCAACAAAATTTCTAAGAAGATTGGAAAAGTACAACATATTAGGGCTTGTTTTGCTTATAAGAGAGAAAAGAGAATAAAGTATGAATCTTAAAATACGTAAAACAGACTGAACTAAAACTTAGTTTGTTCTCAGATACAATCACCATGTGTTCGAGATCAAGCAGTGCAGCTGCCCCCAGCCACATGCCTCGCTGTGCACACCCAGCCCTACTCACCTCCTCTTGAATGTGAGGTTTCGTTTTTGCTACCAAGAGCAACACAGCATGCAAAGGAGGAAGAATCTCTCACAGGAAACTATTTCCCACGAGGGAATTCCCCACTGAAAATTTTGCCATTGCTGCCCCTTTTCCTTCCCCCCCCCCACCCCTTGCCCTGGTTTTCTCCACTGCATACTCAAAGGGAAAAGCATTTTCTCTGCAGGCTGTAAAATACAGTCTATTAACTCTCAAACCTGTGTCAGGTCAGCCCTCACAAGAGCATTCTGACTGTCTACAAACAGAGGCAGACCCACTGGAGATGCTCCACAGTACTCTGAATCCTTTAAAAGGATCCCAGCAGAAAGTCCTGGGTGTCCTGCCGATCCCAAGCAAGGATTCAGTTCAGCAAGTGGGCACTAGGAGCTCCTGGACCAGAGTCAATTGCCATCATCTGTTTGAGTAAACGAGAGCACATGACCACCACAGAGCCCTGGATGACCGCAGGGCAAAGGCCTTGAAGTTAATGTACAAGAAGGAGAAGAAAAAAAATAGTTCTACTTGATCAAAAAACCAAACCAAAACAAACAAACAAACAAAAAAAACAACAAACATTCCCCTACTATGAAAAGCCAAACTATACTGAGGGATGTGGACCTGTAGCTTCAGGACTTCACTCTCACACACGCTCCCTGCTGCTACATGTCCTTCATTCTGTAATTCTGTTCTCCAGCAAAGGTTGCTTGGTTATGTTCCCACCAAACAAAAGGAGTGCAGATGACTGAGGAGGCCACAGTTCCTGCTGGGAAGATCTCTCCTGAGCTCTCCTAGAGGCCAAAGAGGACTCAGGATTGCGAAGGAAAGACACCAGCTCCAGCCACAAGGACATGCTTGCTGAAGAAACAAGCAAAAAGATATTTTTTTTTCCTTAGTGCATCCTAGCAAATGTTGTGGGAAGTGGTTAGTTTAGCTTTACTCCTTAATAATCCTCATTCTCATGAGAGGAAAGCCCGGGTTGGAGGCTACTGAGCTTAAACGATGACTGCGATGATGCCTGTGCAACAAGGCCATTGCTACTGCTTACTGTTGAGAAACCCAGGAAAATCGTCAGCAAACCCTCCAAACCCAGAGGGAACAGAAGCAGCTTAGAATAAAAATAAACAACAAGGAATCATATGCTGTCTGATAAAAACACCAGCAGCTTCTGGCCCTGCTTGTGAACATGGAGAAGTGATGCCACCCACACCCGTGGGCTGAATGCCACACGCTGCTCCCCCTACCTGCAAGGGTCCACTGCTTGCAAGGTAATAAAAAACAACTCCTTTAGTGCAAAACTTGAGCAAATCCACCTCAAAAAGGCTGGGGTTACACGAGATATCACCCTGGTGCACCAGCCTAGGGATTCTGTCTTTCTTCCTTTAGGTGCAAGTACACCACTCAAACACAAGAAAAAAAAATCACCAATATTTGTGCAATAACTGCCCCATTATCCCCACATTGTAACAAACCACCTGTGCCTGCTCTGTGCTCCTGCCTCATTCACTGCAAACAGTAGAGATGTGTGCCAAAAATGCTGAGAATATACAGACGTTCACCTGCCACAGCCAGGGCTCAAAAATAAAGCCCAAATAGAGGTCAAGACATTTTCATCCACGTGCTGACCATCCACATCATACACACGCTGTCCTTCCACACGGATCAATTAAATGCAAATGGTGTGCCCACAATGCACCAAACACCTGTTAAAAACACCTGTGACAGCTGTTATCACCACTGGGGAAATACACACACACTTAAAGAGATGCAGACCACATTCTCCACAGCTGCTGAAGATGAGATGTAATTCACGTATTCTCAGTGAGGATGTTTCTATCCAAGACGAAGAGGCACTGACTGGTACAGGTGAGCAGAGGGAAGTACATTAGTACAGTCTCTAAATCAATAGACAAAGAACAGCTTAAACAACTACCGCTCAGTCCCAGTACATGCACTTTGCCTCAGACTGTGTGCAGGGCAAATGAGGTACAGGCCTCTCGAGATCCTCTTGCATTATATTTTTATGACTTCTTCATTTCTTCAGATGAGAAGCCTTACTATGGAAAAACAGGTAAAATACTGGAATGTAGGGCTGTCTTTTAAATGCATCATGATCTGGGTGGGCTTCCTGGGATTCTCTTTAGTATGTTATTAAAATAAAATGCTTCAAGATTGCCAAATGCCCACCACCAAATCACCACCACTGCAAAATACCCACCACCACCATCAGTTCAGACTGCTAGATGGGAAATACCTCTGTCAAGAAAGATAGGGCTTGTTTTAGACCTTTACTATCACCAGTCTTGGCTGAGCATGAGACCAGGAAAGCAAAGAACAAAAATGCTTTAAAGAGCAGCTCTGGTGGAAGCACTGAGGGTACACCTGTTATCATAACGGCCTGCCATTTCCCATAAATCTGAGGAGATATTACTGCAGCTTTTGAAAGCCTCCTTGAAGAAGTACTTCTATGTACTGCTGGGTCAAGTCTCTAGATTTATGTCCCCAAATTCCTTGTTGTCTCCTTTTCTGCGCTCTCCATTTCACACTATTACAAGCAATATCTAGGCTGAGAAAACACAAAGGAACAACACAAGCACAACAAAACAACTAAGAAAAATCACTGAAAGAGCTCAAAGCATTCCAAAAAAATGAGTCCTACGATTTGAAGACTATTTTATGAATCCATTCTTCAACTAACATCTGGTGATTAATTTTCTAGTAACTATGACTTCATTATAGTCTTCAAACAGTTTCTCTGAAGAATTTCACTTTCTGTGCAACTTTTTTCTCCCTCCACTGTTGACTCCAGTGATCAATCGCTACCAAGAAGCTTCCTATACTGGAGAAAGAGATTAACTTTTTCCACATAAGCAATAATGCACAAAACACATTTGATGCTCTATATTGAGCACCTCGTAACAGACAAATGCAGAGCTCCAACAGAAACTTAGCACTCCTATTTCTGTTATAACCATTCCAACCTGCAGCTTTCTTGCCTGCTATGTTTCCGTGAACGTTGCAAACTTTTAACCACAAGGTTTGTAAATATATAAGTGTCCAAATGCAAACACTAAATACTTCTTGTACGTTTTGTAGTATGAAGGGACAAATAAGAGCATTTGCATACTGTAACAAAAACCAGCTTCTAAAAAATTGGATTCAAGAGAACAACACTGGAAACACTTCAGCAAGGCATTAAAGATAGTTTCAGTTGTAGTTTAGTATGTCTTAAGGCATAACATATTTTAAAGTGCTGACTTTCTTAATATGTTGTGGAAACCTGAGAACAAACGGGGCTTCACAAGCACGACACAGGTTGCTGTTTGTATCACCTCGCTGAGAGACTTGGGAAGGGATTCAGTTATTCTGCTCAACTGCAGGGGCCACACAAATGACAGGCAGGGAAGGCCCAGGATTTACAGTTACCTCTTCTGTGGCTTCCACACAAATCCGTACGGGTGCCTGGTTATTTGCTGGCTGGTTATTCTTCCAAACTACTTGGTTCCCACCCTGGGACCCAGCAGTGAAAAATACAGCCCTGGGCTACAATACCATCGCCCTGAGGAAATGACAAAGACGCAACTCGCGATGATTTTTACCACACTCTGAGACGAGCTGTTTACAGGAATCGCTTCGGCTGACTTCGTGCCTACCCCGGCGGCTCCAGGCCAGCAGGAGCCCCCCCATACAGCACGCACCCGAGGGACACCCACATACGCGTCGCTCAGGCGGCGACCCAAGTAGCGAGACAGCGAACTCCCTCATAAAATAACACACAAATAAACAGCAGCAGTACAGAAACGCGCTCCCCACCTTGCTCGAGATGGCATTTGAGGGCAAAACTGACCAGAGGCGGGGGAAGGGAAACGCCACACACCCGCTCTCCGGGCTCCTTCCTCGGCCCCCGGCAGGGACCCCGGCGGGCCGGCAGCCCCGGGCGAGCAACCGCCGCCTTCTCCCCCCCACCCCGGCTTCGTTGTGGTAACGGCGCGGGGGCCGGGGCGGTACTCACACGGCCGGGCCGAGAGAGAGCAGGGCAATGGGGGAACGGCGCCGCTCCGCCGCCGTCTCGCTGAGAGCCTCCTGCGCCGCCCGGGCCGGCCCCCTCGCGTCGCCGGGCGGGGAGAGGCGGTGCTTGAGGGAGAGGGAAGGGAGCCGAGGGCCGGGAGGGGGCTCTCGGGTTCCTCCCCTCCTTCCTCAGCCCTCCGGGGATGGGGGAGGCGGCTGGGGTGCTCGATGAGGGGATGGTGCCAGCGCTGAGGGGATGGCGCCAACGCTGAGGTGGTGGTGGCTCAGGTTGAGGTGGTGGTGCTCCTGGTTGAGGTGATGAGGTCTCACATGAAGGTGATGGAGACAAATTTGAGGAGCAGATGGAAGTACTCGTTTCTACCAGCAAACGTCCCTCCCTCAAGATTCACCCTCATCTCCACATCCTTGAATCTCACGGTAATTACTGAAGATAAACGGATGAAGCCTTCAGGCAGAGCTTCATTGCTTCTGGCGCTGATGAGCTGGGTGGCAACTACCACTAATGGTCTGCCACTGTAAGTGGTAGTGTCCTGTGTGAGGGTGGGAAAGATTCCAGCTCTTTTGAGGGGGCAGCTGAAATAGCAGACCTTGGTGTGCCTTTAACAGCAGCAATGTGACTTTTTAAGAAAGTAGGAAAGAACCGTGAAAAGAAAGATTCAAAACTAAAACAAACAAACAAAAATGGTCCTGTTATTCATTATGAAAGAGATTTAATGACATGATCATGTTGGTTTTTTTTTTTTTCTGAGCATATTGAATTTTGAGTTGAATCAAGCTGTGCAGCCAAGACAACTGTTGTGTATACAGCCCTATTTAATTTGGCACATGAATATAGACACACACAGAGTATGTGTATGTATGTGCGCATATATACAAACACATTTTAAAATACATACAGTGAACATGGCAGAATACTACAAGTACAGAAAGAAAATCTGATAACGTAACTGAATTCCCCTGTGTTAACCAGATTGTATTACTACTGCTACAGTGTTTAATGGAGGTTCTTCAACTCACTTCAATTAACTTTTCATATTTCATGATGTATTTCATTCTCATTTTTCAGGAACCTTGCACTGTTGAAATGTTGAATAATCACAACTGCAGTTGAAATCAGTGGGAGCTGTATTTGGAAAACACCAAGTACTACAAAACACTGAGCATTCCAAAAATTCTCTCTGTTATCTCACATTACACATTAAGTAGGTACTTTTGCCTTTGTTTTTCCTGTGCATCAGATTCCTATTTGCAAACAGGCAAAATACACCAATTGTAAAAATGTATAACGAGAATAAATCAGTTAATATTTGTAAAGTACTTGGCCTAACTTACAAATTCTGCAGAAATTCAGTCAACAAAATAAAAAGTGCTCTTCATATGAGAGCAATTCAACTAATTTTCAGTAAGCGAGGAACGGAGCTTATAAGAAAGATAGTATGTGATAGCAGTAAATTGCCAACCTCTACAGCAACATGCTCTGAGGAACCTGTTTTGGCAGGGGGTTGGACCCGATGATCTTTTGAGGTCCCTTCCAACCCCTACAGTTCTGTGATTCTGTGTGATTCTGTGATTTGAACCAGAAAGTCCCACAAAAGACTAAGCAAATGAAAGAAAGCCTTTGCTATAGCATTAAGCTTGTCTAAACGTTTTGAAGGTGCAAATTTATAAAAGTTAAAAGTTTGCAGTACTGTGAAGTTAAAAGTTGCAAGACTGTCACTCTAAGGAGAGATACAAAATTGAGTGTATCTCAATTTTGGGGCTTGGTGTAGGATATGTTATAAACAAGCTAATTATACTCTTTGCTCAAAGGAGAAAAGTGAAGATGCTGACTCTTCACCCAAATTAGACATAATTTCTGTTTTAAAATGAGATAAACTCTTCTCTTTGTAGGAAATGTATTTGCTGCAATGCTTGAAAAAGGTAGAGTTTGAATAGCTTATCTCACAAACTAATTCCATGAAAGATTGAAATAGTTATAGAAAGATAATAACATAATCCCCAGTCCAAAAAAAATCACTTCTGAAGTCCTTTTTATATTCTACAGAAATGTATTTTATAAAGTACAAAAGGGGGAATTCAAATAACACTGAATTGAACTTAAAAATTGCCACTGACTTGCATGGAGCTAGGACATCATCTAAAATATTAGGAACTGTATGTCAGGTTGGAAAGTCATAGAATCTTATTAAAAACTAAAAGAAAAACAATCAAAGCTCCCTCTAGCTCTATGGATATACACTTGAACTGATTTAGATATATCTAATTCAGGGTATGATGTGTAAATCCTGACTAAAATTGGTAGGATTACTCATTCAGACAAGAACTGTTTTTGTGCGTAAGCACTGCAGGACTAAACCTTCATTGTAGTTAGGTTTATTTTTTATCTTCCTCTCCACTTCTGAGAATTAATACTCTAATGAGAAAATAATCTCTGTTTACACAGAACTAACAGTATTACAAGCTCTGCTTCAGGTTAATTTAAAAATTTAATTCCCTTAAGTAGTTTTGACAGAGGCCCAGGCAGTTTCCTGAATGCATTTGCTGTAGAAGGCCTCTCCACACTCTGTCTTGTTTCTTGTGTGGCTCTTGAGATCCCAGAATAGATGTTGAATGCAGTCCAGAGCCTCATATTTTCTGAACTCTGAGGAATTAAGTGTGTGCTGGGAGTTGGATCTCTGCTTTTTGTTTTCTACCTGATGAGAGTAAAATAACATTACAGGAAACCTTCTGGCATGTTGGGCCTTCTCCAAAAGCTCTTGGCCTCTGCAAGAATCTCGCTGTTGGCCATAATGACCAGAGATATTGAAAGAACCTTGTACCTCAAGCCCTTTGGTGCAGCATCGGGATGCTTTGGCACTGTCATTGCAGTAGTGTTTTCACTTTCTGCATATGCTGATTTTCACCTTTAATCACATTAGACACATTACTCAAGTAATCACTTTTGGACACCCTGGATGGTTTGAGCTAGTGCTTAAATGAGCTTTGTGCAATTTAATATCCACTAAATAGAATAAACCATACAATAAAACTATATCTAAGCTACCGTAAAAGATCAGCTTAAGGAGCAGAGTCTCTTTTGGTCAGTGACTGAAATGGGGGCTGAAATCGCCACAAAACTACTTCACTATTTTGAGAGGAAATAGATTTCAGTGCAAAACTTTAAAAGGAAAAGACATGTATGTATGGAGACAATCTGATACACAAGTCAGGCTGTTCTGTGGGTTAGGTTAGAACTAGCTTAAAAAATACTGTGCGTTGTCCTTGCTTCCATTACAGTTCTGCGCCACCAACTGGGCCCTAAACGATCTCTGGAGAGCAATGTTAGGGCTGTAGCTGTATATGCCAGCTCCTGGCCTTGACTTGTGCAATATCTCAGAAGCGCTGGAAAATTCAGAGCTTAGTTTTAAAGTGGTTGCTTGCGCTCTTGAGATTACAGAGAGATCCAAGCATTCACGAGATCAGGGCTTTGGCGTTCACCCTTTTTTTTTTTTTTCATAGGAATTGTAGCATTAATCTTACAGCAGCGAATGCTGAATGGGAATAACTCGGGGTGTCTCCAACCTCAGCACGGTAACCGTGTGGAACATGGCAAAGCTTTTGCCCCCCTCAGGACTTGTTAGGACCAGGTGCCGCGCTACGGATCACCGGCGGCAGGGCAGCGGTGGGCATCCCTTGGGGCCGGTTAGTGAGGTCGCTGTCGTCCCCTTTCCCCGCTCCACCACCTCTTTACCCCCAAAACCCCGCTGTTTAGCCTCAGGGGCCGAGCTCAGGGTGGCTGCGGAGGGGCTGCGGGTGCCGCCCGCCTCCTCTCGGCCTGCGCGGGGCCTCCCGGCCGGCCCCAGCCCCGGCCCCGGCCCCGCCTCCGCCTCCTCCCCGCGCCGGGGGCTGCCTCCAGGAAGCGGCCGAGCCGCCCCGCGCCGAGCCCAGCCGAGCCGAGCCGCGCCGCGCCGCCGCCGGGCATGAGCTCCGGCTCCCCCGGCGGCCGCAGCGGTGCCAGTGGCGGCGGGCGGCGGAGACCGAAGGGGAGGCGGCGGCGGAGGAGGCGGAGGAGGAGGAGGAGAGGGGCCCCGGCAGCGGCCGCCTCGGCGGGGGGCTGCGGCGGCTAGCGGGAGATGCGCTGCGAGCCCGCGGCGCCCCGAGCAGCATGTTCCCCGCCGCCGACAGCGCTAGCGGCACGGCCGGCCAGCCCGAGGCAACGGGGGGCGCCGCCAACGCCGCCGCCGCCGCTCCCCCTCCGTGCTCGCACGGCAGCCGCAGCGGCGACGAGGAGGAGGAGGCGGCCGAAGACGAAGAGGACGGGGAGCGCGGCGCGCCCCGCGTGGTGCTGGCGGCGGGGCTGGCGCTGCTGGCCGCCTCCGTCGCCTACCTGGGCCGGCAGGAGGAGGCGGGGGGCCGCGGGCCGCTCTGCCTGGCCCTGCCGCTGCTCCGCCTCGCCCTCTACGCGGGCTGCGCCGCCGCCGCCGCCGCGCTGGGCGCCCTGCTCGGCCTGCTCGGCCGCCGCCGCCGCCGCCTGCCCCCGCCCGCCCGCCCCGCTGCTCCCCGGCCGCGGCTGCCGGCGGTAAGTGGCGCCCCGGGACCCCCCCCCCCCGCCTCGGGGCTGTGCGAGGGGACGCCCCGCAGCCTGTCAGGGTGCGGGTGGCACAAGGGTTGGGGAGTCCTGGTAGAGGAGCGAGCCGAAGTAACTTGGTTGCCATCCGCTCCGGTCTCTCCAGAGCTGTTCCTAAGCCAGGCTTGGAAAGCTGCTGCTGCTGGGAACGGGGATCTCCAGCTCTGCACACCGGTGGCAGGGATGTGGTGTTGGACACCGTGGCATCGGTGCCCCTGTCTGCTCCCCGGTGAGCTCAGACCTCGGTGGGGTGTTAGCAGGTGAGGTGCTCGGCAGCAGAGAGCAGCACCCAAGCTCTGTGTCGCTTTGACAGCATCACACGGGGTATCTGAGAGCGCTCTGGAAGGAAAAACGGGCATGGTTTGTGCCACCTCACCGTACAGCCTAGCTGCGTGTCGTTACACCTGGTCCGTGCCTTGTTCTTGTCAGCAGCAGGTAAATAACTTGTGCTGTCGCTTGTCTTCGTCTGCAGCCGAACTTGCAGAAAGCATGGGGTGCTGACAGGGCAGAGGACCTGTCAGGCATCATTCACTGATGTAGTGGGCCGTCTTGCCAATCAGCTCAGCTAACAAGCTGCAGCCCTGCTTTATTTTTCCCTCCTTTAACCCGTGGAGGGAAGGGGACTGTGTTTCTGAGTACGTTTTTCCAGGCCCGTGTTTAAGGGAAGCTGGCAGAACGCTGTTGTCTGTAGACAGGTTGGTTTGGCTGGGGGTTGGTGGCTTCAGCGAGTAATACAACGTGCAGAGGGGTGTCTACAATCCAGTTGTGGCAGTGGGCACGTGTTATACTGGTTTTGGCCTCAGGGTAGGAGATTAGGAGGCAAATGAACGGGAGAAGAAGAAAAATTAGAAGATGTTATGCAGAAAGTCAGCAAATGATAGGCAGAAGGTACCTGTCCTGTATGTAGTGTTAAGCAAGCACAGCAAAGGATGGTTCTGCTGGTTTTTGTTGTAGCGATGCGTATGAAGTTCTTAAGGAGTCCTGGTTAGTAAGGGATGGTTTGGTTTTGCATTTTACCGTTTAGCTGCCTTATAAGGGAAAAATGCATCGCTAATAAATCTCTTCAGATCTGTAGATTTGCATACTTAAGCAGTAGTGCTATAGTTCCAGTGACACTTATGTGCTGGCATCCTTTTCTGAACATCTGTGTGTGTATTAAGTCACTTCTAAGAGAACAAATGCTATATGTACTGCAAAGAACCTTTCCATAAACTTAATAACTGAAATCTCCCCACTGCTGCAGTGAGGAGCAACCTGGCAGATTTGTGAAAACAAACAGTGAAAAATCAGTTTAATTTGGGAAGCCCAGCATTGAAGGAAAAAAAAAAATAAAAAAATAATTGAATATAGCTCTTCTCTTTGTGAAAAACACAGTGGCTGAGCCCACTGAACAGGAGGGAAAGTAGAAACGTCCAGAGACAAATGCAGTCATTTCGATGAGTGTGCCCTCTGTGAATGTTGTTTTTGTGGTCTGTTTCTGCCTGTTTCTCATTGTTTTCCTCTGCCTGTGCCCATCCATTGGATTCGCCTGTATAGGTAGTGCACGCCTGTTCTTGTTTTGCATGGTCTAGTACGCGGTGTTTGGATCTGTTGGAGCTCTGTGGGGTGTGTTGGTTATTTCAGAAAAGAATTGCAATCTTGTGTTTGAAAGTCCCTGCCAAAGCAGCAGTACCAACTCCAGGCCTCCTTCTGGGATTGTTTATTTACTCTCCCTCTGATCCAGTTAAAAACTTTTCTTTCTTCCTTCCCTGCACTGTTATCAAAATTTAATCTGGTTGTATGAAAGGAAGGGATTGTCTAAAAAGGAGTGAGGTATTTTACCCTTTCTTTTCAAAAGCTATAGTTTCAGGCGTCTTGCTTGGGTTTCTCATGGCTTCAGTTTACAGTTTTGTTTTTATATATATTTATATGTACGTATATTTCTTTTTTTTTTTTTTTTTTTTTTTTGGACACAAAATGGCTTAAAGTCTCCTAAGCTCCTTGAAGTACTTCTTCTGAACATCATTTTGTGTATGTTCAGCAGTTTTCCTGATTGGTGCTTCAGCAACGTGTAGGTGGAGAAAATAACAATGTCTGGATAAGCAGCATATAGAAATGTAGGCCATCCACTAAGGTTTTTATTTGCAAGTATCTGTTGTACATTTAATTAAAAAAAAAAAAAGTAGGTTAATCTTTTTATTATACATCCCATTCTTCTTCTGCCTTCTTATTACCATCCAGTTGTTACTTTCCCATTGTCATGGGGCCTTATGATGCTGTATTGTCTCTTCTGGGAGCTGGTAGCAGGAAGACAGTGAAGCTAAGGTTGATTCCTTCAACCTTATCACATCTTTCGTCCTTCAAGAGTAGGAAAGAACCCTACGTTGGTGTAACACTTTTTGTGTGTGTGTTTTACAGATACAATCTTCTTTTGCATTTGTTATATGTATGTGAGCTCGAGGCAGATATGCTCATTTATCATTCTTTGAACAATTTTCATACTGGGGTTAACATATGAGGGGAAAAAAGCATACGGTAATAAATATTTACTCTAGTGGGAGTCAGGCTCAGCTCTTGGAAAGTGAGTGGGAGTACTCAATCAACTTCAAAGGGACTCGGATCGAGCTCTTCACGCTGTGCTGAAAAATCAGAGGTTTTTTTTTTGTTAAGTTCTCTATTCTACAGGTACTTACAGTGCGAGTTTAGCGCTGTTGAATTTCATGAATCTGTTCATGCCAGTGAATAATGCAGGTGAGGAAGGGCAACACTGCAAGTCTGGACTTAGCAATGTGAAGTGTATTCCTTTTTTCATCGTGCTTGAATTTGCTTCTAGTGAAACCCATCCTTCCAAATACAAAGCTTTGCCTTGTCCTAAATATTGTTTTTCCCCTTTGAGACTTGAAAGATTAAGACTTCTGTTAAAATTGGGTATCTCAGTAAGGGCATTTGAAACCTGCTGAGAACTGCAAAGAAAGGGATGCATTTATATCCTCACAATGAAGTGCGTTTTCAACATAGTCTATCTCTGTGTGAGAGCTCTGATCTCAAGGTATAGCTGGGCAGTGCTCTAGGTTCCCCAAAAAGCTTGTTTTTCCCCTGTATTCTTTTAATATTTTTACATTAAAGAGAATGGAAGAGAGATGTACAGTCAAATTATAATTTTAATTATTCATTCACATACCTACAGGAGTTAATAATATTGGCAAGTAGTTCCTATTCATACTTAAACAATAACAATCAAATGACACTGTGAAATTGTACATTACGTTATCGGATATTTTTCGGCACTGTTCAGGAGCCATTCTAGGACCAGATGATTTGTGGCAGAGGAGGACAGCGAGATGCAAGACAGCAAAAAGGCATGGCAAACCAATAGCACTTCAGTTAAAATGTGTAAGTCCCAAAGGAGATTTTCACCTCTCAAGTGCAAGCAGATGTGCTAACACCAAAGATTGCTCTGGAGGGGATTTGTTACATGCCACCTTTTTTAATTCAAGCTCATTCCCTGCACTGCTGTCAGTTTGTGTAGTTGTAGGGGGGAGATGGCTTTGACTTCCATGAAAAGTCACATTAACTGTGGCAGTGGGAAGGAGAACACGTTTTCCCACATTTCCAGTGTGAGTTGTGATTTCACCAAAAAAACTGGCAGGACAGAGTTTTCTTTGCAGCATTTTGACTCTGATTCAAAGCAAAGTCTCTAAGTAACGTGGTTGGTTTTTCAACTGCATTTAAGTAATGCAAACAACAAGGAGTTCTTTATTAGATTCAGGTGCTGCATTATAAATGCAGATTAAATGAATGATACTCTCTATAGAGAATGAGCCACCTGGTTTGCCTCACAGCAATAACAGAAAATAAACAAATGCTGCTGGCTTTTGTTTTGTTTTCAGCAAAAAGCTCAGTGACTCTAATGTCCTGCTTTTAGTTCCTGTGAGTGCTGATGGTTCTGAGTGTTTCTCTAAAATTCAGCTCCTAACGTATTTGATTACTCTTCTTTGATGCTGTTTAGTAGCTCTGCATTTTTTGAAATGTTTTGCTCTTGAGTTTTGGCCACTTAGGGGGATTTCTATGACAATGTTTTATGTTTCTAAAGGCTTGTTCCATCACTGAATGTGGATTTTTCTTGAATCTGGCATTAAAATGAAGATGCAGGTAAACCATTCCTCTTTAGGTCGGGTAATCACTGAAACCTCTGTGTTCTGGAAGATAGGACTGTTTTCATTTATACAGATAGGACTGTTTTCGTTTATACCACGGAAGAATGAATAGTGAGATGATGGGACATGGTCTGTGTATGGTCTGCTCTTCTCTAGGAACATAAGGGAGGCAGAGTGTTGCATCATGACTGGAGTAGTATTCACTACCGTAAGGAAACATCTGTCAGGCTCACTTGAAGCTGAACTGATGGAGAATTAAGTAAAGTATTATCTGAAGCTGTAATTCTCTATCATAGAAGTCCAGTCTGATGCTGATGTATGTTATACAAAGAGAAGAAGGTTAATGGGGTAGTGGGCGATGGAGCAAGCAGTGATGAGTAATTGGAGAGTTCTTGTCTGCTGCACTAGATGTAGTCCTTGCCTCGTAGAGCACAGATTAAACATGTGCAGCATGTTGTGTGGTCTGTCCTGAGTGCTGTTCTAGTTTTGTTGTAATTGATTTAATGTAATAGAAATAATTGCTAATTTTTCTCTGCTTCTGGCTTTAATTCCACAGCAGAGTAAGGAAGTGTGTGGCTTGCCTGTGCCGTGTGTCTGTCTGTCGTGGTTTAAGGATTGTGTTTCATGCCTGACTGTTGGAGGTTGATATAGTGCAAGGTGTTTCTGTCTTCCCTCTGAATAACCATTTATGTAGGGTACTTGTTGAAATACCTTCTTAATTATTATTTTTCCTTTTGAAGGCAGTGTTAAATTACTTAAATTGTTTTAAACCTATAAATGACATTATTTTTGCTTCTCTAGGAGACGAAGCCCGAAAACTTGTCTTAAGTTCAATGCCAGTCTTGTTTTTCTTTTTTTTTTAAATTTTCCTGGGCCTTTCAAACTTTTGTCTGCATCTTAAATCATTCTCAAAAGTATCAAACAATGAGCATTATTCAGAAGTCTCCAGGAAATACACACATCCTATTTTTTTTTTCTCTCCAGGCCATAAACAAAGGCAAGTTCAGGGAAAACTTAAACTGCACCAGGAAGCAGCCGTCCCTACTTGTTAGCAACTTCATTCTTTGTGTGTTCTTTCCAAATGTGTTCCCCCCAGCTTGTAAGTCATTTTGTCAAATCTGAAGTAAATTTCAGGCTGGTTTCTCTCATTCCTCTTTGTCAGTAACCTCAGTAACCAAAACTGGGCTCTACTCCTACAAGTCAGGAGCAGTGGGAACATACTGGGTTTTAAGGAACAGTTAAGCTAGAGTTTTGGACTAAGTTAAATCCATTTATGAACATGTTTGGTTCAGTAAGGGTTATGCCAACTGCTTCATGAAATGTAGCACTGTTTTCTTGTAGATGAGTGGCATGAAGAAAAATGTGAAAGCATCCAAGTCGAGGCTTTCTAGCTGAACCTGTTCTCTGCAAGATGAGGCATCTGCATGCATTCTCCCATCTGACTTGAGACGGGTGGGAAGAAAACCTTCCAGTGAAATCTGCTGGATTTTTCATTCTCTCAGTTGATAAAGCTGAGTTTGGAATGTGAATTTTCTGAAAGCCTTCTGTTATCACAGGTGCTATAAACCCGTGTTAGCAAGCTGTCACTGTGGTTTTTAAGGTGGCTGTTGCCATATGTTGTCCAACTCAGGTGTGACTGTTTGTTTAGCTGATTCATCTTTATTCTCACAGACACAGAATTTTTCAAAAAAAGTGCTAAGCTATTAAGTTTTAATAGATTTTGCTAAATGCAAGTTGCTAAGACTGAAAGAAAAAACAGGATTGATCGGCTGTTTTAGAGAAGGCAATTCAAGATCTGGTCTGTTCTCAGGTGTGAAATTAAGTTCACAGATCTGACGGATCATCCTGAATCACAGAATAATTCAGGTTGGAAGGAACCTCAGGAAGTCACCTAATCCAATCTCCTTGAAGTAGGTCCAACTAGGAGAGGTTGCTCAGTGCCTTGTCCTTTTCAGTCTTGAATATCTCCAGGGATGGGAGGTTTCATGGCCTTCCAGGCCTTCTGTTCTGGTATTTACCAGCCTTGTGATTAAAGTAATTTTACCTTATATTTGATTGGAATTTCCCATGTCACAGCCTCTGTCCTTTGCCCCTTGTCCTATACAGCTGTAAAAAAAGTGTGGCTCCTTCTCTTTAACCTCATCTGGTCGTTGGTGACAGCAGTAGGTCTCCCTTTAACTTGTTCTTCTTAAGCCTGAACAAACCCAACCAGCCTCACTTCAGTGCGTTTAAATGCTTGAGTTTATTGACACATTTGATTCTTACCTGTCTTGGAAAATTTACTTTTAAACAAAGTCGAAGATAGGTTTCTTTCTTGCTCGGTAATTTTCTCTGACTGTTCATGCGAGTGTTTTCAGTATCTGTAATGGTATGGGAAATTTCTCAGAAAAGCCAATATACCATGCATCTTTTTTTTTTTTTTATTCAGTAGTTACATTTGCGTAACTGCAAAATCACCACTGCTAATGGTCATTTGCTTCTTACCTTTAAATTCCTTTTTAATCATTTGTCTTGAGCTTTCTCATTTTAAACAATGCTGTTAGCAGCTTCTCCTTTAAAATAAATAGTGCCTTTTAGAAATCAGATGTATCAGCTGTAAAGAGCACTGCTGATGAAATACTCTAGCAAACTGAAACTTGAGTTTGTATCTTAGTGAAGTTCTGCCTGCTAAATACCGAGGCAATGGTTGCCTTTTGTTCTCAATCTGAGTGTTCAAGACTGAAATGTTAAAAAATCAAGTGATGTAGGAAGCCTGCATTGGGGAATTGTGTATGTTGCTCCATGCTGTTGCGTTGTGGAATGAGCTAGTTACAATTGTGGATCCACTCTTAAAACATTTGAAAACCTTTGTGTTTTCTTTCTCTGCTGTAGAGAAGTCCTGAATTGAGAGGCTGGTGAGTAGACAAAAGTAGAGCTCAGCATTTATAATTTTCTTATCTCAGCTGGTGTTCTGAAACTAGTTTTGAAGTGAGTGATCTGGCTAGTGCCTCACAAGTGTACTTACTGATGCTGCAGACTGGAAAAAACACTGCAAGCTGTGCACAAAGGGGGAGCGTTGATGTCTAAGTTGGGGGTTTGGGGGTGCTGACCTCTGTGCAGTTAGGGCTCAGGTTAGCAGAAAGGTTAATCCTGCAGCGTACCCAAGCTAGTGTAAGTATTAGAGACGATTGAGTATGCTCAGCATTTAGCTTCAGTCTGGGTTGTGGCCTCATGCTTAGGAGCTAGATTTACGAAAAGACCTGAACACCTTTGCTTAGCAGAGCTCTCTGAATCCCTTTTTCTTTTCCTTTTTCTTTCCTTTGCCCCCCAGAATGTATTAGGGATGTTTAAAGTATCTGCGAGTCTCTCCCTTCTCTTTTAAATTTGTGTGGTTATGAATCATCTTACATCCTGCTGCAAATAAAGGAGAGAAATCTTGAAGCGCTTGTATGACTAGCAGTAAATCAGCTTGGTGTGGAGGAAGAATGATAAAATAAGTCAGATGTGATGTGTTGGAGCCTTACAAACACTGCTCCTGGTTGTTCTTTCCAGACATCAAAATATCTATGGGGACCATTTAGGTGGGTACAGCTTCAGCTTTTACTACCAGCATTGTGTTCAGGTAAAAGGGGGCCGTGGAGATCTGGTGGTTCATTAATTGGATAGTCCTCTCCATGTTAAACAGTTATTTGCATTGAAACAGTAGTTAAGGAGGGGTGAGAAGGGCTGCGTGTGGAGGCATGCTGAAGTCTTGCTGCTCTTGCCATTGGTACTCTTGTCAAGAGGGGAGAAAAATGGCTATGAGATGGCAGCAGTGACTGGAAGAAGCCTAGAGGGTGTTTTTTGGCTCACCCAGATGCTGGAAGAAATTAACTGTGGGTGGAAGGAGGACTCTGGCAGCCTGGAAAGTGTCTGTGGGAATGGTGTGTGTTAGGTGTGAGAGTCTCTGAACAGCTTCATTTTGTTGTTGTGCTGAGACCCCTTCACCTGCGCCTCTTTAGATGTGTTTTATACCAGACTGTGTGCATCCAGCTGCTGTAGAAGAACATTACACCAAAATACACTGAGTAGTAAACTGCAAACCAGCTGAAATAATGGCACCATGCCTTTAAAAACAAGTAAGGGTGTTTTTACTTAACCCCTCCATGAAGTTTTTACTGCTTTCCTATTCTCTGCTTGGTGGATGTTGGAGTCATTGGTCACTTGGGAAGTGCCATCTCCTCGCAGTGGAGCTGTGCTCTTCTTTTTTCTGTGTAAGAAATGAATTGGTATAGCCGGACAGCTGCCTCTTAACGCTCCTTCCCAAATTGTCTGCCACCACTAATTTTAGTTAGTTACATCTCTGAGTCTGACTTCCCATCAAGAGGAGTGAAATAAGCTGAGTGGCAGCAGGGACAGATTTCTATTTCTGATGTTAATTATACCCCTTTCTATACAGGGACAGCATGGATCACAGAATTCTGTCTACACCCTGAAAAATGTTTCCTCGTCCACCCACCTGTTTAGACACTAATGCTTCAAAATAGACAAATGTTTGTATTGTACATCAGCTTAAAATGCAGTGGCCAGACATGTTTTTGAAGGAAGAAGCCCAAAAGAATGCAATTTAAAATTACTGTAAGAGACCTAATGGCTTCAATTTTATTTTAAAAGTGGTTTCTGGGGCTAAATGAAAGCCCATCATGGCAGTAGGCTGTAAACATTTTTATCTGCTATTGACGTCTCTCTCTGACATCTTCCAAAGGTGTGAAAGTACCGAGTGTAGGATTTTCAGCTGTTCTATTAAATTCATGTCCTGTGCTCACTTGCATTGAGTTTCAAATGGATGCAGTTCCCTTCCACAAACAAAGCAACCTGAAGATAATTCGGCAAGTCGTAGAACGTGCAATACCCAACAGTGGGCATCCGTGTATGCTTAGTGTACAATGTATGGTGTATGTATAGAAAACTGACACTCGAGTGTTTTAATCATTTGGAGTGTCAATATCTATATTAAAAATACAAATAACACACTCTTACCACCTTGCATTCCAGTTCTATTTTTGTCATTCTTGATTTATTCCTTCTTATGAATGTTCTCTTTGAATTTCAGAGTAATTGGCCTGGGAGCTGCCACGATTCTGTTCCGTCAAGGAGAGTAGTCATTTCTCACAACATGGATAAAGCACTGAAAGAAGGTGAGTCCTGCCTTGCACAAAGGAGCATAAGATCCTGTGTATCTCTTGTGTTCTTACCAAACTACGGCTGCAGAATATGCCAGGATTTTAGAATGTGACCATGGATTCTTATTCCTTGATTAAAACGTAAATAAATAAATAAAATCAAGTCTTGGTCTTGCCAAGAGATCTGATGCAGTAAGTAACACTATGTCAATTAAACTGCAAAAAAATCTTGTTATTTTAGCTTCGGGTTTTCACAGAAATATGTGGGAATTATGTGAAAATTGAGTCCTTTGTACACAAAACAAGAAAACAACGTTTCAAAGATTTGACCAGGTGTCTCTGAACTGATAAAATCTAGACACTTGTAATCGGTCTTCCCATTTAGTCAAATTCTTGTCATGAAAACTGAATCTGAAATGATCATCTGTACTTTTGGCTGCTATGGTATATGAAATCTGTGGCTTACCAGTGCAATCCTTGGCTTTAGCTTGTGAAATGTGAATTATGGATTGTACGAATTCAAAGTAGTTTGTTTATAATTTTTTTAAGAAAGAACTGCAACTTCCACATGCGTTTTTCAACATGTTTATCAGCACAGAATCAGAGGTAGAGGGGCTATTTAGAGACCAGAGGCACTGTGGGTTGCTGGGGGGGAAGGCATTTTGTTACACTTTCCTCCTGCTGCTTGCATAGAAGAGAAACAGCTTCTGCATTTTTGACAACATGGCAGCTGCTGTCATCTGAGGTTTTTTATTCATTAGGTTGTTCAGTTGGGTTCATAAGTCCATCCTTACTCCGTAAAGCTGCAAGTAAGTTAACAATATACTCATGATTCAGTTTTCAGTGTTGAGGTGCTGCTGTTGTGACAACTTACTTAACTGCTATTTCTTTTCAGAACATCTCTTACCTTCCTCTCACGCTCTGAATTTTGGAGAGCAAACTTGTCAGATTGGTTGTACTTCTTCCGGGTTTCGTTAAATGACTAATAAAACCAGCTTGTTCTGTTATGCAGTTTAACAAGGATGAGACTTCTCAGTCTACCACAAGTAGATTAAAGCAAGCTCTTTTTCCCCCCAAAGTGTTCAAGTCAGCTTAAGTTTGAGATACTAAATGAATTCAAAAAGGAAACATTCTACTTTTTTATTAGACTAAAACAGTCAGTCTCTCTGAAAATGGACAGCATGCATTCCTTGCCCTGTGACAGTGCTGAAATACATAATTATTTTAATACTCTTAACGCCCTTATTTTACAAGTTTGTAGTTAAAAAAACAAACCCATGGCTAGTGATAGAAAAATAAAAAAATAAAAAAACATATCCTGAGTGTATTTCTGTTTCATTATTGCCATATGCTAATGCCAATCACTCTTTCAGTGATGAGTATTAAAGTATTTGTGAACCCTAGGAATTTTTGCCAACTTCGTGCTCTCCAGGTCTAATGTTCAATTCAATAAAACGGTTTAAAAAGTCTGATCCATCGAGTAGACTTTTCAGTTCTGTATTTTCAATCTTGGAACAGTTCAGATTCCTACTGCCACATGAGGTTTTCAGATGTTGTCAGAGTGAAAGGGGTTTTGCAATGTATTTTTAAATTGGATTTTAGTTTTATTTGCATTACCTCAGAGATGCAAGGATAACGTTTTCAGAGGAGCCAGTGTCACTTAATTTCAGACTTGCTGTTGCCATTTCCAAAGAGACAGCCTTTTGATTAATTCTGACTTCTTCAGCTATTTTAAACAGTCAGTTTGCTGTTACTTGTTAACTGTCTTGCATCCCTCCAGAGTGTTACCTGTTGACTTCTGCTCTCCTGTCACATTTTTGCTGATGTTACAGCCAATCTGCATGCGCTTTTCTCTCTGGTTAGAGTCACACCACATTATTGCACAGTTCTCCAAGGTTCTGTGATGCCTCTCTCTTGACAAGCCGTCTTGTGCTATATTGCATTTTTTGTTCTCATGGGCTGTTAAGTTAGTTGGAAGGAGAGACAGCATTGGTTATCCTTAGTTTTAATTGAAGGAGTTGTTATTGTTTCCATTTCAGTCATTGGTATTATTTTAATAAACTTTATGTAGTGCTTGGATACTTTTCTGTTGATACTAACCAGCAGACAATAGTTGCCTTCATCTTGAATTGCCTCTCCTGCTGAAGCCAGCATAACAGTGTCTGGTTTTGTCATTCAACGATGTCAGTCACTTACTCCACCAAAAAGGAACTTTTTGTTTACATCTGTTTACAGCTCGGTTCTCAACTTCTCTTATTTCCTATAGACAAGCAAGTAGTGTTAAAGGACAGTGCTTCAGAGTGCTTCTTTGCTCTTAATTGTAGCATCCTTGTGAAAGCTGCAGATAAAAGGTGAGGGAAAGCTGTCTACTATCCCTGTTACTGTGTGATGTTTCATGAAATCTAAGCATGCAAAATTGGAACAAGTGTAATGCTATACAGAGATTTTCTTTCTGCTACATTCAACAAGGAAAACAAATGTTCAGTTTTAAAATGGTGAGTCCTTTTTTTCAGAATGCTGTTGAGGCTGAGGGCCATACCGATCAGCAAGTTTCTATGCCATGAGTGTAGTCGGTCTCCCAGGAACTAAATTTTATCTTCCATTTTAATTGTTTGATATTCTGTGGTCTTGTAATGTTCTTCACAGCCAATATTCATCTTCATTATCTTAACAGTATCTGGAAAATTGGTCTTCATATTATTTACCTGCTTTTCTGGATCATTTATGAGTAAGTAAAACGGTATGGATCATAGAACAAATTCCAGCAGAACTCCACTTCTGAAATTCTTCTACTATGAAAACTACTTATTTATTCATTCCCTTTGTTTCATGTCCCTGAAAATATTTCTGTGCCAGGGAACCATCTCTTACTCTATAGCTGCTTAGCTTCCTTAACCCCTGTGTTGAGGCTGCCTTGTTAAAAATATTTTGGAAATTTCATAAATTTATATCTGTGGATCAGAACTCGCCCATCTGTGTTCTTGTTGACCCTTTAGAAAGAATATCAGAGTAAGGTTTCTGTCTATAAAAGGGAAAACATTCCAGTTTAAGACCCACACATTGACATTTAAGGAAAAAAAAATGCAATACCTTCTGTGGCGCTAGTTGAAAAGCTGTGTTTTTTTCCACAGCTCTCAAAAATCAGTTGTTTGGGTCCAAAATCTGAGCAAGGCCTAATTTGAATTCATGTTCTCTCTGCTACTGGGATTCAAACACTTGGATCTAAGAACTCTCTTGGCAGAGAGTACATGGGCAAAATAATTTGAACAGAAATTAGTCTGATACTTTTTTTAATGTGTCTCCTGGATATTTATAACACGTTTTTTCTCTATTCTTTGTATATTTGGAAATTTCCTTTTTTTTTTTTTCTACACATTTGTAGTAAGTATTAAGCAAATGTCAAGACAAAGTTGATAAAAATAACACCAACAATATGAAATGGGAAACTGTACAGTCATGGTCTTTTTTGCATAGGAGCAATAATAACATCTAGGCTATAAAAAAAAAAAAAAAAAAAAAAAACAACAACAAACAACACGTGAGTTTTATCAAGGCTGAATAATATTATAAAACGTGAGTGAACTCCCAGAAACACCAGTATTTTTCCAAGCACAAACTGGACCAACAGAACTCAGATGTTAATGTTGTTATTGCCAGTGACTGGGGCAGGTTCACACAGTTTTTCACCAGCCTCTAGCGGCCAGGTCTAAATAAAGGCTAAGTGAGCATGGGAAACTTCAATGAATCAAGATAATGTTAAGTATGAAACTTCATCATCTTGATTTGTGTTGTATAGCTAAAACGTAATAAAGTCTAAAATACATCAGGTGAATAATGGCCTTTATGCCTTTGGATTTAAAAATCACTATCTTGGAAATGATGGAGTTACACATATTCAGATTATTTATTAGTGATTTTTCTAGGCATTTCAGCAGAGTGGCTGTAATATTTTAGCTTGTCCTTTGAGGGTGAAGATGGAGCGCTTTTTTTGGAGCTTTTTTTTTTTTTTTTTTTTTGACTGAACTGGATTTGGGCAGTGGATAAAAGTAGTGGCTGTAACAAGTTGTGTAGAAAAGCTCTTTGCCAGGTAGTTATGAGTGCATATTGTCTGTCATCTTCTGCTAAACTTTTATTTAATGTATTTTTCTTCAGGTCTAGTTTCTGATAACCACATCGTGTGTCTTAAATCTGGCACGGTAGCAGCTGATGCAAGATCCGAGCAGAATTCGCCTTAATGTTGTCCTGCCATTTTACTCCCAGTGCTATTTGCCCTTGTAAGCAAGCGCTCAGGCAGGTGTTGCAGCTGTAGTGTACCTTCCTTTCTGGTGCTAACACAGTCACAGAAGAGTTTTGAAATTGACCATGATGTGATGTAACAATTCTATCCAGTGCTTTCAGGAAAGGATATTTACTGTTTCTTTGCAACTCAGAAGTCTCTGTTTTTGCATAGGAACAACATTTCAGGTCTGCCTTTTGAGAAAATGGGTAGGTGTGTAGTCCTTATTATTCAAATTCCCATGTCTATCTGGGTGTGGCTTTTTCTTTTTTTTTTTTTTTTTTTTCCTCTCCCATAAAGCTGGGTAGTGAATCTCAGCTGTGTAAGAGCTGCCTGGTGTGAGCTCTGCATATTGCAGATTTGAAGCTAATCTGGCTCCCTGCTTCCTGTGGTGCCACTGGATGCTAAATGTATGCAGAAGAAGGGTTAGCAATTCACACCTCTGTGGGGTTAGAGGTGGAAGGAAGAGTCTGGAGGGGTGTCCTCACTAACCCTTCCACAAAGCTTCTGGCTGCATGTCCCAGCACTCCTGGCAGCCTTAAAAGCGTCATGGAGGAGGCCCATGTTCACACTGATGCAGGATTGTTTTTTAATCAATTATAACAACTGGGGACTCAGATCTAATAACTAATTTAGAAAACTCTGTAGAAATTTCTACAGTTTTGCACAAGACTCATTGCTGTCACTGCATCTGAAGTAATTTGTAGCAGGTGAGTTAGCTGGGGTAAGAGGCTGCCCTAAAGTGTGTTCTTCTCTTCTTGTCAGTCCTTTCTTGTCTTCTGACCAGTTGTTTTCCAGGCTTCAGTGCGTGATGTAGGAACAGTGACAACAGGCTGATGGGCAGGTTTTTCCTCTGAAGAAAGCAAGCTGTGCTCTTGGATTTGTTTTCTGTGTTTCTGCAGAGAGCTGAAAGAGACACCAGCTGCATCGCTAGGCAGGCGTCTGAGGCAGCCACAGCACATGGCCAGGCTGACACACGTGGATGAGGCAGGGTCTTATTCCAGGACAGGGTGCAGTTGGTGTCAGTGGCTGGTTGTTTTCATACTTTGCTTTGTTGGTATTTGGTTTTAAAATAAAGAAACAAAATCCTAAAGGTTGTCTCAGTGCTTGTTTGGACATATATTCTAGGTTTTAAAGTACCTCCAGGTTTTATAGAAAGCAAGACACTTCAATGGTAGTGATTTGGGAAGGGCAACAAAAAGCTCATGGATGGCAAGCAAACCATAGAAAAGGTGTAGAGGAAGAGAGTTATCAAAGGTAGGGTGCAGAAAATTGGTTTTAGAATGGGGAAATCCATTTAAAGTGTTCAAAGTGTGGAACTGACAGAAACCTAAGTGAAGTATTTCATACTTGCACAGCTTATTTTTGTTTTGTCTTTAGCTTAATGCCAGTACTAGATCTCCTGAATCTTTAATGGTATGTCTCTTTAGGTGCATGAACATCACCTTGCTTTGCCCGAGCAGGAGTCTTCCCATTGTGATAGCTCTTGTTACGCTCCCTGTTGAAATACCTGAAGCAAATTTGCAAGAGTTGGGCTCTTGTAATTCCTTACTAATTAGCAGTGTTGCATATTTTGATGTGCTTTCCCAGAGCAGAGAGACTTAAAGCTGTATGTAATGGTGAGTATGGAGAGAATGAGCAACAGAGTTCATTTTGGAGAGGAGCTGCCTGAAAGTACAGTTATAAACTAAGGCTCAGATGGAATAGGTGTGTGTTCTGAAAGAGAATATTGCCTGAGGGATAGAGATACAAGTTTTCTCTTGTTTTGTAGAGGTCTGCCCAATACAGGTAAGGAGCCACCACTCCTCTATACCATGACTTGTTGCCTTAGGCAAGGGGCACTGAAGAGGTGTGCTGCTTTAGAGTAAAGTGACTGCAAGGGTGTCTGCAAGAGAATCTGAAAAATGAAGTCACTGTCAGCCAGGGGCGGTAATCACAAGTACCGAAAGGCAGTGACTTTTGATTACCTTGAAGAAACACAGGTCTTTTTCAGGATAGGTGAGAAGAGAATCTGTGCTGTGACAGCTTTCCATCGCTCTTCAGATGCTGCAACAGAGGCAAAGCTGTCAGAAAAAGGTGGTTGCAGAAGGATGGGGGGACAGCTGTGGGAAAAATAGATGATTAAAATTTGTGTTATCTCAAGTGTCCCATGACAAGGAATAACCCTCAGTTTTCAAAATACTGTTCCTAATTGCTCTTAGGTGTGTTGAGTGGTTATTCCTCAGTTTATCAGAAGCTTATCAGATCAGCAAAAGACCACTGCCTTTTATAACTATTATTATCACTTCGTGGTATTTGGTGGTGGCAGGTTTCAATGAAATATAACTTCTGTTCTAGAAAAGTAAAGAAGTTGGGTCTGTTTTAAAGTTTGAAATTACCATCTTGCAATATGACTGTATTTTTTTCTCACATCTATGAAAAAGAAAACTTCAGAACTTCTATTTACTTATTTATGCATATATTTAGTGAAATGTTTTTCTCTGAATAATTCATTCGAAAGCCTTGAAGTGACTTAGTAAATGACTTAACATATTCTGTCTCAGTGAAGTGAGTCAGTTTCTTAAACAACCTGCAGAATTGATTGATAAGGGTTTCTAGCCAAATGCTTCAGAAAATTTAATCTTTTCTTTAGAAATGTTTTTGATGAAGTGATGTAGGATGAAGCCTCCTAGTATTTCAGGGAGGCAGAAGTATTCAGCATAAGTTGCTATGCTATTACTATGTTACTAATTCATTGTCATAGTGCCAGGGAGCTTTTTATAGTTTACTAGGCTGCCAAAAAAATAATTTCCATCAAAGTGAAAGCTAAAAAATAGTGGAATCACATGGTTATTTTAAAACATAGGCTTACAGTGACAAACTAGGTGTACTTCTGACATTTAAAACAAACAAACAACAACAAAAAAAAAACACAACAACAACTCTGAAATCAGAATGCCTGGTCAAGAACCACCTGCTCAGATTATCAGACATGCAGCTTTTTTTATTCTTTATTTTTTTCTTCCTCCCTTCCTGTTCAGTTACCTCTCTGTTAATTCCAAGCTGATTTGCATCCCATTCACCGCCCCCTCCTCCCCAGCTTCATTCCCACCTTGTTGGCAATGCTAAATGTGGCTTGTGCGTGCTTCCTGAAGGCTTCCTGCTCCCTCCCAGCACTCCAGGAACATCTGCTAGTAATGCATCAGTAAAACTGGAGACACGCAAGTGTTGTCAAAAAGAAAAACTAGTAGAAGAAGGTGTTGTCATGGAACGCACCATTACAGCGATCCTGTTGCTTGTAGCTACAGTTTGGAATATCACCTTTGAAATTCATGGTGTCTTTCTAATCTACTTCTCTTCCATCTCTAGCTCTACCAATCCTACAATGTACTTTCTGTAGCATTAGGTATGTCTATTGAGATACAAAATCTTACCACCTCCTCTCTTAACAGCGATTTTAGAGTGGAGGCTGAGTTTGTGGCTGAAGAAGGTTGGTTTCGATCTGCAGCAACCTAGATGCAGCCAGATTATGTGATAGTTCCTATAACCAAATCCGCTACTGAGGCATGAAGACTAGTTTGGGGTTAGTGTGTTGCTTGTAACCTGGCTGACCGAGCAAATCCACTTACAGGCTTTGCTTTGCAAAGTGACCTCCAGTAACCTGGGAGGTGCTGATTTCTGCAGCTTTGCCAACCTGGCACTGGGGAGAAATTAAAGCCTAAAGGAGAAGATATGAAACCTAAGACCCATTTTATTACTGAGGAGAAGGGTGGAGGGCACAATTTCTATCCTGGTGTGCCTTCCCCTTTCGCAGTCCTTGCTATTGATTGTTTTGTTTCTCCTTTCAGTGTTTGACTACAGCTACAGAGATTACATCCTGTCCTGGTATGGGCCACTCAGCAGAGATGAAGGGCAGCTGTACCAGCTGCTATCTGAAGACTTCTGGGAGATTGCCAAGCAGCTGCGACAGAGGCTGAGTCACATTGATGTAGTTAAAGTCGTCTGCAATGATGTAGTGAAAGCTTTACTCACACACTTCCGTGACCTTAAAGGAGCCAATGCCAGGTAAACCCAGAGCTGCGTTTCATTGGAATTTTCTGCTCATCTCTTTGCTTTTAGGTGTGTGATATCAAAGCAATGAAGAATGTAATGTTTTTGTAGGCAACTGATAAAACAGTTCATGTTTATTAACAGTTTTTGAGAGCTAGCAGGCTTCAAGGCACCTATAAGACCTGTGGAAGGAAATGTTTGTCCTTCTTTTTTAATGGTTGAGATTCACTGCTATTTCCATTTCATCTTTGAATTCTTTGCTCGCAGTAGGAGGCGGGCTGTCTGAGCAGCTCCCGCAAGTAGTGCAAACCTGCAAGGGAAAGGAGAGGCACTGTCAGAGCAGTCAACAAACGAGAATGTAGTTATTTGCACCTTTCCCAAAATAGCACAAGGGTTAATTCCATTCAGTTTTCCATTTCTGCTAGCCCCAGGAGGGAAAGCTTCATGATTTCTGTAAGCGGTCTGTCCTGCAGTAACTAGATTTTTTTCCTAGTGAAAAATTGTTGGCTGGATTTTCTTTCTCTTTTTAGGTTACCTTGTTAATTCCGTGAATTTCCTCTTTGCCCATTTAAAAAGGTCAGCTGTCTCCTAAATACTGTCACACCCAAAGTGTAATTGCATGTGGGAGCTCTCACACCTACGCAGTTCACTGATCCAAATGAGTGGCTCATGGAATTGTGCATGGAATTTGAGCTTATATCTGCACTTACCTGCAGTTATCCCAACAGAAATGTGCTCTGGTTGTTTGTTTTTATACTGTGCATTTTATACTATGACATTGTTTTGCATACAGTTAGATTCACATGTTTTTAACACTCTGGAGAAAAAAGATCAACTGGTTTTGGTCAGCAACCAGTCTCTGCGGTGCCATTTACACGTCCTTCTGTTCTGGAGCAGAAGACAAGGTCAATGTATTTGTGGTAGCTGCCAGCTTTGTGTAGTCTAATCTGCAGGAAATAAAGCAATGGAAACTAAAGAATGGTTGCCTTCAAGAAAAGAAGTTAGTATGTAGGCACATTACAGTAACATTGTGTTATCACATTATTGTCCCAATAACAATGCATTACCTGAATTCCAGATACTATTTTGTTTTAGATCTAGTATATGGTAGAAATCTTGTGGTCCGGTAAAGCTCTTGATGGTGCTCTCTGATTTTAAGCATGGTGCTTGCACTTGACCTTTGTCATGGGAAAATACTTGCTTTGGGGAAAGGTATGATTAGAAAATATAAAGGATGAGGACGGTTGGTTTGTTTGTTGGTTTGAAGTGTGAATGCTCACCTGTTTGGAGCTGGGGACACAGAATGCACAATTGCAGAATTACTAGATACTGTTAATGCTCATTCTTGATGAGATTCTTTGTCTGCTGAGAATAATGACTACCTCCACTAGATCTAGCTGGATTGTTATTTCCACTACACAGAGCTAAAATAAAGAAAATCTCCTGGGTATTTTCCAATTAACTTTTTCTCTTTGGAAGGGTAAATGCACCTTAGTCATTGCTGGATAAGTCAGACTGCATTAACATGGTAATGAGAATTAAATAGTATGATAATGGGTCAAAAAAATGCCCCACAGCCATAACTTCAGATTTTGTCTAGGTTGAAATTGGACTCGTTTTTCTCGTTGTGCAAGGTTGAGAATTCACAAGGAGGAAAATCTGGTTTTAAGGTGCCTAACAGCAGACCAGCAGTCCTACCAGCTGCATGATGCAAAGTCTGAAATGCTAGCACATCCTTGTGCTGCTCATCCAAGCTTGTTCAAAAAGCTCAAGAAGCTTTTTAGGAGTTGTCCAGCTGAAATGCTGCCCCATGGCCTGTGGTGAAGTCAGTGGAAATGTGGCCATGTGCTTGCACCCGGTACAGATTGAATTGGTACTTCCAGGTGATCTGAGCATGTGTTTCATAAACCTGAAAGCATGCCTGGGACTCTGATACAGTTTTCTTTTTTGCCTTCAAGAGAATGTGGTACTCAGAATAACTTGAGTTTGGTACTAAATTAATCGTTTGCTGTGCTAGAACCTGCTGGCAGCCTAAATCATAGGCTGAGAACTACCAAGTGCGTCGCTTTTGGCTTGGAAACTGCAAGCTAGAGTCTCTTGGAAAACCTGTGCTTATATTATTATGACAGCTCAGACAGAAAATTCTCCTTTCTGAGGTAGGGAGCGTGAGAGATGTCATTAGCCTCGCTTATCTTCTCATTTCTGTCAACGTTTTAAAAACAGCAGCAGATGTAAATTGGAATTCCTGTTTCCCTCTCAGTGTCTGTAATAATGAATCTGGTTAGTTTGGGATGATGAATATAGTGGCACAGAGACCGTAATTAGAGCCGGCTATCTGTCCTGTTGTAGTGCCTGACAGAACACTGTGTCTTTTTTCCTCTGCCAGGTTTATAATGCAGTGTGGCAGCAAAGGGCATTTTGCCTGTTCTCGGGTGGCTTGCAGAGTTTTAAATACCTGTTCCAGCCCTGGAGAGGGTGCTGCCTAAAGCACTTTGTTTTCCACCTATATGACAACAGACGACCACAATAAAGTAATGGAAAGAAACAGTCTGTCCCCAGGAGGACAGAGGTGTCGGTTTCTTCGTTGTGAAGCTCGCCTGTTTTGTCACTTGGTTCACTTCAGCCGTAGAAATCCCTTCTCTGCTTTCTCTGACTGACTGAGGCCTGTGATATCTGGCAGATCAGGATGTCTGCTGGGATGAAATAGGCTGCAACCCTTCAGAATAAGAGGCTACTGTCCTCACCTTGCTCCTGCTTTCCCTCTGGCTTATCTCAGCCATTGCAAGGCTCCATTTGATAACAAATAGCTCAAAGTAAATGGCAAGCAGAGGCTAACAGATAAGGAAAAATGTGTGCTTGAATGAGGGAGAGGAGAGCATGAGGAGAAGAGGCTGCTCCATGCTGGCTGGTGGGAGGCAGGGGATCGGGAGGGAGAAGCCTGGCAGCGTTAGGTCTGTTTCCCTTTTCTTTTGTTCCGTCCCTTCGCTTTGTTTAAAGGAAACTCTTTCCTGCTAGACACAAAGTGAAATAAGGGCAGAGATGCTCCTCTGGCTGTGGGCAAGACTGCCTGGGATGACACAAAACCATGAAAACAGAAGACAAGATAGCTCCAACTTTCTCATCCTGCATGCATCATTGAGGGTTATCATGAGGTCCAGTTGGGGCTGCAAAGGATCCCATCAGTATTCAGTTACAAAATTTGTGGCAATTCAACATTTTCTGGATAGGAAACCATTTGATTCCTGACATAAGCTCAGTGTAGAAATGAAAATTGATAACTTTCCCATGTCCATTGTTAAGTAGTTTCTGACTTGAGATAGGAAAGGAAAAAATCAGCCTGGATTTGCTGGGAGAAATGATAGTTCTTTGCTGTGCTGAATCAGGAGTGAGGTTATAACAGGATTAGCCTAGTCCATCCAGCGGGATATGGTCCTGTCGTTGCAGAGAGGGTTGTATTTGGTGATTCTTGCTTTATAGCAGCTTTTGGCCCTCTGTTCCTTAATGTCTTGTGCAAGTTGATTTCCTTGGCTACTTCATGTAAAGCATAAATTGAATATATGTGAGTATTTAGTGCTGGACTGTGAGCTGTGTAGGGTGGCGTATAATGCTGCAGGTTTCTACACTGGTAGGTGGTGCAGCGTTGTCTGTGGTGCTAGTATCCTTTCTGTGGGGCTAGAATTACCTGATCCTGGCAACATGTTCTTGCTCTGGTAACTTGAAATGTTTGTCGAGAGCAAGAGGCAGCAGGTCCTATTGGTGAGCCACTCATTCAGTAGCTTAGGGACCTAGCAAAGAAAACAACCAACAAATAGTGTCTGTGAATCTGTCCACGTGGAAGGAAGGGGAAGTTCCCTCACACCTGTTGTGGGCTAAAAATTACCCCCCTCAGATACTGCTACAGGGCTCTTAACATTTGCTAAATAACACCCTGGGCTGGTGGTCTCTAAACTGCAGCGTAGCCAAATGAGATCTGCCTGCTCTAGATTTGTAGGCAAATGAAATGCAGGAGCTGTTAACGCTGGCCTGTTGTTGAACCCACTGACAAGCAGTGCTGTTTGAGCAGAGCTCAGTGGGAGGCGGTCACAGTGACACCGATTTTCCTACGTCACTTGGCTGGGCGTGTTGTTTGTTTGTCTTTAACCTATGGCTGGGGCACCTTGATCCCAAAGGCAGAGGATTTCTGCAGATCTGGGTGTGTAGTGTGGCAGGCTGCTCCTGGCAAGCTGGCAGTGCCGTGCCACCTGAGGGGTGCTCAGCAGTGTGTTTGTGCTCGTGCCTGGAGTCACAGCTGAAGTCGTGACTTGGCAAAGGGGATTCCTTGGGAGCTGCAGCCTACTTCTGCTGCACGTTCAGAACCATATCGGAGGGCTCTGAGCTCTTGGGAAGGGTGAGAGGGAAAATTGCTGTTTGAGTGGTCAGTATTGACAAGTAATGTTGAGGTTTTAAGTTCACGTTGTGCCCATCTTGCCAATATTCCTGTCATCTGCTCTGTCTCTTCTCCTCACCCTGTTGGTAATGTAACTTTATTGGGCCATGTAAATGCCTTGGCATGTATAGGATATAAATTGTTGTATCCTTGTGCTTGTTGCATTGACTGCATATAGGATGAGTTGGTATTTAGTAACAGGAAAAAAGGTGCTGCCACAACAAAAATCAAGAGCAAAAATCAAGGTGCAAAGGCAATTCAAGCACTGGAGGTATAACTTGGTTAATCCTGTACATGCATCTAAATTGTCATGGTGCATCCAAGCTACTAAACACCTCCCCCAGTCCTAGTTTCTCTTTTATAATTGTATTTTCCACCCACAAAGTAGGAATACCAAGAACTGCTTATCACAGCCTTTGAAAATGAGTATCAAGAGGATGACTATGAACGCGTAGAGGCTGCTTGCAATGAGAGCAGCTATTTTTTGAGGTGCTGAGAACAAAACAGTCAGAAAAAGCTGGGCTCTGGGCACACTGTTCTAGTTAGCTCCTGGGTAGCTCCAGGTCTAAAGCTCGCCATTGCCTTCAAGCTCCACTGTCAGAAGTTCGGATTTCCTGTTTACAGCTGAGTATCACCAAGGCACCACAACAAACATGACGACCTCCTGCTGCTGGTATGGTCAGACCACGGTTTGCAAGGCTTCTGTGTGATCTCTGGGCCCGTCACCAACATTACATGTCAAGTGCTCTTCTGTGGAGGAAGGTAGCTGTGACACATACAAGTGCTATGATTATGGAGTCAGTAAATGCTAGAAGAAGGGTTTTATACAACTTACTGATCCCAATAAAAATGGCTGTGGAAATTAGCAGTTTGGCTTTGACGGATTTTTGCTGTGCTTTTTGGGTTTGGTGTGGTTTGGTTTTGGACTTTTTTTTTAGCAGGTAGTTTTTTCAGGTGTGTTAATACTACTGGCTTGTGAAGGCTTGAATTGATTCCTTTTATTTCTGAGGAAGTTCAAGCAGATCAAGCAAGTGAAATTGTGCTGCGGTGTCAAGGTTAGAGATCTGAGGGTGACAGAGGTGGAGAGGTGCAAGGCTACGTGTGCTTCTGGTAGTTCTCTGAATCCTTTTATGAACGTGAGTGGTGAGTGTTGATGTACTGATGAGAGTCAGAGCCAGTTGCACATGCACTTCAGCTCACAATTGCACTGATTGAGACTTAACTGTAACAGCAAGGCTCTCTCTTGAAAGCCCAATTAAAGCAATAGCAAGGCCAAAGGGAACATTTTGTCATTTTTTTAATATATATGTTTTTTTATGAGAAAGGACCCTTACATAATTTCCTGTAGATTTGTTGCTAATGTTTTAGGGACTTTTTGTCCTGGATGCTATTTATTTATTTGCTTGATTGCTTGCTTCCTGTTTCCAAAGCAGACAGATTTATCTTGCTTGTCATTAAGTTCTTGGTCATGCCTGTCTTTGAATCCAGTGGACTTCTTGAGGAGTTTCTTGTCCGTGGAGCAGTAGTACTGCCAACTTCAAATCTACTGAGTCCATGAGTTGCATGGGCATTGTAAATGCCATGCTGCCATCGGAGTTGGTTTTTAATTTTTTAAATCTCTTTGACAAATCATTTTTAAGCTCTTCCATGCAGTCATGTTGTGACTATGTAAAAATAAAGATGCTGCTTTGCATCATGAGCTTGTGACCGAACCACAAATCCCAGAGGTCTCTGAATGCTCCAACTGTGATCTGTTTTTATTGCTCAGTTACCAGATGGTTCTGACTAAAAACATGGGTATCTAGAGTAGACCCTAGAATTTTTTCTAGGGAGAGAAATTTCCATGAGATCCCTGTGTTGATAAAATTGCAAGCATGGAAAGGAAATTAGGACAGATTTCTGTAACGTTGGTCATGTCGTAACTGCTCGTCTTCAGGAGTACCTGCTTTTCTGCTTCCTTTTTTGAAGTGCTGGATAAACATAGAGGTTTGCAATAGCACGGGGCAAGGTCTTGGTGCTGAGGGCATTCAGACGGGAACACATTTGGTAACTGCATGAAGCAATTACAGAGCAGGGGAGAGTTGCTCCCTGTGTCAGTTTGGGACCAAAGGAGTGCTCTGCATGGAACAGACCCCATACAAAGGAGTTCATTTTGGCAGGGCCTGCCTATGGCCCTGTATTCACAAGTGGTTTCTTGATCTTCCACTGGTTTGGGGGCAGCTGAAGGAAATATATTTGCTTTCTGAAACTGTGAAATAGCCTTGGATAGTGTTAAAAAAATAATAATAAATAAATTAGGAGCATGCTTGAAAAGTTGGTAAAAATGAAAATCACTGGCAAGAAATTTGTGAGGTTAACGTTGGCTTTGTAGCTCACAGGGGAGTGAAGAGGGGTGATCTGTAGGCGTGCTGTGCAAAGCCTGAGTTCTGTCTGGTTTAAAATCACTGAAGTCCCCTGCATCTCAGTGCTCCAAAATACATCCCCATGACTTCAGTCTCAATCGTTCAGGAGGACACGAGTGCAGTTGCCATGTGGCTTTCTTTTTCTATTGCCTAAAGCAGATGAAATAGGCCTGGTTTACAAACCTGGTATCACGCTGCTTCTGAAACTGTTTGCTCCAGTGCCTCATTTGTATTAGTTCACTGCCCGCAGTTGTGCTCAGAATTTGTGGATAATTGGCTGGGCTTTCAAAGCTCTCTCCGTAAATAGCTGTGCTCGTTTTTGGTTGCGGGTTTTCTGCGATTGCCAAGAATCTCCTTGTTTGGAAAGTCCAAGCACGCAGCCCTAATAATGCATGTTCAAAACTGGACAGGATGAGAAATAATACCTATATTTCTGCTTGAGTTATTTAATAGCGCTTGACAACTTCATTGGCGCTGGAGAGATGTAGGGCACTGCTTTGTGTTAGCTTCTGCTGTTCCTGTCGGTTACTGCAGAAACGAACGCTACCTTCCTGTGCTTTTGGTAATGATAGAGCTGAAGATGCAGATTTAATGCCAAGCATTAAGAGCGTGTGGTCAGGGTGTCCTAGCTGCTGCTCCAGGACAGACGGCAGCAGTGCCACTACTACTTGCTTCCATGGTTGCTCACCGCCCTGGTACCTTGTAGGTAGGTGTGAGGGGGGGAGCCCAAGTGCTGAGGGATGCTGCTTGCTGGGCAGACCCTTTGTTTTCCCTACAAGCACAGCTTGTTTTCCCTACAAGCTGAACAAAGTATATATGGAAGCAAATAGAAGTATAATACTTTTTGTATAAATAAAAAGGATCATCTAAGCCTGACTGTTGTCTGTTTTACCACTGGTGTTTTAGTTTATTTTGTAGCTGTTTTGCCATCCCCCCCAAACTTTCCCTCACGCTTTGTCTTCCAGTCCCCTTCATTTCTTTTGCCCTAACAGCAACATAAAGATTTATTGCTGCAACTGTTTGCCACAGATAATGCCAGGCTTGTTTAGAATTGAGTTCCGTGAAGACTGTTCCTCTATTCTTTTATCAAAAATCACAGCATGGTATGGGTTGGAAGGGACATCCCACCCCCCTGCCATGGGCAGGGACATCTCCCACCACACCAGGCTGCCCAAAGCCCCATCCAGCCTGGCCTTGAGCACCTACGGGGATGAGGCACCCACAGCTTCTCTGGGCAACCTGTGCCAGGGCCTCACTGCCCTCTGAGTGAAGAATTTCCTCCTGAAATCTAATCTAACTCTCCCCTCTTTCAGTTTAAAGCCATTCCCCCTTGTCTTGTCACTACAGCTCCTGACCAAGAGTCCCTCCCCATCGTTCCTGTATCCCTCTTTAGGCCACCATAAGGTGTCCCTGGAGCTTTCTCTTCTCCAGGCTGAACTCCCTCAGGTGAGGTGCTCCAGCCCCCAATCATCCTCGTGCCCCTCCTCTGGACCCACTCCAACAGGTCCATGTCCTTGTGTTGGGCGCCCAGTCCCTCTGGCTGGCATCCTTTAAAAATCTGATGGGATTCTGTTCATCCCCTTTTGCTTTTTAGATGATATTTTAATTACAGTTTGGCTAGGAAAACAACTGAAAGAGCCCCTCTTCCAGAGATTTAAGTCCTGTTAGGTGACGGAGATAACTGTGGGGAAAAAAAAGGGAACTATTACAGCTGCAGTGTGTGCAACTCCCCTTCCCCCCATATTCCCTTAGGCGGGAATGCATTAAACAAATTAGAAGGACAAGAACCAAATATTTGCTGTTCTGCTTGTTTATTCTGTTCAATTTTCTGTTTTTGTTCTGTTGGCTGTACCAGAAGAGTGCTGGCGTAGGTCCAGCTCAGACAAGCTGTATGTATTGCTTGTGGACTGGGAATAAACGTGTACAACAGGGAGGCAGAGTCTGAGGAAGCCCTTCTCCCGCATGCCTGACAGCACAGGTGCAGTTGGTGCCCCAGGGTGCCTGCAGCCTCAAGCAGACCGTCATTCCTCAGGAGATCTGTGCTGTGTGTGGATGGGTTTAGAGAGATGCTGAAGTAAATCTTGATCTAATAACTGGGCACGGTGTCCCACAAATCAGGTAAAGCTGTCCAGAAAGGAAAGTCTGTGTGTGTTTCTAGGCCAAAAAAAACAACAAAGCAGTCACCATTTTCTTTCAGTTCTGACTCCATCATTGCTGTTACTAGCCAGGAACGGGTTGCTGAAAGTCAGTCTGCTGCCAGCCAGATAATGCTCTGTGTACGAAACCTGTACAAAACCTGTTCTCTGGCATTCAGCTTGAGCTTCTGGTGGATTTTCGAAGTGGCCGAATCTGGGTGGACTGGCCAGTCCAGAAGGTGAAGCCTCCTCTTCCCAGTAAGAGGTGGCTGTACGTAAATGGCCCAGACTTTCTGTCTGCCTGTCTGCCTGAGACGTGTCTGATTTTGGATAATGAATGTCTTTAGGGAGAGCATGTGAGGTGGGGTGTTTGATGTGGTGGAGAGAAGGCTGGAGGATGTATCTGGAGGATGTGAGAGGAATGGAAATGCACTGAGGAAGATAGCCAGATATTCAGCTGCTGGAGGGAAGAGATCCTACCAGAACAAGACAAACAGCTTCTGGAGCTAAATCAGCCCTACCACCTGTGCTGGGTAATGATGAAAAACTACACATCATCTTCATACGCTGCTCCTCAGAAGAGCAAAGTATGTACATCCAAGCTGCTCCCAGGGCCTTGTTTTTGAAATTTGTCTTTCTTGTAGCAATTGAAGCTCTCTCCATTATCCACCTTTGAAAATAAAACATTTGATTTGGGATTCAATAAAAGGCTTCAGTGAAATCAAAACCAAATGTCATTTTAGCATTTGTGTTCTTCTGAAAATGAGTTTAAAAACTGATGTTGGTCATCTTGAAACAAATGGCTTGCATTATTGGAGCAGAATTACAACTGTTATAATAGTACTGATATTCTGCCAACATACTTGCTCCCTCCTTTGCCAACTACCAAAAAACCACTGTGCAGTGCTGCCTCTCTCCACTGGCCATGTAGTGGTGTCTAGCTGGAAATTTCTCCTTTGAGTCCATGCAATTCTTGGTCATTTTTCCACACACAGGGGTAATCAGCTCCATGGAGCTCTGTGGGTAACAGTTGGGACATCCACCTGTGGCAGTGGGAAGGAAGCAGACATCACAGATGATGGGAAGAGGTGCTGGGGTGAGACGCGGAAGGCCTGAGCCTTCATAATACCTCAGGGCCTTCTGCTGAAGACCAGTCCTGGCTGGCTTTGGGAACTGCCCTGGCACCTCTCAGGTGACAGCGTGTCTGTCACCCTGTACCCCCTGGCATGGTCACCTTGCTGCTAAACCACAAGGCTGGGGTTGCACTATGTCAGACATGTGGCTGTGAAGGAACTGCTAGGGCACCAGCTCTGCATTTAGAGCCCTTCTTGAGTAAAAGAAAGGTACTGAGTGACCTCCAGTAAGGAGTTCCCGTGGCACATCCAGGCCGCCATGCTCTGAGAAGTCCAGAAAACCACTGGCAGCTGGGAGGAGATGGACTGGTCAGTACTGGCTCAAAATCAGGGAAGGTTTGCTCCCTGTTTCTTCCAGAGCTGCCATCAGAAGGGCTGTCTGTGGGGAGCCTGCCAGCAGCACGCTGTGCTCTCATGCTTCGTGCTGCAGCCGTGGCCTGGCTGCCCCCGGCTGTTAGCCCTGGAAGGCTTCGTGCCGTCTTCCCAAAACGCACCTACCGTGATGTGCTGCTGTGTGTGTGTGTTTATTTGCCCCTCGAGTAGCAGAAAGAGGAGTGTATCAGTATGATACGTTACAATACTGTAGCACACTATACTGACTCCAGGCTTGATGTACTTTCCATACGTTAGGAACCTGCTTCTCTCACCACGTACAACATGAAAGCAACAAGGAATTTTGGTTTTCCTCCATCCATTTAGTATCCAGTATCCAGCTGGCTTGTTGGTGAGCGAGTGCATGCTCATGGATGCCTTCCCCAGCAGGCTCAGGGTTCTGGCTGAGAGTTATCTCCCGCCCCTTCTTCAAGCTGACGCATTAATAGCTGAGAAGGTCAGGATCTGCCTCCACTGAAGGCTGGCAAGATGGACCCTGACTCTGAGGCACTCAAGACAATGGAGGAAAACTGATTCTGTTCCCAGGCTTGTTCCCTGCTTATTATTATTATTATTAAATCCACGGTGGTTATTAGTATAAAAGCTGCGTATTCAGCCTCAAGCTGCTGATCAAAGGACTCAACTTAAGACAAGCTCTCCCATCCTTTCTCTGAACGGCTCTGTAATCTCTGCGTGCCTCAGGTGCTCGGGTTCAAACAAATGGGAAATCTATGATTTGGTGGAGAGGTGACTGCTAAAATTGGGAGGTACAGGTTTAGTCCCATCTCAGTGAGCAGTGCCTAAAATCCCTGTAAGGGCCTCTTACCCCTCTCAGGTGGGCGCGCTGCCCGCAAAGGTATTGCCCCAAAAGTGGGGCTGCACACACCCTGATCCCCTGCAGCTTCCTGCTTTCCATTTACACACTGTATACGCTCCACTGACACTGTTAATGATGTGCTCAGTTCCCATTTGCAGACCTACTGAGGTGACTTGTTTGGCTGTGTCTTTGCTCTTTGGGAGTCACTTCTTCCTTTGTTTGCCAAACTGATAGCACAGTCTTTCTGTGGTGTTTTTTTGTTTTGCTTTTTTTAGTTAATCCTCTTACTTAGTTTCTCACTTACACTGTGGATGGATGTTAATACCAAGTTTGTTACTATCAAGGCATCTTGCACAGAGCAATTTGATGCAGTCTGCAGGTAGCAGGTTGAAAATTGATGTTTTAGGAAATCCAAGTCAAACATGTAAAATAAATCAAATAAAAAGTATTTACTTTTTGCCAGCAACAAAGGAAAGATCGTACCTTCATTATCTAGCAGCCAGACCTGTTTCTCAAACTGGAAGTGATCCCAAATACTCTGTTCAAGTCTATAATTAGTTTGCTGTACAAGAAAGTATTACTTTTTGAGTTCGTCCTGTCAATTTTTTTTGAGAAACTAAACAAGATTTCATTGTAAGATCAATGAGGGAACAAATTATTTTTATTTTTTAATTCAGAGAAACTCTTATTTCTCTCCAGCTGTTGGGCTTTTTCTATTTGATACAGTTTTAAAATACTGTATTTCTATTTTGGTGGGTGAAAACACTGACAGGACAAATTAATTTGGAAATGTGTCTGAATATATATTTTTTTAAAGCAGAATTTGAAAAAATGCACATGGATTAAAGTGTTTCTTTACTGATTTTTTTTTTTTTTAACCTGATGATGGATTTTGCATGTTTTGGATGTTTTCAGAAATAGTGGCTAGTCATAACACAAGTACTATGTAAGCTCTCTCTCTCTCTCTCCCTCTCTCTCTTTTCTATTTTTTATTTTCCCTTTCTTAGGCAGGAAGATCCACCGAGACCTTTCTTGCTGCATCCGTGCTTGAGGAGCTCTGATGAAGAAGTAAGATTCCTGCAAAAATGTTCTCAAATTCTGGTGTATTGTCTCCTACCCTCAAAGGATATCCAGTCTGTCAGCTTGCGCATAGTCCTTGCAGAAATCCTTGCAACAAAAGGTAGAGCAAAGATCAGAGATGATTAACCATTTGCACCTGTACAGTATTAGTAATTACAGACATCTTTCTGTATGTCTTGATACTATGTTTATAAATCCTGAAACTTAATTTACTGTGTTGACCAGTAAGACACTTTGTTTTTAAAAGTAAGCATATACTTACCTGATTGTACTGACTTGATGCCAGGCTGTTTAGCATCTTTCAGGATAAAACCCAACTTTGTGCATTCCTTTATTTTATTTTTGTCACAGGGGAACCCTTTTGCTATCTTTAGTGGCACAGTTTTTATTGATTATATGAATAATTCTGACCTGTTCTGCTTTATTCAGACACACAGAATCCATAGATTTAAGGATTTGATTATAATTGTATCATGATACCAGATTTTTTTTTAGTCATTGATTTATCCAGTATTTTTTTATTGAGGATTTTCTGTTTTGCTTTCTTATCAGATACCCTTTAATCAGATTATAAATACACAAACAATTTTTTATGTAATTGAAGTCAAATTCAGAAGTTATGAAGTCTCAAGTATATTATGCAGTTCAGTTCACTTTTAATTTTCATTTGTAAAGGCTGTAATGTCATAATGTCTGAGACACGGAGCAGAAAGAATAAAAATATTTGAAATTTCCCAAATAGAGCTCAGCTTTGTCAATGTACTTCAATTTGTGCAATAGTACAGTTTTATCAAGAAGAAAGGTATGCGCAGTCTCAAATGTACTATGTAGTCCAGAAGACTGGTTTGAGATTTTTTTTTTTAATACTTTTTTGTATTTATTCTTGCCTTTTATCTGCGATATTCTCTCAAAGGACAGCAGTTATTCTTCAACATAAGGATTTTGTTTTAAAATATTTTTCCTCTCCAGTACTGAAACCAGTGGTGGAACTGCTGAGTGATCCAGATTATATCAACCAAACGCTACTCAGCCAGCTGGAGTACAGAGAACAGATGAATGAACATCAGAAGAAAGACTACACATATGCTCCTTCTTATGAGGAGTTCATCAAGCTCATTAACAGCAGCTCCGATGTTGAGTTCCTGAAACAACTGAGGTATTTGATGCTTCACTGTAGCTTATTTAAAACTAAACATGCTTCTTCTGCCAGCCCATTACTGGGAATTAACTGTGTTTTTTATTTTTAAATTCAAATTTAGTTTTCTTTTTCTTTTAGTGAAGTGGAGACAGTAAAGATGATAAGGCACAGCATTAATTAAATCTGTAATATAGTTGACTTCTCAGTTTGGTGGTAGAAATTTTTTTTTTTTAATTCCACTTAGCTGATGGTAGGTGGTATACTGGAGGTCACTGTATTGTTGAAAGGCATACCAGGCATTTTTTTACAGCTTGCCTCAGTGGAGTTAGATAAAATAATATGTTGCATTTCCACTACTGTGTGATATCTCCTTCATGAAGTATGTCTGGGGACTGTAGAGGTCTGTTGTCTGAACCGTAGTGACACTGGTCATTCAGAGCAGTTTGCTGTGATTCTGTGATGTGGAAAGAAAAGTTTGAGCTCCAGCACACTTTACCACTGACTTAGAGGTTTTCCTGGACTGTGGCAGGGAGGTGTTTCCCAATTGCACCCTTTTTAAACATGTCAGTGAAGTTTGAAGAATTGCTTAAAGACCCAAAGAAAACCTACTCCTACTTAGCGCAAATGTGTTTCATTTTACTGTTTCCTAGAACAAACAGTACCTGCTCACTTTCCTGCTAGCTTTCCCTCCCCCTCACAAAAGTCAACAGCTAATTTTCTTCCAACTTCCATCGTGACGTAGGATGCCCACGTGTTTCTTTAGCCCGCTTGCCCAAGTACAAGATGATGTTTATGCTTGCCTTATCTTTATGGGTGAGCTGCTTCTCCTGTGATTTCTGATGCAAGAGGATAAAGAACAAGTGAGTGGAAACAGGCAGCAGGGATGCTATTCTGGCAGAATTTCTGTGTTGACTTGGTTCTGTTGAGCACATCAAAGCTTTAGAGGACTGCTGAACACATTTTCAGAGTGTTGGTCCTAATCTGTTGCCACTAACCAGAACTGATATTTTTCTTCTTCCCTGACTCCCTTCAATTGCTGCCACAATGCTTCCTAAATGGCTGCAGCAGCATCTGAGAAACACAAGCACATCAATTCCATTTGGTGAGCTGAGGGCCATCTGTTGTGACCCAGACCTTTTATTAGACTCAGCTTGGTCAGGCCAAGTGATGGTGTACCAGGATGGACTATGTGGGCTGCATAAATAACTTCTTTCTCTTCTTTCCCTTGATTCTGAAACCACTTGCATTTCTGATACAGGAAAATGCACTTAGGTGATGGTGAAATGATTTTGTTGCTTGGCTACTTATTGCTTATCTGCTGTAAAATTTGCTCTTTACTCTGGGCCAGTGTGCCTTTACTGAGAGCAGAAATTAGTCTCTATTAGACTCTGTCTAAAACCTAATTGACATCATATTTATTAGCATAATCACACTAATGGATCTGCTTGTTTCAAAAGAAACCCAGCTCTTCTGTTGTTGTTGTTCAGGCACATTAATGTTCAATGTGCTCTCTTTTTAGCTGATAGGTCACCTTAAACTGTGCTCCCTAATATGAGGTAGCAAATTTGCTTTATGAAAATAGTGTGGTTTTGGCTGCACTTAAGTTTTTGCTTTCTAGTCTGTGGAATCCAACTGCTATTGTCTTAAGATGTGTTCTTCTACAACCAGTGTAATGTTGATCATTGGATTAATGTTGATTACATGGAATATTTAAAAAAAGAAAAAAAAGAAATCTGTTCGTTTCAAAGGGAAAAACAGTTTTTGATTTTGGGGCTGTGCTGTTCCTCTGCTGTGTAGAGCCAGTCCCTATAAAATCAGTTAAGGGGAGTGTTCCTCTGCAGGGAGGAGGAGCTCCTGTTCTGTTTGCCCTCCAGCACTATGGGAGCACTTGGAGATGGGTCAACTGCAGGCATCTCTAAGTTAGGTAGTGTACTTCACAAAGCTTTTGTGATGTAACAGTGAAAGTTTGCAGATTGATGTCAAGGAAGCCAAACAGTGGTCTCTATATTGATGAACAAAATAAATTGTATTTTATATGAACAAATTAATATTTTGGCTTGTAATTCACAACAATGAAGCACAGGAAAAATCTATAAAGAAGGAATTAAAGAGAATCACTTAATAACTGAATATTGAAAGGGACCCACAAAGATCTCCAAGTCCAACTCCTGACTCTACACAGGGCAACTTAAGAATTAAATCATGCATTTCAGAGCAACTAAATAAGGTATACTGCATTTAGCATAGAGGAACATGGTTAGATTCTGCTGGAGTAATGGGAATGGGAAGGATGCTTCCAGTTCTCTTCCTACAATAAATAAATTACTGGCACATTGTACTTAGTATCTAACTGGGAAACCTGTCTATTCTGGGTAATGGTATTCTATTGATCAAAAATTCTCTTTCCTGGTTTTACTTGAAAATCATTTTTCAGCACCTGTTCTAAGCTGGTACATGGCATTTATGAATGTTCAGCCTCTTTCTATTACTCCTAATGTTGCCACGTAACATCTTGATAAAGAACAGATTTAAGTAGGAACAATTTTCTGTGTAGGCTTAGCCTTGAGGAAATTTATCCCAAGGCTCTACAGTTGCTGGGAAACTCAATATTTCTTTCAAACATCCCTGCCATGCTTTATCTTTAAAGATGGATTTAATTACTGCCTATTTAGTAAAATAAACATAAAATGTGTTGTTGAATCAAACAGTCTGTGAGCTCAAGCTCCTGGGTGCCCTCTAATATGTGCAGGTGACGTTACAGCACAGGAGTCCCAGCAGGCTTCTTTTCAGGCTGATTTCATTAGCAGAGTTTTGCTAATCTCTTGTGATCAGAACCAGGTATTTGTTACTGGTATAGGGAAGAATTCTCAGAAACCTACTAGAATCACGATGAACCTATGAGTGAAGGGTTTTGTGGCCAGGAGATCAGAAAGGAGTGGGAGGCTGTGTGTGGTGGACGTCCTTGTAAACAGGTGTGCCAGCTTTCTGCCTTGCAAATGGCTTGCCCTAAACGGCTATCAACAGTACCAGGATTTTCTGAATCTTATTTTCTCTCCTTGGTTGGAAGCATTGCCTTGAAGAAATACTGCGTTGATTTTCTGCATTGCTTGCATGGATTTTATTTTTGGAACTTATTTAAGTGATACAATAACTATTTATCATTAATTTGGAGACCATTTTGAATTCACAGCTCTTTAATGTCTTTACTGGGCCTCTAAATTTTGGTAGTTTAAGCCCTTATCAGAATTTTTCTCTATCTGTGGTAACATCCCTTCTATTCTTATAAGGAACATTTGGAGAGCTGATGTCTGTTTTCATAAGAAGTCATTTGCTGAGTTTTTTGAGGAGCTGTTTTGTAATTTTTTTCATTCATACCTTTGCTTTTTGAAAATTTGTCTTTGGTTTTTGTATTTTCCAAATGAGTACAAGGGAATGCTGTATGGTTATCTACGAACTTCATTCAAATCCCCCCCTTCTAATGTTTAACTTAATTGTTGTCATGAAGTGAGGCAGAGTTTAATCCTTTTTTTTAATCAAGTTTCCACAAAACGTGTTGTCCCTATTTCTTTCAAGAGAGTTGTATGGTGAAATTTCACCTTCATTTCCCCTCCGATTTAAGTTAGCATGGATAAATTGGAAGGCTGCTACAAATGAGGAAGAAAAGCTGAATTCTGCACAAGGGGTATGAAACAAATTCACTTGGCTATCAGAAGAAGACTGGAGATGAGACTTGATGAGTTAACATCACAGAGTAAATAGCAATAAGGAAATAACTAGTAGATAGTTTTCATTCTGCTTTAAATTTCAGCATTATATATTTTATCAGTTATTTATTAGTATAGCAGCCAAAGGTCGCTATATGATTCATGGCAAGAGACCATTATCTCTGGTGTAGCACATCATCTTTTACTCAAGATATGAGGGAAAGAAATGAACAAGACAAAGAACAGAAGGAGGAGATCAGAGTGGGAAGTTAGCAGTAATGTGCACGTGGGCCTGTGACTGGTCGAGTTTGTCATATACTGCTCACTTTTTGAAAGTAAAATTAACCCATGACATTTAAAAACTCCAAAGCTGTTTACTCACCCAGCATCGTGGGGTGAGTGGCAGCTAGATATTCAGAGCAAACCTGCAGGGAGAGAGGGTGGTGGTCTGGCGACCCAAAGTCAGATTTGTGCCATGTGTTCATTGCATGTGTTAGGTGGGACCTTAACAGACAGCTCGTTGGTCTTGAACTGAATCCCCATCCTAGTTTCCTACAGGACATTTAGATTTACTTCTTGTGTTCAGGAGCATGCCTTCACGTTGTGTTCGCTGAATGGTATTAGCTGTACTGTGGCAGCAGTTAAGAGAAGGGGGCACTATTATTATTAGCTAGAAGTTTTCCATTCAAGACAAGCTTTTTCCCTGCTCTACTCTGTGTGCACTGCTTCTCGACTGCATATGTACTGCGAAATGGCTCAGTTTCCAGATGAGGTGTTTTGTATTTTATGGATTCTTAAGTATGCTGTACTTTGAAGAACACATTGTAAAAATAAATAAATTAATAAAATATTAACAGGATGTTTTCTTTTTTTTTCTTCTCTCTTCCTCCTGTGCCCTTATCCCCTACTGTTTTTAAAACTAGGTATCAGATTGTAGTGGAAATAGTTCAGGCAACCACAATCAGCAATTTTCCCCAAGTGAAGAAGCAGAAAGGTAAGAATCCATTTTGGTACTGGTCACATCTGTTGTTTTCATTTTGGAAATCTATTTGAACTCCAGAAATACATATGCAATCAGTTTGTGGGGGATTTTGGGACAGATTTGAAGAATGCTATGCTTTTAGTATTTCAGTTCTGTTTCATTTGTCTGATTCTTCTCCACACTCCTGTGGTGTAAGTATTTTTCCCCCACCCCTCCCACCACTACCTTCAGCTAAGCTGATGGATTGAATCGAAAGGTCATATGTGATGCTTTTATTTTCAGAACATTCTGCATCTTGGATTTCTGGCACTGCAGATTCTTATGCTAAGAATCTTTCTTTTTAATACAATTCATTTTCTGAAGTCTGTCTATTCTCCTTTCAAAACACAGAATAAGGAATGATGCAGCATAATTGTCAGTCAGACTTTATTTTGACTCTTCCTTGTATTATGTTTTTGTGTTGTAACACAGAGTGCTCTTAAATCCTTCTGCACTATTTTGGCAACTGCTGCCTTTTGAAATACACAAGCACTTGCATTTTACATTTGTACTTACGTTTAGTTTATATACTCATTTTTGTGATATATTTCTCACAATGTATCGGAACTGTGGTATGTTTTCAACAGATTATATTGATGGCAAAAGTATCAAACCAAATTTTTGCTTGGGCAGATAATTTAAGGTATACAAAACCATTATAAAAAGCAATGGTCAATATAAGTTGATTTGCTTGTAAACACGTCTAAAAGGTCTTGCTTTTAGTTCTTTGTGTCACACTTTTGGAAGTGATTCAGGTGTAATAAAAAATGCTGAAACAGAGAAAATAAGCACCCCTTATTGGTGGGGGGCACACTAATTTTCAGTCTGAAGAGTTTGGTACTTTATTTTGGTGCTTAAATTTCTGAAAGTACAGGGTTTGTCAATGCTGATACATGTTTCTTGTACATCCTAAAATAGAACTAGATGTATGTTCCTTTAGGATATATTGGCTTGCCAAACTGAGGTGAAAGTAAACAGTTTTTGCTCAAGCGTACATTACAGAAAGAGAAATACTGACGTTTTTTAGATGAAAGTTAATTTAATGGAAAGTTGGCTTCATAAAATAATAAAATGAAATGGAAGTTAACTGAGTAGAGTTAACAAAAGCAATCAATCTTGCTAAGCCTATATTTCCATTTGTGCTATCATTAGTCTTTGTTGTGACAAGAATTGATTTAGGGAATATTTTTATGCAGTTTAGGTTCCTACAATTAATTACTGATGCTCTTCTCTGTCTCACTGGAGTTTATCCACTCAACTATCCACTGTTCTAAACTGTGAACAGAAGAGGTTTTTCTGAAGCTACAAGTGCCTGACTCTCCAGGATGGATATGAAAAGGCTAGTGCTATTCATTCTGCTAGAGTAGACCTAGTTTCTTTTATTCTGTGGTGAAGATGGTTCTGCATTTTTATGGCCTCTTGAATTTTCTTTTGGATTTTTTCTTTTTTTAGTACAGGTAAAATTTCAGTAGCTGATGCACTGAAGTGTTGTGTTTGGGCATTGACTTTCATTATAGTTTAGTCCTGTGGCAAACTTGTATGTGATTTAAGAGCTCAGCTGATGACAGATGACTGCTGCTGGCTGTTTTAGCTAGCGGGGCTATAGAGGTTAGTCATTTTATTTATTAAAGACCTAATAATTATTCAACACTGGATATTAGACTGTGAGATATTAGGAAAAATTTCTCTACTGTGGGGGTGGTTAAACAGTGGAACAAGCTTCCTAGTGAGGTGGTTGATGCTCCATGCCTTGTCAGTGTTCAGAAGGCATGTGGATAATGCCCTTAATAATATTCTTTAACTTTTGGTTAGCCCTGAAGTGGTCAGGCAGTTGGACTCAATGGTCTTTGAAGGTCCCTTCCAAAAGAACCTTTCTATAAATAGTGTGCCTGAAGAAAGTGGTGATCTGTTTTGTTTGATATATGTTGAACATTATGTTCAGCAGTGCCCTACAATACAGTCCTATTATAATTCACACGCATTTAAGGCAGATTTCTCATCTTTCAGTTTCTCCACTAGGGCTTTCATCTACCAAAATTTTTAGTCTCAGTTTCTGTATAGTAAACTTTAAGAGGAACCATCAATCTGTAGCAGGCTAAAATCTAATCCTGAAGGGTTTTTGTGTCTTGTTTTTTCTTGAAGGAGGTAGGAACATTTTTCCTGATGTGATAATGAATCTGAATTTTAGGAAGAAAAGTTTAAGGAAAAAAAAAGCTGTGCTGCCTTCCTTGAAAATAAAAATACACATACAGAGAGCTAACACACCTCTGTGCGGATTACAAAAGATGTTTGAACGCTTCTAGAATACACCACCACATAAATAATGTCACCATTTTGTATTTGCCTTTCTTAATGCCACATCATACCACTATCCTGCAACAGCTAGGTTTCATGGTGAATAACTAAACAGAAGCTTTATGCAAAATGAAAGTGTTTGCACAGTCCCATTTTCCTTTTTAAAAATCTGTTCCCTCGATACCTGCTGAATATGTGTAAATTGTGTAAGTGTGGGTGGTCAGTGTATGAGCATCTCCCCTTTCCTACTAGTAAATCAGCCTTTCGTGTCATGGACATCTCTTGGCTTTGATTCCATCCTGGTGATAGATAGTCTTACAGTCTATTCCCATTTGCTGATGGCAAAATTGTGTTGTGAGAGTGTAGCCTGGGTGTTGACCTCCACTCCACAACAGGCTCTGCCCAGCCTGCTATCCTGTGTCAGAGTGCAAGAGTAGAGCAAGTATAGCATAATATGTACACAAACATTGCCTTGACTGCCATCAGTTTGAGGCAGGGGACTTTCCTGGGGCAGTGCTTTTCATAGGAAAAGGTACAGCAACAACCATGTGAAGCAGGTAGTGTAGCATGAGCAGCCAGTACTCTGCAGCAGTGAGTGCTTAGCTACTATCCAAATAAAGCTGATGCTGTGCAAGTGCATGACTAGCAAGTGTGCCTGAGCAGTAGTGTGTACCCATGATCTTGAGTGAGGAGACATAGTTAAGTCTCTTGAAACTGGCCAAAAAAAAATTAGTTTATAAAAAAGATCAGCTGTATATTATTTAAGGGTGAGTAGCCTGAGGGCTGGATTACAGACTGTTAAAGCTGTTAAAGCCCTCTAATATGAGCAAAAAGTCCTTTAGAGTACTTCTGAACATCATTGTATTAAACTTTCTAGTGAAAAATGGCATATTATAGGGTCTTTTTTCTTTTCAGATTTCTATCTCTTGAATCTTCTGGCATGTGAGCCTAGAAGAGCAAAGGAAAACGTACAAAAGCATCTGATTCATTTTAAGCAGTAAGTTTTGCATTTGACTCCCTGAGAGAGTCAAATGTCTTAAAAGGTTGAGACAAAATAATGTGAGGGGTTATGACTATGATGCCTGTTGTGGATGGATGATATAACTTCTGTGTCCATGAGAATTGCTTTTGGTCATTGCTAAAGCCAAATGATAAGAAACCACGTGTAGCATTAATGTTTGCAGAGGTGTTGACAGTTTATTTTTGGAGTTGTGCAGGCCACTGTAAATAGAAGCTGTTATCTTGCATGCTGGCACTGCACTACCTCCCTCATTTACACTTACCCAAAACTGCTGAATCTTTTAGCATACAGGCATCTGCTTTATTTCTTCTAACTGACCTTCTACATACCTTCTTCTAAAACTGTCAGGGTCATTCCAGCAGTGACTGGAGGAGGAGGCTTGCTTTTCACTCATCCTTGTTTCTTCCTAGTGATATTTTTGGACTGTGCTCTTTTGTACAATCCGACTGTGCTCTGGTTGGAAGAAAAATAGCTTCTGAAAAACAAAAACTCAGCCCTCTCTTCACCTTGTCTTTTGATAAGGATTGATCTCTTGGAAGTACCAAATCAAATTTGAGCTAAATTTTAGGATTTTTTTTTTTTTTTTAAAAGCTGCATCTTTAATGTTACGAAATACTACAAATGCTTATCTGAAAATTCTTTTACCGTATTCTAGTAACGCTGTTTTTTTTTAAGAGGATCAATCTGTAGGCAATTGTGGCATGAGCAGGAGAGGGCTTGAGCTTCTGAAATGTAGACCAGCTCTTAATTTTTCAAAAGAAAAAGTTTCAATAACAATCATGAATTAACTACAAAAATAAGTTGCTGCAGTAGTTTGATGTTTGTTGTAATGTAATTACACTAGTTCTAATGTTCAGCAGACGGATCTTTGTTTCTTCTCTCACTGATGCTGTATTACAGGATCCTACAGGGACCCCTTTTCACTAGATGCTTTTTAAAACAGTAGCAATAACAACACAAAAACAGAAACCAGACAAAACCTCTTAAAGTCATGTACTTGTCTTAGGCCAAAACCAAGCAAACATCACACCAGACTGTTGCCAACACTGAGTGGAGTTATTTGACTTACCCTCTACTTTTCTTTGCCCTCCACTTTTTACGTGACAGCATGAGCAGCAACCATCCTTGGATGATGGGATAGAACTGTTTTTTAGGCACCACACTGTAATTGACCACAGGACATTCCTGTTGAGAAAATTGTTCCTTTTCAAGCAGGGGTTGTGAGACAGATTGAATAAGCGGCCATTCCTGTAGGAAGAAGTCTGCTGTGTTATAGTAGATTTCTCCTGCTGAGCATTCCCACTATACATCTAGATATTTGCTTCTGTAAGTGGAGCTGAAGACCTGTACAGAAACAGAGCTGTCTGGGGGTAGACTTTTTGTGAACTGTAGCTCTGAAAGATCAGCTGTAGAAAGAGACTTTTCTTTTAGAAACTCAGATTCCAAACTAACTTTGTTGAGTGGGTTGTGATGTGTGGGTTTTGTCAAGGTGATAATTTAGAATGAAGTAAAATGGATACTTCCACATTCCAGTTCATTACAGGTGCCATCCAACTTAATTATGACAAACCTAGATGACTTCCCACCACCCCCATCCTCCACACAAGAATAAACATGCATACACAATTATTTTTGCATAGCGTGTTGGCAGTGTTGAAAGAGCTGCAGTTGTGCTTGCATGTACATGTGGAGCAAATCCTCTACTCAGCACTGGTGAGGCTGCACCTAGAGTACCTTTGTCCAGTTCTGGGCCCCCACGTACAGGAGAGACCTAAACTTACTGGAAGGAGTCTGAACCTTGGACCATTTGTATTTTTAATATTTTCCAGTGTCAGCTGAATTATACAGGGAGGAAGAATATGAACCTTGCTTCTTGTTCTTTGCAGGTTGTGCTTCTGAAAGGAAGGCCCTCAGTGAAATACTGAAAAATGGCCTATCCAAAAGCTGTAAAGTGTGGTTAAAAAAATATGTGTTCAAAGGATGCATTTCCTATCTTTACACAGTGATGGAACAGTGTCTGTCTTAGTAGTATGTAGCTGTTCCTCTTTCCTTTGTTGGTGTTTACTGAAGGGTATGCAAGTAAATGCAAGCCTCTTCTGTAACATTCCGGTTTTATTTGGCTTATGCAATGGTACGTGAATGTAGAGAACAGCTTATATACTGATTCTCAGAAATGGCAAAAAGGGTCTTATTTGTACTTCAGTACTTTGGTGATGGGGTCAGGAAAGAATACATTAAAAATAAAGTTGGCTTCATAGCTTAAAATGCATTTTGGTAGGGCTTAATATGAAAAAAACAAAAACAAAACAAAACACAACAGTTTAGATATGAAAATCGGAGAATTTTCAAAAACCTTGAAAGACCAAAAGATGAGCAATGATGTTCCTGGCCTTCCCCAGCTTACACGAAACTGTGCCTTCTGATTTCTGCTAGCTTATTTTCCTGCTGTGGAACAGGGAAGTCATGTTCAGTGTTTATTGTGCATCCAGCCCGTCTCTCTTGTTCTGCAGCATGTTAGCACAGTATTGGCAGGAATGCCACTCATGAGCCTCCTGGTTTTTATTTGCGAAGGGACTTCACTGCCAGGCTTTTGTGGTGACCAGGCAGTCCCCTTTGTTCCTGGCGCAGGAACAGGCTGACAGAGCGATCTTCATCTCTCTGCCCCACGTGTTTCTGATGTGGAGTGGCTCTTTATGGGTGTAAAGATGTTTTTCAAGGATCTTTGCGAAGAAAGTAATTAATCACAGGAAGCAGTTGGGGCGTAGGGCTTGTTAATCTTTCCTGGACACCTTCTGCAATCACAGGATGATAAGACTTAAAGTGAAGTAGACACGATGACTTCTGCATGTTTTATTATTTATTTATTTATTTATTTACAACTCCAAACCTTTGGAAAGTGTGGGTTTTCAAGCCCCAGCAATCAGTCAGCTCTGCGGAGTAATAGCTATGGCTGCAGAGGAATAAGGGAGCAAGATGTATTAGCCCAGCTCAGACAGAGGAGACGAGTGTGTGGGTGTATGTACCGTATCGGCATCATAGCTGCAAGGAGAGGTGAGACAGATCTGGGCAAAGTGTTTTGGTGTCAGATCTACACTTGTCTGTATGAATGTGTTTTGAACCCAAAGTATTTAACCTATTCTGAGAAGTGTGAACTTACGGAAACCACCTTGGAGTCAGGTACAGGAGGGGAAGTGTTTGATCTTCATCTTCTACTCTAAACTGCTGTTCACGTATTTGTATTAATCTTCAATACTTTACATTGAGGGGGAGAGCTGTTTTGTAATTACAGTCTTTCCCTGCCTTTTGTTTCCCTGCCTTTCCTTTTCTCTCAGTAATACTGGTACCTCTGGTCAGGGAACTGAAACACTAAATTAAATGCTCTATTGACTTCCCTGTGGAGATAACATGCCAGGAAAACAGATGGCTTATTTTTTTTCACGGTAAACTCATTTTATCTTTTGCTTCAGTGAATATTATCTCTGTAGTTCACTATTACATGGCAGCTCAGATGCAAATGATACTTATCCAATAAAACACTAACAGTCCTTGAATCAGGAAGCTTCCATACCAACATACACAAATACATGCAGCGAATAAAGTAAGATTAAAAATACATTAAAAGGTTTTGGGAGGATATCTGTGTTCATATTACATTCAGGAAGCTCCATATACCTTGAGTTGTCCTTCAGTATATGAGTGAAAAAATTTGAGTCACATGCAGTATTTATATATGGCTTCAAGGGGAAAATAAAAGGTTGCAAAGAATCTTGAAAGATACCTCAGTGTATTAGAAATGTATTGCAAATACCTGTTTGAAGTCATACCAAAGAGATTTCCTTTTGCTATGTATGCATTCACAAACCTAGCTGCACAGTTGTTCTTTTCCAGCAAGTGTCCTGGAAATGGAATGCTGTTTTCATCCCCATTGTTTTACTGGTGCTTGGTGTTTTAAAACGTAGAATAGATCTCTATCATTTATCTCTGAGCAGTCAATTAATCCTGCACTGAGTACAAGCCAGGTACTTTGCTACAGAGCTCTAGTTGCAGTCTGCAAAAGTGGGATTTTTTTCATTGAACAAAAGTATAATAAAATTAGTGTAGAAACATGAATCAATTTCACACTGCAGATACAAAACAGGCATGATTTCAACATACTAGGATTTTATCTGCTTTATCTACTCCTTTATTTTTTTTTAAGGCCCTATTGAATAACTAACGAAGCTGGAATGTAGAGTATACAATCATCATACCTTTTATTACCAAGTCTTATTCAGCTGTCTTTCTCATGTACTTTACTACTTCACATTATCGTTCAGTCTTGCTGTGGCGTGGTACGATTTTTCTTAGCCATCTCACTATTTTGATTGGGCTTCAGTAGATGTTACCTGAGGGAGAGTTTGGTTGTTGTACTGTTCGCATCAAGCTCAAGAAATTCAGATTTACAAATCAGGTGCATGGGAATATGAAATGCTGGGCTGGAGCAGACTGAGTCCAGTCTCTAATGACTTTAAGTAGTCAATGTTATGTTCATTCAGTGAGGTACGTAAACTATCAGCTCCACTATGGCTGCAGGTAACATCCTAATGCAATTACAACCTGTAGTAACTTTTAGATCTGTGTCTTGTAACAAGCTATGGCAAGAGAGCTGGAGGGGAATCAGCATTCAATGGACATTTGAATATGGATTTTTTCCTGAACTGTTTTATATAAGCGCTTGAGGTATCACAGGAGAATATTTCAAAATCATCATCGTTTCAAACACAGACTTTACAACATCTGTACTCACGTGCACAGTTGATTCCTGAATGACAAATGCAGTGATCAGGCAGGTCGCAGAGGCGTTGGTAAGAAGATGTTTTTGTTACAAAAGATGGTCTTTGGTTTGCTGTATTCTCAGATTCAAAAGGAAAAGAAACTGCAGCAATGAAAGCTGACCTGCTGAGAGCTCGCAACATGAAGAGGTATATTAATCAGCTGACAGTGGCAAAGAAGCAATGTGAGAAGAGAATAAGGCTCCTGGGAGGGCCTGCTTATGATCAACAGGAAGATGGCGTTTCTGATGAAGGTGGTGCCCCTCAGAGTCAAAAGGTATGAACTGAATAACATTTATGTTGTCTGAAGGTCATTGTAAACATGTTAGTTTGTATTAACCCCACCGTCATTAACCTCCTTTCCCCCTGGAGCCAAGTGTAAATTAATTGCTGCATATTTTATTTATCTTGGGAAATAAACACTGTAGAGCCTGGGAAGACTACTGATAGTTCGGGGTGGAATATTGCTAAATGTGGAACTTCACAAAGGATTGGGTGGCTTATAAGCGTGTGTAATTTTGCAGGCATATTGCACACAGGGAGTTGATAAGGTCAGGGTAGCAACTTTCTTTCTAAAAAGATTGCCGACATATGTGCAATGTTTCTTTGCCTCCTTGTATTTACTGTAGGAAATACCTGTAGGTTTTGTAATACTGAGTTACTCAAAAGCAAACACTTACTTCTGGAAGGCAACTGGCAAAATTAAGGGCAGTCGCTGCAGAACAGCTCTGTTAGAGCTGTTGACTGAATGCTGATTCTCCACATCGCTCTACTCTGGGATTGAAAAAAACATAACTGCTGTTGTATTAGTCAGCAGCTACAAAAATAAAATCATGGCTAATTGTCCGTGCTAAACTTCGTTTAGTTGCTTCCTTGTGTAATTTACTCTGTCCCCTTTGGGCAAAGCACAGCAATTTGTGTATTCCAATTAGAAGATTTTATCTTTTTTGTATAGGTAGAAAAAAAAAAGTTATTTCTTTATGTAGGGATCTTTCAGTTTTGTTACATCCTTATAATAATTGTAACTTAGTGGCACACATCTCTGTACTTTTTCTTGTGTTTCTCAATATTTATGTTCTTTTTGTTGTGTGACCTGAAAGAGAGCTGTTTCCCTGCTCCCTCCCCCTTTCATTTGTCCTTAAAGCACGACCTCAGATGGCATGCCATACATTGTGCCGAGGCAGCCTGGATCTGTTTCCTCAAGTTGAATGTAGCCAGTAGTGCCAATGAGAAAAGGACAAAGAGAAGCATGTGGCAGAACTGCATGGGCTGCTTATGCTACCGTGTAGACACCTTTCAGTGCCTGCTGAGATGTTACGTACCTTCCAGGGTAGATATATGGTGACAAACGATTGTTCAGGGTTGGGTAATAAAGCTGCATTGAGTAGGGGCGTTCACTGTACTGGTGGTGGAAATTATGGGATCTGGATCTAGTGCTGCTCTAAGGTTTGGATGTGTTTCTATAAAGAAACCCTAGAACCTCCCAAAGTAGTAAATAGGGAATTTGCTTCTTTATTCTTTTATTCCCAACTCTGTGGGATGAGGAAAGAGGCTCAAGGTGGCTGGTTGAGAGACAGAGGCCACAATGGTCTTCTCTGAGCACAGAGGAAAGCCCAGGGCTTGGCTGTGGAAGGGAGGCTTTCTCCACTGTCATTTCTTCCAATCCACTGCCTGTTTTCCAGCAGCTGCTGTCTGAGCTCTTCAAGGCTGCCAGTGATACTTTTGATGCTGACCCCTTCTACGTGGGCAGTATTGATCAAATACTTGGGCTTTTCACAGCAAAAAGGTTTTAGGAGATAAGCTAATGTGGATATGCTGCTGCTGGAGGACAATCACTGCTCTTTGGAGTCTGGGTGTGCCAGCTTGCTGTTAGGCCAGTGCTTAACCTGCAGAGTAGCCAGCTTGTGCAGCAGAAACTGCAAGTTTGCCTTTTTTTAACGTATATGAAATAGGTCAGAAACAGGCATTTACTGATAGTGGGTTTGGATTATTATTTTATCGAAGTGTTGTACAGAAGTTTGAATGCATTAGTAACTTTGGGGAATTTTTGGTACTAATTGAGCAAAGGACAAATGGACTAGTGGCCTAACCGTGTGTTTTGGTTGCATTTCTGCATCCTACGGAAAGCTTCCCCTTGTGGTTGCAGGGCAGTAATAGCATTGCTGGTAAGTCTTTAATGTGTGTTCTCATTGTGGTCTTAAATTTGGAGATGGATTATTTGGAGCTGTCAGCGTTCTCCAGTTACAGATTAAAGAAACAAAAAAGATGTGATTTGAAATATTTTTTTAATTCCTTTTACAGCAAAAGGTAATTGAAAAACAGTGTTGGTTTTCTCTTCGATAAGTATGTAAAAGTCTTGGGATTGCACAGATTTTGCGTGTTTCAATTAGCTCGTTATCCTTAATGTGTAAATTATAACCAAATGTTAACAAAACAAACAAACAAACAAAAAAAAAACACAAACAAACCCAGCTACCATCTGAATCTGATTTCCGTCATTAGCTCTGATACTGATTTATACTCTGCCCTGGGTGTCAGATTTGCTTCCAGAAAAAAATGCAGTTTTAATTAGTGTAAAATATAAATCATCTCTTCTAATCTGCTCCTGGTCAGTGCAGTTTTAGTTCTTTTTCTTGGAAACTGTACCTGCACAGTACTGCAGTAAGTTAATTGAGTTCTTCTTGTCTGTGTTCATTTAGCAAATGATTTGTTTGGTCTGTTGTGTTCTGTACAACATCCAAATCACAGCATCTGTGATGCTCAATGTGTGGAGCTGCAGTATCTCCTTAGTGTAGCCATTCTGTGAACCATCAGTGGTAAAAGGAGCTCTGAGCGATCTGATCCTTGACTAGCTGTGAAATAGCGAGGAAAATTCCACCCAGAAACCATATGAAAGCTTTCTGAGGCAGAGGCAGTCTGTGTTCCTAACTCTGCCGTCAAGGACTAGGCTGAAACTCCTGCAGAAGAGCCTGCTGCCACCACAGTCCTTGGACAAATGCTGACTTAACTGGTGATTGATCAGATTTTCACTGCGATGTGAAGCAGAATTCCCCTGATCCGACTCTGTGGAGCAGTTATCAGCTGCTAGAGTTACTCATATGCAAATGTGGTTGTAGTGAATGGGAACGCGGTCTGTTGCACAGGAATATGGTACACTGCATCTGTGCCATAACTGGTGCATAAATGAGCCCTTCCAAATTAAATAGTTGGTTTATGTTCATCTCCAGAGAGGTGTTGTGACTGTCCAGCCAGTGAAAGACTTGAGGGAGCTGCCAAGACCAAGTCTCTGTACTTTAGATGTCCAGGAACAAAATTGTTCTGTTTGCTTTGTTGGGGATGCTGGTCAAAACACCTGCTGGAAAATACATTTCTAACCCATTCCAAGTACTTGGCAAGGCCTTTCACCAGCTGTGGCATGTTAGTTACTTTGCTGCTGGAGCAGGGAATGGATGTGGCTGCTGTAAAGCTGCTGTTTTTCCACCAACGCAGAAACTGCTCTTGAGTTAAAAGGACTCAAAGGGTTGCTGCTGAGGCTGGTAATTCTAAGATTGTATCTGCTAACTGGCTATTAGATTTGAGGGTGCACACATGCCCTAATGCACGTGCGTGTGCCAACATAGTTTAATGCTTCGTACTCTAATCCAGGATGATACCGAGTCATAAATCAGTCACTGAGGATAGCAAAGTAGCACGGGATCTTGGTCTTTAAATCAGAGAAGGAAGACTATCCTGCAGAATCCTTCCTTGATCGTATGCATCTTAGGATGTCTTACAGCTTCAAACCTGAACAAGTCTTTTGTCTTTGCTATCACTGACCTCTTAATAAGGTTTGTAGTCCAACATTTGTAATCTATTTGGTAATTGCAGAGTAATCTAGCTTTAAAACAAGCAAAAGCCTAAAAAGAGTTTGTGAGGTTTCATTTCTGTGGGAAAAAGATGTATAAATGCTCTTCTGTGCATTTTTTTATGTTTTGTTAAAATAGTTTGCAAGGTAACTATGCAGAAGATTGAGTTAGAGCACTGTTAGGTGCCAGCACTTTCAGTACCATGGGGTGCCTGTGCAGTGAGCCCTGGGGTAGGGAAGGGATGGCTGCATTTACCTTGCTCCCTGCCCAGCACTTACTCACAGATGCTTTTAAGAAGCGTTGTTTGTTAACTGTCCTCCTTGCTGGCAGCCTCTGTGGGGATACCAAGGTCCTACCAATGTAGGCGAAGAGACCACGGTGACCTCTCACTCAAAAAGCGATGGCGTGTGCCATCACTTTAAGCCTCCTTTAAGGTAATTGTAGAGCGAAGTATAGAGTACAATGATGTACAGCAAAAACAGCTAAACCACAGACTAGTCTGAATTGACATCTCTACGTTCCTCTTTTTCACAGACTGACATACTCTGTTATTACAGTAAGCCTGGTTTCAGCAAATCTGTCTCTGTGTTGTTCAGGGAGGATGTTCAAGGAGTGAACTCTGAAGGACAGATGTTTGTTTTATTCATGTACCTGAAGAGCTCTTAAGCTCAGAGCAAGCCAAGTCCAGATGGTATTGGTATGGTGAAGGATGCAGAGGAGGAATGGCACATGACTACCACTGAGGAACTTTGAAGATGAAAATGAGCTTTTCAACTGAGACCAACAGAATTTATTTAAACGCTGCTCAAAATTTGGAGGAGCTGTTTCAGCCAAAAATAGCTGGCTACAGTTTTTAAAGAGCCTTCTTTAGCTTGGCTTATTAAAAAAAATGACTTGTATCAGTAATTGGGCACGTGAATGTGCAGCTTGACTTCAGCAAACAATTTTTCTTAAATTTGAATCAGTGGTTTGGGTCTCAGATGTTAAGCTTAGGAAAATGCATGGCTTTTCCAGAGAGTTATGTTGATACATGGCCTGAATTGCATTACTAGCTATTGGAAGACCCACGTTAGAGAAATTATTTATATCTTAATCTCTCTTGGAATTTATCTTGTTCAGGACCAAAATGTCTTAACTGTGAAATGTAAAGTCACAAGAAGCTAAGATTCATTAGCCCCAGGGTTCAGGGACAAGCTTTTCTTTACAAAGAAAGAGATGCCGGTTGGTTGGTGGCCATGAGATGTGCAAAATATTCATTTTGTTCAATATGGGAAGATCTGTTCTCTTTGCTGGCGAAATGCTTTGTTTTCAGGAGTTTTCATCAAAGAAGGGAAAGGCCTGGATTCACAAGAATAGTAGAGGAGGAGAAAGGGATAATGGCTTCTCAATTTCTGTCATCACTCTGTTGAATGGAGCTGGCCACCTAACACCCTAGCTGCCAGGGTAACAAAATGTAATTGAGATACACCTTGAAGCTGTATGGCCTGTGGTGTGGAAACTGCTGGTGCTGCTGTTTGTTTGAATCAAGCAAAAAATAGATTGGCCCTCTTTCAGCTTGGCTCCTCTGCCTCATGGGAATGTTGGATGTTGCAGTTTTGGCAATTTAATTTCATGAATGACTTTAAATGTCACCTCAGACCTTTGCAATGTAGTCATACCTTTTGGAAAGAAAATGTTGAACCATATCTGGTAGCAGGGTAGATGCGTTTATCTTGTAAATTCTTTATACTCACTTTTTTTTTTCTTTAATATTGTTTTTAAGAAACAACACTTCTCTAACTGTAGAAGGTCTGTGCAGTTGAATTTAGTCCATGTGTTTCTGGAATGCATAGTGCTCTGTGGGCACATCAATTGAGGAGATTTTCCCCGTAAGAAATGGGAAGAAGCTTGAGAGGTAAAGGCAAGGAGTTAGACCTTGCTTTATGTTTGGAGACAAGGGGATTAAAATAATTCCTGACTGTAGTAGGCAAAGCAATTGCAAGAACTCCTTTACTGTCCTCTGAATGGATGTGTTATGTCAAGGAGTAATGCTGTGCCTTAACACAAGTTCTTAGCAGAAGTTGAGAAAAGACATTATCATCTCATTTATTAGACTGGATCAGATGCTGAGTCTCAGTGCACCAGGATGCTGTGCTGAAATAAAAAGCATAACTTCCAAGTTGACACTTTTTTTTTTTTTTTTTTTTTAACCCTGGAAGCAAAATACTCTAAATCTACATTGTGGTTGATCTAAAGTGTTACCTTATGCAATGTGAACATTCAGGTAGATAAAAAATATTCTCCTGACAACATAGGAAAAAAATAATAATTAGACATAGGGGATAGACATTTGAGAAGTCTTTTTTATTTTAGAATAAAATGTAAAATAATTGCTGGTATAAAGTACAGATGGCATGTACATAGGGGATGGTAAGTACTGGTAAGAGTAATATGAAGGAATTACTCAGAGTAGTTTGAATTTGTTGGAAACATAAATTATTTATTTTATAAATATTAACTTGTATGAATTCTAATGCAAGATTGAACAAAGCCTTTGGGCTCGGAAAAAAGAACATAGTTTTATCTGAAAAAGGTTTGTGTTGCAGGGGATGTGTGATGCAGAAGCTGACCAGTCGAATGTGATGCCAAGAAATGAGATGAGCTGCTTGGGTTGTCCTGTGTCTGTTACATATTTTACGTTTTATATTTTAATGTGACTTCAAAATAATGTTGATGAACATAAATGTTTTAGGAATACAGTGAGAAACTGGGGTCTGTGGTAAATACATCTGCACATTTGAAATGAGTTTTCAAAATTTAAAAGAACATCTTGGAAAAAATGTTTTTGAGAAGACATTAATTTGAGATTTAGTGTCTGTGAGTAATTGAAGTATTGTTCATATAATGATGTGAGGAAAAGGCATTTTGGGATTATTCTGGGCCTTCTGAAGACAGACTAGCCTAAGAATGTCACTTTGAAACCGAATTGTTGCATGTACAAACCTCCCATTGGGTTGAGATAGGTGTTGCTTTTAGGCATGAAAACTGGGGAGTTGACTTCACGTTTGGGAAGAAAGCTCATTGTTCTTCCTTAAAATTAAGGGGTGGTGGCTTACATTGGCCTTTCTCCAAATCCACAGAATTGATATTTTGACTTGTAAGTAGCAAAGAAAGAATGTAAATCTTTCAGAGCAGATGAGCAAACCACTTTAGTTGTCTTTTTCTGTTTTTTTTTTCTGTGTGTATACAGCTAAAACCTGTGGGCAGGTAGGGGGAAGACTTCAAGTTCTTGGGAAGTTCACCTCAGAATCTTAGTTTTGTTGCCTGAGTAGTGTGCACCAATGATGAAGAGTTGCTGTTGAGTTCCAGTCGGGTATTTTCCTAGGCTTTACACTTGTTTTTCTTTTCTTCAGATTCTTCAGTTTGAAGAAATTTTGGCCAATCCTTCATACCGAGAGCACTTTCGAATCTATATGGAAAGGATGGACAAGATGGCTTTGATTGGTCTTTGGGAGTCTGTGGAGTGCCTGAAGAGTGCTAACAAGGTGGGAAAATTTGCAAGTCCACGTGTCCTGGACATTAGCTTCTTGTTTGTAAAATGGCAGTACCATGGGGTGGGTACTGGGCAATTTAGGTAGCTTTGATTTGTTAGTTTTTTTTAAGCTTCTTAATGCTTGGAGATAATATGACAATTAAAAATTCTCCCAGCTCAATTTTGATACAAATAGCTAAGTTACTCCAGTAATGCCACTCTGCTGCTAAAGGGAAGAAAAAAAAAATACTACCTTGTAATTTGTGCTCAAATAAAGTAGGAATGAGAACCCTGAAACAGGGATAGGAAATATAATTGCAAGAATTATCCAGGAGCAATGGTTCAGAGCAAGTATGTAGAGGACTTGCTATTTGTTAGCACTGGGAAGGGTTTTTTTGGGAAAACTTCCAGGATTCACACTAAACTGAAATGTGAATTTCACTATTAAGTATGATATTTTTTTTAAATTCATTGTCATTTCATTACTCTCCTATTTAAAAACATTCTAGTCAGCTGGAAAACACAAATAACATCCTGTAACCAAAGCAGCAAATTGTAGAGCATGAGTAGTGAACCGTTAATAGGATCTGTGGAAATGACTAACAACCAACTCAGAAAGTGTTCATAAAATTGCTTTGTTAGGCACTGCGAAGAGAGTTGTATAAATGAGTTTTGATTTGCAAACTGCTCGTGATTAGAAAAGATGCTATAAAGCATTTTATGACCTTTCAGCTATGAATCCTCTGCTCATTTTCAGATGAATATTTATAGTGTCTTTATTCAAGATTTCCCATTGCTTTAGAAAGTCTCCAACATACCTTAATTACATTGCACTGTGGAACTTAAGGATTGTCCTCTGCTGCAGAAGCAGCTTTGATTTAAAAAATAAATAAATAAAAGGCGAGCAAGCATATTCTGCTATACTAAGGGAGTGGCTAAAACTTCTTTAATTTGGGTCAGTTTAGAGATGCTAATTTAGAGAGATGATCATAGGCTGTGCTGCATTACTTCCTCTCTTTCCTGCTTGTTAATGAGAAGTTCAACCTTGTGTGCTGTTCTGTGCTCAGTGGAAATACCTGGCCTCCTGTTCTGGTAAATGTCTCTCTGGTGTACTTTCCTCTCTTCCTTTTTTTTTTTTTTTTTTTTCCTTCCCTCTCTAGAACTAATTGGTCACATATAAATTGGGAGAGTTGACTCTATCCAGTGGAAGACAGGAGAGCTGATGCAGCTGAACTCTACTATCTGAACTTAAAACAGTGACCAGACTCTCACTTCAGCACTTTTTTTTATTTTTATTTTTTTAAATACATGCATTTGGGACATAATTCTAAAATCAATGGGTGTGGAAGCTTTGATAATTTTAGACCACAGCTGTTTCTGCGCTTAAAAAATATCAGTGTTGTGAAATTGACTGCTTTGCATAGGTGCACAGGCAGAGCGCTTGATCTCAGTGAGAGGTTCACAGATGTGTGCTCATACATGAAATTAACTTGATCATCCTTCAAATTATGCACCTGCATCCTGAGCCATCCTAGTATTTTTTAACATTATTTATTACTCTCTTCTCCCTCCTCTCTCTCCTTGCTTTGTAGGCTGAAATACCTCAACTGGTGAGTGAAATTTATCAGAACTTTTTTGTGGAAAGCAGAGAAATACCTGTGGAAAAATCACTTTATAAGGAAATACAGCAAAGTCTAGTGGGCAATAAAGGCATTGAAGTATTCTACAGAATTCAGGCAGATGTTTATGAAACTCTAAAGGACAGATACTACCCCTCATTCATTGTCAGTGATTTATATGAGAGATTGATCAAGAAGGAAGAAGAAAGAAGTTCTTTGCAAATGACTCCTGAGGACAAAGATGAGGCGGTGAGTCACATGGACAGTTTCTTTCACTGCTTCATACTATCTGAAGATGACCCTGCATAAAGTGTGTAGAAGCACCTTCTGTCCTTGAGCTTTGGGATTCTTTTATTTTTTTCTAATGTATTTATAAATACCATCACTTTTGTAGTTTCATCAGGTAAACCTGGTATGTTCCCAGTCCATTTGAAACAAAATGGTACAAAATGGCTGACTACTTAAACTTCAAATTAGTTAAAAATATAATTTCATGTTTCTAAGCCTTTTGTCTTCCTTATGTTTCATTTTGCTTCTAAGTATCAGAGAAAGCAACATACCTCATACAAACTCAATTACATTTCAATTGAAGGAAATCTCACTGGTTAGGTAGATTTGTCTTGGACACTTTCTGTTCCTGTCCCCTCTGCGTGTGCTAGGTACTAAATAGGTAATAAAAGTTGCAAAAAAAAAAAGGAGAAAAAGTAATGCAATAAACAGAATCTTTGTGCTTTTTATTAATTTATGAAATAAATTAATAAATTGAAATATGAAATAAATTAATAGGCTATCTTGGAAGATTAAACTGATTAAAATGCCACTGGACCTGGAAATACTAAAACAGAGCATTCAAAATGTCATAAGCAATAACCCAGTGGTCGCTCCCTTGGGGCAAGTATTTTCAGAGGGTTCTCTAAATCAGTCAGGTTGGGGGAACTTGTTACTTTTATCCTAGAACACTTTGACAAGGGCATCTCTCAGACTAGCGAACATCTTTCATTCAGGCTGCCACTTCAGATCAGCGTTAATGTCTTCATTTTACACATGGACTTGCTCGGAACACGGTGAAGTATGAGTTTGTCTAAATCTGAATCTCAATGAAAAAAATGGGAGCAGAATCCAGAGGATTTCTGTCAACCTAAGCATTTACAAACTATTATTTCAAAACCGGAGGCTTTTCATACTTACTCTTTAAATACGACGTCTGTTTCTTTAGATGAGCTGCTATAGTCTCTGTAGTTCTCATGTCAGCAAATCTTCAAAGATGAGCTGTTGTAAATAAATCACTTCCCATACAGATTTTCAGAGTTTCCTCAGTTTTTCATTGTTCATTTCTCCCTCTGTTCCTTTCCTTGATAAAAGATTTAAGACATGTTTTCTTTTCTTATTGCTGACCCAGCAATGTTTTGGGGGTGGTAGGTACTTCAAAAATTTCCCTTCCTTTTGTTTCCAGTCACTGGGACTGCAGAAAAACACTGTTGCTCTTTTTGCCCAGAACGTTCTAACTACTGAGCTCTGTACTTTTATTCTTTTCTTGTATTTTGTTCAGCCTAACAGTAATAACCATTCTCCAAGAAAAACTGACACGATGCTTTAGGACTTCCTGACAGTCTTCTGTCAGATAACGTTTACTACAGCTGCTGAAAAATTAGATTTTTGACATCAGCATCATCTGTGCTTCCTCTTGGTGTTAGGTTAAATGTGTGTCAGATTTGAAGGCTGCATTTGTGGTGAAACCTTGAAGACTAAAATGCTGCCATTCTGGCCTGTATGGTTAAGGTTTTTCTGCATTCTTTTACTCACAAATTAAGCATGAAGCTGCATATACTGTTAGAGCATCTCTCTCTACTAAGAGTAATCCTAATGGCTCTGCGTCAGGCTTCGGGGTCTTGGAGGTGAAAATAAATTATATCAAAGCCTTCCTTCTGAAGCTTCCAGTGGGCTTTTAAATGTGGCTCAAAATGCACTGCTAGGTAGTAGCCTCTTTTTTTTTTTTTTAACCAATGTATAGGAAACCATAGCTGAGAAATGTCATGTGTCAGGAGGGAGCTGCATATGGTTAGTAGATACTGGTTGTTTTCATGTTGTTTTGGGTTTTGATAGTCTAAGTCCACTCTTCCTGGGTCATTATGGGCAATGTGTGTTAAATTTCTATAAATCTCATTGTTATAGCAGTATAGGTAAAAAACAATTCAGTGCCCTCCTGAAGGAGCCCTGATTAAAAGTGGGAGAATGAAATCAGAAGGTAGAGATCCAGGCAAGGGCAGGCGATGCTGGTTCGGCCACAGGTGGAACAAGCTTGCTGCTCTTCCTTCTAATCTGTCATTGCTTTTTTGTGGTGTGGACAAAACCCCTTTAAAAGGTCACATCTAGACACACAAATACAGAGACAAGTAGTACTTTGCAACCACCAGGCTCGTTCCCTTCACTGGTGCTGTGTGCATCAGATGGCTAAAATAATAAATCCCAAGCCTGCATTCTGGAGCCCTGATGGAAATGGGAGCTGTTACTGCTGGGGCAGGCAGGTGAAATGATCTCAGCTTTGAGCATGGTGATCCTTTATTTTATACATTTGATAATTTTAATAGCAGTAACTTGCTGTCCTGTAGTCCTAGCATTTCATGATAAACCTAGAGATTCAGCAGTGTTTTTGCTGAAACATTAATGACAGAAATCATGCAGCTTGCCCCCAGGAGCAGAGCCTTACTGGTTTGTAATTAAATGCGGCCCTTCAGTTATTAGCAAAACTTGGTGTGACCAGGCTGTTAACTCTCCAGTGTCAAAACCAGCATCTCAGATTCTTTTTGACCCCAGTGCTTCCCAGCAAGTGCGTTTATGTTATGCTTGTGTTCAGTGGAGTTATGAGTGACGTCCAGCGTTGCTAATACTTATTATTTGCATTATTGCAGTGCCAGGAGACAACAACAAGCTTTTGTGAGCTGAGCGAAGCTGTACGAATGCTTGGAAAGCAGTCTCTGACCTAAGGAGTTTACAGTCCATGCAGAATGGACAGGAGAAAGGACAGGGCATGCAGCTAATACTTGCTCAGCCACACAGCAGGCAAACTCTGAGCTAGAAGAGGGCACGGGTTCCTTAGCACTGAACTCCTGATTTCTGCTTTATGTTACCCTCGGACTGAGGAGATACTTGGAGAATTTGCAGAATGCGATTTCCTTCTGTTAGCTTTATGTTAACTAAAGATCAAACTTACTTAGTGGAAATATCATTAAATCACCTAGAACTCTGTCCCTTGTTCATGGGATTAGATTCATCCCACTGATAATTTAAGATAGATTTGGTCGCAAGCAAACCTCAAAGATCATGGAAGGTGGCATTGCTGACAGTGGTTACATCACAGTGCTCTTTGATGGATCTCGAGGTCTTTGTTCCTCTTTGAGGAACTGCAGTAAGTCAGGGGAGGTTAACACAAATGTCAAAAGGTGTTAAAGAGAAAGGCACAGAACTTCACACCTTTCTTTCTTTCTTTTTTTTTGGGGGCATGTCTGCAGTATACAAGATAGAAAAAGCTGTTGGTTGGTTTGAGTGAATATGAGAAAATGATTTATGAGCTTAGAGTAAAGCATATGTGCTTTTGACACATTTTTTTATTAGCATTTCTAAAAACAGCAGTAAAATCTGTTTATGAAGAGAAAGGATGTGGTTTAGATTGTTCTGTAGCCTGATAAATCTATTTTGTGAAGGTTTGTAGGAGGCAGGACTGTTTGTTAGAACTCTGGTTTTATTTTTTCTCCCGTCTTGTTATTTTTCGGCTCAGAGCTAAGTGTTTGCTTTTCTATCTGGCTCTGAATATTGATTATAATTACTGAGCTGTTGTTGCTTTTAAGATAAACTTTGATTCCTACTCTCATTTATATTAAAGCCTTAGCTTGAAGGTCATTTTACACAGTTGGAAAGAATTATATGGAACTGCAGTATAAATGATGAGGCTTTTATTTTTGTTTTTTGTTTTTAACAACTCATATTTCATGTAGGATCTGATGGCTGGAATATCTATTAGAATTTATTATAGTGATGTGCCATTACGCCTGTGTGTTTATCTATATCAAGAATAAATGTTCTTACACATGCATATGGAGCAAACAATAAATTTCTTCTTTTTCACATTAATGATGCAGTCGCTCCCATTCTCTATTCTTAGAGCCACGGTTGTGAAGAAACTACAGAAGAATGCAGCACAAGAATTAATGAACAGGCCAGTTATGCTGCAAATAAGCTTCGTCAGCTAAATGACAAGCTCGAATATAAGAAACAGGCTCTAAATTCCATATGTAATTCACCAAAACCCGACAAAAAGGTAAGTACTTTTGGTTTCTTCAGTCTTTTTTTTTTTTTTTTTTTTTTTTTTTTTTAATATTATGTGTTTATTTATGTAATATGCAGTCATCTCAGGCTCTTTCTGGACAGGTCTGATGCCTGTTTCAATCAGCCTGTTACCAAAAGTGAAATCAAAGCTTGGAGTTAACTAATTTTTTTCCTTTTTTTTTTTTTTTAAGTTACTGTAAATAAAACTACAAATATGTTTTATATCATATACCACTCTCCCATAGCCTTGCTTCTCTGTCAGTAGCAAACAGAATTTCTTCCTTACGTCTCTACCCACCTCTATCTGCATAATTCTTCATGGCAGCTGATTCCATGTCCCTGCCGCATCTGCAGCACTGCAGTTTAGGGATGTGCTGGTTCTGCTCCCTCTGCTGGCTTTGAAGTAGCACAACACAGTATCACAATCTCCAAATGTGTGATTGGCTCCCTTAAATAAAGGGGAAAAAATAAGACGTGTTATAGTGACTGATTTCCTTTTAAGGAGCCAGAAGAAAGCTGCAGGGCATACTTTCTTTGGACTAAAAATTCTGAGGGATGTGAAACTCTGGTTCTTTGGGCTTGGAACATAAATAAATAGTTTTTTTTCATCTCCCTTTACAGAATGCAGCAGTTAAACAATTTAAGAACCCATTCAGGCAGAAGCAAGGGATTTACATTTGGCTTAGGCCAACTTGTTACCCCGAATGATATTACAGGACCATTGTTCAGATGTTTTTAAAGTGTTGTGACAACTGGGCCAAGCTTTGCAGGTGTTGTGAGCTTGTGGTCATGGACAGTAGCGTGCAAGACCACCCTGGCCAGCTTCACTCCCTCTGTCCCTTAAATGTTTCCCTCTGCCAGAGGTTTCTGCAGTCAACTGGAAATGTGTCCTTAGCTCTTCTGGAGTATCCTGTTCACAGCTGCTCTGCTCTCTGTGTGGCCTCAGCTGTATTTTTCTTCCCAAGTGGCAAGGGCACAGATGTGTCCCATTTTTTTATGCCTGTTTTACTATGGTAGCATTTACCTGTAGAGCTTTCAAATGAGTTGTTGAGTCAACAGTGTGAGAATATCTTGTCACAGGGACTTTATTTTTCAATTCTGGACATGGCAGGTAAAAATTTGTTTCTTGGTCATCTGAAGGTTAAAATAGAATTTAAAAAAATCACAGTTGTAAGCCATATGAAGGGGAATGTCATGCCCATTTTGTATTACTTAAAAAAAAAAATCTTAAGCTGTTCTTGGTTTCATTTTCTCTTTTTGAAATGCCTTTGCTGTGAGGCCCATGCAAAACATGCAAGTCTGTAAGGGGCTTGTAGCACCACATTCAGCTCAGATGCCAGCCAGTCAGGGAAGAAAACTGCTTGTTTGAGTTGCATGTGGGATTCTGATAGATTTAAAAGAAAATGCTCTGTAGGGAGGAGTCTTACTTTCAGTTCTTTCTGTGGAATATAAAGAGCAAGGAAGATGACATGGAAGATGACAGGGAGTCTCAGGCAGCATCTCTTCTGTACAGGGGCTGCTGCCATACAAGATAACCTGGTTTTTGGAGACGTGTGACTGAGGTGCTACTTCCTCTGTGTGTGTGTGTGTATCTCATGCCTGAAGCACAGGGCTTGTCCCCCTCTAGTCCATGAGTGCAGGCTCATCTCATCCACTGTAAATGTGCATGGGCTGTTTTTTTTTTCTAGAGTTCAGTCTTATCCCCAGTAGCAAGGCAAAGGTTAACATTCCCACTCAGAGTGCTTCCCATTGCTTGCAAAACCTTGTTTACAGAATAAACTCTATGACACAATTACTGAAACGAAACAGGACTGCTTTGAACTAAAATCCCTCCAACTTCCACATAATTCCTGATAGAGCTTGAGACAATTTTTTTTTTTTTTAAACTTGGTCAGATCTTTTATATTTCTGATGGTGAAGAGAAGCTGGTATAGCCAGCTAGACTTCAAGTTAAAATTTGTAACACAGGCAAAAAGAATGACTAAACTGTAAAGAATTACTAAGAATTACTAAGGCAACAAGAATTACTAAATAAGTGCTAAACAGAAGCGGGTGTTACTGTGTATGCATGAGTTAGGTCATGCCATTAATTTCTGTAGCATTACAGTTTTAAAATATTTTCTTCGATATAAGACATACTGTATAATTAAATCCTTATTTATTTTTTTACATTCGCATTACATGCTCCCTTTCTGTTCTTGAGAAATAACTATATTCTTTCAGTACCCTTGGGGAGAAGGGATTGTACTTCTTTTAAAGTAGTATTTTCCTGCTTTATTTTTTACTTCTAAAATATTTTTGTCTTTGAAAATATATATATCGTTGAAACAGAATAATAAAATTGAGCCACTAGTGCTATAAAATTTTAGTATTTGTTTTATAACGATAGCAGCTGTTGACCTTACAAGTTCTGTGTTTTTCAATTGTTCCTGGATGACGCTTATAGAAGATCTTTCAAGGTGACCACAAAGCAGTCTGTATTCTGAGAGTTTACTGTATCCTGAAGGTTAGCTTACATGCTGGAAGGTTGTCATATAGCTGCTCTGTAGACAATCTTTCATCTTACAGGAGACAAATTCTGAGGAAGTTACTATAGCTCTGTAAAATCTTCTGCCAGGATGTACCACTTGTGCTACAAGTTTTACAGCTAAGTCTCATAAAATTGGTGTGTGGTATATTGTATTTTTTTTTTAAATTGTCAGCTTCTGCTGCTGCATCTCTAATGTCACATTTTATATGTATATTTCCACCTTTTCTTGTACTGTCTCCTGCTAGTAGGCATGGTTACTTATTTTTTGCTGATATTTTAAGATGCGTTATTTCTCCTTTATGAGATTATGCCTGTGAGCCATCTTGATTAGAACATCTCTTATTCAATGTGTGGTTTCCACAAGAATAAATTCTCCTCTTCCCAAACCGAAAATGAATTAAGAGGTAGCTTCTTGGGTGGTTGTTACCATAGCTAACTTACTGGCAATGAAATCTATTCTGAGGTTCTTTCATCGCATCATATATATCTGAAATGGGAAAAATGGTAAGGAGGATGTCTCTGGTAGTTGCTGTTGCAATAATTGCAATTTCAAGTTTATATAAAATGTGTAATATGTAGTTGTATCTGAAGTACCTCTTTGATCCTGATAGTGTGATAGAATCGTGTCTTTCTAACTTGTTTTTCATTTTAGTATTGGGGTTGACCTTTGAGATTAATCTATTTCCCATGTCTATAGAAGATATCATAGATTTTCTCAGTTATGATTTTCTTTTCCATGTGAATTTTTCTCTCTCCTGTCTCTTGTACAGTTTATTCTTTCTGAATAGTGTTCTCAAAGATACAACTAGACATGTTACACAAGCTTTTTCTTACCAATGGTAATTGATGAATTTTCCTCTGCAGATTGTTTCTAAGCTGAAGGATGAAATCACCCTGATGGAGAGAGAGCACAATGACCTTCAGCTGCACATTGCAAGAACAGACTGGTGGTGTGAGAATCTTGGCATGTGGAAAGCCTTCATAATCTCAGGCGAGGTATGTTGTTTGTTTGTTTGTTTTGTTTTGTTTTGTCTTCTGGGTCAGTTCAAACTTGCTAAAGAGAAGCATAAAAACCTGTATATATTTCCTAATACCTTTGTGTATACTTTGTATTCACTTGGGGAGTGGGGGTGGGAAATAACCTCTTCTGAGCTCCTCCTTTCTTTCCCAAGTGAGTACTATGATGCATATACAAATGATTCCAGTCCTCAGACTCTGTTGTAATGAAGTTGTAAAAATACCTGTATATACACGAGCAGGTTTTGGCATTGGGTAACTTGCTATCTTAAGGGCATTATTTTTCATCAGAACTGCCTCATGTTATATTACCATGCTGTCATGCTTGAGCACAGTTGTCTCTTCGGTCTGCCTCAAAACTCACTGACTGTAAATGAAGAAATTCAACAGGTTGAACAGGTAGTGTGCTATTTTAAGAAATAAACTCTCATTGTGTAACTTTCTGGGTTTGTTTTAATGCTGTTTAGAACAGTGAAGCTCTTAATTTAAGTGATCAATGCAACTTTTAACACCATGTTTTAGAAAACAGCAGCATCACGTGCAGCAAAACTGTGGAACAGCTGCTTTCTGGTGAGGGTCCCAGTCCAGAACTGTATCTCCTTTATTGCTAAATGAATATGTGGTTCTGCTAAATGTGAGGGAAACTGGGAGAAAATTACAATGAGTTAGTGCCTTAACTGTATTTTACAAGAAGTACTAGATTAGATAATTAAATGTAGGCTTGTATTAATTGTGCTGTTTGCAGCTCTGTGCTTCAAAGGGTAGGCTGGAGAAGTTATTAATGTTGTGCTTTTCCATGTTAATTAATTGCTTGGGAATGTTCTGGCCACAGTCGATGATTTCAGGAACATGAGTAGGTGACATTGTCCTCCTATCTGCAAAATACACCCTTGCTAATCCCAGTGTTTTGGTCTGTGATTTGAGACAGAAATTTGGTGGCCCTGTGTTCGTTGCAGAGAGGCTTAGTAAAAGTACATGTTGCTGGAGAATTGGAGCTGAAAAGTATAATAGCCTGTCATCAACCTTTTAAAGTGATTTACTAATGTAGCTAATGGATAATGCACAAAAATCTAGTATTACTTATGGCTTGGAAAAATGTGTGTGTCCCCCCTTAGCCTGTGTTCTCTCTCAGGTGAACCTTTAAAGCTTTGAGTCATAAAAATGCACTATCTGAAAAAAATAAAAATGATATGAATCGTGTAACCCGTAAGAGTTGTGTGGTAACTGACATTTCTGATTTAAAAAAAAACATACTTGGAGGTTCGGTGTTTTGGCTGTTTGATAGAGGTTGAAAAAAAGACTATAGGAACATGCAGAACGAAGGGGACCTGTGATAAGGTCCCCATGAAGGTCCCCTTCGTTCTGCATGTCCCCTGGAATTAGACTGTCTAATTCTGAGTCACATCTCCCGCACCAGCAGGTCTAAAACTCACAACTATGTAAACCAATGCGCTTTACTTCCCTTTAGTGGTTTTGGACTTCCTTATTGTTTCATATTTTAGCAGATGTTCTGTCTCCCCTGTCTGAAGAAGACTGTTTCAGAGGATAACTTCTATATTTGATTTTAAATCTGCTGAGTTCTTAAAGACTGGAGTTAGTAGATTTGAACAAGGTGAAAAAATAGCTTGTCTTACTCATGTATTTAAGTACACCAGAATTTAGGGTGTGTATGCTGAGTGGGAGTTGGGAGAGCTGGCTTCCTGTGAATTGAGGAAAACAACAGCGGTGTGCTGGATACATCTTCTTTGAGCCTGCTTAAAAGGGGCTGCAGGCATCAGTCTGGCAGCCTTTATTTTACTGCTGCACAGTCTGGGGGGGGGCAGTTTTGGAGAGCCGCTCAGACTGAGCACATTAGCACTGAGTCATGGGCTTGTTGACTGGTGGAAGGAGAGCCCTGAGTTGTGCTCATGGTTAATTCCTCCTGGTGGATGGCTGGGCCAGCCTTAGTGCTTCTTATAGGAGATTCACCAGCTTTCCTTGGCAGCAGCTTGTTTCTCTGCTGGTTTTACACCTTTTGCTAATGTGAAGTTTAAATTTTCCCTACTGCAGCTAATAGCTATAGCTTCTCCTGGAAAGATTTAATATTTGTTCTTTATTTTTGCAATATTTCTTTGAAAGCTCATTGCTGTGAGCACGCTCCTCGTGGCCCTGGTGAGAGGAGCTGACCTCCTTGTGGAGGAGGCTGTGTGTTAACATCCTTGTTCCTGTCTGTCTCTGTCCACCTCAGGACCTGGTGTCTTTGGGGACGAGGCATCTGTGGCGCTCTGGTAGATGGTAAATCCTGAAATAATTAATGTTTACGTTGTCTCGAGGCTCTGGAGTTGCTGTGACTGCGAAAAATAAGTAATAAAATAAAACCCAATAACCTGAGGCTGCATTGGGTACTTGAGGGCTGATTCTGTCCATAGATACCAATGAGTAACCAGAGAGGTTTGCACAGAAGCTGAGGAAAGGGACTGAGGTGCTGTACGTGCAGGATGGGCTCTGGGGGTCAGTGAGAGCTCGGAGGCAGCCCCAGCTGCAGCAGCGCCGCTGGGCTTGCTGCGTGGGCAAGCTCAGCACAAGCACTGGGAACAAACAGAAGGAACAGAGGGCAGGGAAAGTACACGGGAAGGGAGAGCTGAAGCACTGGGAAGCAATCAGAAACCTTGAAAGCTGAGATAATACCTACAGCTGCTGGGAGAAGACGTTGCAGTGATCTGATTGCTGATGGACAGCATTGCACAGCTGTGTGTAGGGCTTTGCTTAAAATAATGGCTAGCAGAGGACTGATTCAGGACTAATGTAGCCTTCTGGCTAAAGTTTAGTCCACTAAGGGTACTGCTCGATGAAACAAGCATGGTATGGTGATGAGGGAATTTGCAAGCCAGTCCCCTGGCAGCACAAATGTTCCACTCTTTCCCTCCAGAGTAATATACCCTATCTGTATTTTTTTTTTTCCTCCCCCCAAGGTTTTAGAAGAAAATGGAGAACAAGTGCCCTGTTACTCTGTCATGGTGAGTTTACAAGAAGTTGGTGGAGCTGAAACTAAGAACTGGACCGTTCCCAGGAAGCTCAGTGAGTTTCAGAACCTGCACCGGAAGCTCAGCGAGGTACGGGTCCCAGCGGAGGGACAAGATGCAAATTGCTGAAATCTGTTGGTATGGTGTATAGGGGGGGAAGAAATAACACTGAATACCACATTAAAAATATTACAATTTTTTAGTCCAGTCTTTTGACCTTTACCCTTTTTAAGTTCATTTTCTATTCACGTATTCCTGGCCTCTGCCAAATGTTCATAAAACTTATTTACATTTTTTTCTTAAATAATGAATGTTTTACTGAACTGACCCAATGTCCAAATAATACATGTACTGCACTGTCATGCAAGAGCCTGCTTTAAAAAACAGACTTTGTCTCTGTCTTCCAGGGAGGTATTATAAATGACAGCTTTTTGGGACAGAGAATATTTACTCTTTAATCTGCTGTAACATTTCTGTCTGATAAAAGGTAGATAATGGTGTCGTGAGTATGGGAAAAGGTTCAGCTGTAAGCCCATAGTGGGTAAGGAAAGGTGTTTTTCAGCATACTGAGCAGGGTATGGATGGCAGATGAGAATGCAAAGTCTGATTTCCATTTTGAACCAGAACCAGTTTTGTTTTTCTGCACATGTGCATTAAGTGAGCTGCCTTTTTTCCTACAGTGCTTTCCATCATTAAAGAAAGTTCAGTTGCCTTCCCTCAGCAAGCTGCCCTTCAAGTCCATAGACCAGAAATTCATGGAGAAGTCCAAGAACCAGCTTAATAACTTTCTGCAGGTAAGAAGACAGACTGTGGAGTAATGAGGGTACCAGAAGTTAAGACATAGCTGTAGGTTCACCTCTTTTATGGCAAAAGGATTTGATGACCACAGTTATATCCCTCACACCTCACTTCTACAGCCACTGTTTGGAGAATCCTAGCGCTCTGTTGTGCTCTTATTTACCCTCTCTTCTGTGAATGATCGATCCCTCTCTTACTTTTCCTGCAAGTCAGTGTTTGAGTAGCTACTCTGCCCTTTCTCTCTCTGGTGGGTCTTGGTGGTCAGTTTCTTGTTGTTGTTGATTGATTGTTTGTTTGTTTGTTTCTGTTTTTTAAACCCATCCTCACCTCTATTCTTTCTAATTAAGGCTTCAGGTGGTTCATTTGAGGGACAGCATCTCCCACTCCATTCTCAGCTACAGCCTGCAGTGGCTCTGTGGAGGTTTTTGTGAAAGGTCAATGACAGCAGAGCATTTTCCTGCTTAGTCCCACGCAGTCTGGGTTCACTGCGTGGTCAGTCAGCTTGAGAGGCTTTGAGCAGAGAAGTGGTTTTGTGCCTCCAGCAGGGTGAAAGGAGAAGTGGCTTGGCTTTCTGCTTGGCTTTGGTGTCTGTGAACCAGGCTAATACTGCTGAGACATGCTTTAATTTAATTGAATGCATTGTATGATTACTGTTTTTAGGTCACCTAGAGCCTCAGGTGGACAGCTTCATTATTTAGTTTAGAATCAAAAGATATTCTTAGGCCTGAGTGTGATTTTGCTTATTGGGAGCAATTTGTCTTTAGACTCGGGTAACACCTACAAATTGCACTTAGACTGTTTGCTTTTCATTTTAGGGTAACCTGTATTCTGTATGGCTGCTTTTTTAAATGGACTACTTGAATTCACAATGCACACGTAATTCATATGTTCAATGGGGACATGGAGCCTGCAGGATAAAAAAGGATGCAATTAAGAAAAAAGTAGTTGGGTGATACCAATATGAAAAGTGTTGTTTTAGACTTCAGTTACCTTTCTATTTGCCAGGGACTACAGTATAACCAAACATTGCTGTAAAGAAGCCAGGAATGCTTCCTTTCAGGGTAATGTAATTGGCCACCTGGATTCTTTCTCAGTGAGAATGGGGCTAAACTGGAATTGAGCACCTGTGGTTTTCAGTATGAACTCTGGTTGTTCCTATACTGGTAGGATTTCCAACTTTGTAAAAAGAATCGTGTTAAAATAAAGCTAAGTAATTGTGAATCTAATGGCTTTTTCTTCAGTGCACTTGTGATCCTTTAGCAAATGCATAAAATGCAGCTGACAAGCTTTATGTCTTTCTCTCTTGTGTCTTCCTTCATGCTTTTGATGGTGCTGTTATATTCCTTGCTCCCTGCTGGCTGTACAGTGGTTGCCCATGTTATCAGTAGAAATGCTGCGCAGGAACACTGTGAGCTGCTCCTCACTTGACCAGTTCTCCTTCTTCCCATTTCTTGCACGCAGGAGCCTGGTGGCTACCAGAAAGGGAACTGTCCTTATTTTCTGAGCCATGCGTTGTCACCAGAAACATTCTTAAAGAGTGGCTTCTCCTGTCCTGTGGGCAAATAGAGGTTGGCAGTAACCCCACTGAAATTACTGGTCTAGTGTAAGAGCTTGAGGCAGTCCGTGCGTGCAGTTCGTGTGTTCTTTGCAGGGACACGTAACCTTAAAAGAACTTTTGTGAGACGGCTGAGGAATGGAATTCGTGGCATAAGACATGGAGGGTGGAATTTCTCAAACCTTCTGTCCCTGTGTGCAGACAGATGGGTGCTCCTAGGGTGTGCCAGATGTCTGAACAGGAGAGTTGAATCGTGCCTCAGGAGTCAATGTTATCTCTCTATTGACTAAAAAGAGAGCACGGAGCAGATGGCTCAGATGTAAGGGTTGATGCTGTAAATGCCAAAGTTGTCTAACGTGCATGAAGTTGAGATGAGTTTGGCTGATAGTAACCAGTCCTTGAGTGCTAAGTTAATTTGATCTTTGACTAGCTAAGAAAGAGTAAATAATGAATCCTGTAGTTGTCACTTCAAAGTACAATACTTCACAACAAGTGTCTTACAAATTGAAACTTCGTGTTTTTAAAAAGGAAGTTGTAAGATTAAAAACCTGACGGACTCCTTAAATACAGTTATCACGCTGAAGTATCTGTGAGGCATGATTTTTTTTTTCTCTCTCTACTTCTGAGCTACATCTTAATTGATTTTATTGGCTGGCCTGACACATTTTGTTCCTTAACAAGAAATATTTAACTGATGTGGTGTTTCTGTCATTGTATTTCTTTCATAGAAATTGCTGTCTGATGAAAGACTCTGTCAAAGTGAAGCACTTTATGCCTTCTTGAGCCCCTCTCCAGAACACCTCAAAGTTATCGATGTGCAAGGAAAGAAGTCATCTTTTTCACTCTCATCATTTCTTGAACGCCTTCCTGGTGATCTGTTTTCTCATCAGGAGGTAAGTAGTAGAAAAGTAATCTTCCCAGATGTAATTACTTAGCCAAAGTAAGCAAGGAGAGGCATTATTATAATACATCTGAATGGCAGGTAATATTGGAAGGCATTTTGAAAGGTCATTTTCAATTTACTATAAGTGAACAAAGAGTCAGAAGTGAGAGCTGTTTATGACTTCAGAAGGTATTTTTTAATGAAATGTTTCCTGCCCTTTAATAAATATATATAGGCAAGTGTGTAACCTATCACAAATTAATGAAATGCAGTCCATGTGGGATTGCTTATTTGTTATAGCAGAATTTCCCACTTCTTATGCTCTGGACGTGCATATTGTAGAGAGTTTTAGACAGGTAAAAATGATCATCTCTTAGGAAGCTTCTCTTGGCAGGGAACAGCTGTGTGCCTTTAATAATTTCTGGATAACTTCTGAAGAAAAGCTGCGTTTGACAAAGAATGTGTGCAAATGGTGCAGGCTTACGTATACAGGTGGTAGCCCATGGGGTTGGTGTATTTGATACTAAGTCATAGAAACAAACAAAACCCCCTTGTGTTTCAAGATTCAGGAAAGAATAGATTAGTGACTGAAATAGCTCATTGACTAAAACTCCATGTTGCTCTGTCATGTGTGGTTTGTGCTGCAGATACACAATCTTCAGGGAGCTGTTTCCATTACCAGCTATTTGTTATATGAAATAATTCTTTTGTTAAATGCTGTAGTTGTCTGTAGTGGCTGGGCTTTCTTGAGGATAAAGGGAGTTTGGGAAACTTGTGCAAGTCTAGCCTGTTAATAGACACAAAGTTGGCCTTGCATCTCTTGGGAATAAGAAAATCCTTCCTATATATTCTTATTTTTTCAAAATTGTGCTATTTTTCCACCTAGATAGTGCATGTACGTGTGCTATTTTGGAGTACTAAACATAGAGTGCGAGACACTCATTCTAGTTATTAACAGAAGTACTTCAGTTCTAAAGAGGGAAGAGTGCGTTCACTAAAATAACTGTTAGGTAGAAGTAGCATCAAGCAAAGAAGCATGAAGCTATTAGTGTTTCTCTGTTGCATGGAAAAACATCCGCAAGCAAGAAGCCAGACCACAAGTGTATTGCATTACTTGAGTGCGTAGGAGGAGATAGGAAATATGGGAGACTTGTAATGAGGGAGGGAGGGAGCAAGGAGAAAGAAACGAAGAAGCAGAAATGAAACTGAAAAATGAAGGAAATGGAATAAAAAAGGCCCTGAGAATGTGGAAGCAGGAGTCAGAACATACCTTCTTAATTGGTTTTAATTTAATAGCGTTTCTTCTTACTTTAGGATTAGCAGCTTAATATTGCTAGCCTGTATTATGCCAGTACTACGCAAATGCAGATGAAGTCCATCCCATTTCACATCCATCCATCTTCCCTCTCCTCTCCCCTCCTTCCCAAACATAAACGTGAGAGAACAGAATACAGATAGAGGAGTACAGGGAACTGTTAGACCCTCTGAGTCTGTGCAGTACAAAGGCTTGTCCTAGTTTACACATAGTGATAAAATTAAATGGAGGCAGGGGAATTGTGAGCAAGTCTGGGGCGAGCTCCAATTTTTCTCAGACACGCTGGTCTTTCAGTTGGGGGTTTTTAGATCAGCTCAGTCTTGCTCAGTGATCACAATTTGTATTATTTACTACAGCATTTAAAGTAGGGTTAGAAATCATTTGGTCTGAAATCATTAACGCAGTTACTTGTTAAATTACAGAGTTGTTATGGTTGGGTTTTCTCTGTAACAAAGAATTCCTGTTTTATTCCATATTGGGCTCTATTGAAGAGCATGCTCTCTTACTGCTTTCTTTGTCTCTTACATCTTGTCTGACTTTCTGTAAATGTGTTAGAGCAACAGTATTACCTCTTGAGTGCTGTTTTCAGCATTATATATTGCAGCAATTTTAAATCTCATATAAACAATGCCATGGATGGGGTTAACTTCAGAACATGTTTCTTAACTCTCGAGACCAAAAGCAAATTAGAGGAAAAATACAGCCGAAGCTATCTGGAAGAGGGTTTTCAGGTTTATGAAGCGTTAACGAATAGAAAATTCACTGTGGTGTAAGAATTCACACTTCTCATTGCATTTTCTAAATGAGAGGGGATTTACTGAAGGGCAGTAAAATAGAGCAGGAACCTCAGAGAGGTCATCGGATTCATCCTTCTGCTCCAAATAGGCTCAACTGTACCAGCACAATTCTTGGCACGTCTGTTATGTTTTTAAACCTCCGGTGACTGATGTTCTGTAGCTGAGCAAGGCAGTGTGTCTCAGTTCTCAGCTCTCTTCATGGTTATAAAATTGTTCTTTCTAATTAACCTAAATCTCCCTTAGTCTGCTAGCTCTTGTCCTGTCTGCAGCAAACACAGAACTGTCTATTCCCTTTCTTTACATTAAGCCTTTTTGTTTGGGTTAGGATCACCTCATTTATCAGGAGCCACTACTTTCCTTTGGTCTTCTGTTCTTTTGTTTCTTAGATTGAGCAGCCTGTTTCTACTAGTTACTGGTATGTGTTATGCAGTTCTTAAGGCTTTGCTCTGCATTTATCCAATAATACGTGTTTTTCTTGGAAATGTTTCAAAATTAGTCACCAGCTGTTGTTCCCACTAGGTTTTCCTATTCCCATGTATTAAACTCTTATATTTATATGTATATATATATATATATACATATGTATATATATATATATACACATACAGATCTATCTGTATGGGCAGTATTCCTGCTTACAGATCATGGTGGCATGCCTGCCTTTTTCACAGGCCCTCGGGTTTGTTTTTCTTTTCTGTACTATTACCAATTCCAATTATTTCATTTCCTGCATTATTGCTGCTTTGCATCTGTACTTACCAAATTGCACCCGGTGAGCTCACCTGCAAATTCAGTAAGCTTATTTTCTGTTCTGTTGCCCAAAGGGTTAATGAAAATATGGAATGATGTCTATTACGGAAAATTAAATAAAATATAATTTCTTGAATATCTAAAATAATGAAGGGCCAAGAAGTCTGTTGGCCAGAGGAAGATGGTGAGCAGGACTGGAGTTTGTTCTAGTCTCTGTCCCTGGAGAAAACTGTTCATTGTCAGTAAATCTGTGTGCTCGTGTGGCAGGACAGGCAGTGATTTGTGGCTTCCTCACGTGGTGTTTCTTGTCAGTACGATGTGGTTATTTGTTTGCTGCCCTAAATCACAGCTTAGCCCACAGAATGCTTTAAAAGCTGGATACTCACCAAGCTATTGAAGTAAGTAAAAGTGGAGTCTATGGTGAAGTTTATGGTACACTTCAGTGTGGTAGGGTTTTTTTATTTCATTTTTTCTGGTTTTGAGAAGAGAAATAGCATAGAATAGAGAATGACAAATGCGACGTGGGCAGTGAAGGGTTGAAATATACAACACCAGAGAGTTATTTTATCCATACAGTACAATGCACTACCATGCCTGGAGAAAATTCTGGGACTGGAAGTGTACCCAGAGTTAATGCTGGGCTTTAGTTGGGATTTGAAGGATGTGAGGAAGAAGAAAGACAAACTGATGTACACCTGAGACACTGTAGGCTAGTCTCTGTATAGCAGGGTTCAGATGACAGGCAAAGGGTGATTGAAAGACTGTCAATGTAAGGCAAATAAAGAAAAAATAATGCAGGAGGAATAAATCCATGAAGGAGGTTTTTCTGGACTAGAAGAGGAGAGGGAAAAATAAGTAACGTTAGATGATGACATATCAAGGAAGAAAGAAGGGCAAAGGAAGGAGGACAAATAAAAAGCAGAGCTGAAGAAAGAACATTTGCCTGCATGACATTGCGACCATTCCTGAACCAAAGCCTGGGAAATTGCTGATCCAGCTGAGTTTATGAAATGTCTCCCTCTTGCTGGAGATGCACTTTCCTGGGGGCTGCGTCTGTGCAGCCAGACATGCACCTCAGGAGCACTTGTTGCTGAAAGCTGACCCTTCCCTGTGTGAACTAGTAGGAGCACCATCTGCACGCCCAGCTCCAAAATTTATTCAGTTGTCATCTGGTGCAAGTCGCTCTTGGCAATATCATCAGTTTACACATGGAGTGATAGATAACCTCCTGGGACAGGGCACAGCTCCCAAGCTGTCAGAGTCCAGAGACAGGTATCTTTGTGTTCCTCAAGCTCAGGTCCCAGGAGGGCTGGCTGTGCTTCTTCCCGGTGGCATGGCAGTACCTAAATCCGTGCTGGAAGAAGGGTTCATCCCATGCTGTGGTTCATCACATGTTGTCTCTCCGTTCGTAGGAAGAAACGGAAGAGGACAGTGACCTGTCAGACTATGGGGAAGAGGTGGATGGAAAAAAGGACTCTCTTGCTGAGCCATGTTTCATGCTGATCGGGGAGATCTTTGAGCTGCGAGGAAGTAAGCTGCAAACCTGCTCGTTTGTTAGTGGAATCTGTTGGCCAAGAAATCTGGCTCACTTTGTAGTTCATGGTTTTTCTGCTATTTCAGAAGTGTAATCTATATAACAATTTAATTTGGAAAGGAGCTGTTTTGCAATAGTTCCTAACTTCGGAGCTTTTATACTAAAGTTTAATTTCAATACGACATAGAACTAAAAATGCAGCTGGTAAGGAAGAGAATATGCATTCAATAATCTTCAGGTTTTTATTTAAGAAAATTATTTTGGAAAAAAAAGCACAAGGAAGTACAAAAACATGTTTTCCGTAAATTGGTTACATATTAGAATGCATGAATTACAAGGAAGGAAAGATGGCTTTGTCACAGAAAACGTCACTGACAAAGCAACAGTTTTAATGTCTGTTTCAGTGTATTATGGATGCATTTTAATTCTACAGTTTGTATAATGGAAAAGGTGCTGTAACTGTGGCACCTTTTGGTACCAGATTTTTTTCCTTCTTTATGTAACTGAGTGATGGTAATACAAGGAAAAACAAACAAAGAAACAAACAAAACAAACCAACCAACATATTTTTCATTCTACTGAATATGTAGCCATACTTGACGCTGTATAAAATTATGTACAGGCTAACTATTACAAAATGTGACAGATGTATATTCTAAATTTAGGCTTTTCTTCTGATGCTGGTGAACAGCATGAAAGAATGATTAACCACTAATTATAAGGAAGCACTCACATTTGTTTCTTTTATTGGTAATGGAAAGCTAATTGCTTGTACTATTTGAGTGAAAATGTTTTCAGAATTTCAGTGCTGCTGCTGTGTATGCAACATTGTGACAGTAAGTACAAAAAGGCTGTGAATTTTCAGGGGTTTTCTTGTACAAAAAGGGTTTGGGTAGTTATATTGTTCAATAAACTTATTCTTTAACAGTACAGCTTACCGAGTAAACTGCAAATGCATAATGCAGATATGTTTATGTAATCTGCAAAAAAAAAACAACCACCCTGTTGCAAATAATACAGGGAAAACAGTCATGAAAAAGAAAGATCCATGTGCAATTATTTAAATCTTAGAAAGGATGATAACAGGCACATGTACTGTAGAGATATATATATTTTTTGATGTAATTGTAGGTTCCATAACATTACTAACTTCACAATCTTCATTTTCTGTCTTTTTTTCATTGTTCTAGTGTTTAAGTGGGTCAGAAAAACGTTAATTGCACTAGTACAAGTCACTTTTGGAAGAACTATCAACAAGTAAGTTGCTGTTACTTTAACCAAACCTGCAACATCATTCTGTGACTATAGGCTGAGCAGAATTGTTTGAAATAATAATAGTCTGGACACTCTGTATATGATAATCTGCATGTTTTCCACAGCTCAATTTATGAATAAGTTGATTAGAGAAGACATAGACATGCAGATTATCATTTTGCTTATTTAGCAATATTTTTTCCCCTGCAGAGGGCTTTGCTTTTGCAGAGACCTGCCTCTGGATAGCTTTTATTAGTTCATGCTTTATTTTACAGTCCCATGAAGTTTTTGTCAGAACTGAAACTAGGTTTCTGTATTAGTTAATTTATTTCCAATCGAATGCAGATTTCTCTAAAGTGACTGAAATAACGTTTACATGATGAGAACCATTGATTTGTAATGTGGAGCTTAACTCATCACTGTTAGGCATGTTTTCATAAATGTATTTTCATGTACTGCATGAAGATGTATCTGCCAAGTGAGGTCCGGATGAGGCTATGAAGTGTGTGTCTGTACAGACCTTTTACGTGGGAAACTCTCTCATTGGTCAGAAAAATTTTGGATATTACTTTCTTTGTCAGTTACAAAGGCCTACGGTAAAACTTGATTCAGTAGAGCTGGTGATTCATACAAACACACTTCCCACGATCCTTTGATCAGGACTGACATTTTGATGCGTCATGATGATGATTTGCTTATGAAAGTGTGTGAATCTGTGATTTCCGTACTATGGAAGTCACAAACAGGCGAAGGACCACTGAGAATCTGATGAAATGCACTGTTTTGCTTTGGTGTAGCATTGGGACTGTTACTCAGGTAGGTGTCACAGCCCAGAAGATAACAGCAGAACAGGCTGTTCCTTTATCCAGTCAGTGGCTAATTGTTACATGCCAGCATTGCTTATAAAACCTTTTATGTATGCTATACAGTGGTAAATTGGACAAGAAGTGATGTAAAATCATGCACTTGACTCTCAGTGGTGGTCTCTGACAGTACACATTTGCTGAGTTTTAAATTGATCAGTTCATTTGTTCACAAATTGCAAATAACTAGCATGAAAGACAACTGCGATAGGACAGAGTCCGCGTGCACTGTGTAGCTTTTACATGTTGGTTGAATTCTTACCTTTAGTAAGGCTTTCAGCTGTCATTGGCACAGCTAAACAGTACTGCCTGGAGCTCACTCTGTACCTCAGGCTCCTTACACCAAGGACTGCACTTGGCTTCATTCAGACACTGGAGGAGGCTTCTACCTCCATTTGTAATCCCGCTTCTAATGTGCTTATGAATGTACAGCACTTCTTTCAAAACTTTGTGTATTTTATCCCGCCGGGAGCTTCTGTGCACACGTCTAGTTTGGAGTTCATCAGTTAGGTTTTTGTTTTTCCCTAGTGGAGCCTTTGCACTGCCCATCCTCAAAATGCTTGTGCATCCTTGTATGCTCATATGTATTTGCAGACTACTTTAAAATGTAGCCTTCTTTGCATCTCAGTCAGTTATCTGGAGAGATCTAGATCCTAGAGCACCTGGAGCTAACTACGACTTGCCATGATGCTGGTGAAAGCACCTCCAGTAAATTGGGATAATGAAGATAAGCATTGCTTCCACTGCTTCTAGTAGGAAAAAAAATCATAAATCTGGATAAATTGTGAGACCAGTTCTGATGTGCTTCCTTCCACACTTTTTTGTAGGCAAATCCGAGACACCGTACACTGGATATTCAGTGAACCAATGCTTGTTTATTATATTGGTGTGTTTCGAGATGCATTTTGGCCGAATGGAAAGCTAGCACCACCACAAAGAGCCAAGAGCGATGAACAAAAGCAAGAAACAAAACAGAGAGCACAGCAAAAACTACTTGAAAACATTCCAGGTGAGAACACTTTCCTTCCATTTCATCACAGATTTAATGCCAGTAAGGAAACTGGTTAACCACATACTGTTCTGCTACATTTTGGATTTTTCCTGTAGCGTTGTAAATTACGGTTATTTGCACAAACATAATTTTGGCCTTACCCTTTGCCTCTCCTGTCTCTGTCTCGTAAAAGGCGTGGGCTTGGGTAACACTGGTGGATTTAAGATCGTGTGTTACCGTCCTCTGTATGCAATACTCAAGGAACCCAAGTTAAGGCTCTCTCTGCTGCCTCTCCATCAGCAAGCAGTAGGTGGTTCTGCTGCCTGGAACTACTTGACCTACAGGGAGAGCGGCACCACCACAATTACCTCTTGCTCTAATGTTTTAAAGTGGAAGAGGGAGATCTACCCACGTTGTCACTGTTGTGCTGCTGCACATTTCTGAGGAGAGGTTTCAGGGCACCAAACATTAGAGGGACATGTGGCCTGGGCAGAAGCACCCCAGATTCAGTGGGGTTTCCAGTACTTGCCTGTGCCTGCCCTTTCCCCCACACAAAGTGAGGCAGCTTCCTCCTCAGCGTGCACGTTTCTAGGGCACCATCCCTTGCCATTCACAGCACAGGGAGTCATTTGGATCATTCTGCTAATTCAGAGAACGTGTAAACCAAAAGGCACCTAACTGTGAAGAAAGGGTATTCTATTCCATTTAGCCCTTGGAAATGCACTTAAACATTGCTTGAATGCTTTTTATCTCCTCTCCACCTGAATAACATGGATTTTAATGAGCTATTTTATAGCTTCACCGAGGTAGCTCATATCCCCTTGCATTAGGGTGTTTGTTTAATCAACTTCAACAGTGAAAATTGCAGCAAGCATGCATGCAAAATATTGGTCATCTGGTGTGTAAACGATCCTCCATCTGCTCTGTTATGATATACTTGCCACTTGCCTAGAATAGCCTTCCTTAGTTGTTTTTTGTTTGTTTTTATTAGAGATGTTTCAGGACATAGTTGAATGCTCCTGAAATTCATGATAAAGCACCAAATCACTATTTATTCCTTACTGTAATTTAATCAAAAACGTAAGTAATTGACTTGAAGTTCTCTTATCTGCCTGCTTGCAAGAAATATTCCTGTGAAGATTGAGAGACAAAGTGCTAAATCTGTTTTAACTGTTGTTGTTTGTGGCTGAAGGTGTATTTAAGGGAATGGATTAACAGCATATGAGATTAGACTTGACTGTGTGAGGTGAACTGCCTAGAAGGCACACTACATAATCATGTTGAAACACTTCAAATGTTGTCACTGAGATGCATGAGCTGTTATTTAACTTGGGAATCTTGAGACTTCAAGGGTATCTTTTCAATCGGTGACCTAAGTTGGTGAATGGGGTTATGCATCTTCTAATCATCTTATGTGAGGTGGAGCATTTTTGTTTCCTATCTGTATGCATTTGTGGGCAGTAATGTTGGTTGGATGCAGTGCCTGGCATGAGCAAAACTAAGCTGAAGTAACATTGATTGCAGATACTCTGCAGAGTCTTGTTGGACAACAAAACGCCCGTCACGGTGTAGTGAAAGTGTTCAATGCGCTGCAAGAAAGAAAGGCTAACAAGCATCTATTATACGTGAGTAACCAGAAAAATAGCCTGTTAAGTTTCTGATACTATTAATTGCCGAGCTCTGCCTACTCAGTATTAATGCCTGCAGTGTGTGTTCTTGAAAAGATTTCTATCAGACTATTGTTTGGTGTGAAAGTAGCTTTGTTGTTGCTAAAGTAAGTCATAAAAAATATACTCGTTTCATCATTCGAGTAGTCTTGATTAACGAAAAGCTGTTTACAATACAGTATTACTTTTGGCTACAATAGATTGTCCACCACATCCAACTTGGCCTGACTTCATATCATAATGCATGCCAACTTCTTTGTATAGCTGAGAAAAATAAGACACTTGCTACATACCTTGGAGAATCCTAGGGAAGGAGAGCTCCTAGACTTGTCTACAGATATGATGGTTCTCTCAAAGTCCCACTCCTGTGCTGCTGGCTGGGGCTGGTCTGGATGCGTGACTGGATCCAGGCACAAAGGCTCACTCCCAGTCGGTCTCTGTGACTCGTTTCCCTCAGCAGCCAGCCGGTTCCGTAGCACAGCCCCAGCACAGGAGCAGATGCAGCCCTGGCCTCCTGGTGCTGGCTCATGTGGTTTTGACAGAGCAGCAGCAGTTTATGCAGGGTGTGAAATCCCCATCTGAAAACTGCTGCCTGTGTCATTTGCTTTCTTTCAGCCTTAAGACATTTCCCCTTTCCTGTAGGGTGCGTGCTAATTTTAGGATGAATGAGAAGTAGCTGCATGAAAGATAAGCAGGATGACCCTACAAGCTTCTTTTATCTGTGAAGTTCTGAATATGTCAGGAAGGTTGAAAGAAATGATAATTTGACATCTATTCATCTTAGGTCTTCTCTTTTTTTCAGGTTTTGATGGAACTGCTGCTAACAGAACTGTGTCCTGAGCTACGAGCTCATTTAGAGCAGCTTAATGCCACTTAGGTTTGGATCTGCACAAGTGGACCACTAGAGAAATGTCTATGTCCAATAATAGACATGAAACTTATTTTCCTCTTTTCCATAGAGGGCTGAGGACTATGATTATTTTTAGGGTTTTTCTTTTCCTCTTGAGTTTTTTTGTGAAGTAAACAGACTTGAAAAGATCTGATGCTGTAGTAGGGTAGACAAAACAATGCTGTATAGTAGCCAATTTTTATTTAAATTGTTCTATTTGACTACTCTTCTGTTTCAAATATAGATTGGAAAATAAATGTTCATATAAGCTCAAAGAAACCAGAAAATATTTTAAACATTTATGAAAAGAAGTTTTGCTTATAGTGGTAAACTAATGAATGTTGTACAGTTCTAATCTCCTCACTGAGGATTTGAGCATTCCTTTTTTCTTGTGTATTGAAAAAGCCTTGTTGTGCAATATTACATGTAAAGCTATTGTGAAAATTTTATCAATTTTGTTTTTACCAAAGATTTCCTGTAGTTTGAAGCATTTGTAAGCAATAAATAACAAAACTGGATTTCAGTACTTGATAATTAGGCTGTGCTAACAACTAATGAATGAGTTTGACAGCAGGTTTCATAAGGAATATTTATGTTACTTTGAAGTCTGTGTCCAAAGTATGTATTGTAAACTGGTATGTCCTACCAGAACGCCTGTGTTAAATGTGAGTTCAGAGATTAGTGCTTATGAACTGCTTCTATGAATAAGTAGACATTTAATTAAACTATTTGAATAGCTTCCCTGATATTACTCAGGGCTGTTTTATTCAAATACCCCAATTTCAAACAATCTTCAAATCTTTCTCTTATTTTATACAAAGGAGGGAAAAAGTAATGTCTTCAGTGTTTTTTTAATTTATGTAAAGATATGTAAATACAGTCTTAATGCACATCTAAATAATTAAACAACATCAAAAACCCATAGGTGACATTCATTACTTTCTTTTGAATTCAGTGCAGTTGTGCTTTTCGATAAACTACTTGCAGTTAGGACTGGCTGTAGCTCAAGGAACACAAAATCTATATGCTGTAGTGAAATCAGTGTTTTTAGTAATACCTAGCCTTCTCTTTTAACAGAGCAGTACAGATTTCAAGTGACAGCACGGTCATACGATGAAGGATAGAGGAAGACAGGCCTAGCACAGAGGACATAGAGAACTGCAGGAAGGAAGAAAAAAAAAGCATCAGTAAGAAAACGTGTCTCTAAGTAGAATTGGCTGGTATTAGAACTTGGCATGGTTTGAACAGTAATTTTTTTTTGTCATACAGACTAGTTTCTGACTTCGAACCTCTGAATTCTAGGGGTAAAATGTGTTAAATGCATTTTTGCTTGTTTGTTTGAATGAGGACCTTGCGCGGATTGGCTGCAGCGATGGCTCCTGGCAGGGAGATGAACAGAGACAACCCCTAAACCCCCCAGTAATGCGACACAGAACTGCTTCGTCAGAGCTGCAGCCCTGGCCCCTTGCACCAAGCAGGCAGGAGCTGTGTTTGTGCCACTGTGGATGCTGACATGCTGAGGACAGAGCTGGGGGTGACAGCATCCAACCAACCCCTGGTGCTATAAAACCAGTCCCTGGGGAGCGCCACTAACAGGACTGGCTTGGCAGTTAGCACAGGCATGTCGCACAGGGCTGTTCAGGCAGGGCAAGGAGGAGTGCGAGGAGGATCCTCTCCTCCCTTTCCCATCTCTCTTTCTCTTCCCCTCCTCTCCTTGGGGAACTCTGCCTCGTTGCACCTAGAATTCACCATGTTGGACACCCGTTGTAGCAGCCGGGCTGAGGCAGCAACCCAAACGGAGGAGATATGGCCTCTCTGGGTTCATGTGGGCACTCAGGTGGATCCCCTGAGGGGTGAAGTGGCAGTCCAGACTGGAGACTGCAGGGAGCTCTGGAATCTGGAGGCTCACCTCTGTCCCTGGGAAGGTGTTGGAGCAGCTTGTTCTGGATGCCATCTCCAAGCAATTGGAAGAGAAGAAGGTTATGAGGAGTAGTCAGCATGGATTCTCCAATGGGAAGTTGTGCTTGACCAACCTCATTGCCTTCTATGATGGCATCACCAGCTGGGTAGATGAGGTGAGAGCAGTGGATGTCATCTACGTTGACTTTAGCAAGGCTTTTGATACTGTCTCCCATGACATCCTGCTAGCAAAGCTGAGAAAGTGTGGGATAGATGAGTGGATGGCAAGGTGGGTTGAGAACTGGCTGATTGGCCGAGCTCAGAGGGTGGTGATCGGCGGAGCAGAGTCTGGCTGGAGGCCTGTGACTAGAGGTGTTCTCCAGGGGTCAGTGCTGGGTCTGATCTTCATTGATGACCATTGATCTTCATTGACGACCTTGATGAGGGAATAGTGTCTGCCCTCAGCAAGTACGCCGATGACACAAAGCTGGGAGGAGTGGCTGACACGCCAGAAGGCTGTGCTGCCATTCAGCGAGACCTGGACCGGCTGGAGAGATGGGCAGGAAGAAACCAAATGAGATTTAATAAGAGCAAGTTCCTGGGAAGGAACAACCACATGTATCAGTACAGGCTGGGGGACGACCTGCTGGAGAGGAGTTCTGAGGAGAAGGACCTGGGGGTCCTGATGGACGACGGGTTGACCATGAGCCAGCAGTGTGCCCTCATGGCCAAGAGGGCTAATGGGATCCTGGCATGCATTAAAAGGAGCAGGGCCAAACGGTCAAGGGAGGTGATCCTCCCCCTCTACTCTGCCCTGGTCAGGCCTCACCTGGAGTACTGTGTCTAGTTCTGGACTCCCTGGTAAAAAAAAAAAGACAGGCATCTCCTGGAAAGAGTCTAGCAGAGGGCCACAAAGATGATGCGGGGCCTGGAGCTTCTTCCCTACAAAGAAAGGCTGAGAGACCTGGGTCTGTTCAGCCTGGAGAAAAGAAGACTGAGAGGGGATCTCAACAATGTGTATAAATACCTGAGGTGTGGGAGACAGAGGGATTTGGCCACCAACCTCTTCTAGGTAGTTTGTGGGGACAGGACAAGGTGCAATGGCCACAAGGTGGAGCACGGGAAGTTCCACACCAACATGCTAAAGACCTTCTTCATGGTGAGGGTGATGGAGCATTGGAACAGGCTGCCCAGGGAGGTTGTGGAGTCTCCTCTGGAGATACTCAAAGCCCGTCTGGATGCCTACCTGGGCAGCCTGCTCTAAGGAACCTGCTTTGGCAGGAGGGTTGGACCCGATGATCTTTTGAGGTCCCTTCCAACCCCTACAATCCTGTGATACTGATAAGATGCTTCAGCAGATGTAGATGAGTTAGGAAAGCATGTGAACAAAAGAATATGCCCCTAACCAATGTGAGATTTAAAAATGGCATTTAGTATGAAATCACAATCTTTGAATGGGACATACGTGAAATCTAGATGAGTTTGGGTTCAAGCTCTTCAGAATATTAAAATTTAATGTTTAAATGCTAAAAATGGAGAAAAGTAAACAATCATTATTTGGTTCAGTTTGATTTGTGTGCTGTATAGCAGTACAACATTAAGAAAACAGGATATCTATCCCAGTAAAATGTCCTTAATCTATTTTAAGTCCTCAATACCCTTTTAAAAAGGTCTGCCTTTGCCACACCTCAGTTATGGGTGTGAGCTTTTTGCTTTTTTAAAATACAAAAAAATCTGTAAACTGCTTTAAACTTATAGAAAGTTGAAAATCAAACCATAAGTGATGAGCAGGCTGTAATTGCTGAATATTAAAGAGGGTTTATTGTAGGAAGTACATATCAGCCATAACTAAAGGAAACACTAAATTCTCCCAAGATTAGCTTTCAGTTCAAGATCAGAAGCAACATCAGGATCCAGAAGGCATGCCTTTGAAAACAAAGAATAGGGAGTTCTGGTTTATAGGTAAAATAAAATTATACATTGCCAAATACAACACTGGTAAGGTCTTTTAAGTTTTGTAGACATCAGAGATAATCTACTTCTTAAGATACTAAAGATAATATATTCAGCATGAAGTCCCCGTTTCTAGTAACAGAAAAATTCAGTTCTTTAAAATTAGCATAATCTACTACAGTGTTAGGTTTGGTTTCAAAAATATATATTTTTTGTAATATTTGTTGCTGTGGCATGTGCTGGCACCACAGCCAAAAACTGTAAGCAGAAATCTACTTACAGATTGAGTTGTTTTCGTTCACTTCCATTATTTATGCCAGTACCCTCTTGCACACCCATAATCTCTTCCTTGAATCTTTCAAAACTGCAGCTGGTCAGTTATTTAAAAAAGCAACCAATTTTCATTTTAAATTAGTACAATTGTAAAATTAACAACATTATTCTCTGGGCACAAAAGAAACTGAACACACCCACTACTTGTCTTCTACTTGTTCTAACATTACCCCTTCAGGTACTTTCCTTCTTTACTTGGTCTGTCCCTCCTCTAGAGTTGTAGCTGTAGTGATGCATGGCACCAGTCAACAGCAATAATTTCCCTTTCTACGAAGAAGTTACTGACATATCTATGTCAGTCTCAAATGTATTGCTACCGAATGATGAGTGAAAGTTGTGAATTTTTGTCAGTTCTGTTGGTAACACTAGCCTAGACAGAAAATGGGATTATACTCACATGAAGCCATGCAGGAATGGAATCCTGACATATTTCCTCCATGCTTTAAGTCTTACCTAGGACTACTGGCTACAGTGCTCATGCCACCCCACCTGATATTCTGTTCCTGATTTCCTCATCCTATCCTCTGCAACACTTTTTACAACAGAGAAACAACGTATTTAAAGTGCATGAATTCCTACACAGGATCACCTGTTCTGCTAAGTATCTTCTGCTGTGGGCTTTCCTGAGTAAAGAGCCACAAAACTTGTCAGCTGATAGCTTACCATTTGCATAATTCTCCATTTAGTTGGACTGCACCACACAGGGCCTTGAAGTATTTTAATTAAGGAAACAAATGATCTCTGCACGGAGATCATAGAGAATCTTAGCAAGACTGCATCCATGCTCCTACACTCCCTTCAGAGGGCATAATCATATTTCCCTGCCTGTACTTTTAGGCATCTCTAATGTAATTTAGTGTTTTGTTTGCTTGTTAGTTTCTTAAAGGCCATGATTAATCTTTTTCTTCAGGCAATAAATCTTACTTCAACTTCAGCACTTTAAAAAATGTGACCTATTTTTCTTCTACATACCAGTAATAGTAGATCCTCAGCTATCAGTAAAAATGTAAATGTGAAAATAAGCATGAAAAACAGTTAGACTGATTTAAATATCATTAATGAAGGTACTAATTGTTAGAGATTCTGAAGCAGAGAGGAAAAAATATATTTTTTTCAGTTTGAATGACAGCAAATCAATCAGAGATAAAATTATTAAAATAATTTAAGTAATGTATTTTGCAAGCTCTTCATTGTGGTGACTGACAGTGAATTTTTTAAATTTGGTAGAATGAATTGTTTTACTTAAGCAAGTGTGCAGGCAATGCCCTTCAAGACTATTTTTAGTAGTTTTCAATTTAAATTTATCGCTCTTCGTTTTCTTGCACGGATTGTTAACGTTATTTATGTTGGAGCCTTTAATATAACCAAACAGCAAGTTTAAAGGCTCAAATCCAAGGCATCACTCGATCTCAGGAGCTATAAATTAGTCCGTGAGACTTTGCCAGCTTACCATAGAATAATATTTTTTAGCAGCAGCTTGGTCTTGCTGTACACCTCGGCCAAGATGGAGGCATCTAGCCAAGTAGAAAGCAGCCATGGCGACCCCTTTGGCTATGTAGGTTGGAAGACAATCAGTCATCTTTGCTAGCATATCTATGTCGTCATTTTCTGTAGTCCTGTGGTAGAATTTACAGCATTAGGTTAGATAACGCATTTAAGTCAACTGTATTCCTATAGGACTTGATAATAACTCTTTTCCATTTATGTGTAACTATCCAAGATGAGCTGAAATTTACTTGTAATCAGCTGGCCAAACCGCATTCTCCTTTTCACTGGTTTGAAGTTGGGATTACTTGAATAACGTGATACTAAATACAAGAAAGGTAAATTTTACAGTCACTTTCACTGAATCTATACTAGTTATAAAAGGCAGTATTTCACACTAATTGTACCTATTAAAACATAACAATATCCAAGATTCTTGATAGGATATTGGCAGACCGTGGTAATCTGAGGATTTTGGACATACGTTGAGAGCCTGATGTTATAAGACCTACTTATAAAAACGACTGATGACTACTTCAGCTCAATTACTCTCTCTTCTGCATGCATCTGTCTGCTTGCTGTCACCTTGTTTTCAGCATGTTGTTTTTACTAAAAATGTTTGTAGCAACCAGAAGGACCATGTGAACATTGTCTTAATGATGAGGTTATAATTACAATTGTTACTACACTTTTAAGTACAGCATTTCAAAGTGGAAATTGATTTTTTTCCAACTGGTATCTTAAAATGGAATCCCCTAAACTCATGTTCTTTCCAGGTAACAAAGGTAAATATATGTTTCTTTGTACATCGTTTTAGGGTTTTGTCATGGCAAATAGTCACAGACTCACAGAAAAGAAAAGAAAGGAGTAAGTCATAGCTATGTCCTATAAAACAGTGTTTATGAAAGATTGTTCTGACTCTCTGCAAGTCAGTGCCTGCTAAATCACTTGAACAAGTTGGCTGCAATATGCTCCCACCTAATTCAATCCCATTAACAAATGCAGTAACAAAAAAGAACCACTTAACAAGAACATTTAAATATAATGACAGTAACCTACTACCTCTTTTATCTTTCCTGATGCAGTGTTTTTACCTTCCTTTCCAAGAGATATAAAACAGGACACTGAGGCAAATAATAATATCAATCAAGTCAGACAAGACTTCTAGTTTAGCACACCTGTCTTTAAGAACATGGTATAACAACGGTAAGTGAAACCATATGGGATATTTTTTTTTTTTTTTCAGTGAAGAATATTGGTAGCTAATCAAAACTTCAAACATTGGGCAGTGGTACACCATACATAATCATGTAATGTTGTGTTACGCACAAACATTATATACAAATGTACAGACAAACTGTAATAGGTGTGAACGTATAAGGACAAAGGACTTTTAACAGGAAAGGTACTGATGATTGATACAACTGGTTGAGCTGCTGTGAGAGTTTGCCTCAAGGCCAAATGCAATTCCAATTACTTGGATGTTTCAAATATTTTGGTAGAATTTTTTGCTTAAAAATGGTCATTTATAACTGCAGTGTGGGATTTTATTGCTGTTCTCTGTGAGCACAGTCACAGCCAATGAAGTGCCCTGTTTATTTGTCTGAATAACCTGCACTGCTGCATTGCCTGGAGGGGACATGTTCTAAGCAAGACTAGCTAGACTAAACTGAACAGTTTACTCACAGTGCAAGAGAAAGAAAAGCAGCATGTTCTGAGAGAAAACAACCCTTTTTAGCAATGAGCATAGCAAATAGCATTTATTGCTGACCTGCTGAATTACCAGAGCTGCTGCTATCCCTTGGCATGTACAGGGACAGCTTCTCTCAGATCGTAACACATCTGATTGCCGGACAGCAGCGCCTTCATAAACATACCACAGAAAGCATGAAAGCTGTTGCATGCTGCTTGTGTAAGTAGTTCTTAGCCTCTTTGTATGGTATTTCTAGCAAAAGAATAATCTGACTACTTGACCAAACCTCTGACACGCTTACCAGCTGTGGAAGTTTGTCACAGAAATGTGCTGTTGATCAGCCACTGAATGGCACCACCATTGCTTTTCTCCTCCCATGCCTAGTTCAACGTAGAGAAGCCTGATGCAGACTGGCTGTTTTAATACTGCAGCCTGGCACAGAAGTTGCTATTTCTGCCATACACAAACCTCTCCAGAGTTATGTAGGTAGAGCAGCAAGTCCCCAAGTGGCTGCCTGTAAAAACGCCAGTCAGCGCTTACTTAACTGTGGCTCAGTCCAGCACCTCTGCGCAAGCAGATAATTACCAGAAACCACTTGCACGCAGGTGATGACTAGTTTGTGGTCCAGGCTCAAAAATGCGTACGTAATAGGCATCCCCGTAAGCAGCAACTGATGGAAAGCTAAAGGGTGGTGGCTTGGCACTGCTTGCAGCAGCTACTTCTAGGTCTGCACACTGCTCAGATAGCTTGCTGTGGGATCCCAATTAGTATCAAGGCCTGCATTTCCCATAAATGAGACAGGAACTAGACCAAAATGTTGAGCCACAGAGCAGGGAAATCATGGGGGAGAAGATGGTGGGTAGGAAACACTAAGATAGAGGCTGTGGAGAGCAGAAGAATATTTGTAGGGGTTTAAAATGGAATAGGGAAGGCAGCTGAGTTTGTGGACGAGGAGACAGAAAGGCAGGGTTGAGTGTGGGCTCCTACTTGGGATTCTATTTCAAGTCTGTTTTGCTTCACAGGATCAGAAAGAAAAGTTCATCTGCACCAAATAACTGAGAACTTTATAGTCTTAATTTTGTCTGTGGTTTGCAATTCCCTCTTAAAAAATGAGGTCTTGCAGTTCATTAACTCGACTGTCTCCTGATCTGGAGAGCCAAAACCATAAACTTAATAATCACTTTAATCTAAGTTCCATCATCTTACATGAATACAATAATAACAAATTAACTTCACCTCATTGCTATTGTAGCAGCTGTTGAGTAGAACTTTCTATTGTAATAATATTCCACAAGATGGCCTTGAGCATAGATGTTTCCACGTTCTGCTGCTCCTTTCAGGCACTCCAAAGCAGCCTTAGTGTTCTGATGTATACCTTGTCCATAGAGATACATAACACCAAGCACACCCTGTGATTCCAGACTTCCATTGCCGCATGCTTCTGAATGCCAGAAAAAGGACTAAACAAGAAGCAGAGAGTTGTTTTCTGTGTATTTCCGTGGATGTTTTGCATTAACTAAATGACTTTTTAAGTGATGATATATTCACTTTAATTAGTTATCTTGCATACTGTTTGCTTAAAACCTTTTACATCAACCAGTCTGTAAGAAGTGCTTATAAGAAAACAGATTCTCTGTAAGGCTTTTAAACCTGCTTAATTTACTGTGAGAGCTGTCAGTCAGTGACACCTGCTTGATTTTTTTATTTTTATTTTTTAAAGTGCACTGAGGCTGACAAAACTGTAATGCACTCTATCCTACTCCCTGATACTCCCACTAAATAAATAAATAAATCTCAGCTAGCAGTGTCAAACTAGTCAAAAGTGAGAGATTCAGACCATCTGTTCACATGGGCTTAAATGAACAATAATGTCTAGCAGTGCTTAAAATACAGTTTTCAGAATTAAATATATCACCATAATCTTTCTGTGAAATCCTAAGTTAATCCTAATCCTAAGTTTCAACAACAGTTGAATTCAACAATGAAATTCAGAAGGGTATAAGCGGGCTTTACCTTCCTCAGATCTTTTAGAGCTGACATGGAGTAAAGCATTCCTAAAGTACTCTGGGCCTTCACGCTTGCTTTTGGATTCCCATGGTCTGCAGCAATAAGCCATAACCTAAGAAAATGGGGACAAAGTTCGTTCAGTAACACAGCATCCCAGCATCTGAAACTCATCAGGAAAATTGTCTGCCATTACCTTTCAGCCTCTTCAGTTGAATGTTTAACACCACAACCTTCATAATAAGCTCTGCCAAGATTGTATGCAGCGGCAAACTTCAAGTGTCTTGCTTTTGAGGAATCAGAGTTGAGTATTTTCTTCATGTATTCCACTCCCTTTTCCTACAAAGGAGGTATTTCAATCATTACATACAGACTGGGAAAAGGATGAAGTAACGATCCTGAGAATCTGCCAACATCTGCAAGACAGGTAGTTTTTCAGTTCTAAAACCTCTCTCTATAATACGTGGGGATAGTGTGGATACCAGTTAGACTGGTATTTCATTTGCCTAAACACTTCTTATGTGCTTGTAATTTTTTAAAAAGTTTGATATTTTTGTTTAAGCAGACCTGTGTCTGATAACTGTTTCAACAAATTCTGTTTTGTAATGGCTATTATTCTATAAAATAGATGGCATAAATCTTTACTCAGTTTTCAGTACACCCGTAAAGATTACACTTTGACATCTTGGAACCTAATCTCATCTACTGCCGTTCTTCTTGCATTACTTTTAGAACACCAGAAATTTTCCTCCTCTTTTTAGAAGAAGTTGCTATTCACTTACAATTCAAAGAAACATGTTACTATTGATTTATGATATTATTAGCTAATTTTCCTTCTGTTCCTGCATGAAATCTAGCATACCACATTTTCAAGCATAATTTTGTTTAGCATCTATGTTCACAGGTTAGAAAGTATTTTTAAAAATACTTCTGTGTAACAGATGTTTTACACTTTGAAATGCAGTTATTTGATTTTCATTTTTATAGATTCTATTATCATTTATCTACACGGTTTATTAAAAAGTAACAAACTAATAGCAATTTTTAAACAAGCTAAATAGCTTCCATGAAGTATAATCAAATCCTTATAAGCGAAACTGTAAAACACAAGTTCTCATAAGTGTTTGTCAGATAAACCTATTTTGTTATAGCTGTTTTTGAAAATTCTTCAGCCAAGAACCCTCCTTTTACAATGCTCTGTAAGCATCTGCACCTCATGAAACTATTTCTAAATCAGTGACCCATTTATTTTAAATTAAATGATCAAGTTTACAAAGAAGCTCTTAGTAATTATAGATTGATATTAGAAGAAGAGTAAGAAGTACAGCTAAGCTACTCACGGGGTCTTCATTAGTGCCTAGTCCATCGTAATGCATTACGCCAAGCTGATACATTGCTTGAAAATCCGTATCCTTGATTTTTTCAAATTGTATTAATGCTTCTTGGTACAACCCCTGGGAAAGATAGAATGAATAATGAAGTACACAGAATAAAGAGTACATACCTCAACTTAACTCTCCAGTAGATACCCTCTTACAGTTTTTCAAACTGGAGCATTTCCCTCATAGAAAAAAAAAAAAAATGCAACCACACAAGTGGCAGAAAACAGAAGTAGAGTAAGTCAATAACTGCAAAAACATTGGATAGGGTGGAAGCAATGAGGACTTCCAAATAAGGCTTCATCATTTTAATATATAAATAAAGAAAGAAATGAAAGTAGTGCACAAATATAATCCCTGAAACCAAAAGGTGTCCTGACAAGCCTCTTTCACTCCCCCCTGAAGCCATCTTTTTAATTGAAGTAGATAAGAGCCTAATTGAGATGCACTGTCCTGCTGGACAGACCTTAATTTAGGTGGCCTTGAGGGCCTAAGAGCCACCATAACGTCTCAGCTAAGGGTTGGGTTCCCAAAGACTAAACCAGGATGTTTGAGGAGTTTATGGGTTCAGCTGTCTGCCTCCCTTTTCTTATGAGGGCACTACCTGCAACCGCAGAGATACCAGAAGGGCAGGAGAAACAGGTCTTAGGAATAAACCTGCGCCAGATTCAAGAGATTTGGAGGCCTGCAAACTACAGCGAGTCTTCATCTCATTCTTCTGTAACGACCTCATGTATTCTGCCCCCACAATACATTTAAAATATCCTACGTTTAACTATTTTTTTTGAGTAAACTTGATTTCCTAAAGAAATAAGGCTTCTGCAAATGCTTCCATCTGCTGTTCCTAGCCTTTTTCTTCTGCATATAAAGCTTTTAAATGCATTGGTTAACTTCAATTAAATCTGAAAAGCAGATGAACCTCTCAAAGATCATTCGTATCCTGTAATATGAAAATCCATGCATATATGTGAGGATCTAAATTTATGCCAGTCTCAAGAGGAAAGTAATTAAAGTGCTCTGCAGATTTTTTTTTTTTAGCTAGTTGGTGTGTGCTTTGCCTTAAGATCCCTCCTCACAGCATGTGCCCTGCCACGTGCAGGGATGCTGTTAGAGCAGACCCTGGGGAAGGCACACGTAGCACAGTAGGGAACAAGGAGTTAGGAGCACAGAAGTCCTTGATCTATGGGAAGGCAATTGCAGTGTTATGCTGATATGCATTTTTAGGTAATACGGACATCTATCCCTAAATATGGAAATCAAAGCCTGCTCAAAGAATAAATTTATGGTGGACAGCAATATCTACCTTGGATATCTAGGCCAGCACATCAAGACACAGACAGGCCTGCTGCTCCACAGGACCAGTTTTGCTCATGTTGAGATCAGCCAGTGCAGTAACAAAACCGTTACAGAAAGCTGAAGCCCTGAACAAGTTAATTCTGCTCCTGCTGCTAACCATGAGGCTGATGTACACTGTGCCACATATGGCACTACTAGCAGTACTGAACCATGCACATCCCATTTGAAAATATGAGTTGGAACATGTACAATATCCTTTTCCATCCTTCTGATCTGAGCTATTCCTAGGATTCGGGACCTTAGACACACCTACTCTTAGAGTCATATTTGCATTTTTTTAAATCTGGCTTCACAAGAAGTAGAAGTTTTTCTTCATCTGCCAGCTAATCTGATGCTCTTCCCTGAGCATTTACTTCCAAATACCCAGGCCAATTTTAGCCTACGTGGGCAGGGACAGAAATCCTGCAGATAATGTTTCAGCAAGTTTGATGAAAACTGGTGGCTAGGTAGGGAAGGAAGATTGAGAGCTGTGTCCTAGGTCAGGAACCATTGACACCATAACGAAAGGCACTGTACTTGGCCAGTCAGCTGGCCAAAAAACAACTCAGTTTGGAAGCTGTAGCACAGACTGCCACTTACTTATCTGGGGTGCTTGGGAAAAGTGGAGGAAAAATACATTTAGTAAGAACACCTGGTGATTTTAATGGGAAAAACAGGAATAAACATCTCTTGTAGCTTTTTTTAAAAGGTATTTCTTTTCCCACTGAAATTGTATTGAAAGTTGTCAGCTTTATAATGTCTATTTAAAAAGGAAATCACAACCTCTTCATAGTACAGCTGTCCTTTTAGAAAACATGCCAGAGGATCTCCATCTTTTATTCTCTTCTCCAACAGTTCCTCTGCTTTTGCAAATAAAGCAGCATGGCTGTAGTCCTCTGCTTAAAAATAAACATATATATATTTTTTTCCAAAACAGAACAGATGGAACAGCATCAAAAAGCACACTAAAGCTCTGGAGCTAGTGGTGTCCCCTTTTCACTATGCTTTTAAATGACTAAGCTGAAATAAGGATTGGAGCATCTGTTTTATGAGGAAAGACTAAGCAAGCTGGGCCTGTTTAGCCTAGAGAAGAGGAGATTGAGAGGTGTTTATCTACCTCTATAAATACCCGAGGGGACGATGCAAAGTGGATGGGGCCAAACTCTTCTCAGTGGTGGCCAGTGACAGGACAGGGGGTAATGGGAATAAATTGAACCACAGGAGGTTTCATTGCCATATGAGGAAGAACTTTACAGTTTGGGTGACAGAGTACTGGAACAGGCTGCCCAGGGAGGTTGTGGGGTCTCCTTCTCTGGAGATATTCAAAACCCGCCTGGACACCATCCTGTGTAACATGCTCTAGGTGACCCTGCTTGAGCAGGGGGGTTGGACTAGGCAATCTCTGGACGTCCCTTTCAACCTGAACCATTCTGTGATTCTGTGACATAGTGCTGCTTCGTAAAATGAAAAATAAAGATCAGTAAAGACACGGTGACTTCACTGAAAGCTAAGTTTGACATGGAAGAACAGAAGCGTTTCACACAGGATGTGTTTCCATCCTACATGGGTTACAAGACCACCATTTCTCTTAACTTACCTGGCCCCTCAAGGGCGGGCAGAGCGCTGCAAGCCTGGGGCAGAGGCTCCCCACGCAGCTTCATGATGGCTGCCCGCCTCCCTCCCACCTGCCCCATGGTAGTGAGAAGCGGGCCCGGCCCCGCCATGGTGACCATTGTCTGCGGGGCCTGGGCCTGGGCTGGCGACTGGCACTAGCAGCAGGAGTGCCATGAGGGGAGGTGGCCCAGGGCTGTGGCCATGCTACCTGCCTCGAGCTGGCTGGGGCTCCGAGCCCAAAAAGCCGTTGGGAGGAGCGGGAGGAAGGGAAAGGACATTTCTGGCTGTTGGCCAGTTCCGAGCAGTGTGCGGAGTAACGTGCCCGGCTAGCGCAGGCTGGGGCTTGGGCATTGCCCAGATCGTTCCTACTAGCTGCTGGTCCTGTTGTGAGCTGAACACAGCTAAAATACCTCATGGGAAGCAATTGCAGGCAAAATAACAGAAACACAAAGGATTGTTTCCACCTCTGTTGATAGCTTCTGGCTGTCTCTCTTATAAAAAGATATACAATACCAGAAGGCCACAAGGGCACTTTTAAAAGTCTTTAGCTACATCCCCCCACCCCTTTTTTTTCTTTCTTTCCTTTTTTTTTTTTTTTTTTTTTTTCTAGCAATTGTCGCTCTTCCATTTTTGGCAATGTAATCTGCTTCTATAGCAACAGAGGCAGAGGACGCGGTCAAAATAGAAAAGGAATGCTTGCAGAGTTACGCGGTTAAGCCTGCGGGCTGCACATCGTGTTTTCAGACAGACACAATGACTCTAAGCACCAAAAAAAGTCCTAAAACTCATCCTGATTCATTTTACTTATATGGCATAGTCTAAGAAGTGTGCAGGAAAATAAACTTTTTTAACAGCACAAATTGCTGAATTTAGGAAGCACTTTCTGTGGAAGCCAAGGTACCCTTCAGAAAAGGCGGCTCTGGGTGCCTTGCTGCTTTTCTTTCTGCAGGAGTGTGCTGGTGTGGGTGTGAGGTCCCACAGCTCAGCTTGGTGTATCCCACTGCTCATACGCATTTATTAGGACCAGTTTTTCCAATTTCACCAGCTCAATACCTATGCAAAGCGAGTGGCTTGAGACACAGCCAGCACAGGGGCAGGAGAGTTCTGCGGGCACAAATGAGATGGGCGCAATGCGACACAGAGCTCAGGAACTAATTAACAGCAAGTCTTAAGAGAGCTGCAGCTGGTGGGATGGAGGTGGTTAGGCTGGAAAGATGGGATTGCTCAGGTGGGGAATCGCAAACCTGTGCACTACTGAGGTAATTAGTGCTGGGGAGGGAAGGCCCTCAAAGGAGAACATGCTGGGGTGATCCAAGGCTGCCTGGGTTTATGTGACTGCTGGAGGTTTGTGCTTGCAGTTGCTTAAAACTTGCTTAAAACAACTGTGGATTTCTGGCATGTGCGTGGAGGGAGGTATTCTGTCCCTAACAATTCTCAGTTAGGAGTGTAGGGGTTTTATTTGTTTATTAACTAGTTTGCTTGTCTAGCTGTTCAGGGAAAAAAAAAAAAAAAAAAAATAGTAGTATGAAAGGAGAGATGAAAACTGTTACATAGTGAAATGCTTCAATTGTGCTGACATATTGCATATTTACCTGGAATTCTGCACCTTTAAAAAAAATACTATATGTGTGTTCATGTTCCACTACTTAAATAATTTATATTTATTTTTACAAAGGAGAAGCAACGGGCACAAACTGAAGCACAGGAAGCTCTGGCTGACTATGAGGGGGCACTTCTGTACCGTGAGGTGACAGAGCGCTGGGACAGGCTGACAGAGAGGTTGCACAGTCTCCTTCCCTGGAGATACCCAAACCCCGCCTGGATGCCATCCTGCGCAGGGTGCTCCAGGTGACCCTGCTCAGCAGGGGTTGGACTGGGTGACCTTCCGAGGCCCCTTCCAACCTCGGCCATTCCCACACAGCCCAGGGCCGACATATGCCGGGTCCCCTCCCTCAGCAGCCTCCGTGCGGGACGTGTGGCGGCGCCGCGGCGCCATGGCCGCCCGCCGCTGGCCGTGCGGGCGCGGCGCGGGGAGGCGGCTGTGCTGTGGGCCGGCCGCCCGCTGCCTCCCCTCCCATGGGCGCCCCGTGGCGGCCGTGCGGGGCCGGCTGCCGGCGCTGGGCGGGGGCTGTGGCCGCCAGGGTCCCCTCCCCGAGCTCCGGGAGCCGGCCGCGATGCGGGAGGTGAGGCTGGGGCTGGAGCAGCCAGCAAAGCCGTGCGGGCTCGCTGTTCGCTCTCGGAGGATGAGTGCGGTGGGAGGCGAGGGGGACTGGCGGTGGTGCTGCAGCTTCCCCCGTGCTCCCTTTCAGCCCGGCGGCGGCTTCAGCGCCCTGTTGGAGGCGGGGACCGGCGTGAACGCACCCGCGGATGCCTTCGGCCAGTCCCCGGCTCACCTGGCCGCGGGGGGCGGCGAGGCTTGCTTCCTGCTGTGGCAGCTGCAGACAGGCGCCGACCTGAACCAGCAGGTAAAAACGCACGGGTGTCGTTTCTCCCACTTCTAACCTCCCGTCAGGAAGCTCGCCTTTTATATTTATTTATTTTGCTAACCTGGGAGAGGTTTTGTATATAGACAGCTGCACTGCATGAGGTGTCTGGGGTTGCTGATTTTACAGCAGCTTTATTCTATTGTGAACCAGCAACCCTATCTATACCGCCGTAGCTATTTCGTACTGCTGCATATGGTGCTTTCACACTGTGCAGCTGTCAAAAATTTCTTTTAATAGAAATGAGTATTCTTTCTGCCTTTCAAATTTTGCCCCCGCATCCTCTGAATGTGCGGATTTTTCCTCTAGCTGCAGCTTTTAATTGGTCCATACCTCTGAGTTTGTAGCAGCAAGCTGTCAGTCAGTCCCTGAACAGTGCTGAAAGGTGCAGTTGATCAGCACCCTAATCAGCACCAAAACGTATTCTGTGTAAATAATCTTTATAAAGCTAAGGTTAAACCCTGAGTATAGCATGGGACAGCAGTCCTACTGCTCTGTTGGATTATCAGAATACATTAAACAAATGTTTACTGGCAATTACTGAGTATACTTCACTAGCCATATTCCTTTAATCTCTCTTCAATTCACAACCAACCGGTATACAGAACACCACTCAAAACAGTCATGTTGGAGAACAAAGTAGCTTCATCCTATTCCTTTTCTTTCAAACAACCTATATATATATATATATATATATATATATAACAACTGTTTTATACGTTTAGGATTGCCTTGGAGAAGCCCCAATTCATAAAGCAGCAAAAGCTGGGAGTTTGGAATGTCTTGCTCTCCTGGTTGCTGGTGATGCCAAAATTGAGTAAGTTAAGCTACATCTAATCATTTCTGTATCAGCTCTCAAAAGATGCATGTTTTGTACACTTTCTTGTTGAGGGTGCTGCTAAAAGCTGCTGTCAGCTAAAGCTGACAGCATGGCTGTAGACATACAAGCAGTATCAAAAGCAGCAATACGCATGAACACATTACATAGACCATATGCTGTTCAGTTCTGTGTTGAAGTAACTGCTAAGAGAATGTTCTTGCTCATAGGTTCTTGTTGATTTTCCATTCTAGTGTTGCACTCATCTTACTCACACCTTTCTGATACACTAAGCCAGTCATAGTTTGGTGACAGATATGTTTTTAAATAATTACTCCTTTTTGCATTTAGTGGCAGCACCCACTATCACTAGAGCCCTATCCTTGGCAAACCTTCTTGGTGTTGATTCTTTGTACTTCTGATTAAACTTATCACTTAATGAATCTTGATTGTTGTTTGCTCATAATACATATTCCAATTCATATGAATTGTGACTATTAATTTTGTGTTTCAGCTTGTGCAACAACAGTGGGCAAACAGCAGCAGACCTTGCACTGGCTTGTGGCTTTCTGAAATGTGCCAAGTTCCTGAAAACAATTCAGCACACTCAAACTATGAAACTGAGAGGACAGTCTAGCTCCTCACTAAATGGCAACCACAGCATGCTGAGCGAGGATCTAGCAGCACAGGAACAAGAATGGGAAGCAAGCAGATCAACAAGCAGAAAGAGGAGAAGGTCAGATGGTGTGTAATACCAGTGGCTTACCATTTGTTGTATTTCTAATCTTTTTCTTTTTTGTACTTTTAGCAGTTAAGTAAATAAGTTTGGTGATAGATGCAGGTAAGCTGGATGTAGATGCCTGCCAGTAAGTCCTGCTTTGCATATGTAATTAAGGTTATGGTCTTGTAAAAAATGGATATTGTGTTTAGAATGGCACTGAAAAGTTTACCTATAATTTTTTTCTTTCTTGATGTTAAAGTATTCTGAACAATGTACGAATGGAGTAGCTGACAAAGATAGCAGTTTTACCCATACCACAACTGTGTCTTTTGATGACATTAGATACAGGCTTATTTACATGTATGTGTTCATGTGACAGATCTGTCTCTTAGCTGACAAAAGAAAGGGTTTGTCACCTCATTGTCAAATTCAGGGGAACCCAAAGTCTGAGAAAACATGACTGGACTATCAATTGAGTAACTTGTTGCATGCTGTTACATTGTCTCCTTCTGAGAAGGAGCAAAACTCATTTATTTTTACTTCTTACAGAAGACTGTTTTTTCCCAGAATAGTTGTATTCATACAGCTATAAATAAATAAGCATATAATAACTTAGTCTCTCCCTTTTTTCTTTGTAAATGAGAACAAAGTCCATAAAATTCAGTACACATGCTTTTTTTTTTTTTTCCCTCACCCTTATCTAAAATACTGTTACCAGCAGTAACAGCAGGAAATGATGGCTTTGAACAGATTCATACAGCAAAATCCAGCTGGCTATACAGAACCTGAAGTACGTTTTTTTTTGGCAAGAAAAAAATTCATAAAAGAAAAGGATCAGACATTTAATCTGTAAAACTTTTTAGCATAAAATTGCTATACAAACAAAGTTATCTTAGCCAAAAGGAAAGAGTTTAAGTTACTTGATAAACATTTGTAGGAAATACAGTTCACAGCAGGTAATTCCCTTATTTTTCAGAGGTCTCATTAAAAAAAATAATCTTGATTTAAATTATGTAAGTAATATTTCTATTTCAGCTGGGTTTTGATTACCTGAAAGCATTAGTCTAACTAACAAGACAAGTTATATCTAGATATCTGCTAGTATTCTGGCTTAGCATGTTCCAGCCCAGGAGTGGAATTTAAATAGTTTTTGGTCGTTGAGGTAGGCACAGGTTGTAGTAGGCATCCTTGTTCCAGAAGTCTGGGCCCTTCCATCCACACCAACCCTGGCCAAGAAAAAGCAAGATAAAATTTAAATTACTTAATGTGAATTCTGTTTTCCTTATCAATTACAACTGTATTTATCTTACTCATTTTAATCTAAGCAGTATGAGTTATTTTCAAGTACCTACGAGCAGTGACAATTTTCAGACAGTTCTGTGCACGCCTTGAAAACACATTAATGGAAAACACTTAACAAGAGTTTCTCCAATTCCCCTCACCCAGCTTTCCAGCTTGGTTTCTAAGTAGTAGCATCTTCTTTCTATACCCCACTGTCTTCTGCTGCTACGGTGTCACTCAGTTTCCACTTCTTTTGTCTTGAAGAATGCCTTCTTTAGAAATAGTTCAAATTTCAGGGCCAAACTGAGCTCTTAATTTAAAAAGGTGGGGGTGGGCTGTTTGTCATGATTTAGCAGCAAATCAGTCTAATAAAGCTCTTAAGCCCTACAAGACTAGGATGTAATTATATATCAGGTGTTTCCAATAAAAAAAAGCTGCCAACTTACAGCCTGCCTCAATTCCTGTTCTCCCCTGCCACTTTTGATGAATAAAAGGATTTCTGCCTTTCTTTTTGTCCTCCTGGACAAAAGTATTCTTGAACACCTTATTCAAGATAATACCTTATCCAAGTTGTAGCCGTTCAAGCTACAACTGTTAAAGACTGTTTCGGAAACCAGCAATGACTAACATACAGGCAAGTTAACTGGGATCAACGCTTCCTCCATAAGGAATGGAGAAGCTGCAAAATGGCCAGTCCCTAGTTTGCTATACATCATTGGTTTAATGCCAAAATGTATCTATATGTGTGTGTATATACACGTGCGTTAATCTCACCTTTTCCAAAATAACATGCAGATCTTCTCCTCCAGTGTAATGTGGGTCTAGAATCAAGTATTTTATTTGCCCTGTAATCTCATTCCAAGCTACTCCTAATATCGTGTGAGCCAAAACACCTCCACCTAAAATAGAAGAGAAACAAACTGTTAGAAAAAAAAATCACTGAGACTGGCTAAATATGCAAATTGCTAAAATTTAAATATACTTTTCAGCTTTAATATAAGTACTCTTCATTTTCTGAACCACTGCTTGCTTGGAAATACTTTCATTAATTTTAAGTTCTTATGAGTGGCATTTCCAATGATATCAATATTTTAGATTATTTAAACATGCATACTGGTCTTAGGAAGAATTTAGATAAGGAATGATGCTTATCTCTTCAAAGACAGAAAACCCCTCTTCTTCTGTGGTGGGAAGTTTTGGGGAACTGTATGAACCTCTCTCACCTAGAAAGCACAAGTCAGCTCTTGAGTTCTGATTTTAAAAGCAGCTTTTGAGAATACCATTCAGATTGATCTTTGTTACTAGATTTCAGCTTGAGGCTGGGTGAAATGCCAAATGCAAAAGATACCAGCCAGACTGAATTCATGGTTTCCTATGCTGCCTTGGAAAGAGTATCATTTTTAATTCATCTGGAGTTTTGATAAACTCCTGTACAGTAAACTGAAACAGGACTAACTGAAATTAAATGCAGCAGAGGAAGGCTACAAACATTCACTGGCAGTCTCTGATACTCAAGCACTTACCAATCATAATCGGAGTTCCTTCAGTCTTGAAATGGTTAGCAAGCTCCCTTCCCTGCAAAGCTAGTTCAGAACCCTGGCTAGGGAAGAAATACAACAAGAGATTTGTCATCCTCACTATGCTTGGTTTTCCAATTATCCATTATACTCATTACTGCATAAGTAACTGACTAGAAAGTGGCTTAGAATTCTTCTGCTAAAACAACCGAACTCCTTGGGATAGTCTGAATAAAATTCTTTATGCAACTTTATGTAGGACTCATACCCAGCTTGCTTTTAAAAAATCAAATCAGAAATACCATTAGGCACCTGGTCAAAGCAACATTGAGCTTGGCTTGATTTATTTTCCCTGCTTTTCTGTTCAGCTTCGCCACAGATAAGAGTAGTCTACACGGAAGAGAAAGGCGTACGCACACAACACATGCACGTACTCCAGGATTCAGAGCTCACTTTCTTCTGAAGGAGCCTCACGGTCCCCTCAGAAGACGGATAGTACTTCCAAAAGTGGTGGCAGAAGCTAGGCAAGAAAACACATACAGATATGTTTAATATAAAGAAGCAAAGACAGGATACCATGGTTAATGTTTCAGTCAAGTTGTGCGCCTGCTTTTCCAATTCCTGGAGAAATGGATTAAATGCAGAGTGCAAAACAGGAAAGCTGGGAAATGGTACGGTACATTTGCAGTAAAGGATTCAGTACTGAGGGTGCAGCTGTGAAGTCCTATTTCCATAAAGACTTAGAGGTGCTAGCTGAATATAAGCCCAAGACAAAAAACGCTCTCCACTGCTAGTGACCAGCTCAAAAAGGCTGCCTGACATCTCTTCTCAGCATGGTAGCAAGGCTGCCGTTACATAATCCTGAAGAACACTGGTGCTCCCTTGTAGCAGCACTGTGAGCAATTCTACCCAGTTCACAACTGAATGTGTGCTGTATCCTTATGCACAGGAATAAAAACTGTCTCACTAACAGTCACAGCTGCTATAAATAATAGGTGGATCATCTGCAAATATAAGCTGTGGAACAAGGAGATTAAAATTGGCTGTATAAAGCCTGACAAAATACTGAAGAAATCAATTATTTTCCTACCATTAAGAATAACCATCACCATGGTTACGTGCCCTTTTACAATACTCCCAGTAGACTTTAGTCTAAATAAACATAACTTATGAGCAGTATTTTGACTAGCATTTTCATACGGGCTAGATTAGCATTCATTCTCTATTTCGTTATTGTATTTATCACAAAATGTTCAGGGATTTATTATTATGCTTACTGCTGTCCAAGTGACAGAAGTCCAGTAATTTTATTTCTGATAAATACTGAACATTATTCTTTTTCTCCCACATATATTTATAGGGTTCTTTATTGCATATAAAAGTGTCAGATTGTCAGAACGGAAACAAATACCTTGTTTTATGTCACACAAATACAGGACAGAGAGCACTATTTCTAGGCTGCTCAGCAGTTTGCCTCAATCCTGAGCTAAAAGGTTAGCTCTGTGGATGAGGCAATAACTTACCGTCAACATGTATGCCATTCATTATGACTGCCAGGCTGTGGGCCTGTTCCAAAAATTGTGTGATGGATAGGCAATAGGCAGACCCCCCCCCCCTTTTTTTTTTTTTTTTTTTTTAAATTTCACATCAGTTTGCACATAATTAAGCAAGTTATAGAAAATGCAAACTCAACCCCAAGATCACAAGAAATTCATCAATACCCTAACTTGTAAGCACCTCCCATTCACCTCAGAACAACCAAAGGCAGGAATACAGGGTTTATGAACAGTGAGCTCTTAAAATATAAATTATCTGTTATTATCCCTATTATCCCACATTTTATAAGGGTAATTTGCATCGTAAGGCATTCAATATCTTTAATAATTACTGAACGACTAGAAAGATATTGATTCTTACCTGACAAAGAGTATTTTTGATGTTATTCCAAAAAGTTGATTCAGAACAAGCTGTACCTCAATAGAGCCAATCCATTGCCGTGACCCAACAAATGCTGCAGGTTTGTCTCCAGCATCAACCAGTGCCTTTGCCATGTGAACATGAAGAAAAAAAGCAAACCTCAACAACACGTAGTAGACAGTTCCACCATTTTTTGTGAATAAAGCTGGTTTATAAAGACAGGAATGTGTTTTATATCTGGCCAGTCAAAAGCAAAGAAATGGTTATTGAATTCATTCATTGTGGTTCTGTTTTGGAGATGCTACTTAGACACTGACACAGGACAGTCCCAGTAAGCACATTATATGACCCCAGATCCAGAGGCAGACTTCAAGCTGAGCACCAAGCTACCTAACGCTGAAATGTACCATCTGTGCTGCAGAAACCACCTCACAGACTGGACTCGTACTCAAGACACCTCAGAAAAGGATGCATAAAATAGCGCCCCAAGGAAGAGGCCACCAAAATACACCAAGGGTTGGGGTTTATTTTAAACTATTTCAAATTCAGAGGTTTACATGTTACAAGCAGCTCTTGAGGTGCCTTTTCTGCTCAGGATAGACAGCCCACTAAGTCTCCCAAAGGCTGCTGTCCAGCACGCTACAGGAGTCTATGGAATTGAGATCGTTTTATGTTTAGGGGCAGACTGAGGAATCATCAGGAAATGCAATTTTTATTTTAATGCTCACATCCCTGTTAGATAGGATGCAAGTCATTTTTCAGAGTGAGCCATACTTGGTTAGAAATGTTGAGTAAATAAATATGATACAAAACGCCATTTTTAGAAGACTGAAGATAACTGCAATATTTCCTGCTAGGCCTACAGTATTAGCTACCCAAACATACTCTTTTTCTTCAGTACCATTAATAGAAATGACCATATTCAGGTACACATTCAAATTCACAGAAGAAAATTAAGTGAAAGGAGGTTCAAAAAACAAAAAGCCTGCTACTATCAAAGGTAAAATTGCAAAAAAGAAAGCAGTACATCAATGCGTAATGTCTGGGGACTCAACTAGCTGTCACTGAAGACAAAAGACTGTTAGAATGTTAGTACAAGGAAATACTAGAAAACTATTCTGATGAATCTTATTTGTGCACATAAACATTTGGAGACGGGTCTCCTATTATAGAACTTGATAAACAGTAATTGATGAGCACTATAGTTCCATTTAAGAGAGAAAAATATCACACAAATTTTAAGTCTAAAATGTATCAGTCACATAAAAGTTATCTATAAATGTTTCTAAACAATTACATGCGTATAAAAGAATTACTCTGCCCACGTGTTATGTACCTGTTGAATTTCCTTGTGTGTTGGTATAGGTGCATTTATGTAACCTTGGTGCCTGAACCACGAGCAGACAGTCTGCAGAGACCGATAAGCACAGCCCCAACCACTGTCATCAATGCGATCCTGCATATAGTGGTGATAGCTGTATGTGCCATGTACTAAATAAACCTGCACAGAACAAGAAAATACAAATTAACCTGGTTGCACTTGCATCAATTTTCAGAGAAGTCCTACTTACGTTACTTGTACTGTTACATATCTTTCAGTTAGGGGGTTACAAGTCTTTGGAAGAATTGATTGTGTTATTCACACATGACCACTCCTGTTTTGTCTCCTCAATATCTCCATTCACAGTTTTATTTTCTTGTACTGGTTCTAAGAAACTTTTAAAATACATGACAAAAACATGAGGTATCCTTTAAAATGTTGTACAGTATGTTACCAGAAAATGCACTTGAGGTGTGAGCAGGCACAGGACAACTACAGCTACAGCAATACCATTTTGTGCAGAGAAGCCATTTTGCTTAAAAGACCAGATCCGTTCCTGTGCCCTTTCTTTCTCAACCGATACTGATGATTATTAATTGATAAATTATTAATTATACTGATTATTAAATTAATTCTGTTAACAACAAATCTCAAGCAAAATAAAAAGTAATTTCTTTAAAGTGATTCAATTTAAACGTACCATACCAGACTCTGTCCCAGGTGAATTAAGATGTAAATGGGGGTTTCTGAGATAGCCATCTTTGTATGGTTCATCTGGAAAATGGTAAGCATTTGCTCTCTTTAAGTATGGTCTGTCATATGGTAGGTTGAACAACGTGTGTAATTCCTGCATGCAAGTTAGAAGAAAATAAAGAGCACAATTCAAATTTTGGATTAAAAGAAACACCACACTGTAGGTAATAATAGAAACAACCATTCTTAACAAATAGTTTAGCTAATGTAGCTAGGCACATTGTAATATATTATTATTCAGCATGTGTGTTTATTGCTAAACCTCACCTCTCTAAGGAAGCTCATGGGAGCCTACCTGCCATCTGATGAGCCTGCTATTTCACATAGTCCTGTTACAGAACGCCTGTCTCTGGAGCCCCATTCAAGATATCATGAGTGAACATGCCTTGTGAAAGTATGATAAAATTATCTTATTTCAGAGGGGTTAAGAGTAAGAGGAATGATGAGATCATCTAGGATGTCTACATCACAGGTAATAGATTTTACACAGATGATCCAACACTGAACCAACTATATTAGCTACAGAAACACTCAGCAATCAGTAGATAAACGTGAACAGAAGAGAGAGAGCAGGAAAGATATAAGTGGAACTGGTGCCTGCAAACACAAGGAACAGATTATGTTTTATACACCCAGTAATGCTTCATCCAGAAGAGAATGAAAAATCCCCGCGGCTTCTACACATCTAAACAGGTAAAAGATTCTTTCCCCGCTCTCAGTATGTAAAACTGCATGACCTGAATGTTTTCTGCCAGATTGAGAGCTTTCAATGTGAAAGGACTGCAACATCAGAACATTTTCACACTTCATCCATATTCCTTTTTCTAGATGTGTCAACCCAAAGGCAAAAGCAAAATCTAAGGCTGGTCAACTGTAAGCAACAACAAAAGCACCCCAAAGCAAAACACAAAACAAAAAAACCCAACCCCATATCATTTCAGGCAACTTGTTAAAGCTTGGAAGCAATAATGTACTAAAAGAAATCTGATATTCTACAATTGAAGAGGAGAATTCAAAGAATCTAGCACCAGAAGTGTTATTTAGATAGGATTTGTTTTAGATCAGGCCCATGTAGTTCTAAAATTTCTGTTGCTCACTTACAGAAAATGCAATCTGATATATTTTATAAAATAGCTTCCAAACAATCAATCTTATACATTCAGTTTACTGCTTCAGCTACAATAATAATAATAAATAAATAAAACACAACTGGTTCTGCTAGTATTTGTTGTATGCTGGCTAAATGGAAAATGTTACCTTTCTGTAACTTTCTAGCTGATCATCTGAAATACCTGTAGGATACGAGATTGTTACAAGGTGAGTTTTTCCTGGTAACATGAAATGAAATTGTTCTGGTACAACAATTGACGTTCCCTTCATATATTTCATGATACATCTTTCCATATCCGTTAATTGCTTGTGAATTGCTTTCACCAGCAGATTTTGTACCCTGTGAAGTATAAGGGAGAATACTTTAGTAAAAGAACAGTGGTGGTGACTCATTTTCTTTCATAGCTCGAAGTCAAACAATACTCGTATGCACATTTGCACCCGCCCTGATGAACTTCTTACTTCCATGCCCCCTTCAGTCCACTCCCACGGAGGACAAAACCTCAGAATGCTTGCTCTAAGCACGTCTACACACAGAAATTACTCCCTAGTGATTCAGCTGTCTGAAGATTCAGCTGCACTTTCTCTTATCAGAAACACAACCGAGTGTTTGCTGAAATAGAAGTTACATATATGACTAAGTATTTATAAATATTTTGCATTTTACACAAAGTTCTTAGTTATCAAATCTATCAGACACTGACAAACCGTATTTTTTGTAGACGGCAAAATGACTGGGTTTCAAGATATTTAAAACTAACAGATATCTGAAGGAGCTATTATTACTTACACAGTCAAATTCTAGTACAAGAATACTATATGCTATTTTATTAAACCGATTAATGATAACAATAGCTTTCCTTTGTTACTTTCAAGGAAAAAAAAAAAAAACAACAAACAAAAACAAAAACAAAAACAGAACAGAAACAAAAAGAAATTGAAGAATTCCAAGTTCAGGATAACACTTACTTTCCCCATGTTTCTTCTGGAGAAACAGACAAAACAACATCAACTGGTAAAGTCATATTAATGTAGTGGTGTTCTTTATTTTCCCTTTCAATGACTGGAGCCAAAGCATCTAGTGAAGATGTCATCTCTAACATGAGGTCTATATTGATTATCTGCTGCTGCAGAGAATAAAGACACCACTAGTACATCTCCAACAATGCATACAGCAAGAAGGCAAAAGGAAAACTGTATAAGTTTGAGATCAAGCTCAGTAATAAAATAATTGGGTTAAAGACTAAAACTTGTATGTATTGATCAACTGTAAATAGATCTCTGCATTTATGCAGAGTCTAAATAATTTTAAAGGGATTCTTCTGAGTCATTTAAATGCCTATTTTTACAGATAAGGCTGGAGAGAGCAGATTAACAACTCAAATGATAGGTTGTCTGATGTAATTTGTTAGTGTGGTGAGATACATACCGTATCTTGTAGCTTTTTATCCTTTTTTTTGCCAAGCTTTCGTCGGGTCTCGTCATCTTGATCAAGGCTGAAGTGTCAACAGAAAGAGCAATTTCTATAAAATGTAATTAATGTACTTAAAATCTATATATATAATTTTTAATCTACTCACTGTATAAATCGTTTTATCTCTTTACAAGCAGAATCATCAGTCAGCTCTGGAACAGTGTTGATACCACTGTTAGGCCACACGTAGACTGGACTATGGCAAATTCTTAACACAAGAACATCTGAGGACAGCTTGTTTGCGAGATCACTGAACACATATCTTAATGCCTTTTTTGCTGATGCCTCTGAAACACAAGGATACAATTAACTTAGAAAATTCTCTCACTTTTGTGATAGCTGCTGGACAAATGTAAAAAATCAATAAGTTTTGACATCAAATAAAAATATAAATACTGTGATGATCAGAAAAATGACAATGTAAACAAAACCTGAGATAAGATCTCATTCAGCAGGCCTGTCTTAAACATTCACACTCATCTACCTGAACATAAGCATATTGTTTCTCTCAGCTTCTGAGCAACAAGAAGAGCTGAACGGAATGATTTTAAACTAAAAGAGGGGAAATTCATACTAGAGGTTAGGAAGAAATTCTTCAGAGGGTCGTGAGGCACTGTCACAGGCTGCCCAGAGAAGCTGTGGATGCCCCATCCCTGGAGGTGCTCAAGGCCAGGCTGGATGGGGCTTTGGGAAGCCTGGGCTGGTGGAGGGTGTCCCTGCCTATATAACTTTTTTTTTTTTTTTTTTTTTTTTTTTTAATTTTAAGGTATCTGTGACAGTCTTATGGACACACCATCAGTATTTGCTAGCTGAAATGCCAAATCCAAGCCTCCTCTTATTCGAAAGAGTATGTCCATGGCTTCCATATTTACCTAAGGAGAAAAAAGAAGGAATGAAAATAAGTTATTTCAGCATGCTGTGTCTCCAGTTAAAACCGACTGTCATCACACCACACCGTGCAAGCACACCAGCAATTATTACGGGTGCTCAGGGTACGTAAGACCAGCGATGCAGCACATTGGCATATGTCAATTGCATAAGTGGTGTTACAAAAACAGTTCTTAAACACCTTTCCCACCTCAATATGAAAGCATTTATCCTATTCTTTTTTTTTAATATACCATTTATAAATATTTTTTAAAGACATTTGTCATTGGCTCTTATTGCTTCAATCCAAATGATGCGTTTCCCATCTTCGAGTGAAAGCAAACCAAAGACTGCTCTGAGTGTTAGAGTAAAAAGGTAATTAAGCATATCTTTAGGTTCACATTCACCTTGGTTAGGAAGTCATAATTTTGGGAGGAAGAAGATGCAGTGGTGGGGCATAACCTCCAGAAGCCAGGCAGATGTTTCCCATTTGACAGCAGTGCTGCTTATGCCCAGGCATCTCTCAGCCTCAATTTAAAAAATTTAAAAGCAGCTTTTTATTGAGAATTGACTTTTTTTTTAAATTTGTCCGGATCAATTCCTGGTAAAGCTTAACCTACCGCGGCAAGCACAGCCGTGCCAGGACGGAGGAACAAAAACGCGACAGCCCCCAGGAGGCTGAGCTGTGCTTAACCTAGCAGCCCCCAAAAGCAACACTACGTTAATTGCTCTGCGAATTAAGAATAATTCGGTTAAGAATAATTACTCCGAGCCCTTCTGGAAAGACTTATCGCGGAACTCCTGGCTCACCCAGGCCTCCCCCCACAGCCCGCCCGTGCTGCTGAGGGGCCCCAGCCCGCGGCCATGCCGGGCTGGGGGCAGCGCCCCCCCCACTCCCCCATTCCCCGTCCCCCGCCCGGCCTCACCAGGTCCCTCAGCGCCGCGCTGAGACCCTCCGGGAAACGGTCCGGCCGCCTGGCTCCCCCCACCTGCCCCTTTCAGTGGTGTGGTCCTGCGCAGCCGCATGCGCGTTGGGCCGTACCAATGTAGGGAGCGGGGGGGGAGGCGGGGGGGCCGCTCTGCCCTGGGCAACCGGTGCCAACAGAGGCGGACAGAGGGGCGCTGAGGGTGAGGTGGCTGCACGGAGGCGCCCCTCGGTTCCCTCCTCACCCGGCTGCCTGCTTCGCCTCAGCTTGCTGCAGAGCTCACGGCTGGAGCCCCAGCTGGAGGTCTGTGAAACTGTGAAACGTACGAGGTGCGCCCAGCCCTTCTGCAGGGCTTGTAAGAGCCCTGTGAAAATAGCCCACGTCGTCAAAGCTGTTTGCAGCGTGGCGCTGGTGCCTCTCCTCATCTGGTGCCCACACGCCAGATACGGCTCATGTGTGGTATTCATCTCTTGAGTTTTCTGCTGCCTTCGTTATTTCCATGCTTGCCTCTTCCTTCTAGCCCTCGTCGCCATGGTTAATGCCAATATCAGACTTGATCTACATTGTCTTTAATCCCTATTCCATCCTAACGGTTTAACTTCCTTCAGGCTGTACACCTGAGCTATTTGTTTAATATCATACCTATCACGGATTTTTCTCCATCAATTCTTACATTTCATGACTTCCCAGGAGCAGCTTTCCTAACTGGTTAACTAATTTTGTCCATCTTATCTTATTTCTGCTTTTGGTGAACCGTTGGTAACACATGTTGTTAGCTTCCACCTCGAGGCAGGCCTCCCTCTGCCTCGTCACGGTTGCCGTTTCTGCTAGCCAAACCCCTCATCATCCTCGTGCCTGGCCTGGTCTCTGCTGAGGCCCCGGCTCTGCAGACCTATGGGCTCGGCACCTCCCTTCCTGCTGCCAGGCTCAGATGAGGGTGGTGGTGAGGAAAAATGAACGTTTGCTATAAATCATTGCACAGAAATCAAGAAGAAAGTGAAGATATTCACCATGACCAGGCCTTGGACTGCAGCTAGAGGGCTTCCAAAATTCCACCGATGTGTTTCATCTCAGACTTGTCCATATGATATCCTGCTGTACCATGAGTTAAAAGTGCCTGAAAACCATAGCTAGAGATGACCCACACGGTGAAGGAGGCTGCTTGGCATGTTTCGCTGCTAGCTATTAATACCACAAAACCTCTGATCTTAGCACTTGGAAGATAAGTTACAAACTGTATATTCAGTAAGAGTTGTATTAAAGATGCATTTGGATTTCTCTTGTTGCTCCTGTTTCAAGTTTGTTTAACAAAGGAAATATAATAGTGTCTAAATCCCATGCAGTCTGTTTGTCCTTTAAGCACTAAAACTGTCAATCACGTTATAGATGATTTTGTTCAGATTACATTTATTGCTAATATTTTTAGCCAAAGCTTATTGCATTTTACTTATTTTTTTACAGGTGTAGACTGCTCATAGACTTTTGCAGTAGGACAAATAAACACGGATACTTCTACCTTTTCTGTGCAGTAAACTGTCACACAGATCCAGCCATGCCTGCGGAAGGAAAAAGTGATCTGGAGAGGATTGGCCTCTTCAGTGAAATGGGTTATGTTACCATTGGAGATAAATATGTATCACAGTATATGCGTAAGTGTATTTAATTTTAATCAGCATAGAGCAATAGAGATCCCCTCCAGTGTCTAACTACTTTCAGAATTGCTGTTTTTTCTTTGCTTAGGTCAGAAAGGCTTGATATATTGGAATATGTAGCAAAGAAAGGAAAAATCAAGTAAAACTGAAAAATATGTATGCATAATAATAATAAAATAATAACTAAAATAATGTTAATTTAGCATTGTTTTATTTAACACTTCTTTTAAATATTATTTTCATGCAAGTTACAAGTATTTTCCTGGTCTTGCGTAAAACAACAGTGTTTTTTAAGTGCTCTTTCAGCAGGTCTTCTGTTATTCACAATTACATTGTCATTATTTTTAATTTAGTGTTGTAATTTAATGTTTGTTTGTTTAGTTATTTAGTTATTCTGTTCTGGTTTCACTCATGAGTGTGAGGCTCCCCATCCTGTCTTTTTTGGGAAGCATTCTCCTTTCATTTTTCAATGTGAATGCACATTGAAAAAGATAATTGTTGAACTCATTAAGGTGACAGAGGTTGATGCTTTTAAGTAATAACGCAAAATAATCTTCACTTCTCAGTTCAGATGTTTCTGCTGTGATGTTCTGTCAGTGAGTGTGTCTGCCAGAACCCTGGCTGGCTCAGCAGCTCATCACTTCTACCACACAGAGCTGCTGGGGATTCAAAACCCAACAGGAGGCTCTAAAGCTGGGACCTGGTCTGTAATTGGAAGGAGAGAGATGCACCCCTGATGTACTACTTGTAGTATATACAATGCATCAGCTCTAGCTCTGAATTACAAGTCTGCAGTAACTGACCTCCCTCAGTTGCCTGTAAAGCACGAGTAGGTGCTGGAAAACTAAAAGTGGGTGCCGTGAATACCTTTCAGACAAAATGTATTATATGGTATAAATCATACAATATGCATGTATGATATATGAATGAAATGCTCTGTAGTACATTCTGCCACCCACCCACCCAGATCCAAGCCTTATTTTTTAATGTAGTCTAAGGGAAGCACTGACATCAAATGGTTATTTACAGTGCTTACTTTTTTAAAGGCCCTTTTAATGAAGCTGCGAGCAAGAACAGACAGATGTTACCTGGGGGTTCCAAAACATTGTCAGCTCTTCAAGAAGGTTATTTTGAGCCTCAGTTCGTAAGGATTTTTGATGGTGAAGCCTACTCAAACCCTGTTCAGCTAAGGAGACGCTATAGATTGGCAGAAGCAAAGAAAAATTTGGGCAAAGCTTTCCTGCCCAGTAATGGAGACAAATTGCCGTAAGTATTATGAAAATATATTAAATTGACCTTTTTTCTGTTCTGTACACTGAAGATAGTTTTCATAGGTGATTTCTTATAAAACCTGTAATGGGAATACAATATTGTTGTTTTATACAACATGGTGTTAGTCAGTACTGAACTTACTAGCAGCAGCCCACAACTGGAGATGAATGAAGGCTAGACACAGGTAGGGATAAGGACTTGATGCTTGCTCTTAACCACTGTTTCATGTATCTGTCTAATGCTATGTACAATTTTCTTACTTTTTAGCTTCTCATTTTCAATGAAAATGAAGATGAATATGGGAAAAGGGTGTGGATAACTAACAAATTAATATTTCATTTTAATTTAGCAGGAAATCTGTTGGAACTTTTCAGATACAGTATCTTCTCCCATTTCTGGGCCTCCCAAAATATAGATAGCATATATATTGCAAAAACAGCAGGAAAAGGGGCTGTTAACAGTGTGAATTCATATGCATTATCTTTTTGCTAGAAGAAAATGCCAATTAGCCTATGGGATGATCAGAAGATGTTATAGAGTTGAGGAGTATATGCAGAATAAAATTCAAATAAATACATCTTTTCTATTTGCACAATATTAATTGCATGACAAAATGATACCAATGCAATTGGTTTCCTGTAACTACTATGATTAACATGTAAAAAAACCAGAGTCTAGTGACTTGTTTATGACTGTATAATCTTGTGTTCTTGTTGCTGCAATGAGAGACAGGATTCAGCTCATGTACAGGGCCTAGTTCTTACAGTCTCGTGGTTATATTTAGTCATATCTTTCTGCAGCTTTCCCTTTGGAAAGTTTAGAGAGCAACCTCTTGTCTATTCTATATAACTATTTTGAGATGTAAGGATTAGCCATGTTCTGTCATATGTTACAGGAACATTTTGGCTGTTAACAGGACCATAAGACCTGGTGTGTAGGCTTTCTGTCGGATACACACGTGCTATTTTCTGGTGACAGAAAGTATGCAAGTGCTATGTTCAAAACTTTCATTCTACTTCAACTTTACTTTTATAGCAAGCAAACAGTTTATTGGAGTTTAACTGTTAGAAACACCTAGGCACTAATTTCAAATCTGTGTCAGTCGAGAGTCTTGTTCACGTACTTTCTGGGTTCAGTCTTGCTCTTCTCCACTAAGTCGCTTACAACAAACACCTGCCAGCGTTTCCTCCTCCATCAAAGTGCACAAATGCACTTATTTGATGTGTGTTTAGTGGCTCATGTTCTTTTTTGGGTTTTAAGCCTTTTGAGTTCTTCTAGAAATAACTTTAGGACAGGTTCTTTATCCTCTCCTGAATCTGTACTGGCACAGCAGTACAAAGCAGAGGCTGGGAAGGTAACCACCATCTTCTCTTAATGGGATCCTCAGGCAAGTAATGTAGAGATTGTACCTTTCTTGTTTCTGAAACTGACTCATATCTCACCTAAGGAGCTAGAACAGAGCTGTATCTGTTGCTGTTCTTGATGTTGTTATTCTTGGCTGCCTCAATAACAACAATTTTTGTAAATCTTTCCCTTACATGTTTATTGTTGGCTTCAAATGCAGAGGTTGCAGTGATGTAACATTCTGAAGATGTGACTGAAGCCTAGGCCTTTATTTTCTTCCTGTGTCCTTTATTATTTTGTCACTGGCATATAAAAAGCCTGCTTGCAAAAAAAAGATGTTTAAAGAACATGAAGCAAAGCACTTACAAGCTGGAAAATGCCAAGATAAAGGTTGTCTGTGCATTGTCAGTTTGCCAATTTTCCCCTATATTTGTGTTTATGAAGCCCAAAAGTAAAGGGAGGGTAATGAACAGGCAATGGTTAGTGTTCTGCGCAAAGATGGCAAATGTTACCTTGGCATCCCAATCCTGTCAGTATTCATTAATGGCTTGTTTAAATAGAAACTCTTTGAATAGGACACTTCACTTTTTCCCTGCAATAATTACAGACAGCCCAGCCAAAGCAGATTACCCGGGCTGTCTGGAGTAATTGACAAATCCCATCCAGTAGTCACTGTTTATATTTTTCTGTTCAGTTTTGGATGACAGAGGCAGGGGGTTCTTTGTTTGGGGTTGTTCTGTGACCAGTGTAGCTGCAGCTTAGCGGACCAAATTGCCATTCAGCTATTTCATCAGTTTGTCATACATTTATCAGCAAATACTGATTTTTCAGGTTGGTCATGACAACCAGTCTGTGAATTCCTGCAGCTTTCTAGGCAGAAGTGTTTCTCCTAAATGAGTTGTGCCTCCTTTTCCTTCCTTTCTGTGACAAGGCAGAAAGATAACTAATATTTAGCATGTCCAAACTTCATCTCTGCTGACACCTTGTTTCTTTTCTGTCCGACCATACACAGAATTCCTGTAATTGTAGTTACTTGCACAGTGGATCTGGCCTGGTTTTATGTTTAACTCTGGAGATATTACTTGTTTGGGTTTTCTACACATTATCATTTTGGCACACTAGATATGGAAAGCCTGAAATATTTGCAAAGGTCTAATTAATGTATTAATTTGTTATTTTTAGATGTGGAAAGGGCACCTATTATGGAACTATAGGAGGTCCATTTGCATACTTCAGTGCACAACTGAAAGCCAGAGAAAGATACATTCCTCCTGGAAAGAATTTTTATACTAATCCAGGAAAAAAAGGAACCGGATATGGGTAACTTCAGTTCCTACTTTTTGCAGAGTAATTTATTAAATCTGTCATGAGTTTTGAACATCTGACTAATTCATTCTCTTTTTACAGTTATGCAAATCTTACCATAGGAGAACAATATCCACATGAACCAGATGGGTATGAATTAGAAAAATTAATTGCAAAGGTAAAAGTCTTTATTATGTATTAGTCATTTTTATTTATTAGAATTTACATTAACTTTTGTTCTCTATGATGTTTCCTTAGCTTGAAGTCACAATGTTTATTTACAAGGTGGAGGAAGGAAAACAAATTAATCACCATACTGTAAAAACAAAGATTTAGTTTTAGTTGCTTCATTATTTTTTCATGACAACTGGGAATATCCCACACAAGTTCTACCATTCAAGATTTGACCTTAATTTTTTTTTTTTATATGTGAAGGCATTAAGCAGCAGTAATGACCAAACAATTCATATAGTAAGAACAGTCATAATTCTGTCATTGTCAGAAATGGGACCTTATTATTCTAGAAGATTTATAAAAACTAAACCAAACCAAACCCTGTTCCTTTTTATCATGTAAGTTCATAAATCTAAGACAGCTCCTAAATTTCCTTGCACAGATTTTAGTTTTCCTATGTATTTTCATTATATATAGTGAAAAATTTTAGCAGAAGTACGTTTTTTTGGCCTAGGGTAAGAACAAGATTAGAAGAAACAATTCAGTTACCCACAGTTGAGACAAATTCAGAGTCAAACCTGTATTATCTTAAAGTAGAATCTGGGAAGTCGACATCTCCCATTATACAAAATTGCTGATTCATAGAGAAGCTCTATGTAGTAAGGTGCGGATTCTGGGAAATGTAGTGACTGTTCACAACTGTGAGCTGCTATGCAGCTGGGACGCATGCAAGCAGAATTTTCAATATGTGTATATGCATGTATGCCCAAAATACAGGTATAACAATACTGTTAGACATGTCTTAAATGAATAGTGCTTTTCCTGACATTTTTCTACTCCACTTTTGTAGTGATTGTTGTGCTTTCTGGTCAGCGTCTCTGCATGCTCCATCATACATGGTGTGTATTTAAGTACTTTGATCAAATGAGAGAAGACAGAGTGAACATTCTCCTGAATTTAAATGCTTTCAATTTTTCAGTTTGGAGAATAAAATAGAGTAAGAAAGATCATTATTCTTTCTTTCAAATTATTTGTTTTACAGAAAGCACGAGAGGAACACAAGCGTTTGGTTAAAGGAGGGCCTTTCAAGATCAATCTGTATCCCCAGGACTATTTTGATGTGAATCCTTATTTTAATGACAAACCTTTGCCACCTGTGAAGAAACCACCTCTAGAGAAGCCAATTGCACCGCCTTTTATACCAAGTTCTCCTGCTAAAAAGGTTAGTTTATCTTACAGTTACTGGAAACAAAGGATGAATATTCAGATATTTCTGGTTAAAAGCTTTGCATGTAGTACATAAGAGAGAAACCAATGTTTCTTTTTGCTATTACTTTCTTACTGTTAAAAATACGAAAGATACTATTCAGTTTATTTTTGCTTTCAATTTGCAAGGTATTGAAATCTTGTTTGACCCAATGCTACCTGATAACCTGTTTCAAAAAGCCTAAAAAGCCTTTTTTATTTTAGAAATCTGCATTGTGCTGTTAACATACCTTTAAATGACTACATATGCCATGAAAAACATCCAAAGCAGAAGGTTATGTAATAAATAACAGTAAGAATGGGTTACTGTAGCAAAATGAAATGTTCTTCTATTTTGGACTCTGTCAGTCACTCGTATAATTTTTGAACCTGATGATTACTACCAGCCTATATAATTATCTTTTATATAAATATCTTCTATATTTATATATCTTTATATATACACCTTTATAAGGTAATTACTGGAAGTGTCATGGGAATGGATAGCTAGAAGGTGCAGAAAATCTCAGGTTAGGGCTGCTGCACAGGGAAGGTCTGCAGGACTTAACTTAGGCTGAAGGAGATAACTCAGGAGTTAGCAGCAGCAGCAGATACAGATTTGGAAGCAGCTCTTTTTTAATTTTAATTTTATTTTTTTTTAGAATTTTCTAATTCTACAGTAGTTAGGAGAAAAGGAGGAGATGGATGGGAATAAATGCATGTGGAAGGGGTCAGAGGACATAAGGAGTGAGGCTTGGGGTTAATGTTGAGGAACATAGTTCATTTGTTCCAGGTGCTTAGTGTTGTTATTTCTTAAAATCCAAATGGCTGTTTTTGCATTCCATAAAGCATTCCATCTTGGTAGATTTGTGAGATGAGATACTAAATTCATGTCATTCACTTCAGGCTAAATCTTAATTCCAGTTTGAAATGGGTTTAAGATATAGATGCATAAATCTGTTTCTCTTAGATGACTCCAGATACTTAATACAGTAACACCCCTTAATACAGTAACACCCCTTTATATTCTTCGTTTTGGAGTTCCATTGTCAGTCATTTAATACTATGTTCTGCTAAGTATCATTTCACAATTATTCCGTCCTTTACCCTTGACTTATTTGACTGATACTGATTCATCTGAGAAAGGTGATGATAGCAGTGAAAATGTAACTATTTAGAAAGAGATAGCAAGAATACACACACATGGGAAATTATGTCGGGTGTTCAGCCTCACAGATGAAGCTGCTCAGATCCTTCAGTAGGGCAAAGCGTTCTGAGAAGTCAGCTGCTAGACAGTCAGCATTTCTTCTGGCTGACAATGCCAGGGATCCTGTTCCTGGCTCTCTGTGCTCCTCACTGTATATGTTGTCCCCAGATACTTAAATTATGTGCACAGTGTCCCTCTTTGCTACGCAAATCCTTATAGGAAAAATTGCTTTAGTGTTTAGATTGTATCATTTAATGTTGCACTTTTATGGGATGCAGCCTCAACAGATGGTAGGTTTTAACTGTACTTGTGTATTGCAAAGAGTTAATAAGGCCCCTGCATGCTTTTTAACTAAAATTTCCCACTGTTGTAGTATTAGTGGACATAATATTACAGGAAAAGCCAATGCTGTATTCAGTCCAATCAAGCATATGGATAATAATGTCGAAATCTTACCTGTGTGGAATGATCTCTACACCTGCACCAGACATTGAGGTGTGCTAATGAACCAAAAGTGGCATAAGAATTCTCTCCCTATTTTTATTTTTTCCACAACATAACTCATTTCATGAGTTATAATTTTACTTTTTCTATCACATTTTTATAATCCTGCCCTCAAAATCCCTCAAGGACATTTTAAACTGTGAAGTCATCTAAATAATTACTAATATTTTCCTTAAAGTTTCCAACGCAAGCTTAGGCAACATTTGGTTTCTGTTTTTTATATAATATGATGCAGTCTGCTATTCAGTATTCTTACTTGCTTTTGCATGAGAAACATTTTAATTAACATAATTGTTTTGTAGATTGGCACTTTGAAGGTTTTTTTTTTTCTTTTTTTTTTTTTTCTTTTCAGTCAGGGGGCATGAAAGGAGGCACGTTTGATCCTTATCCAAGCCATTCTGCTGATCCTTATGTAATTAAAAAATCTATGGCTGTCCCAACCAGTAAAGAACGAAAGATTTTCTATCCTCCTCCTGGACCAAGAAGCAGACCTGTTACAAGCATAATAACTTTAAATGTCACAAGGTAAGCCACTTTAATTTGTGTTTCATATATGCTGTCTACCAAAATTCATTAGCACAACTGTTTATTACATTCTAAAGTAATTAAATAACTGAAGGAATTAATTACTGACAAAAGGATAAGAAATGTGTAAAGAACCTGGCTTTCAAAATTTATTCCTACACTTTTGTAAATTCAGGTTACTGTAAAAGACTATACATATCCTAGAGACCTTCAAAATCATGCTGTACAGTTATCACTTTAAAAAAGAAAAGTATTTTTTTCGTGACATAATAAATGCAAAAAGACAGGAATGCTCCTATTAAAAACAAAATCTGCTTTTGTTTTCCCTTGTTTATGGAATAAAATTGGCTCCCTCTGCTGGCAAAAGTAATGCTATTTAATTTAAGCCCGTGAAGCTCTGGAAACGATGGCACTCAGATTAGATTCCTGACTATAAACATGTCTCTGTGTAATGTTAGAAGAGACATTATAATACTATGGATAGGTATATAATCATATCCTTTGTTTTTACTTTTTATCATGCTAAGGTATAACCTTTAAATAAATTTATTTTCTGTGTTTGACTTTACTGTAATTCAAGCAGATAATCACAGCCGTGTTCTTTATTCAGAGAAACCACTTTCAAATGCAGATTTCTAAGGTTGCATGCACAGCAGCTAAACATAGACGCCGATGTGCTTTTTGTTTTTTGCACGCTTCATGAGCAACATGAAATACTTTAGAAATGTTTGCTTAAAATTTTGAAAACTGTCTTAGAGGCATCTGTTTCACATTTGTGATTTTTTTTTTTTACATATCATATGTGAAGTCTAAGAAATACTGCTCTTTTATCTACCCATTACTATTCTATTTAGTTTATTTCACCATGTATCTGAATTTGCATAAACACTTCTTAAGTTGCAGGAATATTTTGAAATTTATATTTATGCTGATAAGGCCAAACCAGAAGCTACATTATTACTACTCCACATTACTTCTTATACTAATGGAAACTAAGAAATAATTGAAAGTAACTTTGTATACCTAAAAGCCTGTTAGCTACCAACTCTGATATAAGAAAGCACAGCCTTCCATATGCCCGCTGGTGTTTTTAAACTAGTGAAAGGGAAAAAGAATGGTATACTGGCCTGAGGAACCTTATCAGTGTATTGTTTAAATTGTTGTTTCATCAACAGAATAAAAATTCATGTTCCCAAATGAGATGTTTTTATTGGAAAAAATGAGCTGCATGTGAAGTAGGTTTTGAAATGGAAAGGGAGTGGCTGATTGTGAAGTATCACCATGTGCTCAGGGATATGAATATGATGGAATCATTAAAAGTGTTTGTAAAGAGACACAAAACACACAGTTCCAACAGAAATTCCACAGAGAGAAATTAAAACTACTATTTCAAATTCTCTGCTACTATTTCTCCCCTCACAATTTTAAAGACAGTATTTATTTTTGCTTCATTATTCCTAGGTTTAGTGGAACGAGAGTTGTGAACAGCATATATTATAAGTATGAAGCTTATAGCTCATACAGTTAAGAAATTTGGTAAGACATTTTTCAAATCATCTGCTTACCCACTGAAGTACAGTTTTTATATACTTTCCAGTGCAAAGCTAATTTTCTGATATTTTTACCATAATCCTGCAATTGGATTTGCTAACGTAGATTCTTGCTCTCACACAGAGCTCTGTTGATACCAGTTAGACTCCACAAGGATTAAAGTCGTTAAATCTAATTATAGGGAAGGGTGTAACAGTTTTTAATTTCTACAAAAAATCTACTATTTTGTACAGTGATACTCTACCAAAAGCTGATATTTTACTCTTAATTTACATTCCAGATCAATAAATGCAAATAACTACAAGACTGCACACCTGACATCTGACTAGGTAAACATGATGAAACGAAGGATATACTTTTTAGATTGTCAGCTCTTAACAGTATGCTTGCTAATAGGCATTCAAAGCAAATAAAAATGTGAAAAGTGGAATTTGAGTATATATGGCAATACAATCTTATTTTTTTTAATTATTGAGAATGCAATATTTGGTTATAATGCTATAATAATTTGAAATCATAGGTCTCTTCCAACCTAGAAATTCTGTGATTCTGTGATTCTGTGATTCAGTAAGTCCAAGGGTAAATATTTTTTCATCTTATTGCTTAACTGGACTTTTTGATATGTAATTTACAAAACATACTTTCTAATGAGTGATTTAGGTTGCAAATTCATTATATATTATGGTGGAAGAAAGGATGCATATTTCACAGTGAGTATTAGTGTATGTATCAACCAAATAATTCATTTGTTGCCCACAGTGAAGCTAAGGTCATTGTTTACCTTTATTAGAATTACAACTTGTAGTTTATTTCAACTGTACGTTGTGAAAAACTGTTGTATAAAATCTTCAGTTAGGATGACCTTCTCAAAATGACCCATATCAGGTATTGTTCGAAACCTGTCCTCAATCAGCCTATTATAAAAGGAGTCCTCTCGATTGACCAGCATCTGTGAAACACTCTTCCTGTGTTTCCTGACAGACCTAAGTCAGCCCTAAGCCCTAAGTGTTGATATATTCTCCAAGAGCAGCTCAATTTCACTTTTTGTGTATGGAAGGATCTTAACAAATGTGATCCAACTTTCAAACTAGCTTCTTCTTGTATGGAACTGTGATCCTAAATGAACACCTTAGCTCTACCTTACTATTTTTTGACAGATTTTTATACGAGGTCCAAGAAATCTGTTCATGTAAAACAAAGCTATTTTATTGTAAAAAAAAAAATAAATAAAAAAAAATCAAAATATCCAAATTATTTCATGAAGACAACATTTATTCTTTTTTTGTAAACATCCTTTTTGCTGTTCACAGGATGAGTATTTTTTTTTAAGAATTTCTAGACTGGATCTCTCATTTCCATCAAAGAAAATAAAAATAAAACCAATGGTTGTTGGCCAGGTCTACCAGCACTTACTAAGGTGTAAAACCCCTTCCTCTGAGAAAAGAGGACCCAGCCATATTTTAAAATACTAACCTTTACAAGAATGTTGATGTTTTCTTTATCCAAAGACCTATAATAGAATTCCTTCTTTCTTTTTTATACCTCATATTAGATAATTGTACTGGTGCCGGCCTCAGGTACTTCAGTGTCTCTTTGTACAAATTATCAGGACGATACGTCATGTTCTTCATTTATAAACTTTGTAGGTACAGCATTCCTAGGTAGAATGATCAGCACTGTACTTCTAACTTGTTCTGATGTAGTACAGCTGATGAAGACTGATCTGAAGTGTTTACTTTATGTCCTTCTGCCTTTTCAGTTTTTCTTCTGTTTTCAGTAATCTTGTCATTCCCTAGCGAAATGAGGAAACGAGGTTAAAATATATGGAGCTTTGTTTAAAAACAAAACAGCAACAGCAAAAAAAAAAAAACAACATCACAACCCAGTCTGAGAAAATTTTTAGTGCATGTGAGCTAACCTTATCTGGTAATCACAGGACCAATTACTTCTCCTGATAATTCCCTGTCAGAAAATGCATGGTCCCAGTGATCTAATGACTGTTTCTAGTTAGGGCCACAATATGCTGTTTTAATACAAATAACAATTGTTTTGATACAATAAGCTTCTTGGCAGTGCACTTCATCATGATGGTGGAATTTAGAACTTTCTTAAATTTCATTGCCTAATTATCTGGGATAGGGAGGACGTCAGATATTAAGTCATTTTCATGATTACAGCTTCCCTTACGGTATAGATATAGCCAGTCACCCTTATAAATAATTCTTACAAAAATTTAACAGTTACAGTCTGAAGCAACTTCATGTTTCTGTAAGTATCAAATGCAATTAAATGCCTGACTGTCTACTCAGCCGCCCAAGTATTTATGTTTTAATGTCCTTATTGAATCTGTGTGTGTAGTGCAGAATAACTTAATAATTTTGCCTATCTCCATTAAAAAAAAAATAAAATTGTTTATATGTGTTTTGTATTTTAAAATCTGTTTACAGGAATAAGAATTAAAGAGGTAGACTTAAATCTTTAATGTAGTTTATAGCTGTCCTGATACATATATCAATGCTGATGCAAAAACATACTCTACATTTCGTGTGCTGTATTACAAACCAGACAAAAATTGTTGTTTGTTGTTGTTGCAATTGCTATTTATGAATTATTGAAGAAATGGATTACTTCTATGTAGTAACAGTTTCTGAAGATACTGAGCTTGTACAGTGTTGTATTAGTAGGAAAGTGAAGATGAATAATTACCTCTAAGTCTGTTCTGGAAACACCAGCAACTGTTTTACTGTTATGGATTTATTAAGGAGGTAAAAACAAACAAACAAACAAACAAAAAAACCAAAACAAAACAAAAAAACCCAACACCTTAAAAATGTAACAGAATAAAGAGAAATAGTGTTGTAGTGACATGACACACAGGTTACTTTAGCTTCATAGAATATTACATGCAATACTTTTGTGAAATTTCTTCCTCCCCCTGTTCCCATGGCTGAGAAAATCGGATTATCGGACTATATCTAAGAGGCTAATTTTTGTGTCTTTAATAGCTATGACCATTCTCACTACGTTTACAATTAAAATGTTAAAGTTCACGTTTTAACTAATAACCTTTCATTATCTAGCATAAAAAGATAAAGGTATCTTGTGTTAATTGAACATAGACCAGAATTGGATATCATCTAAAACATGTGGAAACTCAGGTGAAACTTAGGACTTCTTGCAGAATAAGCTCTGAAATGTGGCATGTACTAAGCTGTTTAGCTAAAAAGGTTCCCTCCTGATACTGAAATCTTAGGGACAGAATTCCATCTCCTGTAAACTGTCACAGTATTATTACATTTCTGTAGACTACTTATAATTGTTTAAGGACTTGCTCTTGTGAATCTGTGAAATTCAGCCAGTTATCAAAAGGAGGAGACAGTTTTGAGAACTTAACAAAAAATGGAAATGACTGAGCATTTAAAAAAAAAAAAAACACAACACATTTTTATTACAATTTATTTGAAGCAATAGACTTGTATATTATGAGGAAAAGAAAAGAAAATCAATTTATTTCTTTAAAAGGTGGAAGAAAGTACTCCAGAGTGTCTCCAGAAAATAGTAGCAAAGACCCCTGAAGCTCCAAGATCTATCATTTAAACACCTGTCTAGAGTTCACTGCAGTCAAATGGAAAAATTCCCAAGCTTTGTGTGCGCTGGAGCAATTAATTCATTCAGGTTTTGTTGTATAAGAATATATACATTCTGCACAATCTCTTTTTCAGAAGCCCTTTTATCCTTAGCAATTTGCTAAGACTTAAAAACAGCAAAGCTAGAATTTTTCTAGTTAAAACCTAATGTAGCATACAGTTTCGTTAATACGCTTACCAGAAAAATCAGATGAGAAGGACACATTGTGTACAATGATGTTAGAAAACAAAAATACTGAATTTAGAAAACAAAAAAAATGTTAAGTTACTGCAAAATAAAACTCTTACCTTCTGAAAGGTATTCCAAAGCTGCATACTGAGAATCAGGAATTTCTTTACAGATTCCAGAGGAATATTCAGAACAGTCACCTTGCATAGTGCCAAAACTGGAATTGGGTGTCTTTTGTGCCCAGACTAGGGCTGTAGCTTGGCCTCGGAGATAAACGTAATCCTTATGCAAATGGTGGAATTCAAACTGTAATACATCTCTCTCGTTTTCAATAGTCCACAGGTGATTTTCTAATATTAAGTGTTCTTCAATCAGTTTTCTAATGTCATTTTCATATTTGAAAGCATCTTGTCTATGTTCCTGTAGTTCTTTCTTAAGTACCTGATTTTCCTCTGTGATGTTTGTTATTACCGTTGATAACCTCTTGCATTCTCTATTTGCAGAGGTCAAGTTAGACTTCAAAAGATCAATATCTGCTTTTGCATTTCTGAGTTCAGTCATAAGTTTCTTTTCTATATAATCTTTATCTGACTGGACTTTCTTAAAGTCCTTCAGCAGCATCTGTTTAGCATTAGAACATTCCTGCAGGCTCATTTCAAGGTTAAGTTTCTTGTCTGCCAGCATTTGCATTAATTGAAGATGAGTCTCCCGTTCAGATTTTGTTGCAGTTTCTTTTTCCTTCATTTGTTGTATTTCATTCTGATTTCCTTCAAGCTCTTGCTCTAGGGAACTCTTTTCTTCTGTAAGCTGGGATATTTTTATCTCAAGTTTTTTATTTGTTTCTTGTACTGTGGAGCATTCCTTTTGCAAGCACTCTAGCATTGCACTGAGCTTCCCTTTTTCACAGATAGCAGTAGTCATCTTTTCTTCTAATTGCTTGTTCCTAATTTGAAAATCATGTAGTGCCTGTATTGTTTGTTGGTTTCCATGATGGAGTTGACTCTTCTCTTCCTCAAGGATTATTTTCTGTTTCTGGAGTTCTTTACATTTTCTTAATAAGTTCTGTACTTCCTTAGTACATTCTTTGTTGTCTTCTTGTGATTTAACCAACTGCTTTAGCATACTTTTCTTTTCTTTAGCTAAATGCTTAATTTGCATATCACAGTTTGATGTTTTTTCTTTCAAAGACTGTATGGTAACAGCAAGACACTTGACTTTGTTCTTGAGAGCTAAATTTTCATTCTGAAGATTGTGTACTCTTTTTTGCAAATGCTCAGAGTTTTTCAGAGACTTTTGCAATGCTTCACTTTTCCCATCGTATTCAGAGGTTACTGTGATTCCACTCAATTTCTGATTTCCTAGCCTCGGAGGTGTCTGATTTACAACAGTCAGTTGTGCTTTTTCTTTTTCTAGTTGCTCTTTGTGATCAAGCATTAGTAGCTTATCTTTCGCCATTTTGGAGAAAGAATTAACCTGGAATCTGTCACCTTCACTTTTAAATTCTTTATGTATATCTTGTTTTTCAGATTCTGCTTTTTCATTGCATACTGTTGTAGGAGAAGAACCCCAAACACTGGCACTTTCAGAGTTTCTATAAAATTCTTTCATAAAATGTAGTTGATTTTCTTTAAGTGGAGTTAAAGTAACATGTGATTCATTTAAAGAGGCAACAGTTTCTGCAACTTCTTTTAAGTTATTTAATTCTTCTCTGTATAAAAAGACAGATTTTTCTGTATTCTGTGCTAGCAAATCTGAGTCAGTACTGACTGACTTCCAAAATTCTTGTTTCAGCAACTTGGTAGTATAGTTAGTATCATCTGTATTATTAAATTCTTTCCCATATTTGGGAGAAGGTACAGGAACTTTAGATTTACGCCAGATTACCTTCTCCTGGGCAGCATTCAACCTTTCTGTCTCCAGATCAGTGCCAGATACCAAATGTCCCAATTTATATTCATTCTTCATTGCAAGTAACCTTTTGTTTCCAAGTAGATCTTCTGAATATTCAACCTTTTCAGTTGCTGTATTTTGCAGTGAAATCCTATGTGAATTTTTTATGTCACTGACCACATTTACGGGATTGGAATGTGCTTCCACATGCTCCTCAGAACAGTGTTGTTGGTCATGGTGAACTTTTCTCTTAGAAGATGGCGATTTGGGATTTTCCATAGGCTACCCCACAAAATTAAAAACAAATGTACAAAAAACTGTCATACTGTAAGAACTGTGAAACATTGCAGTACTGGAAGCATAAGACAAGTTGTTATTATCAAGGCACTTCTCAACTAAGACTTGTACAATTTTATCTCTGTGAATGCTATTTACCCTTTAAAAGAACGTAAACAATTTTCATGGGCCTTATTTAATTTAGTACTGGGCTTTGGAGCAGGTATAACATACTGAGTAAGTGTCTTAAATCGATTAAATATATTTCAAGCAAAGAAGGGATGACCTAAAGAGACTATAGCTTATTCCTGATTATTTTGTCATCTCAGTTAGTTTGAAAGAAGGGCAAATTGGATTTACCCCAAATAGAGGCAGAAACAGGTTTTGTGTCTAGGAGAGGAGCAGTATTTATTCGCTTTCTTAATTTCTCTCTTTTCATTCCTTGGCTCTGTCTGTTACACTATAGGCTTTGTATTGCATTCCGTATCCAGTGTAAATAGTCCAAATGAATATGGGGAAGATCAAGCTACCATTTTATCTCTGCAGAGAAGAAACTGAACTGTAATCATAATGGGTTGGATAGAACAGTATATGTATCTGTGGCTTCTCAGGAAAAATATACCATTGTTATTTTTTGTACCCAGATTACCCTTTGGGTTATTTTCCAAAAACACATAACTCTCAAATCCAAAATCCGTCTAAAGAATAAGTTGTTTGTTGGTAAAAATTGTTAAACATACCAGAGATGCATCACTTGGTGTGCAAGTCATCAAAATCTTGTCTGATGTACATACTGTAGTTTTCATTTCAAATATATTTTTATTTAGTATCTCACTGATTTTATACTGTACCTGAAAGAGATTGGGATTGTTTATAGAAAAATGTAGAAGTATTTGACTTTCCAAAAATATGCTATTAGGAAGTTCTCTCCTGGGATGGACAGACTGGATGGAAGTGGGGTGTAGGAATATGGAATTGTGTATAACAAGCAAAGTGTAGAGCTAAATGTCCTTCTTGCGTCAAATCTTTAGCTTTTATATAATAAATCAGATGAAATGATGGCAGAAAAATTCTCTTGTGAGGGTGGCTTAGTGTTCGGTGAAACACGGCAATTTACAACAATGGAGTAGGTTCTGCTGCCTACTGACAATGACAAGGTGAAATTAACTTCCTTGAAAACAACAGAGCTTCCTTGAGTTTATAGTAGTACAAATTAGAGAAAGATCCTTCCTTTTTTTCCCCCTTGAACTCAGTTTTATTCTTCCTCTTTGTTTTTCTAAGATTTTCTAAGCCCCCAAATACTATTATAACAGAAAAAAAGAAAGAGTGAGAACCTTGAAGTGAAATTATTTTATCAGTGAACAGATGATTTAAACGTATACTTAGTGTACATAGGAATATAAAAGACCTAAGGCCATATCTAAAAATTCAGGAATTGGTGTTTATATTTTAAGAATGTTTCTGTTCTTTTACCATGTTAGCATGCTTCAGAGTCTGTTGCCGAAGTGTCTGAACTGATTCCAGCTGTTGTTGAAGAACCTAAAATGTAGAAAATAAACTGGTAGAAAAAAAACCAAACTACTACCTACCTACCAGTCAGAAATACTGACTACCTACCAGTCAGAAAACTGGTAGGTAGTTGCTTATTTTTTTAAATATTGAAATGGATTAGGTTATTTTCTCAGTTTAACTCATGTTCATTTTCTAGTTCTAAGATTGTTTTCATCCTGCCTGAGTCAACAAGAGTTCATCAAATGGTTCTTTTACCATTAAACAGCCATTTAGAAAATTATTTGCAATACTGGAAGGATTTCAGCATTATTCTTCCTGGACACTTGCTCACATCACAGAAAGCACTGTCACATCTGGCATTACTTTGCACCTTAGTCTTTGCTGTGAGACCAAATGTGTTCATACTATAGTTCCAAAGATCATCTTTTGGTTTAGACTGACATGTACTGGTTGGACAACATAAGCGAGCTAGACTGTCTCTTGGCCTAGTGAAGGGAGAAGCCCTAGTGTTCTGTATTAACAGAACTAATCTTAGCTAAGCTCTAATGACTTAAAAGTGCTTTAAAATAAATAGTACAAATGCTTCACAAAGATAAAAGAATGTTTTTCTGAATGAATCATTATGAGGTCACAGGAATTCAGAGACTCGGTCAAAACCTTAGCTAAAGGAATGAACTTGTGCATAGAGCAAAATGTGTAGTTTTCTATGTATTCTGCTTTAGAAGAAAATTCTGCACAACATTAAAGAGGAGAAAAAGGGGTAGGTAGAGAATACTGTACATCCCATACCTGAGTTATGTGACTGTACTGCTATTAAAAACAAAACCAACCTACTTTGCTAGTCAGTATCCAAATGGAAATTGTAGTTTGAAAGTATGCTGTCAATTTCAAAATACGTCAGCAAATTACATCAGTTAAAAAAAATATCCTCAGAGAATGACAGCTCCAATGGTCTTCAGTCTGCATACAGTTTATAAGTACACTGAAGCAATCAATCAGTCTGTATTTATATTCATACTAACTAGTTCACACATAAAGAACAATACAAAAGAGACTAGCTTTGAATTAGATAACTGTGAACACAGATTTAACACTTCATCCTAGCAGCTCCTGTGAACTTGAAGTAAGGCATCTTTGATCAGTAGCTAGCCTGAACTACTCCTGTTGCTCTGGTGAAGTCTGGTACAGCCCAGTTTGCCAGCAGAGGTTTGGCTATGCTGACAGGGAAATCTGTATACTCTGTATACTTAAATAAATGCACCATAGGGGAATCCTGCTAGCTAAGACTGTCTTTACGTCCAGTCATCCTGTTCCTGTCTGCAGACAGAATCAAATCTGCTTACTTCGAGGGCTGTTTGCGGGTGAATTGGATCTTCTACTCCTGTTGTATGATTACCTGCTAATAAAAAAGACATTTCTACAGTTAGCACTGCTTGATGTTCACAGGAAGAGCTGTTTCAAATCTAGACATCAAGGGAAAAGGGAGAAAACTCAGCCCTGCAGAGGCCGAGGAAGGGTGTAAGAGCTTTTTTCTTCTGCTGTTGGTGTTCTCTGCCCTGCTGCAGTCCCTGGCACAGGACGGGAACACATGCAGGTGAATTAGTGTCTGGAGAACCTGAGGAAGAGGCCCAAGGCTCCAGCAGGGAGAATACCTCTTAGAAAGGGATGAAGCAACCATCACAAAACACGTACCTCGGGCGACTTGTGTCACCACCATGCTAGTCAGGTGTGAGGGGTGGCCCCAGGACGAGGTGGGATAGCCCTTCATTCCGGTGCAGAGACCCAGCTGTACAGTTTTTCCTCCCTCTGGAGGCTGCCTTGGCCTGCACCATCCCCCACCTCCTATGTGAGGAGGAGGAGGAGGAAGGCTGGTGCAGCCCGCTGGTCCCCCTCCAGTGTGGTGTGTCATGGTGGTGACATCACAGTTCTCAGGGACAGCGTGGTGACACAGCATGGTGCCACCCCTGGGTGCTCCATCCCACCGAGGTGCCGCTATGGCTTCCGCCCAGGCCTCCCCTCTGTGGGGACAGAGCAAGGCTGCCATTTCCTCCACCAACAACCACAGCCTCTGACAAGGGGCAGAGGCAGGCCTGTTTTCAGGCACTGTCCCTGCCCCGTTGCCCCTGTGATGGCGGCTGCCTGCTTGGCGTGGCAGCCCTCATGTGTCTGAAGGCAGCAGGGCACCTGGGGGGCTCGGCTCTGGGGGACCCCAGGGGAATGCCGCCATGCGTCCAGTGCTTCCTTCCTTGTGTTTCGTTTTGGGGTTTCTTTTTAATTCTTGCTGCAGGCACCTCCCTGGGTTGTCACTGTAGGTGGGTGGCCTTGCTCTTCTATGGTCACACTTGTGATACGTGTTCTTGTCTTTCACCTTTTTGAAGTAGTAGTCTCTTTTGCATTGTTTAAATCATGTGAGTGTAGCTTTATCCTTCCAGGAAAACATAAAAAGCTTCCTTATCAAAATAAGTGGAGCTCCTAACACATATATGAACAATATTCATTGTGTTTTCCATGCTTAAGGTAGTAGAGCAGACATTCATTATGAATAACCCATAATCATCTGAGTAGACTCATTCAAAGACTGTTTTGTAATTAAATGACTCAGGACGGTTAGACATAGATTGTTAAGCTGTGTTACTTCTCACAAAGCACCTGTAAGGCTAAGACGTGGGAAACCTTTGCTAACACAACTAAAACCATATATAATTGATGTTCTTTTGGGAAGCAGCAGTACGAGAGGTAAATTTTTTTCTAAATTGTAACTCTCATCTGTATCAGGGTTTTGAGTTAATGCTTGTATAACAGTTAATTGGCAAAGCATATTTGTTAAACTCTATATTGCCTAAAAGCTGGTAGAATTTGTCTGTGAAAGATTAAGTTCAACCCAGATTGTTTTAATTTGTGTGCAAATTGTGTGTGGTTACTTCTTTCAAGATTTTTTTTTTTTAATTGAGAAAGAATAAGTGGATGAAATATGTAGCATATATATTTCTTAACCAGCTTTATCAGTGGGAGATGTTGAAGAAAATTCTGAGTTTTTTAATATTCGCCCCGGGGCTTGTCAATTAGTCTTTATGCTAGAAGTCTGCATATATGCTTATAGCTTTGGAAGAATATAGTTCAACAGTCTGACACAAATGTATTGGTAATGGTACATTTGAACATTGTTTTGGAAGGATAGTTTACGATTATAGATAGATGACAAAAGAGTCACATGGGGATTGTGGCTTTTAGTCCTTGAGAGTGGCATAGCTGTAATATTCAAAGTTTTCAGGCTCTCCAAATAGTTCTAACATGTTTTTGCAGAAGTACAAAGTTAGTGAATCCTTTTTACACCTGTTAAGGGACAGCTGAAGAGTTTAGTGGCTGGAATTAGCCCAGCAGTATTACACAATAGCAAGAAACGTAAATCTTATATTTAGCTACTTACTCTCCAACCCAGAAATATTTTTTTTCTCATTTTTATGGCATCATAAGAGTAAAAATAAATGTAGGCTTATATTAATAATCTGGAATATAAAATCTGTCCCTGTAATCTTTCCCCCAATTATTATTATTTTGATACTATTCTAACATTACTGACAATGTTGTCATTCAGTACTATTCTCTGAACTGGAATCAGTACCTTTTACTAGGAGCCACTGCTGGAGGACTTGGTCCTTAAAGTGTTGGGAATAGCTTTTTAACAGTTAATAATTTTAATTTTTGAATCAGGCATTTCAACTTGTCCTTCAGCTATGCTAGCAAATCAAGTAAGATGTTCACATTGGGCTCACATTGGACGTTCACATGTTTCACATTGGGCTGCTCTGTCAAAAATAACTTACAAAATGCTTGTATGTTTTTTAAAAAACCAACTATTTGCCATAAAAAATCCAGATGATATCAGGAAGCTTTGCTGCCAAGTAGTGCAAGAGGGAGAAGAATGAAGGTGGTGCAAGAAAAAAGTATAATTTTCAAGCTGAGCTCTTTCATGATTCTGGTGTAAGCCATCCAAATAGTGGTGTTTTGTCAGAATATTGAACCTTTGTTAATGAAGATAGAATCATTAAGACCAGTGAGTTCTCCCACTGGTCCACGTAGGGATATATTCAACAAGTCAAGTTAGTATTACCAGGAGTCTGTGTGTGAGTCTCAGTCAGCAAGAGGGTAAGTCCAGTGGCATAGACCATTTAAAGACCAAGGAAAGATACTAAATAATGAAACCAAAACTACACCAGAAAAAGAACATTTCCTTGGAAGTTTCTTCATGGTATGCTGTTGCCTATTTGCACCATCACAGGGGGTGTTGTGCTCTAGAGACTATGCTTGGTATATCTGCATTGTGATCTTCCTGTAATTCTGAAAAGCCAATGAGAACAGTGAGGACAACCAGAAAAGCCTTCTGGAGCTGTCAGTTCCTGTTTGCAGTTTCATAAACAAGGTCAGCTGTTTGAGAGCTGAAAGGAAAAGCTTCTGAAATAGAAATGGTTGGTCCCAACTTTGAAACATGTGGAGAAGGTATGGAAGTCTTCACTTGGAAACAATATTATCATTATAAAATTCTGATGTACATGTTTATCTTAAACAAGACCAATACCTTGTTTTGTTTAGAAATAAACAACACTGTATACTTCATTTTATATAAACAAATGCCCAGACATTGACCCATGAGAATTGTTCTGTATTTATCCAGCAAGAAAAACAAAAATAACGGAATAAACACACTGTTCTTTTTGGATTTCTTAAACAATGTATAAGAAAACCTTCCAGTGCAGAAAGAAGTCCCAGGAAGTTAAACTGTACAGAATCAGAGAAAACAGCAGCGAGCCATTAGGTTTGGCTGCAAATGAGGTCTTGGGTTAGCTATTTAGAGTTTGTCAGTTCTGTGGTAGCAGTCAACGGAGATATTCCATCCTTCTGTCCATCCTGTCCTGAGCTCTTTTCTATGATATTTTAGTTACCTGTTTCTGAGATAAAGACTGACCTAGATTGTGAGCTCCAACACAACAGTCTCATTAAAAACAACAAAAAAATCTTGTATAAGAGATGTAGAGGGGAAAGAAACTGATGTGATGCAAACAGCGGTATTGTAGGGAAGAGCTAGGCATGCGCTTAATGTAAGTAAATGAACAAATGCAGTGCCCCATCAGTACGTGCTAGAGCAAAAACTATAAAACGGCCAGCAAAAAGATACAGTGCAAACCTATAAGGAAATGAAGTGGTGTTCTTTGTGCTGTATCTCAAGGGTAACTTGAGTACCACTCAGCTGCCTGTGTTCTCCCATGACTTGGCTCAGAGACTCTTCAGAGACCTTGCTAGACCAGGACTTCTGTGGCCACCAAGGCAGGAAAAGGGCAGAAATCTCTCAGCTGCGCCCTCATTGTGTAGTCCCAATTTTTGTGTATGTTGGTGGAGCTCCCCTTTGTGCCCTAGGGTTTTGGCATTAGTTTCTGAATGGGACTTAATGGATGCTGCTATGCTTGTGCAGCACACTTCCTTTATCCCCCACTGCTTGCCCCATGAGCTGAGGGCCGATGACCAGGACCTTTGAGTCTGGGAAGTGTTACAACAGGTGAATGCGATACTTGATGTTACATTAAGGAGTTTGGTTAAAAAATGGGTTGTGTGATGAAAGTGCGTAATCAGTCACGTCATGTGAAAATAATTTCTGCTTTGTGATTAGATGAATTGCATATTGAGTTAAAACCTAATATTGAAAAGAAGAAGTAAATTATAACTACTTTTTGACAAAGAGTACCAATTCCAGGCCTCAGGAAGGGAATCTGAGCTATAGAACAAATTCCAATAAATGAGGAGGATCAATTTTGAAAGGTCTTTATTGTATAAATGTGCATATAGAGTAATTGTTTCTGGTGAGGTTACTTCTTTGTTTATAAAGTCATTTACTAGACAAGAGGAGATGAAGAGAAAGGATGGAAGAATTCCTTAGGTCTCCGCTCAAACAAGCGGAAAGGAAGCATCTTTTGTGTACCAACTACTTGATTCTTCATTTACCTGTGAACATCTAAAACAGCAATAATTAGAAAAATCTGTGTTTGTATTGGGTTAAAACGTTCTTCTTCAGGGGAAGGGAAAGCATTGTATGTTGTGAGAGTGTTTCGCCTGGTCCTTATCGAAGATGTTGAGCTAAGCAGGGAAAAGAAACCTTTGGACAGACTGCTGTCCTCCTAATTTGCAATATCCACTGCCAACCTGTCTTAAGACTGTATGGCTCAGGTTTTTATAGATCCAGGAATCTTCTTAGGGAAATCTGGGTTAAACATGAACAGCTGATTAAATGTGTCTGTCCTCCTAAATATGACAGAAATGCTAAAATCAGCTACAGGGACAGCTGTTACCTCTTGATTATTGTGAGACGATGAGTGGACACGTTCCACGAACCTTTGAACAGGTGCAACCTAGACAGGTTTATTAAAACACTACAGTAGTAACTATCCAAGTATGCAAGGCATTAGGATCTGGTGGGGTGATCATAGAGATAGACTTGATTAAATACTTGGAGATGTCACTTTGGTTCTCCAACTTGAGAGGCGATGTGTAAATCAGTTTCTATCATTTGTTTTAACTGGCATCTTTCAGGGAGGTCTGAGGTATCAGGGCAGATTCATTTAAGACATAAACTCAAAAGAAGATTATTTAGTCACTGCTGTGCCAAACTTGGTGAATCTTATGGATGTAACTACTGTATTGCCCTAATTCATTGCTTACTGCGTGTCCAGTACCCTCTGTTCTTGCTATGTAAATTTAGATGTAAGGTTAGACATTTTTTTTCCTGACCTTGGAATTAAGGTTAAAAAAAAGCTTGTCCTACTTTTGGATTAATATATTATGTTTTGTAATGTGGTGAGACGATGAGTTTGAGCCCTTCCAGCATTTAGGAGGAAAGGCTGCTTTTGGAAGATTTAATTGCCATGAAAATCCTTTTGGCAGACAGCAATGAGATCCAGTGCAACAGTGCTTTTTTCCTTTACCTGCCACAGGAGAATCAGCTCATCTGCCCAGGTGCTACCACTGTAATGCATATTTTACTCAATCCTTACTTTACCTAAAGCAGGGCAATGGCTGATACTGTTTTATGGTTATCAGTCTTCAAAAGCCCCATCTCTATTCAGTTGTGACCTTCCAAGGACTGCCTTTTTGTCACAGGGGTGTTAGGACTCTTCATATATACACTTTGTAACAGCACTTATCTCATTCGAGTGAGAATGGAAAAGGCTGGACGAATTATGAGAAGAAATAACATTTTTAGAATTTATCCGTCCTGTTGTGTTTTTTTCCCTTCTATACTGTAGCCCCCTTTTCCGCTTAGTCATGGGGTAGCAATTACTTGTTCTCTGTACAGTTGGGCCATATCTGAGTGTTCTTGCAATACATGCTTTTCTTATAAATAATAAGATAAGATAGGTAGTGGAAGAATCTCACTTTGAAAGAATTATACTTCTCACCTCATACATCCTATTTAGGTATAGTTTTGAATTGGCACACCCAAAGAGGTACAAGACCTAGAGCAGTAACAGGATCACTTTCTGTATAAGTGACTGTAGTTTTGAAAGTGGTGGCATTCCTGCACTGAAAATAAAAGGAAATTAAAGGAATTTGCATGAGTAAAACAGCAGAAAGAGACGTAATTCTTGAAATTAATTAAAAAAAAAAAAAAGTGTCTTGGTTAAGCTCCTCATTATTTTCATTTTTACACAATCACAGCTTTCTTAAATGCGCAAGCTGTAGCTATGTTACAAGTCCAGTCTTAGCAAAGTATAGAAATGGAAATAATCATGAAACTGCCAATTAGAGAAATTTCACTGAGAAATATGATTACTGAAAAGATAGCATTCATTTATAATGAGTATGTTGAATGAGTGCTCCACACAAACTGAATAGTCGAGATACGGAAAGTATATTTTACCTTAAGTAGACTGAAAGATAAACTAATTGTCCTGTGTGCAATCATAGCTTCTCTTTGAGATTATTCTTCCTCAGTGAAAACTACCTATGCCTGTGGTTTGTTGTCTGCACAACCTACAGGCACCTCATAACTCTACTGCTGCTCAGCTGCTGCTCTGAAACTTGGATTCATTTCTACATGCAAAGGGGCTGAATGTGACTGTGCCTTGTGGCAACATGTAGGGAGTTGCTAGTGACACCCTACAGGTTTCACATAATGTCATAAACAACTCTGTTCTTTGTCATAATAGAGAAACTTTATTTTTTTTTTTTTTTGTCTTGAATAGGCTGAAACAGTTTGGCTGCAAGTATTACTTATGGTTTTTGTTTGTTTTAGCCACTGAACATATTGTTCCAGCCGTTTCTCTGTAGTGTGCCTGGTCAAATTAATATTTAATTTTTTGTAGGCTGCTGGATGAGCAGAATAATTAAAAACCTCTTAAGTCAGGAATATACTAAAAAGATATTTTTTTTTCAAAAAAAAAAATCGTTTTACACAGAATGTGGTGGATAAAAGTCTATTCCTGAGTGACATCTGGAAAAGGAAAAGCCAAGGCTGTCAAAAGCTTGCAAGGGATTTTTCCTCTTGCTCAGAATCCTCCTTAGGTTTACTAAATATTTCGTCTTCTGAGTAATAAGCAATAATCATTAATGTCTCCACAGTTTCTGAGTTCCTGAAGTTGGCACTCCAACACAGCTGTAACTTGGCCAGCAGAGCTTTCTTTAAAGCTTTTTTTTGGACAACTGTCCCTAGCCTGTACCATCGAGAATTTTTTTTCAGGGTAATATAATATACAATCCTTCAAGACTGTCCTAAAACCTTTAGCAGTCTTTGGATCCTGCTCTGGTGTGGGGAGAGCAAGGATTTGGCAGGCTGAGTGTAACTGAAAGCACTCACTCAGTATGCTAAGACAAATGTGTTCTTTACCAGATCTGGAAACAAACCCCTTTGTGTGTTGTGTAGATGGTGTTACTTATCAAGCATGCACTGTGAAGATAAGATTTTACTTGGTGGTGCCACAGAACAACTGAATGCGTGCTGAGGAGTTGTAGTATGCATTTTACTTTAAAAATTCATATTTTAAGGAAAATGAATAATCTGCTTATGGAAAATTCTTGTTAACTTCTAAAAGAAACGATCTAGATAGCTTGCTTTAAGAGAAAATTGAATCAACAAACATGTTTTGTTTACCACTGTTTTATTCATGTAAGTATGAAACCACAAGGTATATGATAACTTTATCCTTGTGAAAAAGCCCCTCTAAAGTCAAATTTGATTCAGATGCCTGTCTATTACACGCAGGTCAGATCTGTACCCAACAGTGCAGTCATTTCCTTTCACATGATTTATAGAAATTTGAACCAAAATTCTTGAGCATATCATCTTGAGGAAAATTCGTGAGCAAACCAGCCCAAATTCTGCAGGCTGGATCTATCCCTAGTTTTAAACACTGTCAGTTTTATTTCTGTTAAGAAGCTTTTTATCTATGAAAGTTGCAAGGAATGCTTCAGGATGTGTCTGCATTAGCAGGCAGCATGGTGCAGTAGGGGCTGATGTTGGTACTGAGGACATGGCAGCTCCACAATACGTGGTTCAGGGAGGGCTTATTTAGGTCTAATATCATTGTGTGGCCTGCATTCCCATTAGTGGTTGGTGTGCATTCCCATTAGTGGCATTAGCAGAGATTCTCTTCTAGTTGAATTTCGTCAGAAAGGAAATCATCGTGCATGCACTTTGGTGGGCGATGTGAACCAAAATGCAGTGAGTGGGAATGCTGAGGGATTTACTTTCAATAGTACACTTCTGATCTGACCAGAAGCGTTAGTGCAATTTTTAGGTGGTGGAATGTGGTTGAAAACCTGAAAAGGCTATTGAGTTATGGAAAAAGCATAGATTCTTTAATTACTTTAATGAGCTTTTGAAGTTTCAGATTGTTGGTAATACTTCAGTGTTACGTAAGAGACTAAAAGCATTCATCTTGGAACAATTGATACAAAAGCACCCTATAAACTAATCTGTGTGTGTTCAGATGCAATTCTTATCTTGCTCATTTGGAGAATTACAATTTCATAGAAGTTTTTACTGTCTCACAGAATAGCCCCACTGTTTATGCAGTAGTAGCATAACTGAGGAAAGCTTTTCACACCTGTTGATCAACATTTGAAGAGTTCAGATAACAAGCATATGAAGTCACACTTACTATCTTTCTCTCCATCTAAAAATAAATGCCATAGCTTGCTCTGCTTGTAGTATGTATCTAAAAAAGCCTGGACACAGCTGAGCAGCATAGTAGCATTACGCTATCATGATTTACTGGGTGTGCCATTCTTAAGCCAGCAGATAAAGTGGATCATTCTTTAGCTGGACACATTACATGGGAAGGATTTGTGCCAGTAACCCCTGACACCCTACTGAGGTAAAGAATGTGGCCTTGAGCACGCTGCAGAGAGAATTGCTGTATCTTTCTCTCACTTTTAAATCTCTGTATTCTCCCAGTCTGAAAAGAAGATAGGACGTGATTTCCTAATTTTCTTCTCTATTAGGATCAAAGATTCTTGTCCCTGTATGAATTGCAAATCTATGCTTCCTTTATATTACACTGGTGTAAACATTTTCACATAGGGTGGTACTTGCAATTAGATAGGCTTACCTTCTCGCTCTATGAAAGTCATCTCTGACCTCAAACCTCTCAGAATAGCACCATGCCATGATGCAATGCCACTGAACTTCCCCCAAAGATTTGGCATCAAGTCATGTTATGTGACTTTCTTTTAACCTAACATTTCTTGTAGCTACATTCCTGGGAGTTTCCCCATGTTTTCAATTGGTATGTTTGCTCTGTTAAAGAGTGGGCAGTTTGGGGTCTTCAGTTTTGAAAGCACATAATTTCATTCAGTGTCAGAAAACTAATTTTGCCCAGATTATATGTTCAAATGCCTCGTTTAAAGATTGTTTCATTCTTGCCAGCTGTTTGATAAATCCAACGCATACTGCTCTGTGTGTCTGAAAATGCCAAACTTCTATTATTGTCAAGCCACTTGACACTCACGCTTTCTCATTTTTCATACCTGTTGAAAAGAAACACAGAATTTTCATCGTATGTAGTGATTTATTTTTACTTTCAGTTGCTCCACAAATAAATGAACATTAAGCAATTATTGTAAAACACTAGTGGCATTTCAGGTTTGTAAAAATACACATTATATGCACTCTCAAAATGATTTTCACGTTTACTTTATGAATTCTGCTTCTCCATGATACGTGAGAAGCAGAATTGTGTTTTGTGCCTGAAAAAAATTCAGCAACTAACCTTTAGAAGGGTGCATCTCTGTATGCTTTTGGTACGCAGGCTTAAATTTTAAATGCAGGGACACATACATTTTAAAAACATTTAAATTCAGAAATGGTAGTTAAAGACACCTTGAAAAGTCTTCGAGTATACAAACATTTCATTTCAGGCTTTGTGACTCATTTCAATTTTAAAAATAAATTTAAAGTATATACAGCTTCTAATTTTGATTCTCTATTCCGCTTACATTTTAGGCTTCTTATGTATTTTAGAATGGGAAAAGTATGTAAGATTTTTTGCCTGTGAGTTGTTCACTTCTGCTATGAGTTGATGAATGGCGTTGATGTTTTTGGAAAATGCTAAGGCTGAACAGGTGTATGTGTATGCAGCTGGCACCTAACTTAAAGCAATGCAAACCTTAAAAGCGTTTCAGAAGTTGATTTAAAAACTGTTTTCATCCAGCTCCGCCCCCACCTCCCTCTTGGAAGTTCATCAGGCTTTTCATAAAAGATCTTTCTCCTGCCTATTATCAGTCATTTTTAAAGATGTCCAAATTTTAATTACCAGAAATAAAGGTATTATAATGATATTTTCCATTGTAACTATTAAGGAAATGAAGTGATGGAGAGGCAAATAACAATACCATTTTCTGCAGAAAGGTTTTTAAGTTTACTTTCATTCTTGCTTTGCAGTGAGTTCCTATTAGAATATTTTTTTTTTTTCCAAAAAGCAATGTATGTGTGTGCATGCCTCAGAACAATTTTCTGCAAAGTGATGTGAAAGCCAATTTCATTGTAAATCACTGAAACAACATGGAACTGTTTTACTTCTTACTAAATGGTCTTTATTACACTAGGCATTTTCTTGTATGAATCGGTATTTATTCCTCATCACATTTGCTGCATCAGAAAATTAAGTAAATATAACCCCAAATTCAAAGCAAAGTAAGCGAAATCTATTTTTTGGCACACATTAATGATGCTTGAATAATAGATGGTTGAAGCAGACATGAACATCTGGTTGCTTTGTACTATCCACGTAAAATAGCTGCTTATCTAATGATCTGTCAATTTTCTTTATTTGGTAGCGCACAGCCTGTAACACAATGAGGCTTTCAGTGTTTTTTGCTGCTTGCACAGATTCTTAATTTATGTTAAAAATAATGTCTTGATTACAGGATATGTGGATATACTGTAGTGATCCTGTAATACCTCTGCTGTTTCACTTTTGTTATTCCAGTACAGCTGTTTTAGTTCATACTCCACCGAGTTATATTGGCAACTTCAAAGACAATCCTTTGACAGAATTTTACTGGTATAGTACGTTACTGCTGGTTAATAGGGACTCCCACCTTGCTCAGATTCCCATTAGAGACAGTTTAAAAGCTGCTACTTTGGATTCAGGTGGGAGTCCTGACACTTGTACTGCAGTTCTAAGCTGGTAATGGCCTCTCGTGTGCATGCATGTATGTGTGTGCTAAGGTAAGACTAGCATTTTGGGTAAACAGTAACTGCTTCATATCCCTCTGGTGGCCTCATGCGAGCTCGCGCATGAGCTTCACAGTAGAGCTGGCCCTCCACGAAGAAGTAGCCCTTTTGTTTCAGGTTAAGATTGCAGTCGGAGCACACGAAACATTCTGGGTGCCGGTATTTATCCCGTGCCTTCACCACTGTCCCTCTATATGGAAACAATTACAAGAAAAAAACAAAACAATTAATTCATAGGAATTTAAAGTGCAAAGAAACAGCAGTATGACACAAAGCAAGTTTTAGGTATCTCTCTTAAGGCCTTAAGACCTAATTCTGGTTTTGCCAGGCACTGCAGAATCTAAGACTGGAAATTGAGTTTGAGTAAGCGAGATATAAAAGGCATTAGAGGAGATGATGTAGACTGTTTGACAGTTTATTGGAGAAACAGGGTTTGAAGAATCACGTTATTTTGGCTACAACACAGGAAGTACAGTCCCACCTATCAAAATGGTGGTAAATGAACTTATAACACACATTTCCTTGGTGACTGCGGTCTGAGCTCATCATTTTCTGTGTCCTTTGCTGAAGTTAGTGATGTCAATCAAACATAAATCTGAAGTTTCAAAATAGGCCTCAGTGTTCCAGATACTCAAATTCATCTGGGAGAGGGGTGCTCTACACCCCTGAACAACCTGGCGAGTTCACAGCCTAACACAACACAGGACAGGTGACTGCTGTTTTCATTAGCATGTGTTAATGATTGGCTTGCAAAAGGCCCTGAGACACCTTAATTAAAACATCCGCAGTACATTGTCAAAACTGAAATTGTCTGTATTTAAAGTGGCTAACATGTAAAAATATATTGACCGAAACCTCAAATCAGTAGCTCTTATCTCTGTTTTCTAGAAGCATTTTTTTTTTTGTCTCTCAGGCAGAGACCATCACTTGATAAAGATTCCTGTCATTTGTGATGGTGTTCGAGGGCATGTGCTTACGCTAGAGATTTCTAAAACTAGAAAGAAACAACTTACAGAATTCCGCTCCCACATTTGTCACACTGTGGCACTTTCTGGGCACCAGGCAAGCCGGTGGGTATCTTTGTCACAGGTGCTTTCACACTTCTTGTACCCACAGGGCGTCCATCTGAGAACCAAAACATTTCTGTTAAGCACAGGCTGATATTAAGCAGCTGAAGCAGTTAAGCACTTTTCATGTAAATACACACTTCTGGATGTATTTACAGGAGTTCACTTATGCCAACTAATAACGAAGTTTCTCTGTACAAGTTTAGTGGGCCAGATCCCATGTCTTTGGACTTGGGAAGGATATTGTATGCTATAGCCAAAAAGCAGGTATTACAACTGATTAAAAAGCAGGTAATTATAACTGATTAAAAATATAGTGCTTTCTGTCTCATAGGCATCTGCTAATTGACTGGTTGCAGATCCTGGGTATAATAGGAGAAGGAGGAGGATTCGGCTTTAACATAGCACCTTAACATAGTCAAGACCTATTCTTTGAAAGCTTAGTTCTTATTTGTATAACTAACCATACAAGAAATCCAGAAAGATTTATAACATAATACAAATATGAAAATACAGCAAAGTACAAGAAGAAGATTACCCCCAGAATCCCACAATAACGTATGTACAGAAAATACATTTATTCCTTCTCTGGAAAATATTTAGGTATAAAAATTGAAATGATAAATATTTAAATATTTTTAGGTTATTTTTGGTTATATTTTACTACTTATGCTTACTGTAAATGTAAGAAACCTACAGCTTTTAGTTTAATGTTATTTTTTATTTTCAAAACCTCTTCATTTGAAGGAAATATGATTGTAAATGGTATTGTTGTCTTCAGTTTTTACATAAAATGCAGAGGGGATGAGTAAAACTTACTTTGGGAGTTGGTTTATAGTTCTCTTTTCCTGGATGTGGAAGAGAGAGTTTTGTTTCTTGTTATCCCAAAAGTTCTCTTGCATAAAACCTCATTCAGCTGTAATCAACTTTGTACACTAACAGTCTTAAAATTCTGAGAAGAGATTCTGAAAAATGTAATTAACATTCCCCATCTCACTCACATGGGACATTGCTAGCTATAAAAGGCAGGGGAAAAATGTTAGTAGGCATGTGTCAGATTCAAAAGGACTTGGTCTGTCAGAACTTCGAGTAGTTCTGATCTTTCTTATTTTATTCTCAGATTCCCCCCTTCCCACAAACGTTTAGAAATACTTTGAACAGGTAGAATATGTCATTATTAACCACCTTCCTCGGAGACTAAATTCTGGAGCACCTTAAAGGAGCCAGACTGACGAGGTTGGCTGGGCTCCTCCTGGTTGGCGTGCAGCATCCTGTACACGTCGGACTGAGGCACCGCAGTGGGAGCTGGGTCACTGCATCGCAGGGAGGAAGAGCAGATAAAACAGTTAATTAACATAACTTAGAAGCAATAGCTCTGACAGGCATAGAATATGTTTCAGGAAACAAACGTAAAGACGAGTGAATTTCTACAGTGACTGAAGGGCTCTTTCCTCCAGGTAGCATTGCTTTATATAGTCTTCTCTTGATCTAATGCACTGGAAAAATATTCAGTGGAATTCATACAAAAATAAATCCATGAACTCATGACAGTATTTCCATAATTACTGCCCTGGCTCTTAACAGCATTTGGAAATAAGCCAGTACTTGCATTTAACTTCAAAGCAGTTGCATTCTTGTGATCAACTGCTGTATTAGCAAATGCTCTCTGGTACAGTATCCAGAAATTCCATTGTCACAGCAGCTGGCCTCAAGAATGCTGATAAAATCACAGCTCATGTCTTTACATGGGGCCAGCCAAAACCTAAACAAACACTTTGGAAGAGTGTCATGAAGACAAGATATTCTTAATTTTTGAAGTTGGCTCAGTCAGCCAAATTCATATTAATAATCAGGTGATTATTTATCTAAGCTAATTGTTACTTATTTAATATGTGGAGGTTTCAAAAGAGAATGAAGTAGGAATTGTGTGGTAGAGAACATCGTAAGATAAACACTGTTGACTGGAAAATTTATTTTGTAAATTATATTAGAATGGCACATGACTTATTTTTTTGTAATGACAATTTTATGATAAAAATATAAGGTAAATTTTTCTCCAAATAACACTTAAATTCACTGACTCGTTTGGGTTGGAAGGGACCTTAAGGACCAGCCAGTCCCAACCCCCTGCCATGGGCACGGATTACTCCCACCAGACCAGGTTGCCCAAAGCCCCATCCAGCCTGGCCTTACACCTCCAGGGATGGGGCATCCACAGCTTCTCTGGGCAGCCTGTGCCAGTGCCTCACCACCCTCTGAGTGAAAAATTTCCTCATAACATCTTATCTAAATCTCCCCTCTTTTAGTTTAAAGCCATTACTCCTTGTCCTATCTCTACACTCCCTGACAACAGTTGATGGTTGAATTTCCAATGACCTGTGAACTAAGGAATGTACCAAGAATATTTCATGGTATTTTAAACTGTGCCGAGTATTTTAAATTGATCATGATAACTAACATCTTGAGTAGCTGAAAAGAAGAGCAGATGACTGCATGCACTGTCAGGAATTAGGCCAAATGTGTGGCACCTGTAAATTTCAAACTGCTACTGGGACCAATTAGAAAGGTCAAAATTCACTTCAGTGCAGTCTGTTATCTCACTGATATTTGTGTAAATGTCCAGTTTAAATTTCCTGTTACAACTGGCTTCTAACTCTCTGTTGAACCTTAGGTTAAGTTGCTACTGGAAAAACAAACAACACAAAAACAAACAAAAAAACCCACTAATTTCACAAGGAATCAAACAGTTATTGACAATTTTGTTTGTTTCCCAGGATAACATCTAGACTGTCAAATGGCACAGTAAGAGCAGCAGCATTTGGGCAGCTAGCTAGAGGCTACTGTTGATTATATTAATTGCTTACATCTTCAAGAATCAACCAGCTTTCTCTGAGCCATTTTTAAACCAGTGAATAAAATACCATTTTCTTCTCTCCTCATAAACTTTTAATCTAAAGAGTGAGCTCTCTTTTAAAAATATCTAATTAAACCCTTGATTCTCTCTTCTTTACTAAACTATTCCTAAAAGTCAAACAAGTGATAATACAATTACATACAAAAGCCAAAAATCAGGCACAAGGGTATGAGAAAACATTTCTAAATTCATACCCAGTGAAAATGAATCTCACTACAAAAGACAGATTTCAAACCTGTGTAGACAGACAGTTCTCAAACTGGGAATGCTACAGGCATTCATGAAACCTGATTACTCTGGGCTTAATCCATATTTCAGAATAAGGAAAAAGTAAGTTGGCTTTTTTTTTTTTTTTTTTTTTTTGTGATTGAGGATAAGATTCATGCAGTAGAGTAACATCACTCAGTAGACTTCGTGAAGCACGGTTTTGTTTTCATCAGATTAGCATAAACTTCAATACTAGACAAATATGATTTTTACGGTTAGTAACAGCCCAGTTCTGCAAGGTGCTGAAAAAGACTCATCGGTGCCAGAGATTATTGTTTATTTAAAGTATTAGTAATTAGCTTTAGTTTACATCATACATATTATAAATTATTAACTTAAGTACTGTTGTGAAACAGAAAAATAAGTTACTATTATGCAAAAGTAGAGATAAAACAGTATGAATGATAAATTGTACCTTGAAAAACATGAGTAGAGCTTTAAAACATTTTATTATTCATCAGTACTGTCCAGATTCACAAGGTTCCTACCTGCCTTTCAGTTCCTGTAGTAGGTAAAATTCATGAATCAGCTTTTGACCTTTACAGAGATCTCTCAGTAGGCCTAGAAAGTCAATTCCAGCTCTTTTTGGAGAAAAGCTTGGGGTACTGAATGAGTTGTCCTGGGTGGGCGCTAAAGAGCATGAATACCTACAAGATCTCCTAAGCTTCATAACTTGAATTTCAAAGGTTGAAAGAAATGTCAGTTAATAATAATAATGCATTAATGGTTAATAAGAATAAATTCTTAAATAGCAACAATTAAAACAGTAATAAATAGTCGTGAATTTTGGAGGGAATCAATCTTGAATTGGAGTGGTCGGTCAGCTTACAGGAAAGACAGTTGAATCAGCTTTTCCTTGATAGCTACAACTACGAGATGATTTCCTGTGAAAGAGTTATTTGTAAAATCTGAAAGACTTTTAACACTTTTTCATTCAAAGTCATAAATTACTAATAGATTAATGAAAATACGTAATGTTTTTAAATAACTTAGTTTCTCTCTAACCCTTTCACTTTTTGTAGAAACCATGTAAATTGTTAAAGCCTGGGATTGTCGGTGTATTCTAAATTTGTATATCCAACAATATTAAACGTACTGCTCTAATTACCTCATGATGGGTGTTTCCCCCAGAGCTGTAGAAACTTGGCCTTGCAGTGTTTCCATGATATTGTCATCTGAGTACAACTGCATGGGTGTGTTAAACTGAGCATGTACAATCTTGACACCGGGCAGCTCCATTTCCAGGGGAACGTTAGGGGCCATCTTAGACACCGCTTTCAGCTCGGTGGGGCAGATAGAGCTGACGGTGCTAATGGAAGAGGGGGTGCTGCGTCCACTGCCACAGTCAATCCCCGAAGGAGTACTGCATCCACTGTGTTAATTGCACGTTACAGCCAGATTGCAGAAAGGTGTGCAGTGCGTGTCGGATTATAGAGAAGAAAGACAAAAGTACAGGAATACGGTGATGTTAACAAGGCTGAAAAGCATGAATATAACAAAAAATACAGAAAAGCCAAAGTAGAGAAAGCAGAGAAAAGCAAAAGTATGTGCGTTCACTGAAAAGTAAAAGCGTCAATGCCAGTTATAAAGCATTCCTCAAAATTCTGGCATGCATTATCTTTAAAGACAAAAATATAAGAGATTGAATAATTCAGAACACAGTATTACTTTGCATTTTGAATGCTAGATTTTCTTTGAGGATTAATTAAGCCTCACTATAACTCATTGTTCTAAGCGAGTAATTTCTAAGATCTCCAAAAGGGTAGCTTACAAAAGTTATGTGAGTTGTACGTGTCAGTGACAGAATAAACACCTGCAATACTGGAATTCTAAATGCACCATTCCAGTCCTGTACCTCGTAATCCATCTGAGGCTGAAGAGACTACTATAAAGTCACATAATAAATCCAACGTTTCTTACATTTCCTTGGTATTTATTAATCTTTTAAAATGTATTTGACAACATATAAATATATATATATATTTGTTAAATATTTGTTGCATATTCCAAAGAAAAAAAGATGTGAAAATAGCCAGGCATACTTTTGCTTTTCTAAACTACAGTGTTTCCAGTAGAATGTAAAGTGGTCCTTCACAAAAACAGTGGCTATGTATTCAAATAATTGTTTCAAGTAGATTTTACATGTGATTTATGTAAAATAAAAAGGATGTGAAATTTTATATCAATGTTGGTCTACATTACTGGAGTAAAGTTGCTACACAGCAACATGTAGTCTGTTAAGAACTAGTAAAACAATGCAAGCATTAGTCTTTTTCAATGTCACTGATCTCAATACTTCCGTCGTTTCTCCATAGCACCTCAGAGGCTTTCTTGGTTCAGGGATACTTCTTTCCTGTTGCTGTGTACCAGCACTTAACCCAGGCTTTCCACAGGCTACCATTTATATGATATTCAGACTCAAGAGATGATAAATGCTTGATCTTTTTCCTCCAACCTGCACATCAGGGTTATGTTAGCTCTTTCCAAGATGAACGATTCTGTGTAAACCAGGGAGTGTATCACATTTCACAGTTTGTGCAGTGCAGTACTCTGCCCAGTAACTACTCGTGTATGGAGAAAACCCAAATTTTCCCTTTGATTCAATGGAGAATTTGTGTAGGACCACTTTCTCAAAATTGTGAAGGGAAATACATTGTCTACAATTCAAGGCAAATCAAAAGAAAGGTAATTCCACGAATGGTAGGCAAGTCTGATAGCAAAAGTATAAGCTCTGTATTATCACCTAGCGAGTCAGACAAAAATATTAATACATGGGGCAATTTAAAAATTTACAGCCCTTTTTTTGTGTGTGTATGTGTGTAAAATAGTAAGACCACCCTTAGATTATGCAGTAAAATAAGTTTTGTCGGTGCTAATAGTGTTAGTAAATGGAGAATAAGAGAAGGACAGAAAAAGCATAAATCTTGCTCTGAACAGCTGAAGTAATGTTAAAGCAGAATAAAGTGAAGTATAAATAAAATATAATCATATATAAAGAAGATAATTTCCAGTTAGTTTTGTCAAAGTCCAGTCCAAAATTATGGCTAATGTCAAATTTGTTAGTTCAATCCCATAGTCCAGAATCAGCTCTTCTTTTAGTCAGTGCTGTTTAGTCTCAGCTGTCTGTTCTAAAGGGATAATTACAGTCAGGATGGAGGTTTGGGTTTTTCTGCTGTATTTAACAAAGAGTATTTTTACAGCCAAACTGCTGAAAAAGTAGGAGACAAACAGTGTGACAGCCAGGGTTTTGTGGAAGTAAGATTCTCCATCAGAGATTCTGCAGTTTGTAAATATGGACTTGTTTGACACTAAAATACCACACAGACTTGCCCAGCTAAAGTTCTGAGACTTGGTGCATTTCTGACAGGTTGGTATTATCTGGCAAGCTGGAAAATAGCCAATTATTTAATCATTTTTACTGAAAATATTGTATAATTGAGATTTCTGAATTACGAGAATAGGCTCCCAACACACCCCGTTGAGCTTCTGTAAATCTGATTAGGTACCTGCAGATGGTGCCAAGTGGTCCTAAAGACAGTCTAGGCTTTTGTCTATTTTTTTTTTTTTTTTTACATATATATGCACATATATTTATATTTTAATCTTCTTTATTTTCTATCTTCTTTTGTTATCTATTTTGTCTAGTCTACATGTAAATACTGCTGTCAGAGGCCACGTATGTTTCCAAAGCAACACATCCTACAAAATTGGTAATCCATATGAGATTGTCTTTTTTTTTTTTTATAAAGTCTTGTTTATCTGACTCAAAATAGTATAACTAAAATACAGGCAGTTTGACCTTCAGTATGAAATACAGTACACTAAATCCACCAGTAAAACCTGTTACTGATAGAAAGGATAAAGGATAGCATCTTATTGCATCACTCAAGCTTTTTTGAACTGCCTTGCATTTTAACCACAGAATTTGTATTGTTTTTTTCCTCTGTGTATTTAATATTGTAAATCATAGTAAGCCAGGCATTTTGCCCCTAGTTATGATAGAGAAATATTACACCAAAACAAGGGATGTAAATATATGATGTTTTCTGCATTCTAGAGCTTTACAGGTCTTAGCATCAGATGGTTCTGTTTTAGCACTGCATTAGGTCATTAGGTTGTCTTCTGAATAGCTGTCTGCTGAAAAGTAAACTTAAAATCTCTGTATAGGATAGATGGTAATTAAAAAAAACTAGCTAGCTTTTATTTAGCAAGTTAAGAAGTTACATATATTTGCACTTGGGCAGAAGAATTCCACAGCTCTGTAAATTTGTGTGTACAGTACCTGGTGCTACACTGTAATCTGAATCATTCATGAATATAGTTCCTTCAGACTTGTATCTGTAAAACTGAGAGTAGAGTCTGGTCCTACTTTCTTTTGGAAATTTTGAATTTCAAGCCTGATATCTGCAAGTCCACCAACTCAGGTTTTTAAATTTCAGCATTAAGTTATATACCACTGTAAGTTAACTTCAAATGCCTCAGGATGCTCCATTAATATGGTTTGTGAGTATCCATTAAAAAAATAACACCATGCATGCAAATCCATCACAGCACTCCGAGTTTATAACCTGCTTCGGCCTGGGAGTATGAAAGGTTTGGGCCGAATATTATGCCTGTGTTCAAAGTAGTTGATATCCTGTAAAGACAAGAGGGTTAAAATAACTTCCTTTGGCCTATACATGCTTATTTCTAGTTAAAAAGTAGGTAATAAATGTTTGAAGTTGTAACCATGAAGTAACCATGTTTATTTGTACATTCCTGGTACATAGAAGACCATCACTTTAGTGCTGAGAAACTTTGAGAATAACAGGCAGTTAGAGAAGGATGAGAGGTAGAGTTGCTGCCCAACACGGGGCAAATTGTAGCTACCTGCAGTGCTGCTACTACAGAGTTGAGTGTAGAGTTTTCTGTGCTGGAAAAAAACTGCTTCAATTATCACCATTTTTTTGGATAATCAACAAACCCCTGATTATCAGCCAAAACAGCAAGAGCTGGACTTTTTAATTGAAAACAGAACAGATAGTGATATAACACAAATGAACGTGTATTATTATAAGGAGATACCAGTACTCACTTTTGCGATGAGTTAGGAATGAGACTCCTCAGTTGTCCATGAAGCGCGTCTTGAATATTGCCAGATGAATACAGCCCAATTGGAGAATTATAGGAGGAGCTCACTACCTGTCTTTTGTCATCAATATTTGCTGCTGCAACAAAAGGCTGGGCCCTTCTGTTGTGAGCTGTACCAATAGGCTTGAATTCCTGTACGTGATAGGCAGACAAAATACACAAAGCTACAATGCACACCAAAGCTAGTAATGAGTAAAACTGACAACATCAGTATTGTTAATCTCTGCATTTTTTACTTTTGCAACTTTGTTATTTCTTAACTGGTGCAAGCACACTATATTTTTCCATGAATTTTCTATTCACTACTTAAGCCATATACATTCAGAGACTATTTTGTGCTTCAGGGCAAGAAGAAGGTATTCCACACTGGTAAGTAGCATAAGACAAAATGGGAGGGATGAATATTATAGCAACCTGTTGTATCGTTCTCTATATTTTACAATGGTTAGGTTCATTGTTTAGAAACGTTTCACATATACTTAGTTAGCTTAATTACTTTGTTTTAGTGTTAATTTCTGACTTCTGCCTTTTTCCCCCCCCATATTGACTGGAAGTTGCAATGGTAAGATAGCACAGATCATTAGTATTTTAATGAGAAATATATATTAAATAAAATATATTTCAATGAGAATATATCTCTGCCAATTCTCTGGTTTGGCCTTGTTTTTGAGATGTGTATTTTGCATAGTGTTTAGACTTCCAAAGATTTAGGCCACCTAATAGCAAATCTTCAGAGGATGAAAGGTGAAGTGAGAACAGGACTTTCACACCTGCTGAGTCCTTTTTTATTCCTAACTTTTGAGTTCAAATCTCTGCTAGAAAATGTGATTGGGGTAATAGGAATACATCTACAATACTATATAGATATGTATACTGCAATAGACCATTTCTGTATTTATGTTGATATCACGCTGTGTCTTATGACTATAGAGAGTTTAAGTTCTGATACTCCTGAATGAGATTTATTCCAAATTGTACCTTAGGTACTGGAGCTTTTGGCTTAATCACTGTGTATAGTTTATGCTGTGCGTTTATTATCACATACTTTGAAATGATGACACATCAAACATCTTCAGTTTTAACATTACTCAGGTGCAATTGTGGTCTTTTGGTCATATCTTGCAAGTGATACCAACCAGTCTCCTTGTTCTGATAAATAAAATTTTAAACCAAGTTTGTATTTTTTTTTAAATGTAGAAATGCCCTTTTTAGATTACCTAACCTTTAGGAATGCTAGAAAAATTTCCAGTTGAAATAAAATACAACTTATTAGCAACAAGTGCAATATAATTTTAATACTGAAATCCGTGGAATAAATCAAGATAAAAAGAGCAGATTAGGTAAGCATGGACACATTTTTGACATCTGTAGGTTTTTATTTATTCCCCAAACATTATTGCCCTTTTATTTTATTTTTTTCAGAAAACACCAAGTCCCTGTTCAAAGATTTGGTGAATAATTTGTAAAAGTTCTGAATGCCTGAATGTGAATTGGCCCTGTAATTTTCATTTGAAAAATCTGAACACTTTTAGAAATATATTTAGGAACAAACCTTAAGAAAAGTCATGGTTATATAGAGTGTGCAGCCAGAAGATGCAAACAGTAAAAAGCAGCTTTATTAAATGGAAATGTTTAGCAGCATTACACTGGAAGAGATTACTGAAAGCAGCAATCAGATAAATGAGCACAGAAATTTTACTTGCAGTTCTTCATTTCTGTCTAGTAGAATTGGGTTGCTGTTGACAAAATGTATTAGTAAATGGAAGTAAGCTTCTACTGTTTAGGATCATGTTTACTTTATGAAAGATATTAATATAAAATGTTTTAAATTGGTTTAAATCCATGTATGATACAAAACAAACAAAAACAACCATGAACATTGTCATTTCACTGCCTGTTTAATTCTTGTTGACGAACAGCACAGAAGACATGGCACCATAATAGCATGTTTACAATATAACATCTCTGAAACAGGTATTTGCAGTTAGTTAAACTTAAATTCTTTTTTTTTTTTTTTTTAAGAAAAAAAAAAAAAACAGCCTCATCTATTCATATAAAATGTCAGTGAAAGAACATACAGCAAATAGTCCAGCTCTTGTGTTTATTGGATCTTATTGAATCTGTGAGAAGTCCTCCTTTAGTTCCAAAGCTAAATGAGAACTGCAGGTTGTTGAAATTCCTAAGCAGGAATATTTGATAATTACAGTATTTCATTTCTTAAAAATCTTTCTACTTGACCAATGTCCTTTTTGTTAGACTAATGCATTTTGCATTGAGATAGATATCAGCAACAGAATGAACATAGCCTCAAAAGTCTGCAGAAATGCTTCTAGCAATGCAACCAAGTGTTGGCGTTCCTTGAGGGTAATTGCCATGACAGTACACACGTGTTTACCTGTTGGAGGTAGTGGGGACTAAAATCATCATCTCCGAATGCTGTTACGTAAGATGGGCTAGATTCTCAAAACTACATTAGCATGACTATATGGTTTCAAAACTTGACTATAAGTGTTAATAGACTGTAAGCTTACTTTGTAGAATAGGGTTTTGGTTTGTTTGCATTTTTTATACTTTTCTATGTGTATAATATATATTTATATCTCCAAGGATATGTCTTTCATGGACAAAGGTCTAGTCACCCTTAACGAAGTGTTCAATAGCAAAGATTAAAGCAATGAAAAAAAAGTTAAAAAGTCCAAATAAAAGCAATTAAAGAAATATGGTGATGGAAACAAAATAATTTTATATGAGGTGAAAAAGGTAAATTAGAAAAAAAATTACAGGTCATAGCATTGTTTTACATTGACAATACATCAGGAAGGTACACATGAGCTTTTTTTTTTAATATAACTAATTTTAATAAGGTACACTGTCATTTACAATGATTTTTTAGTCCTAATTATATTATCTGAGACCTTATATTACTTTTATACAGAATATGAAGGGATTGTATTAGTAATACTTCAAGTAGTCTATTATTTCCTGTTATTCATCATGCTATAGGTTGCTCCAGGTTAACAAAATTAGGTGGTTGGTTTTTATGTGGGAACATGTAGTTTGCAAGATTGGCTCCTAATCAGCAGCTGTTGCTGGAAGTTATTTGCTGGGATTATTGTCTCTGTTTGCTCTATCCAGAGTAAAAATTAGGGAGACTTTTCTTGGTGTTTTGACAATTCCCTCTGTCAGTCTCCAAATGACTGTTTGGGGCTGCTCAGCCTAACGCAAAAGCTTTCCACTGTGTAAAGGTTCCTTGTTCCAGAGCTGCCCTGTGCACAGCATTAATTGTTTATCAGATTTCCTATAAACATCTGTAGAATACTTTCCATCTGTTGAAAGGAGACATTCTTTTGCCTTGTGTTGATATGGTGAACAACTTAAAGCATGTTTTACTGTCATTTATAACTGTTACTAGCTTGCAACTAATTATTATTATTTAACTTATTATAATTTATTATAGTAATTGAAACTAATCTATTATTATTTAGTTAGCTCCCAATGTATTTTAAATTAATGACTTTCCCCTCATGAAACTTTCTTAGCGAACTTGGCAAGAGTGAAAAATTCCATCTGCATTTATAACATCTGTGACCTTTTGGGTAATTCTAATTATTATATAAATGGAAGAAATGCTTTTTATAGAACTCGGTGATCTTCCATTTCTGCAGACCAACCAATATGTGCAATACTTTTGGATGAAAAAGATTTACATTTGAAGTAACACCTAATTGCTTTTGGATATTTATTTATTTATTTTGACTTGCCTGGGCTTCAAGGTTATTATTCATCATTGGACTGCAGCACACTCTAATGCGACTTACATGGCATATAATTATGCTGTAAATAGTCACCTGAGGTTAAAGAAACTTTCATGCTGAATTGTTTGCACTACTGGCACACACACTGATGGGTCTGGCTCTGAGACTAAATATGCAGTAAAATTAAGTGTAGAATTTCTGCAGTTATGGAAAAAAGGCATTTTTTTCCCCACATATAGATCAGAGAGATAAATGTTCTTGGATGGAAGAATTTAATCGAAAATGTAAATCATCCCTACAGTGGTTTAGGATATTTGTTTATTAGCATTGCTACTTTTCTGAGGCTTATTATGTATTGAATATATTCAGTACTCCTGATTTCCCGATAAAGGAAAGAGGTAGACATACACAAAATGGAGAGGTTCAGTATTTAAATCTAGGAAATATATATTTTTTAATTGCTCAATGGAGATTACTTTTCAGAAGGCTGCCAAATAGCACTTACTGAAGTCTTGTGATCTATTTGTAAGTAACTGCTCTTTTTAGGAATGCAGCTTTCATGCACAGGGATTACTGGATTACTGTCCTGTCATACATACCTACATGGCCTTTTGTACAGCTTTTGTAGTGACTTTGTTCCTCTGCTATTTCTTCTATGTATATCCTAGCTATTCCACCAAAAAACAAACAAAAAAACACCTCTTAAAATAGCTGTTTTGTTTTGTTTCTTCGTTACACTCTTACTGCTGAAGAGGGTGGATTGTTTCAGATGAACTTTGCTGTATCACTTAACACAAAGGTTCTAGTTTGCAAAGAGAGAGAACTGTAACACTGGAATGCCATATTCATATTTGGGAGTGCAACTGTGAAAACAGAACTGGTGGAAGCATTTATTATGTAGAATTTGTTCAAATGGAATCTGCTTTTTTTTTTTTCTTTAATTTTTTAAATTTTATTTTTGTGGGACAGCACTAAATAAACAGTTGGCATACTTGCTTTGATCCTGGCCTGCAACCAGAATGCTCTTTTCTCTTTCCCTCTTGAGACAATAGCAAATGTTCATGTAAGTAAAAGGAGGAATGACAAAGGAATAAAACACTAGTTGTAGACAACAGGTAGCTAATTAACTATTGAAAACATCTGCTCACAGCTCCTCACAAGGGACTGGCTGTGAGTTTGAAGAGAGAGGAGGATTTAAATGGATTGGAATTGCTTTTGCTGTTCAGAAGTGATGAATGTTTTGCTTATTGATCACTGAGTGGGTTTTGTACAATTTAGTAACTTTCAGTTCTGTGGTGTGGTACAAAAGCATATGGAGGTAAAGAGACCCAACATTAATAAATCTTCCTGTTTATGTACCTGTTACATCAAAAAGATTTTCTCTGATGTGATGGACAGATTGTTTTGGTGTTTGACATTTAGTCCTGAACTCATATGGTGAAGTCTCTAAAAGAGTTAAAGCATCTTAAACAGCATCAGAATAAAAGGAGCATTTTCTTATTTTTTCCCCCTGTAGTAGAACTATGGTGATGTGTGCAGTTTTAAAGAAAATGGGAATGTACTGTAAATTGGTAACATTTTGTTTCGGTTGCAGCTGAAAACCTAAAACATCTAGTCAGATAAAATTGTACATATATTATATATAGATGATACAGAAAGATATATGATGCCTATCATGTTTCATATTATCTTAAATTGGCAGATAACAGATGAAGTGGTGTTCAAAGAATTTTAATAACCATGAGTGAGATCATTTAGAGTGTAAAAAGATAAATGAAAATGGTTAGGTAAATTTTAAGAATTCATACCTGTGGTTCAGCTTCCAAGTTTATCTTGAAGGGATGTGCTTTGCCATCTTCTGAAACTTGCGGGGACCATAATTTAGTCTCTTTCCTAGAGAGATAGAAAGGCAGAAATTAACTTGAATTCCTGTATATTTGTATATTTCTGTGTAAAAGATAATGCAGTGTGGAAATTTGTAGTTTGTTCTATGCTTTGTTAATATTTTGACATAAAAATACTTAAACAGTTTATAGTGTACTGTACATAAACTGTATAAAAATGATCTATTTTAAAATTTGAAAAGTGCTATGAACAATGGAAAATAATTTAATGGTTAATGAAATGCAAAGACAAATTAGTCCCTTTATGACCAGGACAGACCAAGCTTTGTACAGTTTTGTTTTTCTTAGTGGTTGATAGGTTAATATTTTTCACAAATAAATTTATATATTAGTAATTTTCCTAAACCTCAGCAATATCAGTTTTTTTTTTTTTTTTTTTTTTTTTATGACTACAATATCCACATAAGGGCTAATTTTTCAATGCAGGAGGATTGCAGTCTTGGTTTGCAAAGTATACATACAATTGTAAATAAAACCTTCATAGGTGGTTCTTTCAGTTGCTTAAGCAGGGACAGCAAACATGCAAATATCTGCTACAATTCTGCCTTCACTGACAACAGGAAATTTGGTAGCTGATTTTGAAATGTTGTAATATTATTCTTAAACATTGATCTTGTGAGTACATAGCAGTACTGTTTGTTATATAAATCTAAATATTCAGCATATTCTTAAATATGCACATATTTCATACAGGCAATTACACTTACCATATTTTTAAATACTTGCTAAGTGGTATATTGCAATCTGTAACAGATTGATATACTGGCATTAAGCATAGGAACTTTTTATTCAGGACCAGAGCTCTAGTAACTAGACAATTCTCCTTCCAAGAAAAATACTCCTTTATTTGAAGAGGCATATTGTGGTCAGCTGTAACAAAATGCTGAGCCTACTGGACAGCATCAGGTTGGTCTGAGCAGGCTGATTCCTGGAGACAGCTGGGAAAGTACACCAGGTGATTCTGATGAAAGGCTGAGCAAAATCAGGAGATGTGAAGATGCAGGTTGTTGCTCTTGGTAGCTTTAGTGGAGAGAAATGGTTGTACAAAGTTTCTGGACTCCTGCGTTTTAGGTAAGAGAGTTTTTTTTTCTTCTTTTTCTTACATTGCTTGGAAAATCCTTGTGTTGTTTTTTTTTTTTTTTTTTAATTTATATATTGTATATTGTGACCATAAAGGAAGGCCTTAGGTCTCCCTTATTTGTTCCTCCTTGTGAAAGTGTGCTGTGACGTTGCTTTCCATAACTGGGAAGATATGTTAGCAGCTTTGCCTGTGCTTGAGGACAGGAGGCAATGATCAGCATCTGGAGCTGGGGCAGTGTCAGAGCAGAGCGGTTACTAAACAAGTGACAACTACCCAAGGACTCTGTTGTGGCACTTTCCAGCTCCTAATTTCCAAAGAATGTAAAGTGCTGTCTGTTTCTGACATCAAATGTAGGCTTTGTGACATCAGGGGAGGCAGTAAGTGGTCTGTTTGTAGCTCAGTGAAGGTGAAGCTGAGGGAAGCTGCTCCTGTGCTGGAGGGTGTGCTCTGGGGAATCTGGCTTGGTCTGTAGCTGGTGAGGTAGGTTGTAATTTTAAAGGTTTTGTGGAATTCTTAAAGCTCTTTTACCTAGTTAGGCTATATGATAGTTAGACTGTGTTAATCAGCTGGTTGGGCAGCATCAGGAGCAAGCAGATGTGCACACATACCTCTCTATTCTCAAGCATAGCTGATGTGCCGCTGCTTTAATTCTCTCCTGCGCGTCATTGTGTGTCATGTTCTCTGTGCTCAGGCCATCAATAGCCACAATAACATCACCAGGGCTCAGGTTGGCAGCTGAAGCCTTGCTTCCAGGTGTAATCTGAAAAACAAATTGTGACTGCTTACTTAAGTTGCATACATACCTTAAAAACTGAGAGAGAAAAACAAATGCCACCATGCTTCCCTGTTGTGATGGGGGTGGGTGTGTAAACAACTGTATGATTGCTCATAAACAAACAAACAAACAAAAAAAAAAACCAACACACAACAACTGTATTCTTAATTCTTCTGTTCCCTCTGTAGTTCCACTGTCAGCTTACCACTTAAATGCTGTACTCATCATAACTTCAAAGTAGATGAAAATTGTCTTCACGCTTCTGCGTTAAATAATTTCCACTCCAATTTGTGTAATTGCTTTAACTTGTCCTTGAATCTTCTGTCTCAGCTGCCAGTTCAGTTCTCTCTCCTGACTTCACGCAATAGCAGAATAGCACACTGCTTAACAGTTGTGCCACTTAATGCTCAGGTGCGTGACCTGCCATTGATGGGCAACATGCAAAACCATTCTTACTGTGTTTAAGGACAATTTACAGTAGCTACTGTATTTCCTGCTAGCTTGGCCTCTCCTCATAAATATGCTCATAATACTGAAAACATATATTTATTAATGTCTAATCCAGATCCCAAACTCCTTAAAGTGCTGAACTTTAAGTTCTGCTGCACCTGAGTAGCAGTGGCCCCGATCTTTCAAGGTGATCCATGTGGTGCAATTCATACCTCAGGGAAATGTGCCAACATCAGTGACATTCAGAGACATAGCCCTAAGGTTTTTTTTGTTTGATTTCATGAAATGAAATCAAAGTATATATGGAATAAAGTGTTAAGGTACCTTGAGCAGGAATCAAGAAAGTTACTCAGGTTCTAAGTCTGGGGTCTCCAAAACTGTCAGTTTTTAAAACTTCAACAGCTTTTAGCTCAAATAAGCCACATTGAGATGACATACGTAATGGTAGTAACAAATACATGGGTGAAGTGTGATCATGCTTCTCCCTGTAACCTGGAATGGCTTCTGACTTTGCCTAGCATGTTGTGGATATGCACGGGATGACAAACTGCAGGATGGTTCCATAACGTGTCAGAGCATTAGCAGCCAGACTGATATTCTAAATACATGTAGAAGAAGTGCTGCAGAGTTGCATTTGATAGGAAGGGACCAGGCTGTGCCTTGCAAGATCACGGTGTGATTTTGATAATTTGGGTACCTCAGCAATCCAGGTGATGCCGTTTCTTAAGGAACTTATTCATGATGTATGAAATGCAGATTGTGACTTCTTAGAACCATATTATGACCACAGTGTGTGTTGCTTGCCACTCCCTGCTTCGTGAAGTAGATCCTCCTGGTGCTTTCTGAAAATGTTAGCCTTGCTCTTCAGGACGTGTCTGTATGGCACATCTGTATCCTAGGTAACTCCAATTTGGATAAATACAAGGATATGTGTTGATAATCCTGATGTTGTTGGAGATAAAATAACTATTTAACCCCATGCAGGGCAATGTCTGTTGTGATGCTTTGAAGAAAAACTCTCATCATCTGTTTAATAGACTTATGAAACCTGTCATGACACACCTTCATAAATATTTCAAGCTCTGTGTTTTCTGAAGAGGTATGAATGTCTGCAGACAGAGGCTAAATATAAAACTGAGTTAATATAAACACTTCCATTGTGATCTGTAAATGTTTATAGTAAGACAGAATTTAAATATAGAGTTGATATTTTACCATTCCTTCCAACCTCTACAAGCTTTAATTTTCTGTAACTCTATTCAATATTAAAGTCTAGGATGGCATTCCTCTAAATGCCTAGCCCCAAATCTTCTGTTCAGTACAGACTGAAATTAGTCAGTTTTATTAAGACTGGGGTTTTGATCAGTTCCCCTTACCTAATTTCTTTGCATCTATGTGAAGTCCCAAGGATTTTAAGGAAAGTTTTCCTGATTTCTCGTTAGATTCTACTAGGGTCAAAAATCAAGCAACTAACTGAATGCATCTATTTTTAGTCCCTTCCTGGTCTCCTTCCCTCCCAGTGATTGGGACCTGCTGTGGTTTTTGCATTTGCTTGGAACAGTCAAGACAATTGCCTTGCTTGGGAAATTGCAGATGAATTTTTGAGATGACATCTGTTCTTTAGACAGGTGTAAGATGATCTCTTGTGTTGTCTGTCTCTCAGACAAGTCCTGGTAAAAGCTCCTTATTGTTGAGCAGGGGCTATAGCCAACCAAACTTACAGCTGTCCTATTATTTTTTTTCAAAATATTTTAAAATGGTTTCTATTTATTGTTTTAATGGCTAATAATACTTCTTGTCAGAACAGTTAAGGCAAATGTGAATGGAGGGCTGGTGATACCTTATATGAAAGGAAAATCTAGGCTGTAAAGAGCAAGGTGTTTGAATCCTGCAAAATATTCACCAGCTCTTAAGAGCTACAGCATTAATACTTATTTAAGGATTCTTCTAAATGTATACTGTGATAGCAAATATATTAATATGAAACAAATCTACCATTAAATTTTTTGGTAGATAGACTAAATGTCTAACAGACTAAACAGACTTAAATGTCCTCTCTCATATATATATGTATGTATATAATTTCATAGATCTACTTATAATGTGATTTTTGAGCATTGAGATAATTTGCTAGAAGCCAGTGGCTTATGTCTTGTGAGGCATTTGGTGGGTATGAGTCAATTGTAAAATCATTTATTCTTTAGAAAGCTACATTTATAGTAACGTCCTTTGTTACTACAGTTTTAAACTTCATTGTACTTAATCTAAACACAGGGAAAATACAAACCAGACACTGCTAAAATATTTTTCATTAGAGATAATGGAAACTATTTTTCTTTTAGAGGCCCATAAAAGGCAATGAAGGCCCCAAAATATCCAGAGATTTTCTTTCTTTTTTTTTTTTTTTTTCTTATTCAGTTTCTTTTTTTTGGTTTGTCTAAAGGTTGTGCTACGTCTGATGAATATTTGTTCTGAAGTTACATAAAGTCAAGTAATACCATTCTCTTTTGCTTACTTTTAAAATAAGTAATGTTTTATGCTTGTATGCATCTGGACTAAGTGTTTAAATGAAACTAACTTTTACTGGTATAATATGTGAGGGGTTTGTGCTTAAACTTTCTGAAGACTCCTGTTTGGAAGCATATTTACTGCAAGGCATCACCAGCGGTATCCATCCTTCAAGGCTCTTGACGTTTATTTAATACCAGACATAGTGTATATATTGAGTCATAGTGCAGGGCTTGGGGGGGGGGAGGAGGCATGGGTGATTTGGAGGCTCATGCAACATGCACTTGGTGTGTTAGGTACTGAAAAGCAGCAAGAATACAGGGAAGATAATAATTCTCATCTTTGTGCTGAATACTGACTTTCAAAATATGAAAAATATCAATTTTTAAAAATATCAAATTATTTTTAAGGCCATTAGGTGGACCTGTATCTGTAGATGTATACAGGTATCTGTAGATACCTGTAGACTTTTACATGCTACATGCATCAAGTAATTAGTTTCTTAAATAAATTCCAATTAATAGTTCAAAATCCATGGGAAAAATGAAGGCTCAGGCTCTTGCGGCCCTTTAGTGGTGTGTGTGTAATAGAAATTGTCTGTTACTAAATATGGCAGAAAGCACTGAAGAATTCTCTCCTGCATATTCAGGATTAGATAACTTTAGATAATTCCCTGATTCAACATTCATGGAAGTGAAAACTTTTGCAGATAAAAACAGGTGCCGTTGCCTTCCTTGTCAACATGCAGATTTTACTGTAATTAAATAAGGGTCAGATCAATCTTGTGAAGTTGGCACAAAGCACACGATGTACAAGACACGAGGAGCTCCTGCCCAGTGCCTTCTCCCCCAGTAAGTGTACAGGACGGCTGTGGAAATGGTAGAGCTAGGCTCTGGCCTCCAGGAGGCTCAGGACTTATTTTCTCATCTTACTGCCCGGGGAAACGATGCCAGAGTTTGCCTGCTGTCAAGGCACTCGATTTTAATTTTTGAGGCATGAGTAGAAAATGCACTTAATCTCCTTTAGACCAATAAAGCAATCCTAGAAAGACAGATAAAGCTTGTAAAAACACTTCATTTTCAGCTAGCTCTCCTCAGAACTAGCAACTCCTTGCTCATCTGCTCGCAGTTTTTTCTTTGCATCTTTGAGATGGAGGAAAACTAAAGGGCTAACATTTGCAACAGCTAGAAAATGCAATAAACAGCAGGGAAATGGAAAGGTACGTACCCTGGTTATGATCAAGGGTTGGTTAAAGTCTATTCCTCCCGAGAGCCTGAATCCCCAGGGTGCTGGTCCTTGGAGAACAACGTTCTGGGGCATCGTGGTTGTGTGTCCCGGGGCTCTCCCGCTCCTTTTTCCTGTAGGTTGTGGGGAGGTGGGTGCTGCTGGCAGGGCACCTGCTGGACGGGTCACCCCACAGCTGCGGGCGCTGGGCTTTATCCCTGCTCCTCGGGTGACGTCAGCCAGCCCCTCGGCTTCTCCACCCACAGAGGGGAGTATCAGGCTCGGACAAATAAAGCCTGAGCGCTGGAAAGTTTACAAGTTCATCAGCTTCATCTGCTGCTTCAGCGTCCCCCTCGGCCCGAAAGTCAGCCAGCTTCAGGATGTGAGCTTCTGGCTTCTTAAGGCAGCCCCCTTCCCACTTGTATAGGGCTGGTGCTCTCCTGAGCTGTGCAGCACGCTGCTCTGACTGTGTGCGTGATTCTGCTTTGTGTAAACAAACACGAGGAGATTTCCCTCTCGAGCTGTTGTTTCACAACTTGTCTTACTTGTAACGCAATAGTTCACTGCAGCGAAACGTCCCCCCAGCCCTTCAGCTGAGTGTTTCAGCTGCAGTTACTTGAGAGCACAGCACGCACTAACTCGAATGGCTTGAAAAACTCTGGACCGATGTCATGCATGTTTCTCATTCTGAGGGAGAGAAATGCCGTATTAGTTGATGATGCCTCTGCTTTTCATAGAAATCTCGGTGTTTTGTAAGACAGCTCCAGACACCTTCTGCTGGTTGTGTTAGTGAATAAGCGCTCTGTGCTCTTTCTGGTTTTCTTGCATCAGCTCATTCAGCTTTATTCTGACTTCTGTACCCCTTTTATATTGCTCCAAAAGAGAGAGGGAGTTCTGACGTGATGGTGTCTGTGTTCACTCACTTTCTTATCATTCTGTTAGAGTTTTCCACTTCTGTGTGCTATTACCAAAGTTAATTGTGTGTGTATAATGTTCTCAAGCATCTCTTGAAGTTTGGCCTTTAAGGTCACTATCTACAGCTCTAATCAGGCAGAGCTCAGAGCTGCTTTTTTTTTTTTTTTTCCCCTTTCCCATGAATGAGTCAATAGTAAGTCAGTGAGAGAGCTTGGAAAGAACAAAAACTGAGGAGAATATGTGTTTTGGTGTAACATGTCATGTTTTCTACACTTCAGGAAAGTGTTTTTTTTTTTTTTTTTTTTTTTTTTTTTTTTTTTTAATGGCTGTTGTTTCATATGGCAGATGTCAAACAAAGGAGGTAAAACTCTGTGCATTTGCCTTTCCTACTGCCTGTAGCCTGCATAGAGGGGAGTCTGATGGACAAGAGAGTAGTGAGATAGGCATGAATCTGTATTTTATTCTTTCATATAATTTATGTTATGGGCCACGTGTTTATCTGTATATGTCAATATAAAATTGGCTTCCACCCCTTACTCCTCTGACTTGCTGAATGTCCTTATCTGTGTCTACTGATAACGTCTATATAGTGAAAGTCCTTCTCACTAAGATATCTTCATATCTTGAGTGTGTGGTGTTTTTTCGTTTGTTTTGTTTTGTTCCCTGAGGACTATGAAAGTTAGCCTTGGAATTTTCTTCTGTGGTATTTGCCCTTTATTCATGGCTTGCTAGTAGATAGGAGCGTATGTTGTGAGGGTTTGCACTGTGTTCTTGTCCAGAATATGCTCTAACAATATGAAAGGCCTTTGAAATATTTTGAACCGTGAGTGGAACAAGAGAAATGGCAGTACCTGTCTCAAAAACAAACAAACAAAAAAACAACCTGAGAGAACAGACCCATATCAGAAAGCTTGTGGCTTGACAGCTGCCATGAGCTTGGGGGAGAGGTTAGCTTATGCTAAGGAACATAGGCACATTCAAAGAAATAGAGTAAGGCAGGTATTTAGTTCAGGGACATATCAATCTCTGTGGCTAAAATATTTTGTATGTTTTAAAGTTTTGAAAAAAACTCTCATTGCTTGTGACCAGTGTATATACCCTGATATGTTCTGACACGGTTCAATATGTGCCTTCAATATACTGATGCTCTGCTTCCACGGTTCATCCTGCCACGTTTCATTATGTGTTTAATGTCAGAATTTATCGCTGTTTAGTACTTCAGTTTCTTTTTCCTTCCTCTCCAATACTGGTGTTGAGTGAAAACACTCCAATGTTTGGTATACCCTTCACCCCTTCTTTTCCTAGTGAATCCTGTAATGTCTCTTTGTTGCTGGGAATGTATAGCATGTTAGATGGACTCATTTTAAGAGTTCCTTCTTGTGCAATTTGCCTTTTAATTTTTCTTGAGTACTGGCAAGCTCAAATAATGAGTCATGCAGTCCTCTTTGATAGAAAAGGAACAAGAAATGTAAGAATTTCCGTATCAGATTAAACCCATGTTCAGACTCTCAGTTTCCAGTGCCAAAAACTAGATACTTGTATAATAACTGGTTCATTTGAGATGTGTCTTCCAAATTCCTGATAGTAAGTTATTGGGTTAGATCTTAATATTTAAGCTTACTTTATTTTTGTTATTTCATAAATCCCATTTAAATCCTGCTATGTGTTCTGACTGCTGGTGAAGTAACTACGGGGTGGTTATCTGATCATCTGGGGACAGCTGTTAGTTGGTGAAAACAGCTTCAGATGGCTGAAGTGCCCATCAGGTTTGTTCTTGCCTCTTCGCTATACTGCGATCTGCTTTTGCACCCCTTCCCAACTTAATATATATGTGTAGGTGGAGGGCAGGTATAACCTTTTACTAGGCAGGTAATTGCTCTTAACTGCAGTGGAAGTTATATGCCCAGGTGAGACTGAGCTATGGCTTAAAGATTTTCATTTTTTTTTCCTACCTTGTTTAATGGAAGAGTGACTTGCTCTCCAAGGTGCTGCTGTTCAGATGGCAACTGTTAGATCCTGTTTTATTGATGCATCACTGGTTCAGCTTTAAGCCTGGGCACTCTCTTTTTCCTATAATTCTCTTTCTCTCTCAAAAGGCAATATTATATTGATTGATACATGTGACATAAGGCTGTTTCCTAGTTTCCTTTCAGTGGCTGCTTTTAAGAAAGCCTTTCACCTATTTACAGAACGTGTATACATTTTTATCTCTCTGAAGGTCTTCTGTTGTTTTTCACACTGGACCAAGATGATCAGCTGAGCTGGGTTGAAGCAAAAGCCTTTTTTTCCACGTATTAGAGGTATATCCTAGAAGTGAAATAAAGGCTGTTTTCTTCCCCTCTGTTGGGTTTAAAGGATCTTACCCAGAAGAATATTGTCATGGCACAGGCTTTGCTAAAGATACTGAGCAGCTTTTAAATAAGCAGATCTTGAAATTAAAAGTTCATTGTAATGAAATCATATGAAACGGGAAGATGAATCTCCCAAGTTAATGACAGTACACATTTCAAACAACATACCCAGGTGTAACTCTGCTCGTTATTTTGGCTTTCATAATAGTTCTAGCTATGGAAATGGATTTTTGTAAATACATAGTAGTGACATTTTTAGTTTTATTTTATTGCGCTGTTGAAGCGTCCATTTAAGAAAACAATTTATTTTAATACTTCTTGTTTCATTATAGTATAAGATCATAGCTGTTAAGATCATAGCTGTTGAAGCTTTTCTAACCTGCAAATACACGTCTTCTGAATTTCATGCCTGTGCCGTGAATTTACGCACAGAGTAGCCTTCACTGATTGCTTCGTAGTGTGACTAACCATAACGTTTGAAGCAGACTTTTGCTGTCTGTAGATTAGCATTTCATTTGATATTTGTGCCAAATGTTATATTTCTACTCAATGCAATCTAAAAATGCACAACTCCACATCTAATTATTTTTACTGAACCAGAAACAAGAATCCCAGCTGTGTTGACGTTACTCCTATCACTCAATTCTTCGAGATCCTTGGAGTGGGGTCAAAAATTAGGCATCAGAATAGCAGCAAGATGTGCAAACTCATTGTTGCATGCTATGCCACCTCACTAGTTTTGGACAATCAAATCCATGTCAGAATATTGGGTGTCAGCTTCCCTTTTCTTTACCAGTGCATCCCTGCCTAGATTGGAAGGAAGTCTTTTTCTGGCTAAGTACCACAGTTTGTGTTGACAAACAAGTTATTAATAGCATTTCATTTCTCTTTAGTAATAAAAAATACCAATATTTGACGGTGATTCATCCTCCTGTAAAATCACAGAATGCTCTGTTGCAGGCTGCAGAGCCAGAATAAACCCTGGCAGAAGCAGAAATGAACAAACTCCTCTGGCTCTGCATTTTAAGCCAGAAGTCTGCTAAACCTCCTGTCCTATCTTGGAGCTTAGTCTCTGTAACGTGTACTGAACTGAACCTCTTTTTGTGAAGGTTAGACAGGAACAGCCTAGGAAACTAAGCGGAGCTTAAAAACTCCCTTGCCCAGGTGGAACAGTCTGCAATCAGACTGGCTCTCCAGGGGTGGAAGGCCAGAAAATTCCCTACTGCATGGCCTGACTTCTATTTTGAAACACATGTGTACATAGGAAATCTACTTATAATAAATGCTAGTTATTTTTAAATGATTTCCCAAGCTGTTCATGTACAGTTTAGAGTTATTTCTAAGTGCCTCATAAGGAGCAGGGATAGTTAATAGCTTGAATCCCAATGAAATTTCTGTTATCAGCTTTTGGTTGGTGGATGTCTAGTACACTAGCAGTACCCTTCATTTTCCATGGCGAAGGAGAAATACTCTGTCATTTTCCTAGCTGGTATGAAAAGGATCTCTGTTATTTTCCTCACACCCCTGGCAAAGAGAGGAGGAGTGGGACTCTGGTACTGTACCCCTGTTCCAGGCGTTAGCTGGGAAAGCCACGTGAGGTGGAGAAGGGCATTTCTACATGTCCTCCCTTACCCCCAGCTTTGTGGTTACTGTGAAATGTAGATTTAGCTCAACTGTCCTCTCATTTCAAGATTTTGTTCATCATTCTCTCATGGCTCTGATACATCTCTCTGCTGATCAGGTGCTGAGTAGCAAGCTGCCACTGATGAGCACCTTCTCAAGTTTTCTGTCTGTAGGCTCATTAAGCCAGGAACACATTGTCTGGTATTTCCGTTCTCATTAATTTCTTTAAAAAGGTAATAAATTTGTTCTGAAAGTAATGGAAAAAAATGAAAACAAAGGCTTAAGCCTACTTTCTCCAAGAAGCTTCCTAGTTAGTGAGTGGGGAGTAAAGATCTCATCTAAATTAACAAGCAAATAAGTGGAAAGTAAATTTTTATTAAATATTAATAATCTTAAATATTAATCTTAAATATTTTGGAACTCTACTTCATAAACTCCTAAGCAAGTTGAAAGAAGAAATTGAAAACTTCTATTCTTAAAGCCTTCTGTTTGTTTGTTTGTTTGTTTGTTTTTTTTTTATCTTATCTGAAACTTATGCACTGATTTTCTTGTTTGCATTTCATTTTTTTCATTTTTAAAAAAAGGTGCAACGGAGGATTTGGAGGCATAACTTGACTGGTGTTTAAAAAAAACACACAAACAAACTAAAAACTAAAGACACTTTGAATAGAATGAGATGCTTGCATCACATTAAGGCATTGAAGTACCCCTCAGCTTCATTTTGGAAACTGTTTTGCAAAATAACATATACACATTGAATTTCCATCTGTGTTCTTATGATTCCAGCTACCACATTACCTGAGATGTTTCTATCACCATATTTCTACCGTGTCTCTGTCTGTCTCACAAGGGTTAGACATTGTTATGACTTGAGAAGAAATTTCTTGTCCTTTATTGCTTTCTTTGTGAGCCTGATGTAATGTCAGCTCGTATCGTAACTATGATTCCTGGCCAAAAAGTAAGTTGCAAAACACTTCTCAATTTTCATGCCTAATTACTGCACTTCTCCAATTTCATGCTTCATTACTTTTATGAGAGCTGAATGTTTTCTGTGAGGATGTTGTGTATGGAACAGGGTTTGTCCTTCTGTGCTGACAGCCAGCAGAAGTTTTGGGGGAGAATCCTAAGGACTGGGACTGCAGGGCGACTGTGAGAAGGGAGTTGTTTTTTTCCTTTCAGCTCATTCAGTCATCAGTGGTTCTGCTCCCTTTAATAGCTAGCATCAAACGTCACCTTCAAATTTGGCAAGCTGATCCCTTACTTGGGTTAAAGTTAAAGCCTATTTTGGCACTGGGAACTGAAAGAGCTCATTCCAGAAGAGTAAAGTTGGAAAGAAGTTAGCAGGGCTGCCTGCCAGTGCAGCAGATCAGTCCAGTATGCTTCATGCTGACTCTTAGATATATAACTTTTCTTAAACACCATAAAGTAGCTGTTAAACAACTATCTGATGTGCTTGCCATTAAGCATAATCTGAACAAATAGCACATAAAAAATGTTAGATTTATGAAATCCCGTTCGTGGTACTTATTATAGGACTGCGTTCAGGCAAAGAGTTGAAATACTTCATTAGGTGTGTAATGACATGTATCAATGAGAACCATAACATAATTTTTAAGAAACCCAGTACTACCTTTAAGATTCACTTTTTATTTCTAAAATAGTCTCATTTCTTGATTTCTATGTATGTTTGAGTTTAGATGTCATTTTTGTTCTTTCCTCCCCCCCTACATGGTAACTCTGACCTCCTTAATTTTTCCAGAGGGAAGCTTATCATCCTCATTAAAGGGATGGCAACGAGGTATCCCTCCTGTTCTTTCTAAACAATATGGGTAAAACGCGAGTTACTACTAGACTGTTCCTAATGGCTGGTGGCGATCCCTTCAGTTGGGCTCCTCTCTGGCAGTGGCCACAGGGAGGCATGCACGTGGCAGCGTGCACGTTGACTCCTGTACACTGCTAACAGCCTGGTGTTGGGGCCTTGCCTGTGGCCCTGGTAGAAGTGGATGGGAATGCTTTTTGGGGGCCTTATTACTGTTTGTCTGGGGCCTTTTGCAGTAGTCAGGGTAGTTTCTTCACCCCAAACATCTTGAGAGGGCAAAGACTGCAGTGTTGGCTATGGTTATGTCTTTTTTTTTTTGGGGGGGGGGGGGGGGGGGTGCATGGGCTGACAGCTGGAGGGGTGCCTGCATGTAGGCCAAAATCAACTTAACAGGATGCCAGTGGTAGCTAACTGTATGTCTCGTGCTGCCTTACGTGACACAAGCCAAGCGTTGGCAACGCAAACAAGGCTGGGTGGCTGTCTTTCTGAGGGAAGTACAGTGATGAAAGGCAGGGGAACAGTCAACAGAAGTGACAGAAGGAATGTTAGCTTTTTGGGAGCAGGGTACGTTAATCTGTAGTTCGTTAGTTTGTGAAATGGCATTAGTTGTAGATCCTCAGTGGCTGTTGTCTGCCAGTGTTTCAGATGTACCCAGTCAGCTCCTGCTGGGTACATCTTACTAAGGTGTTGCATCTTCTCAACTTCCTTTTTTTTGGGGACATGCATTTTGTCATTGTTATCCTAGTGTCAGTCACGGTATGCGACCTACTGTGTGCAGAGTCTAAATCGGGCACAGGATGCTGTGCTATGCTAGGCTAACTCATAGGAATATATATTGTAATTTTAAAAGTGTGGTCTTTAAAGAAGAGCAACTACAGGTCCAACAGAATTAGCCCTCATCTACTTCTTAACTAAACAAGATTAAAAGGCAAATTATAGGAAGAGGAATATTTGTGTGGACGTTGCCTGTGCTGCTACTTGAGAAGGAGCTGACTGATCTGCAGCCCTTCATGGGACAAAAATTCTAGACAACTTTGCAAGGTTCAAGACTAGGAACAGATCTACAGTATAATTTGTGTTGACTAGAGAAATCCCTCAGGCATGAGATGGTAACAGTGTTTCTCTAAGAAAAAACACTTTTTGAGGGGATTAATAAAATATTTCTTTTAGTTCTTACTGGACGATAAGAGAAACCTTGGAGTGGTGAGGTTTCTGCCAACTTCCATGAAAATCAAGTGCATGTGTCTAAGTGTGTTTGTGCATTTTCTCTCTGTGGAAACAAGCCTGTGTATGCTTTCCCCCTTCTGATTTATTTTTGTTGGTAAAAGTTTATATCTGGAAAAAGAATGAGAACTGAAGTGTCAAGGAAAGAACAGTGATTTCTTGGTAATCAAGAAAACGCCTATGTCTGTATGACTGCGATTTGTACTTCATTCATTAGTTACAGCCTTCATCTAGATGATCTTTAAATCGGATTTCCTTTTTTTCAGTTGTTCCCTATATTTTTTTTAAAAGTATTATTCTACCTCAGACATTAAGAATGGCCTCCATGGTAAATAATGGGTTGAAAAATTCTGCTGCTAGCTACAGAGTGCCTTTATGGAAGAGAAAAGCAAGGCAGGGAGCAAAATTGCCCATCCTGTATGGGGCTCCTTATTTTCTTCTTAAATTTCTCCCAGTTTTGATATGTCTGTGGTCTCCCAAGAGATGAGATTTTGTACACAAACAACTGATGAGCTCACAAGTAAGGACAACAATACAGCTCTTTGGGGTCCAAGTGCCAAACCCTCCAAATATTTTCTCTAAGAGACCAGCATTAAAAAAAAAAAAATCAATTGTCATCTTATGTTCCATAAACTACTGTATTTTATATCTGTTTTTCTTTCGTCCTGTGGCTTGGGTTTAGCATTATAGCAGCAGTTGCTATGGCAGAGTTGGCCGTGTTTACCGGGTCATGACAAACAGCAACAGCTGAAAGACAAATACGGCACTCAGTTTTAAGTATGAGGTGGGACGGGAGCCAGAGATCAGCAGCCTCAGATTGTAGCTAGCCACAAAGCTGGATCCTACAGTCCTGACGTGTGCTGCTCTTACTCGGGCTTAATTCTAAAATTAAGCTCATACGTGAACTCTTTTCCTAGTTTTAATCTTGGTTTATTTCTGCACATTGAAAGGACACCATTAACTTGTGCACAGACATAAGTTTCTTAACAGCAAGAGAAAATGCCAAATGAGTGTAATTAATTATGCTTCTCACACCTTCCCTGATTGTACCTTTTTCCTTGCCTTTATTCAGTAAATTTAGGAGCAAGAGTACGGCTTTCAGAAAATGGTTGGAAAAAATGGCTTTATTGTGAGAGAGGATTTAACTGTATCAGGGGCAAACCTAACAGAAACATAGCTATGACAAACGTCTCAGTTTTATTGAAGAGTATTTACTGCATCTGAAATAGCTACTGTGGAAACTGTCGGGTGTATATATGCAAACACAGAGTCTTAAAACTAGCATTTATACATCTCCTATTGCTGTACTCTGGCATGTGTGGAGTTAAGATTCATACTGTAGTTGAGAACTTTAGCTCTTGAAGTTTTCTAGTAGTGTAGAAATCCAGGACAAAAATTGAGGGTAATCTTTCCGTAGGGATTACCCTCGAAGGGAAATTCTCTCTCTACAATGTGAAGACAGGTAAATCAGCATGTAGAACAAGTGCCTTTAAACGCAAGTAAATCCCTTCTTCCTCACAATCCTTCCCCCTTCTGATAAAAAATATCAAAGTTCAGGAAACTCAAAAACACAAAGTGTCCCTGGAGGTTGGATTTTCTTCTTGCCTGCCCGTCACATCTCAGCAATTTCTGTTTTGCATTTTCCAGACCTTAAAAATGACTTGCCAAAGTCTTCCCATGTGAGAGAATGTCAGGATGTTTTACCTCAGCACCTCCTAACCAACATTAATCATGTGCTGCATAAGGTGTTAGTTAGCACGTATTTTATGGCCTGCTGCAGGAGGCATCTTCCATCTGTGGAAGTTTTGGGTTTTAGGTAATGATGACCAAGCTGCTTGGTCAGGTTAATGGTTTGACGATGATTCTGAAGGTCTCTTCCAATGTAGATGACTCTGTGATAGCATGCTGCAGGTAGTGCCCTTAGATGTCTGGATTAGGTGATGCAAGAGGTAGAGTGTAACCTTGAATGGGTTAAAACAGATTTCTCGTGTCTTCCAGTTGTAAAATGGCTCCTCCTTCCATGCCTTGCTGTCTTGCCTTCAGCAATCCTCTCGGGGTCAATAGGAAGAGGAGGAGTGGGAGAACAGAAGGGAGTAGTGGCTGATGCCCTTCTGAGCGGGCAGTAGGAGGCCTGCCGAGCCTGGAGGATCTCAGTCGGGTTGCCTTCTGTTGAAGTTGCTACAGCAGTTTGTCTTCCCCTGTTGGTCTCACTGTCTTAGCTGTCTAGCCTGATCTGGCTTCAACAGTTGCCTTTCTAAGACTTTCCTGGGCAAGATCATTAGTGGAGGCGCTGGGTACATGTGGTGAAGGAAGTGGCTGAGACGCACTACGTTAACTAGGCCATGTATCTGATCTGCAGGGCTTCCAGCAGCTCTCCCTGCTCTTGTCTGCCTCTGCTTCCCAAATGGACTGCTCTTTCTCCATGGGTAATCACCCTGCCATCCCCCTTTTGGGTGTTTTTTCTTCCCCCCCGCCCCCAGGCATACTTAGAGGCACAGATATTTGAGCAATGCAGGTTACCTGAGGTACAGCATGTGCCTGTGAAAATATCTGTGAGTGGCAGAGCTTAATCTAGTGACTTTCATCTGTATTAAAGTGATGGTTCAGACCTTAAAGGACCAAGGTTCAGACCTTAAAGGACAGGTCAGCTGCAGGGGGCTGAATCCTGGCTCAAACTGCTCGGTTTGTGGCCATGCAATGAGATAGGGGAGCAAAGAAAGAGCATGTTGCAAAAAATGAAGAGAGCTTGGATAGGAAGCAGTGCTTTAAGGTGCTGCCATGTATCAGTGATTTTTGCTACTAGAAAGTCAGGCTTTTTTAACAGCTTAAAACCCATTGGTTTTAAAATTAAAACTGTAATGATCAGAAATTATTATTGGATGCTGACATAGATTCAGGCCAATACTTTTTTCTGACTATTGCTTTTTAGAGCTCCCTTTGACTTAAATTATAGGTGCAAAAATCTTGTACCCCTCTTCAGGAGTCTGCTTGCTTCAGAACATAGGTGTGGATTAGTTGGTGGCTAGCAAGATGTGTGGCTTTTTTTTTTTTTTTGAGTCCTAGATGTTTTCCTATGGTCTTGGTGGGATATGACTTCAGTACTTCAGACTGTGTGTAGTGTTGCTTTGAGCCTTATACCTCAGAGCTGGCTCTGCCGGTAGCAGGTGAAGAGCATCTATAAATAGTGCACAGAGCTCTTCAATGGCATGTACGTGTTGCCCTCTACTACCTTAGGCATTTTGAACGCATTAATTTGTTCTCTTCTGTGGTTTAAGGGGGGGAAGGGCTGATGCTCACCTGTTCAAGTATTTCGCATTACATGTAGAAAAACACCTATCTATAACAGATGAATCAGTGGTGCTGTAAGAAAAGCCTTTAGCAGGTCCTGAGCCAAGGCAGTATTTGTACATGTTTCACGTTACAGTTGCGAGCGATAACCCCAGACCAGGAGCTGGGAAGCATCAGCTGGGGCACTGCATGCTCTGGGTGTATCTGGCAAATTGCTGCTGCCATGTGTCCGCCCCCCCAGAACGATGTGTTCAGGCCCCCAGTGCTTCATGCCCGCAGAGCTGGTTTCAGCTGCACGCTCAGCTCAGTCCTGGTGGGGGTAAAGTATCAAGAGTCACTGCGTGCAACTGTGGTAATTCTTCACTGGTGGAAACAGAAATAATGACATTATTCCTGTGTTATTTTTTAAAGTGGATCACTTTTTTTTTTTTTTTTTCTTCTGATGGATGGAAAATGTAGGAGGATTGCTGTGCTATGCATGCATGTGGGTGATGAAATCATGGCTTCAAAGTTTATTCGTGTTGGCAGCAAGAAACAAGTTGCTGAGCATCTCTTCTGAGGATAAACCTAGCAACGCATTTCTGGTCGTCAGTCAACACTTTTTTTTTTTTTTTTTTTTTTTCTCCTTCTTCTTCCCCCTGTGGTGTCACTTGTGATGTAATGGCACTGCTGCAGTGGAACCCTCCATGCACTAGCTCTGCAATTAGATATGACGTCCCTGTGCAAGGGCTGCTTGGCATTAGAGCTATTTTAGCACGCATGCTTTCTACTTTCTGGTAATATTAAATAGTGCGTTACAGAGCTTTGCTCCTTCCCGATGACTCTTAAAGAAGCAGAATTTAAATATAATACTAGAAGGCACAATTCTGTAGTGCTTTATTTTATATATGGCATTCATATTGATGCAAATGAAACAAGAGTTGGGAATTATGGGTGCAGAGCTGCTAAAGAATTAAAGTGCCCAATATTAACCAACAAGATTAAACCAAAAATCACACCTGCAGTATTTTTCAGGCTCTTCCATGGTTTCATCACTGCACATTAACCTGGAAACTTCTGTTTTTCTTTTTCTGTTTTGGAGTGACAAAAATACATGAGTAAGAGACCATATGTCACCAGCATTGCTTTCTTTGGCCTAAGTAGCTTGTGAATCAAAGACGTGCAAGCAGGATTTCATTCAGTTTTCTGTTTCCCTTTCAGTGAATGTTATCATATTCCGGGTAGATAAATAGAAAAAATACCAGTAATTTTCAAAGGAATGTGATTTCACTGTAATGACGAGAATGATAAATACTACTGGTCAGTTTTGGCTAGGACTTAAAGACTTAATGATCACACTAATTGGGACTGATAAAACTAAAAAGCGTTTCTTTTTGCATCCAGTCAAATAAATAGCATGGTGTTTGATACCTGTAGATCTGAAAACCTTCTTAGATATCTCCCCTGTTTACTGTATGTGGATGAGGCACCAATTGCTACCTATCAGTCTGGCAACTACTGGTTCTGTAAAATGTGTGGATTCAAGTTTGGATCTGATTGATACTTACTGGATGTAGCAAGGGATTATGCTGTATAAACATATTGAAAGGGCCAATAATTCAATTATTAAACGTGCTGTTGCAGCTTTGGAGTCACATAAAATTTGACTCCAGGTTAACTTGCCAATTAGATACTAGAGAAGGGTTCCTACTGTCTGCTGTGCCCTGTAGCGGGGGCAGTTACAGAAGGGGTTTCTGATCTCTGCCAGTACTCATAGTTTTTGATATAACAAAACCAACACAAAACAGACATTCAGTTGCTTCAGTGCTCCTTTCTTGGGCAATTTTCTTTCCAAACTAACATAGAAATTGTATTACCAATACAGTCTTGAGGAAAATTCAGGATCTATTGACTTCAGTGGAGTTTGCTGTTAACTGGAGCAAAGCCAGGGTCTCCCTTACAGCATTTATAGTTACATGGTGAATATACTTAGCAATGGCCTGAGGTCTTTCTAGAGCTGCTTACTTCATAATTCTAGCTTCATGTTAGCTCGTGCATTGCTTTCTCGAACCTACAGGAAGCACCTTGTGTTCCTGCCACGGTTCTGTTCATCAGCAGTTAAAAGTCAGCTAGTAAATGCCAGGCGTTGCAGAACGACAACGTGCTCCGCTTGGCACAGGCAACAGAATGTTAAAACTGTGGGGGTGACCCTTCGCTCGGGCTGGGGTATATCATTACCTTGAAATGCTCGTGCATTGCTCTCCCTGGTTTGTTGGTGTCTTGTGGCAGCGGTTGGTTTTGTTTTGAAGTGGCCTTTGCCTCCCATTGAGGTGATGAACAGCAGACGGAATGCTAGCTAAAGGGTAGGCAAAGCAATCTGTTGCTTCTAGGGAAGCTCTGGTTATGTGACCTATGTATTCCTAAGGCAGCACAGCTGTGTAGAAATCCATGTGTTGTCCTTTAATTTTTTGTCAGTTTACATTTTCTGACTAAAACATTAACACTACTGTTTTTCCCTGGTGTCGATGACTTGGTATTCTTATTACAATGATTTATCTATTCCCTTTTTCTTCCTTTCTTATTAAGTTTCATCAGCAAAGAGGATGCTACTTCAATCGTTAACCACTCAGACCCTTAACCATTCAGAAATTCTCTGTGTATTTACACTGTTTAATACATCCTTAGCATTGCTTTTTTTGGGGAAGTGGGGGTGATAGGGCATCTGTAAGAATTACTGTGACTATACCAACCAGTTCTTGTGCTTCCTGCCTTTATTAATATTAGGCTACCTTTTCTAGGAAAACAAACAAAACCCAACAAAACCACTTTGTTAAAGCACAGTATTTGCTACTCCTTAGTTTGTACAGGTCTATGGTGCCAGGCGGTGCTTTAGTGACAGCCTGCAGTGATTCACACAGTGAGAAAAGGACAAACTACATGACATTTGCTTGTATAATCAATCTACTATTAGTTTATAGAGCTGTAAGAAGACACACATGCAGTGGGTTTAAGCTAACCTAGCACTGCAAGGATATGTTTACCTCAGGCGTAATAGTTCTAGCTAAATAAGGCCTTGGCCAGGTTGAAATCACTCCCAGCAGAGGCAGTGTTTGTGCTGATGGAGGAGTTCCTGTGCTGGTGCTTTAACAGCCTAGCTAGTGGAAAGACAAAACCATGTATGTCAGGCCTGAAGAAATAGGTCATTTGTGTCAGGATGCAGCTTGCTGTTCTGCTGTGTTCTTCAGAGGTAGAAGCCCAACACAGCTGGGAGGAAACCAGCCAGCAGCGGAGGCCAGTGTGAGCTGGAGAAGCAGGACCAAGGCGCTACCTGAGGCACTGCTAATAGCTGCGTGACTGCTCAGGGAAAGAAAGGCTGCTGCCTGCGTGCTCTACTTCTTTGTGTGTTTTGTCTTTGGCAAAGAAAACCTTGCTGTTTGAACAGAGGTATTAATTTGGGAAAGTTCAGTGTTGCAGGCAGAGCCCCGAGCGTAAGATGTTCCCCCAAACCTGTATGTTCTTAAATCTTAATGCTGTGCTGTCACTACAGAGGAGTTCATGGGATCATTGAATATCTGAGTTGGAAGGGATCTACAAGGGTCATTGAGTCCAACCCCTGGCTCCACATAAAACCACTCAAAAATCAGACCATGTGTTTGAGATCATTGCCCAAACACTTCTTGAACTCTGTCAGGCTTGGTGCTGTGACCACTGCCCAGTGCCCAACCACCCTCTGGGTGCAGAACCTTTCTCTAACCCCCCAGCCTGACCCTCCCCTGTCCCCACTCCATGCTGTTCCTTCGGGTCCTGTCGCTGTCCCCAGAGAGCAGAGCTCAGCGCCTGCCCCTCCACTCTCCTCGTGAGGGAGCTGCAGGCCGCCATGAGGCCTCCCCTCAGCCTGCTCTGCTCGGGCTGGACAAACCAAGGGACCTCAGCCCCTCCTCATAATGTCTTGCTCTCTAGACCCTTCACCATCTTCATAGCCCTCCTTTGGACACTAACAGTTTGTTCTTCTAATTGTGGGGCCCAAAACTGCACAGTACTTGAGGTGAGGCTGCACCAGCACAGAGTTCTTGTTTTGCTCTTAAGGAAAGGCTTAGGGTGTGGGAACTTCTGATGGATACACAGGGCGTCTGTTGTGTATTTCACTGTTGTGCTTCAGGAGTGAAAGCTAACACTGGCAACAGAAGAATTACCTCTGACTAGCATTGTCAAAAAACAAAAAGCCCAGAGTGTTGCTTTTGGGTTCGAGAGTTTTAGGGATGATGCTAAAGTGGACTGATAGGGAACAGTGTGGACAACACTAGTTGCCCATATATATATCCTGCGTGCACTTGGTGGTGGGGAAAAAAATCTCAGTACAAGGACAAATTGGCTATTTGTATACAAGCTTGAATAGTTTTGTAACACTTCAGTAGTATGTCATACACACTATATACACTGTGAGAAATGATGGGGGGAAACAGTCTTTTACTCCAAGCAAAATTTATTAGAAGTCTATTCAAGAAAAAAAAACAAACAAACACAGAGACCTTTTGCTTGTAGGAATTCAAAGTCAGTTACCTGAAAGCCAGGTATGAAAAACCTGTATTTTTCTAAAATCAGATACAGAGTAGAAACAGTACTTTTTAAATATCACAGGCAACAGATGTTTAAGTCTTCAATCATAAATGGCATCAAAGATAGGTATTAATCTCACAGCAAAGCTGCATGCAGGTCTAGTTTAAAATTGAAAGCCTCTGAAATATAAAGCTTTTGCCATGAAATCTGCAATAATAAAGGTATGCTGCACAAAGATGTTTCTTTACCTTTGTCTTAATGACATTTCTCAGTAATAAAGACATATGTACATTTAGATTTGGCTGGTAAACCATATTTTAATTAGTAAAGTTTTGCATAAAATGCTATCTTACAGAATTGCACTATCCAGATGTGCTTATGGTAAATAGAGCAAGAAAAGAAAAATGCATTGAAATCTTCTGTATGTGAAGAGGGCAAAGATCAAATAAGGAACTTATTTTTTTTTTCTTTTAAATCAACAACCAAATGGCTCTGTACAAAAAGGCAAACATATGTACAAAATGCTACAGAGACTACATACATGTTGATAATTTCAATCCTATACCCATGAGAAACGCAGTAGAAGCTTTTGCCATCTATTAAGGTGCTGAAGAAACCAAATCTGATTTTATTATTATTATTTTTTATAAAGCCATAGTTGTCATCATCCTGTGACTTAATTTCATATGCTATTTATGCTTACCTTTGCTTATGGAAAATTGTGTGTTTTCAAATACTTATTTCATTCAGGAAAAAAAACAAAAAACAAGAACAAAACTCTAAAATGTATCAGTTTTAATAGTTGTGATTTTTTTCTGTACTAAATCCCTAAAAAAGAATGTGTAACTCAGGTTTTGTTAACATAGATATTTATATATTTATATATATATATAGTGAAATAAATCAGTACATGATACTTGTGAATATTTTTAGGTGGCTATGTTAGAGGAAAAAAAAATCCTTTGCACTAACACTGTTTACTTTCTGCTTCTTAAAATTCCTGTGATACATAAAAACACTAACCTCTCAAATTTCATGTTGCTGACTATTACGACACTTTGATTACAACCATTTAATGTCAGACATCATTAGCAGGTTATTATTGTCTATGCTTAGATCATTGTCTCTTCATGAAATCCTGTTTCCCGAGGTTTTACATATCTTGCACTTCTTACCTTATAACAGAAAACACTATAGCTTTAATAGGGTAAAAAAAGGGTTTATCCAATACCATTGCACCTTCAGAACACTTGCAGTTCTTCCGTTTTTTACTACACTTGCTTGAGATTTTACAGTCACTGTGCATATATTACAACATACAAGTGCAGGCAAAAAATCTATATTATAATTTGTCATTGTAAACCAGTACAATAGGCAAACCTGTGATACGGCAAAGTGAAAGCAACAAATGCTGCCAAGCTAACAAGAACGTGGAAACTCAAAACTTTTTTTTTTTTTTTAAGTTGTAAACAGCAACTTCCCCTCTGTTGTACATGCATGCTGAAATTTTGTATTTTCCATGGTATTTCATACCACAAATGTCTCAAATGAATTTCTCCCTCTCCCTGCACACCTCCCATGGCCATTCGTCTGTGTACCCATCACCAGGCTTTTCCTATTGCGTTTCAAATGAAAAGACTTTTTAAAGCAGGGAGTACTTAAATGTTGAACCGATTCCTCTTGCTTCAGAAAAGCTTAATCATTCAGACTGCAGTCGTTGCTGTAATACTGCTGGAACGGTTTGGTGGATGGGATGGGATGAGGATGAACTGGGTGGCCTCTATTTGAGACTGCAAGCAAGAAAACAGAAGGCCAGTGTAGCATGTTTTCTAGCAGCTTTATGCAGATGTGTTGCAGAGATGCAGCATAAATAAGCAGGAAAAAAAATTCACAGCCTCTTGACATAGTTTCCAGGGAAAGTACCAAAGAATTTGGTTCTTCTTGAGGTTCCTGAAATTAGAAGCAATAGATAAAAGATGGGAATAAGAACAGGAAATCACTGTGTAAGCATGGCCTTTAAATTTTTGGTTAACATTTCACAAACATGTCTACTGTTCTTTACAGTCCAATTACATTGTTTTGAATTTCACTTGTGAGTTGTGAATTTTAACAAATTATAACTGCAGGGAGGAAAAAGCAAAGAAAGGGGCATATTTGATTGAATAGCCTGATTGGATTTAGCACAGATTTTAATGTGCTGAAATTTTGGCTTGATACATAGAAATCATTTAATTTAAACAACATCAATTGTTTGCAATTAAATAATTTGGATTTTTGAAATGCTGAGGACTAGTAAGATGATAAAAAAGTTAGCCACTGTGTGCATGAGGGTTTATGCAATGATTAAGCCACCTTGTCTAGACCTAGGTATGAAATCTGTTTGTTCAGTAACAGTTGGTTCTCACAAACAGCCAATTCTGTAGTGGTATTCATGCAAGTTGTAAATTATCATTTTTATTTTTTTTATGAAGAGAGAAGTAATACACGCCCCACTTTGTGTCATGTGGGAGTGACAACAGCGCTGTACAACAAACTGGAGGCACATGTCCATTTATGTCACCAAATCCAAAGTACACAAGTGAAAAATCACCCATTAACATCAGAGGATTTTGGTGGGGATTTCTCCCGATAAAGCCAGGTTCAGGTTTGTTACATTGCATACCAAAATTAATCAGTTTATGAGACACCAAACAAACAGGGCAGCAGAGTTCAGGAATAAAAAGTAAATGAAAAAGGAAACAAATTAAAACATACCCACAAACCATCCATCATCACATTTTTCCATCACATCAATGATATCTCCCTCTCTGAGCTCCAATTCATCTTCGTTCCTAGGAGTATAGTTATATAGAGCCTGAAACCTTAAATAGGACAAACGATGCATTTTAAAAAGAAGAAAGAGCTCTTCGCACCTTTGTTAAAGAAGCTGGTTTAAACATTAACTCATAAGTAACACGCCCTTCAGGTACAGGGGTTTCTTTTGCCTGGTGGAGGACATCAGGGCTAGGTACTTATTACAGCAAACACCCTACTTTATCTGAGGCAATTGCGTGCACCTCGAGTACTGAGAGCAGCTTCTGCATTTGGGCCTCCCTTCAGGCAGGCTTTCCTAAAGCTGCCCTCTCGCTGGTGGGACAGCCTTTGCTAGCCTGTGGTTTTTCCTCTGTCATGCTAAAGTAGGAACAGGTCAAAATGTTACCTGTTTACCCGCAGGGCTGAAGGGGATGGTCTTCCAAAAGGCTTCTGTACTAAAGGAAGAGGAGGTATGGTAGTGAAAGTGAGAAAAAAAATTCTGGGAAGGGCACCTGAATGATACGCAGAGGTAGTGAATAGAAAAGGAGGGAAGCTGGGCAGGTGAAATGAGAAGAAACAGGTTCTACACTGACAGGTACATCCGAGGTACCTGGTCAGTTGCAAGTTTAGTGTATGCCCATATACCTCGTGGGTATAGAGGTCTCTGGGCCTGCCTTGAAAATGCCCAACTGTCACAGCAGCCTCAAAGCTGGACAAGTAATGAAAAAAAAAAAAAAAGATTACAATGGGAGAAGTGGTAGAGGAAAAAATACGTGTGAGCAGTGCCTCCCTTCAGAAGGGAGCTAAAAAGAAGAAGAATGGGTAGGGGCAGTCATGTGTGAAAGAAGGTGAAGCATCCAAGACTCCGACCAAAAACAGGTTGAGGGCAAGGCTATATAGAGGAACTTCTTGAGTTCTTAAAAACAAACAAAAATTTCAGAGAGTGAGGGAGTGTCTTGAGTCCAACTGGGAGACGCAAGGATGGAAATTAAAGCACTGTTCAGACCCTCCCCTCTGCCAGGGGCTGCAGTTCAAAGGATGTGAGGTGGATAATTGGAAAGAGCTACGAGACTGGGACGTTTCTTATTTTTCATTTCTCGTCAGCTTTTAATTGAGTTTCTTGGAACTGAAAGAACAGCAATAAACTCCTAGCGGGGGGAGCTGCGGGTGCTTAGCCAGACAGCCCGTGGGAAGATTGCAGCAGAAGCCCATGAGCCCCGCAGAGCTGGAATCTGCCTGCTTCCTAACCATCTGCGCACAGCGATGGCTCTGCATGTAAAGGAGCAGGGTACAACTGCAGGAATTATAGAAGGGAAAGAGTTCTGATTTCCCACTGCTGAAACAAAGCATCATCCTCGTGATGCCCATTTTTTTTTCTTAGCAACAGTTCACTGGCTGAAACTGAACATCGCTGCTTTTCCTCTCCCCACTAAAAACACAGTAACTCCCCCTTTGATGTGTTCCTACAGAAAATGCCTGGATGATAACAGAGCTAATGGAAAAGTTTTTTTTTTTTTTTTTTTTTTTTTTTTTTCCCCTCTCCATGGCTTAAATGAGACTTAATTCAGTAAAAAAAATCCCGTTCCTGAAAATCCCATTTGAAAATCATATATACAGTAAGGTGCTAGGCTTGGTGTAATGATGGTCTTCTTGAATAAAGCATACTTATTTTTCACAGTGCTGATTTGGAGAAACAAAAGGCAATGTTCCAAGAAAGTTATTTTTAACTTAGTTTCTCATGACTGGCAGTTCCCTCTCCATATCTGAAAAGTCTGAACTTGTACTTTAATCATACTAACCAAATGAAACAGGACGGTCATTTAACCAATTACCTTTGATAATTTGCCTAGAGCAAATAAGAACAATCTGTGCAAAAATTAAATGGTAATACTGTTTTCTGTCATGGTTATCACTATTCCAGGAAAGCAGAGCTATGATAATATTCCAAAAATGATTAAATACAGCTCCCAAAGATACAGGAATTGCAGATGTACTGTGTCATGAATAGGATTCAAGCCAATTACTTAATCAAATACAGTAACAAAAACCTCCTAATTAGCACTCTTCATACTTCAGAAATCTAGTTTTAATAATTTTTAGCTAATCCATTTCAATAACTCCTTTTGTAGTCGTTTCATTCACTCTTTGCTAATCTAGGATTTTTTTTAAATACAAAAACTACTATTTAAATACTGACAGAATACATATTCAAGACAACAGTTACTTCACAATTTAAATTTATTTCTGTTTGTTATTTTAGGATTGAGTGACTTTAGTCATGAACTACTAAAATTATACTGAACAAAATTAATTAGATAATTATTGTTTGCAAAACAGAGAGAGGTGCTTCAGTACACTCAAGAATTCTAACAAAAGCTTGAGAAAAATGGGTTCAGTGAGACTGAAAGCAGAATACCCAGTTTTCATTATACATTATATGTGGTCTTGGTATTTGGTAACTGTTTCCTCCTCTTTTCTTGTCATTTCTTCAGTTTAACCATTAAATATTCTTAGATGCTAAGCCTTAATTACACTTAGGAGAACTCATCTAATAGGGCTTCTTCCAAAGCTCTCTGATGCTAGAGGAAGAAGGGCTACTACTTTCAATGATCAGTGGAGCAGGATTAAAAAAAAAAAAGTAATTCAAAAGGATCTTGCATTGAACTTGGATTCTATAGTCAGCACTGAAACAGTCTTACATGCTTTATCTTGAGTTCTTACATTGTTTGTGAAAATACAACCTGAGCTCTAGGTTCTCCAGTTTCTAACTTTTAAGTTGCATATGTAAATACTACCAAAAAGCCTGATCCTGTATTCCCGTAAATAACATTATCAAGTTATTTTTTCTCTCCGTTAACATTCAGAACTGTTTCTGAAGAATCTGTGTTGTCAGTAGAGCAGATGAGTTGGATTAATGCTAAGTCTTTAACTGGGATTCTGCTGAGATGTAACAAGGGAGAGAACAACAACAGAATAAGTCAAACTTCGGTTCTACAAAATTCTTACCCCTTTTAAGTATAATCGATAGAGAGCAGCAAGATGACATGTCTGCCTTACTTTGATGTAAATTATACAACTTGGGCTTTGCCCTCTGGGACCATCTTGGCTACCTTCCTACATCATGTGGTTATCTGGACATTTCTGAAATCCCCTCATAATTGTACTTGGCAGGTTAACAAATTATTTGAAGATGTGCTGGCTATTGCTTAAAAGTTAGGTTTTGGTTTAGTAGACAAGAAGTATACTTACGGTTCCCCCCCAGTGTGTATGTTTTCATGAGCAAGCACAGGGCGCTGTGGCTGAAATGAAATGATTTGAAATGTAATAAAGATTTATAAGCTAAGGTCCAAATAGTTGGATAGGTGCATGATGCTTAGTTGCTTGAGAGCTCATATTCTACCTTATGTAAAACAACCCCCCCACATACCCAACCTCGCCTTAAATTCTTAAGAGATGTTGCAAGCAACAGAATCATGGCAGGTTTAAAGATTGATTTTTTGGAGGACAAGATAAAAACTAAAACAAAACTGAACTTTTTCAACAATCTATTTATAGTATAGTGAAAAGTTGGAATAGAACCTTGCTGCCTCGTCACTGTGAAACAGAAAGAGAATTAGATAAATCAAATGCAACTGATGAACGTTATACATTCCTTGGGTGAAGTATATTTTTAGATAAGCAAAAATAAAATCTTGTATACTTAACGGCAGAATTTAGACTATCCATAGACAAACAACATTACATTACACACACAGGGTACTAACTTGGCAGGCATAACATGCTACGCTTTAATTCTGTTCTAGCTCAAGGGGCAGCACAAAGCCATGCAGGCTGTTGGGAGGCAAAGAACAGAGAGAATTTTTGAATGAACGCAAATGTAATTGTGTGAAAATAACAACTAACACTTTTACTTAAGTAGTAGTAGTAATACGTATTTCCAGTGCAAAGCTTTATGAAAGGATTATCTTTCCCCCTTTAGAGGTGGGTGATGCACCATTTATATCTAGTAAATTTAAAATGGAAATGAAAAATATTAGCCCCCTATGGAAACCACATCCTGCTTAGGGAGACATTGAATTACACACATTACAGCCTGGCTCAGGCTAGAAACACCAGGAGCAGCTGCTTGGAAGAGCACTTGATGTGAGCAGTGTTGACTGAGGATGCCCTATAGTCATGCTGTGGAGACTGACAGTTTGTACAGGTCTAGGAACTGTGTCTGTTCTGGAAGCGTGGATATCAAACACAGCTTGTGACACTTTCTTTCATGAACTGAGTAAACTGCAACCTGATCTTGAAGCCATGGGGTTTGTGTTAGTGTTCCATGCTTTCTCTTGCCCACATTTGACTGTTCCAGTCCATCTTGCCTCAGTTTGCTCAAAAAAGGTGATGCAGTCTTCCATGGGAGAAGGGTGTGGTAACTAACCCACAGCCTGATGATATAAATTGAATGTTAAAATGCATTAAGTTTTTTTTCTTCTTCCCTATACCTCCAGATGAAATTGAAGTAGTTAATTTCTTTTCATCATGTTTGTATGTTTACATGTAGAAAATATTGTGAATGTTTTCCACTTTATCTTCATAGTGTATGTAGTGTAATTATAACAAAGTGCCTAGGGATGCAGGAAGGCAGGTAACAGAACTTTTATTCATATCCATGAGAGGGAAACAGGTTCTAAAGGGGCAAGAAAGTCTATTCTAAGCTCTGACTCTCTCTTTTCCCTCATTTACCTCTCGTCACATATAAGAAAGATGGATGATTTTTGCTTAGAAATACAACAAAGATTTCAAATTAGATATTTCAGTTCCTGTTAAAACCCCTTCAACAGCTGAATTATCAAACAAGAAGAGAATATCCCACTGGGCAGATAGCCTGGTGTTTGGATCGGAATCTGAGTTTATTCTCTGCTCATCTTTCGTCAGGTTTCAAACTAAGCTGAATGAGAAAGATAGTCAGAGATGCAAGAAAATTGAGGTTACAATATCTCTTGCAAACAATGAAAGTCAATGTCATGCTACCACAAATGACTTAATGCTTTGAACATATACTGTGCCAAGAAGAAATTTGATAGGTCAATATTATCTTCTTTTTCTGCATATGCTTCAGCACTGTAAAATGATTTTCTGATATTTAACTACTCTTGAAACAGATGATAGAAGATCTATGTGAGTAAGGATTTTCAAGTCTATGTTTTTGCTACAGAGGAAAGTTTGGCTGAGTTAGGGTCTGGGAAAATGAAGGTGGAATCATCTGTGCTATGTCTGAACAGGGGACCCTGGATCTCTCTATCTGAATGTATTCTTTTATAGTAACCCAGCTTATTTTAGGGAGCTTTTCCCCCATTTTCATTCCCCCATATACAGTGGTATTGGCTAGAATGGGACTGTTGCAAATTCTGGCTAATTGTGTTCAAGAGATACAATGAAATGTACCCCGCTATGGTAGCTCTTCACGTTTAGAATTTCTGTCTTTCAGCTATGCCTGAGTTCACTACACTATCCTGTTTCCTTGGTAAAAATAGTAGGGCCTAATCTCAAAAATGTTAAGAAGTGTGTAGTCAAGTCAATGGCCCCAGTGGTGCACTTGACCTTCGTGCATGATTGATGTATCCTTGCCTATAATAGTTCTGTATAGTCCTGAACATGTAACTTAGGTGTGCAATTTATGCTTTTGTAGTTTTGGAATTAAATTCATAAATGCGCTAAGTATTGACTGATACAGTTCTCTTAACGTACCATCTGCACGCGATTCATGCAAAATTAAAATAGGGCTTAATCCCTTTTTCATGGTGCTTATTCCTTTCATGGTTATTACTCCCGGTTGGACTTTCTCTGAGATGGTGCTGGTCCAGTTATAAGAATGCTGATCTTCTTATGATTGAATTGTTTCTGTTCAGTGATGAAGAAAGCACTGTCTTCTCGTACCTTGTTGCAAATAAGGCCTTCCCTAGACTTTTTGAAGAATTAAACAAAGCTGCTTATCTTAGGTTGAAACTTTGTAAAGGGAACCACCAGAAAAAAGATAATCTAAGATCATGAGTGTCTACTACTTGGAAAACAGTTCAAGAGCCGAACATTAAGAAGTTGATGCAGAGAATAATTTAGTCCTAAAGAGAAAGTAAAACATAACCCACAAATTCAATTTTGGTTCTTTTCATAATTCAAATCAAATTTTTGTGCCAAACACAGGCAAACTCTAAACAATTGGACCCCCTCCTCAAAAAAAAAAAAAAAAAAAAAAAAAGTAGAGTCGTTACATGTTATTGTTATATTACAGTTAGAAAGAGAAAGGTGAAGGGAAGGTTTCAAGTGAACTCAACACAGTAGTGACAAAATATCTTGAAAAGCACACGGACTAAAAGAACGAGAACTTAGCATCACAAAAGCCTGTATCACATGCAGTGATGTATAATTTTAACTCCTGCAAACTATAATTTTAATAAACTAGCAATACTTGGAAATCAGAAAAGAACAAGCTGTATATAAAGAATCTCAATCTTTTGTATGTTGTAGCACTGGAAATACTATGTAGTACTGCTGAGATACAATACACTAACAGACTTATAAGTTTTGGCACACAAAAACCTGTTGGCTTTACTCAGACATAGCACAGAAGCACAACAGGAGGAAAACACAACATACTGATAGCGTTCAGACACTTGGGTGAACGTGAAGTACTGGAAGACCAGACACTGAGATCCTGGTATATGGAAATGCTGTTACTGCATACTGGGCAGCCAGTACCGTACCCTGTGTGAATAGCTGGGACCTCTGACAGGTGAGCTGCAGGATCTCTTAGTCATCACAGGGCTACGAGGAGGTTTACCCATAACAAATAGCTCTCTCTTTAAATTAGCCTAGAAAAACCACAAAAACTGTGTCAATTGAGAGTTTAAGAATGAAGCACCATGGGATGTTTGCTGCTTCATTCACACATGCAAACTGGACATGCTTTCCTCAGTAACAAAGGCACGTATGCTGCAGGTGCAAAGGAAGGTACTATTAGTAGATGGCATTTTCTTTGTTGCATCTTTTTTCCAAGGGCTTGCTGCTCTGACACGTGCACTCGGGCATTACAGATAAAAGATTATTGAGGCACTAGGTATGCATTTGAAGTAAGACAAGCTACTGGAAGTGTACCTACTGAAGTGACTCAGTCAAGGCAGGAAAAATACAGCAGCAATGTTATCTTGGAAATGCCAATGACAAATGTTATTGGTTGCCGTTAGACAACAGACCTTATATTTGCATTTAGAAACCAGCTATGCACTTGATGGAAAGTACTGCAAGGACAAGTCTGGAGTTTGTTACCATCACAGGAAATCAGCTAAATATTTGACAGAAATGTGTACATCCTACCATAGTTAATAAACAGCAGCACGCTGTCTTGGAGATTCTCGGGAGTAGGTTTTATATACTCCCAAGAGAGATTCCCTCCATTTATTTTCAGCTGGGTTAATGTGCCTTGCTCAAACAAGGACAAGGAATATCAGGGCCACCTAAAAACGAATCTCAGTGCCTTTCTGCTTCCTTTATTCAAAGTGGCAGAAACAAAATGTGGTACTGTGTTTTACCCCTTCCTAGAGGTGACATGACAAATGTTGCCATTTGTCATGTCCAAGGCCCATGACAAATTTATCTGCTGGCAAGAATTCCTGTGTCTCTTCCCTGCTTCAGAAAATATAGCATAGCTTGTGAACCTTAAGACTTCTTGAAGTCTGATATATCTGAGTCTTCCGTTGTCATTGCAGTCTATGATGTAGTAGGTTTTTCGACAAGGATGTATTTTTTGCCATGGATTTCACGGTCACTTTTCCTAGGACAGTTTCTGAAACATTTTACATGTATATGCCCTTTTTCTCCTTGTCATAGGGACAGTCTCTGGAAGTCAACACTGGAAACTGACTGTGGGGCTAAGCTGCACTGGGAATTGACCTTATTATCTGTCTAGCCATAGACTCTTTCCAGAACTCATTTTTCTGTCCCAGAGTGTAGCCTTGAAGAGGGAATAATCTTTGTTCAGGTCTTGGCTAATAGAGCTGGTGTTTGGAATGTTACCCTACGCAGTAGTGCTTTACTGTGAAACTTGGGGCTGTTCTCCTAGGTTTTAAATTGAAATTGAAAACACTTTAAAGTGTTACTTAGTTTCTGTGTACTTTGATATGATCCTGGTTCTTTCAATTAATTAAGAGTTACTGAAGTTCTGGTATGGAATTGAAATTGAGTTGACTGGTATCTCTTTGCACTATTTCATTGTATTATAATGGTTATAGTTTTATCTTGCTTTTCATCTGAAAAATGCCTATTTTACTCTGCCATGTGCTATGTTATTAATGTTAGTAAGGGAGAAAATGCATTGGAAAAGATCATACCCAGTGTTAGCCTTGCGGTTATATGTGAAGATTTGCAACAATCCATACTCGAGAGGTGCAATTACCTTTAACGTTGTAGCGTCTTTCTCCTGCCGATGTAAGAGTTTAGAGAGGAGAGGAGGTGAGAGGGAAGCAGTAGATGGGGATGTTGAGTGAGAAGCTGGTGCCTTGGCAGAGTGAAATGGTGGATTAGAAGGGAGGTGGGAAGGAGGATCAGACTCTCCTGATGTTCCCATAGAAAGCAGAGCTGGCTTAAACATTCAAGAAAAATGAGATGTAATTGTGCTGTACAACCAGCTGGTAAGGACGTAAAATGCCCACTGAGCCATGTAACTACCGTGAACAGTCAGAAATGGGATGCTAACTTTATTATTAGTCAGTCTACTACTCTGGGAGAAAACTCTTCCCTCAGAAATTAAAACAGGTTGCTATTTGGGGCAGTGGATTTCACCTCTATTCTTGCAGTTTGCTTCTGTGTTGTTCAGGTCAAGTAAAGGCAAAGAATGTCTGCATATCCTTCTAATTAACTAGCTTTACATTTGTCTGAAAACTTGTTTTACCATTTTGTATGAGCTAGCCAAAACAACTACCTGAATGGACTCACTGTTGAAGTAAGTGCTGGACTGAGAAAAATCTTTTCTAAATTTTTGCCTGGAAACCACACAAACTGCAGCAAAATCATGGCATTAAATGGCTAGCACACATTCAGGATAGTTCAGTGTTGTACTGTCCCAGAGAGGAACCAGGGCAGGCATTAGGGAGAAGGATTTGCTTAACTGCCAAACATAATCTGATCTGTTATTAGTCACATTCTCGTAACAGGGTCTACTATAAATATATCAGCTTGTGAAGTGACACATGCGAGGTCCAAACCTCTGAGTCTCTGCAGGAGACGTGTCCTTCCCTCAATACTGCTGCCAGCATTCCTGGGGTCCTGTACTCAGAAGGGGCAGCACTTAATGGGATGGTGAGGAGGATGGCTCACTGGGTTTTTGTGTCGGAAACTTGATGGGAGCTAACAAGGACAGAAGGGGAAGGATCAGAAGAACTGAGACGCCACAGAACTGACGATGGTGTCTACACCTGCTTCTGGGAAGGAACTGTGCCCTGACAGTTTGTATTCAGCACAATAGAATAAAACTGTGCCTGTACACAGTACATTAAAAGCATAAATACAAGAGAAGGCAAAGAATACTTGTACTAAGATATCTGAACACAGAAGCCATGTTTTTTCTGAAATTAAGATACCTTGTTGATATTCGGTGAGGTGCATCCTTCACAACTTACTATGGAATCTCTTGTACTTGCTACTGGGAATGCTAAGGTGTCCTGCCTCAGATCCTCCTCTATATAGAGCTTTGTCAGTTCTGTTGTTTCTTGTGCTTCTCTGGAGAAATCCGGTTCTTGAGGCTTTGACTGAAACCCTAGGTCAACTGACAAATCTGCTGCACAGATCTCATCTTCGTTTTCACCAGTTGCAACTAGCGCTGTGGAGACAGAGCCACCTTTACGTGGCAAAGGGACGTTACAGAGACCACCACCACCATGTTCACCTTCTCTGGTAGTATCTGACCAGTCTCTAGCTGCTTTGGTGACTGAAGAGCCAAGTATACCTTGCAAGTCTTTATCTTTTCTTGGTTTGGTAGTGTTGCTTGTATGCTTGTGTGTTATGTCATGAGAGGAACCGGCTGAAGATGAGGTAGAGGTAGATTGGAGAAAGGGCTGAGGAAGGGCTGTAGGAGAGCTGAGAGAGACCTCTGTGTATGGAATAAAATGATCATCCTTAACTCGGTGAATTCCGTTACATGGGGAGATTGCTATGGATTGAGCTGTTGTTAATGCCAAAGAACTGAGTTCTTCTAAGTCACAAAGAAAACTGTCTGGAAATGGTGGAGGAGGTGAGATGCACAAGCTTGTAGGTGAAAAACCAATAGGTCTTGCAAATGAGTAGCTAGTGGCAGCCTGGAGAGTCTTTTGATCGTTGTGTGACCAAGAGGAGGAATAGTATCTAGGAGGTGGGGACAGTGCTTGGGAAGGCAACTTCAAAAATAAGAAAAACATGGGAATTTAAATAAATAAATAAGCACGACAGAGAGTTAGGATATGAGTAGACTGGAAAAGAAAAACGTCTGTGCTATCATCTGGATTATAGGGTATGGTTTCAGTGAGCACGGGTGTCTGAAATCATTAGTACATGAATCAGAACAGCAAAAAAGACATTTGAAAAATGAAACTGTATCAGGTTCTGGCCTGGGACTTAAATGTCAAACATCAAGACAGATCTGGATCATTACATTCAGGAAGGCAACCTGCATTTGATCTGCTAAAGTTATGTTATGTATGGCTTTCTGTTAGTGAGCCTGTCACAGCTTATTAAATCATACAATTAAAATTAATGCGATTTTCCCCAATGAGCACAGTATTGTCAGAAGTACACTTCAGGTGTCTCAAAGTATTTCTTTAAAGCTCTAACAGTGGTCATTTCTAATTATCCTAATATTAATATTTGTACTTCTCAGTGCATGCTTAAGAAACATCTTAAATACATTGCATACTTTTATTAAGGCATAAGCAGCTACAGAATGCAGTTTTCCTTAAAAGTAACCCTACTGGTTTAAAATAACATCAACATTTGTGAAAGGTACATTCAATCCTAACTGAATGTAGGCAGTCAACAAAGCTTTTAAAATAGTGACAGCACAGTATACAGCAGTATATTTTGAGTAGCATTACATAATATTGATTGAAGTATCCTTCTGGTAAAAGAAACGTCCTTTTGTAAGAATGAGAGACTGGTGAGTCATACGTACACAGCATCAGTAGATATCCATTGCTTCAGTAAATACTGAAAATGCATTTTTGTAACTATTAATCCTCAAAGTTAAAATTGAATTGAAAATATTTTGATCTCATTGTTTTAATTATGCAGAAAGATTAGATTATTTGGACTAATTTAGATTTTAAATATTACACTAGAAAATAATTTCAACTGGCCAAATTAACATCACAGAGAAGAAAGGTTAATTTACTTACCTTCTGCTGGAATTTTCTTGAGGCAAATGGCTTTATTTTAAAGTTAGGCAAACCTTTGCAATAGAATCTTCTGTACCAAAGTATACAGTCTACAGACTGGTACAATGCAGTCTGCTAAAACATAGCTGGGCTGTTATGAACAGCATTCCAGCTCTGTCCTTCATCTTTACTCTTGAAAAAGAGCTTCCAGCCCATGGTTTAGGTTACTACTATGGTCCAGGAGACATTGCCATTTTTTGCATCCTGTGGCTACAGGCTGCTCTAGAGCTAAAGTTATAGACGCTCTAGGCCAAGTTAAGGAGAGCAGAGCTTGCTCTTGATATATATTATTTATTTTTATTGCCATTAGGCCAGAGACATTTAGAGCAATTGCTCTAGCAACAGGAGTGATAAAGTGAGTTACATGCTAAAAAAAACAAAAAACAAAACAACAAACAACAAAGGAATAGGAAGAGTGGTCTCAGCACTTGTGGTAAACTCCAGAACTCCTTCAGGCCTGCTAAAGCCCTTCTAGGTAGTCAGGAACAAGACGGCTTTCTCATATGGCATTGCCACATCTGAGTCCAGTTGTAAAAAAATGTTTGTTTAAGAATGTCAATAGAGGCTTTTTTTTTTTTCCTGGACTGATGCTAGAATCAGACGATTACAAAAATGTCCTGTGCTATTAAGGTGGCTATTTCCCCTCTCCTGTCCTACAGAACTCATCTGTTACTTAACAGCAGTGGCAGGACAGTTTTGTAATCTGATGTGACTATCACCACTGTAAAAATACACAATGGGGAAAAAGTAGCTGAGTAACTCCTGCTGCAATGCTGGTAACAGTAGTATGAAAGATTTGAGTGTATCTCTACCTGTCTGTAAAGACTAGGTCAAATCTGGTCATTGTAAACTCCCTGTATCAAATACTTGTGGAAGACAGGACAAGCATGTAGCACACTTGATGCCCTGCACCTGCACACTCGAGATGCTTGATCACGGCAGCCTTAAAAAAAAGGAGCAGCCATCAATAGCTCTGGAGTTGTCACAGGCTGTACAACTAAGGTGTTGCACTTCAGGTATGTCTACTAAGTTACTTTAATTATTTGTTTTCTATTCTCAATGAAGATAAATAATGTTATCCAATTAAAAATTCTAGACAATATTCAATATAAATCATCGGGAGCCTTCACGTTCCTCTTGATTTTACTCTCTCCCGTTCAAGGTTTGGGCATTTTATCAACTTACAGGAAAATATAAATAACTTATGAAGTTAAGAAATTACAGGGTAGTTTTAACATGCATGTACTTTTTACCTGAATGCAAATACTCTGAAGCATCACCTGTGCTCAAGGGCATCACTGACAAGGTTATAGGGGTTACACAAAAAACAGCTTTAGCTGCAGGAAGCCTTAGAGACAAGCCTATTCCATAGAAGATGAGAGGAGAGAGGCATCTCCAAATACAGAGAGACAGCTCTGTAGTATGTAGCACTTAAGTTGCCTCATACTCTTGAATCACCTTCAGATTCCTGTAATGAGAAGGGGCCGTAGCTTATGAAGATCAGTCTGAGGATACAGTTGCTACTTCAATTCAACAATATTGTTGGAATGGAAGAGAGAGGCTAGTTCTCCTTTGCAATACATTCTCAGGAAAAAAACCTTAAGAGAACTGTTCTAGCAACTACTATAAAGCAACTAATATTGCTTAGCCATAAGCAGTATTTTCAGAGGACACAGTTGTCTATAAATGACATCTTTTGGTATCTGTCCCCAAAGCTGTAAATAAATGTGTAACTTATCTCAAAGCTGAGGCATCTAAATAAGCAGCAGTATGCAAGTAAATGAAGGCAGAAAATGGGGCAAAACCAACTGAAACAAATAGAGGTTAATAGCAGGATACGAGAAAGGTTTATAAATTTCACACACAACCGATCTCCCACACTAAAGAGATGAACAAAACAGTAAAGAGGAAGATTTGGAAAGGAGTCCATCCTTAGTACTCAGAATCATCATAGATAATACATTAATGCTAATCACCATTTGCATACAGAAACTTGCTCAGTTTCTATCACTGCAAAGAGGTTTTGTTCCTGGCACAGGAGTCTCTGAAATATCAAAAGTGAATGATAAACTGGAATACAGGGATCTTCTTTGTAATGTGATTTATGGTGGTTATAAACTAGGAAGGAAAAGAACTGGGAAACTATGACAGGCATTTGGTGTGAAAAATTACAACTATAAAGGTCTGAATCCAAGCTCATTGACAGCGTGATGACATGTGCATCACTCCTGGATGACGCAAGGCTGTCACTGTTGTTACACCCATCCAGAGAACTGCCATTGTACCAACAGCCTCCTTGTAGAGCCTCCATGGCAAGAGGAGGAAGGTTATGGTTCACAATCATTAGCTGTTCTCCTTTGCTTTGAAGGGCATAGAACTGAAGGCTCTTGGCAAGATGTGTCCCCCGTGCAAACTGCCCTCATTTGCCCTTTGCGTGCTTATGGGATTACAGACTTTTAGGATGATGGGTGTATCTTCACTTTGCATTGTGAAGAGTCTGCTAGACATTTCCGTGATGCTCAAATTTTGTCTGAATAGGTTTTTTTTTTTTTTTTTTTGACAGCTTGTTTTTTCTGCCCAGATTTTGACTAGTCCTACTCTCAATAATTTAATAGCTAAAGAAGAAGGCAAAATTCCTGGCAGAAATAAGACTGACATTCTGCCATAAAAATACTTCAATGACAAGCTAGTTATGCAATTCTACATATGTGGGAAAGAAAACAGATTGTACTGAATGCATAAATTATGTATTATCTTACCACGTTAACAAAAAATTTACAAGTCCTTCTAAACCCACTCTAGGGGTGATATCTAAGAAAAAAAATCCTTACCTTAGATGAACTTAAGTGGTGTATTCTGTCACTAGAATAGCTGTGGGGTATAGGAGGGTCGGGGTAGTCATCAACACTTTTTGAGGCATTCTTTTTGATGACTTCTACATAGGAAACAGGGAAGATGCCTTGTCTGTTGGTTCCTGGTATTTTACCTTCATACCAATTTTGATCAACTCGCTTAAGAAGAATTACTTTGTCTCCCTGGAACACATTAGAAAAATGAGTTATCAGCAGATGAGTAGTAAATTGAATTTTTAATAGATGATATTATTTTAACAGATAGTATTATTTTCCCTGCAGTGATGTTTCCCATCAGTCTTTAAAACCTTCTCCATTCTCACATTTCTTTTGCCATTTGTAATAGTCATATATGCCACTACCACTCCAGCAAAAGGAGGCTGGTCATGGAATGCAAATACTCCAAAGGGAATCTCATGTAGTCTCCTACTCTTGGTTGAGAGATTAACATTTAAATTTTTCTTCTTCAGAGCATAACCTGTTTAAATGGTTGGCCAAAACTGCTAGCTAATATCCTAACAGTAACTAATGCAGTAATGACTAAATTAATTTAAACCCCCATTTTTCTCTAAAAGTAAAAAAGTTAAATAATGAAATCCATGCAAGTGCTTTGTTATCAAGTAAAATTGTAATACATGAAAGTAAAAAGTTCAAAATGATTTTGTGGGAAAGATGAGAGAAGTGCTTTTCCCAGAAAATGTGCTTGACTAGCAGGTATCTGTGCAAAAAGACAGATGGGCAGTGGCTCACCTACTGGTTTTGGAGAGCCTAGGAATCTGAATAGAAAGCTGGTATCTCTCATTTCAACTCTTCTCTGCAGAGAAACTTCATGAACTCCCTCTTTCATTTTATGTGATATACTTTTTACCACATGCATTTTTGTAACAAATCCTTCCACGTTAGTTTTTTGTTTCAGGGTTTCTGTAATTTTGCTTCTGTAGTTATTTGTGGAGTTATTTGTGGATTTTATACCGCCAATAATAAAGTTCTCTTCTGCAGTAATCATCTCAGTGTCTGACAAACCCCAGAAATTAAACACTTGTTTTGCTAATGTACAATAAAAGAGAGCCACCAGGATGTGCATAGGTGAAGTATGCAGAGGCAAAATATGTACAGGCAAAAAACAGACTATTATTAATATGAAATATTTTCAAGAACTGGTACACGCACAAAAATTTGAGCCTTTTTTCCCTAAATTTTGGTGTTTTCTGTATTTTAGATTTCTTCTGCATGAAAAACCTTACCATTGTAGTTATGACAGTGACAAATAAATATTTAAAACAGTGAATGGATAATTGAAATAAAAACTAGAAAATGGGGTGACCAGTTAGATGTTGGCATATACTAATCTACCACATTATATTTTACAGACACAAAATATTTAAACTATTTGCAGGTAGCTGTGAAAGAATGCAAGCCAATGAGCATATGTCAGTAGCTTTGTACTATTATATCACTTTGTGCATAGAAAAATTTATCATGAAAACACTGTAATTACATATACATTAATTCTGTGTAGCAGTAGATACCATAATGATATTTCGATAAAGATAGATCTCAACTGTACCTTTCTAAGTGATAACTCCACATTTGTGTCTGCACTGAAATTATATTTGGCAATAGCTTCTCCAATCTCTCCAATTTGTGCTGGGGGAGGTGGCCTGGCAGGCTGTGCTTTTTCTGGGGGAGAAAGTTTCTAGGAAAAAAAAAAAAAAAAGAACCAAACATTTTAATCATTTGCATGTAGTTTGTGGACCTATTATCCAAAATAATTCAAGGAATTAAAACAAAGAACAAACCTCAACATAAGAAATTGGGAATATTCCAACTCTTCCATGGTGTTCACCCTCATACCAGTTTTGATCAATTTTCCTGAGGATATAGACAGTATCTCCTTTCTTAAAAGACAGCTCTCTGTAACAGATTCATTTAAAGATGTTTACAGCTTTACATTTGAACTCTGCTACCTGCATAGCTTCTGCAGTCTTTACAGTTCAGTACTGAAACAGAATGTAGCAGATAAACATTTGGAGAAAAAAAAAGTCATAGTTGTGGTACACTTACCCGTTGATTATACCCTATAAAATGAAATGATTCACATTTATGAATCATCACCAGGTACTATCTGTAAGTTATATGGGCCTAACTTATACCGTGAATACAAGGAAGTATTATTAGTTATTAGCAGAGTAGTTAGGATACAGTCTGCAGGCAAATGTGATGTCGCTTGTATCCCCCGTTTAGATGCTGCTTCTATGACAGGTATCTGAGACATTCTTGTTCTTTATGAACCAGTAGGGTAAGCTACTGGATATATCCTGTCTCCATTGTCTATTACTGCCTTTTTGCAGCAGCATAGCTTGGAGTGCTGCTGTTCCACAGAGATTTCTTTTATGAGCAAACTCCTCAGTAGCATGAACATAGGATTATGTTCTCGCCATTTCAGGTACTCGGGGTGTGTGATTTGCTTAATGTTGGATACTGAAAAAGGAAAGCATTCAAATCATTATGAACAGTTTCAGATCCTGAACTGGGTATTATTTGTTGTACTTTTTTTTTTCTTCTTTTCTCCAAAGAGTTTACCTGCTGTTCTGATAATTCAAATTGTAGTTTTACAGCTATTGCAATTCTAGTGATAATGTTGTACCATATCAAAAGGTTTTTTATACAGCCTGAATCATCAAAGCAACAGCACTAATGGCATACATTCACTCTCCTCTGACTCTCTCATACCCTAGAACAGCATTCCCTGATTTTGTTTTTCTTACAGATCACTGTAGTTTGTTTTGGTAGGGGACATTTCACATCCTGCAGCAAGACTGGGTATGTTAAGACAGACATATTGGAAGATGCTGAGCACTATACAGAATTTTGATAAGAGTACTCTATCTACAACAGCACTTTTAGTCTGGTATCCTGGTGTTGCCTAAATATGATTCACAGCAAAGAGCATTCAGTGGGCGACCCTCAGGACTCAGGCTATAGAAAGTATTTGTACAAAGTACAAGTACATTGTACATTGTACAAATACATTGTATTTGTATTCAAGCAAATACAATGGAAAAAATATAATAATTAAAAGACATTTTAATTTCAAAATAACTTCTCACCCAGCTTGCTAATGCAGAGGCTACTGTGACAGAAAGCAGGGTCTTCTGCTTCCATGGTGTTTTGCTGTTGAAACTGGCTATGAGAGCAGTTAGCTGCATCAAGTGCTAGAGGGACTTTTCTTGACTTATGAATACTTAAACGAACAAAAGTCTAGTACTTACTTAGAAGTCTGAGCTTTAAAGTCATATACAGCTCTAGCTGGCAGTTTCTGAAAAGTAGGCAAAATGATTAATACATTCAGGTAGTACTCCTGTAAGGTAAACTTTTTAACCTTTAAAAAGGTGGCCAAGATCCACCAACCAACCAACCAAAAAGCATAGGCAATTAAATATACAGCTTCCTTTTCTGAGACAATTAGGTGTTTGGGACAGTGTTTTAAAAAGAGAACTAGCACCTACACAGAGCACTGTCTTTACTTTAATAATAATAATAAAAAAAAAGTTATTAAAGGGATCCTGTCAAATCCCATTTTTTGATACTAATACAGTTCTCCATTACAAATCTGCTTCAAATATGATAGCCTAAGTTTAAAGCACTTTATTGTTCTCTGCTGTAAAAAACAGTCTTTCAGATGAGAGGTGATATCCTTTTCATCAAGTGTAGCTAAGCCCTATCCTGTTTTACTCTTTCATAATTGCGCTTTTTTTTCTCACTTTTGCTGCTGGTGCTATAACTACTAAGCAAAGAATGAAGAGAACAATATTAAAAGAACAGTGGAGCTGATTAAATACAAAATGTACAAATTCAACTGAAAAATAGAGGTCAGTCTTTCATCTTTTTAAATCACAGCAATCTTAAGGAAAGCTTGTAGTGCAAGTACTTTACATATTTGCATATTAAAACCTAGAATTCTTTAAAAGGAACACATAAAACACTCCCCAAACTTTTAACCATTATTATGTAACAAGAAGTCATCTTTGAAATCAGACTCTGAATTGCAGCAATATTGCAGTTAAGATTCAGCACTTTTGTTGCCGTTATTTTGCGCAATATTTATTTGTATCAAAATCAATGGAAAATGTTAACAATCTGTACTTCCTTTGTGATTGAATAAAATCCCTGATGCCTGCTTGGAGAATGTTTCAAGTTCTAGAATTTGAAATACTCTTAAGAAACTGAATAATATACTTCATTTAAGCGTATGCTTTTAAGTAATACCTTGTCTTACTTTCTTTAGATTGTCTTACTTTCTTTAGATGTATACCAGCTTCAATTTCATTTTCCAAAGCATTAGTATAAGCAATCAGTATACAATCACCAAAACTGTTATAGAAATTAGGGATCACTCTTATAATAAGTGGTTTTGCGTAATATACCAACAGCAGTGTTTTTTTGTTTTGTTTTGTTTTGTTTTTTTTTAAACAAAAATAAGGGTGAAATACAGATGTTCTATGTGCCAGTCTTGAAATTATTGAGATACTTTCTTGTGTAACCAATTTTCTAAAGAACCTTTCCCGATCATACCAATGACTTTGACAGAGCTTACCAATGACTAGTAAACTGATGATCACATTCATTTAAACATAAGTAGAAGATGCAGTTTATCTTAAAAAGTTTGGTATTCTTTTACTCTAAGTACCCATCTCCTTAATGAAAAGTTGGATGCTGTCCTATCTGTAATATGATGTTGAGAAACTGTTCCTTTGGTCTGTATCATTACAATATCATAACCAACGCAAATTTTGTCTCAGAAATGTTACTGATTTTCTGTATTGACATTTCTACATTATTTATTAATGTTTTGCTACCTCTTTGTCTGTAGTTCCTCTTCTTTCCCTTGGAGTACATCGTCCCACATCAGTGAAAGCAGAAGAATAGTTTCCAGGAGATTCCTGGTCTACTGAAAACAGAACATCATTATGTGACACTACGGTAAAATAAACAAAACCACGGTGCTGCTTGGTTTAATTTAAGGGGATGAAGACATACCCAATCTATTATTTCACCCTTAATAAATAGAAGGAATGTGATGGTTTAAGTGGACCTTTAAAGAAACAAAAATACTGACTCCGAAGCAAAGGCTTTCCTCTGATCCACAGCAGAAGAATGTATTACAGATGATTGGAAGAACAAAATTAAGCCTTACTGTATGAAAGGATACACTCCTACTGGACCAAATGGAAGACATGACAGCAGTTGTGAAAAGCTTTCTCTGAATGCCAACAATATAAACACGTAATTACATGCACAAAATGTGACTAAAGCATGCTTCAATGAGATAAGAGATGAAAACAAATTTTCCTCACTAAGTGATCTAAGATGCATTTCTACTTTACCAGGGGCACTGTTTAGGCCTTGTCAAGCCAACTTGTTAGTTATTTTGTAAAAACAACTCTATTTTAAGTGATCATTACTTACCAATCTATGTGGCAGATTTTCTGCAAAGTACAGTTTGCCAATGCTTATTACAGGATGGCATGTTATAAAATGGTAAATACATCTTTTCAAATTTTAATAAAAAGTAAAATAAAAATCTTGTACTCTTTATAGCTCTGCAAGTTGCTAATGTGAATGAAAATAAAATGGAATTATTTCAGACCAGAGGATGAACTGAACTGCTTCTTGGCCTCTTAGATTTACTAGCTATTGTAGTCTCCTAATGCCTGCTGGAGGAGGTGTCTGACTGATACTTGCCTGCCTTTGACTTAATTCACATGATCTATTTTTACCAAGGCTACACATTTCTAAGTCAGTACAAGTGTAAAACAAGAATTGAGAGTATCTAATAAATTATGCTGCAGTCCTCTGGAATAGAGATCTAAATGGTCTCCCATTATCTGTTGGCTAAGCCACAAAGGCTATGGCTAAATACAGTGGGGGCAAAAATTAGGTAACCGTATTACTAATATTTTGGTTGCAAGCATGTCATCACCAGCAATTGTATCTATAAATGTTTAAAAACATTTTAAGCTCAAGGAATTTTTTAAGAAGAGAAGCAGAGCAATGAGCAACTTAAAGTAGCTTAAAAGCAGGTCAGTGAAAGACAGACTTTTAAAAAAAGTTATACTCAGTCTGAAGTTTCATTTGAGATTTGATTATTGAGAATTTCCCTTCTAAGATGATAAGGTACTACTCAAAACTTCACAGATACATTAACATTCTATGAGAAGAACTAGTTTTGCTGCCACAGAAATTGGAAATTGTGTTGTTTGAACAGTGAAAATGGAAACTTCCTAATATAACCTTTGGGTCTATTCACAAAAAGTAGTACAAAGCATAGGAATGAGTGCATTTTCAAGAAAAAGCAGAATCAACATTCTATGGTACTTGTGGAATTAACAGCATTTTTACCACTTACACATAAAAGAATTATACTGTACAACATGTTTTTGATGCAGATTTTTTTTTTTTTAAATAATAAAGGCATATTGTTTTTCTGTTTCACAAACATCTTATGATGCATCTACTCACTTTCTTTTTTTCACTTTTTCTGTGGAAAAACAAACAAACAAAAAACCCAATCTTGCTTAAGTTAGTAACACCAAGTGGTGTTTTATAGCAGTAATAATCTAGTACTTGAAATACAATGCTAATCCAGTTGTCCAAATTACTGCATTTTGTGAATAGACAAATTATCTATCTTCATCACATAGGTACGGATGACAACCTTCCTTAATTAAGAATTTTGTAGGATGAACGCTTATAGAATACACGAATAAAAACAGAATGAGAAAAGGTAGGAAATACAGGGAGTAAATCATAAGGATAGAGGAAGAAAGTTAATCCACCTTGGAAACACAGTGCACTATCATTGTCTTGGAGGTTGTTGTTAGCTGTGTCCATGTCTTGAAAAGAGGCACTAAGAGGTAATCTTCCACAATCGTTCTGGTACAGTGGGCAATGAGCAGCACCATCTTGAGGCAGTGGATGAAAAGGCTGGTGCATGGGACGCTTTTTCAGAGCTGTCAGAGATGAATTCCTTTCTGGAATGTCTGGAAGCAGCTCAGTAATAAGTCTGTGTAATATACTATTGTCAGGCAAGCTTCCCCTCCTTTTTTCAGCTTTAATTTGGTCACAGATGTCTTTAAGTGCAGAATCTAGTGCTTCAAATACAGATGATTTGCATTTTTTCTTTTCAGTTTGTTTTTTAGGGGCTGCACTTTTTTTCCTCCGGAAAGGCACTGGACTGACTAGGAATGCTATCTTGGAGAGACCAGATTCTGCTTCCTGTCTCCTTGGATCCTCTGTGGTTTCTTGTTTAGCCCTTTCATGTTTCAGCATAGTGGTAAAGCGGGTGTAGGATGCTGGGCATCTGCCTTTGCAGGAGCTGATGAGATGCCGGTGGTGGTGGTGGTGGTGGTGGCCTGATCCATAAAAGCTTTCAGACGATGTGAATGAGAAGTGATCAAAGTCACTTTCACTACAAAAGGAGGAACCTTCTATCTGGATAAAGTCACTGAGGTCAGAAACCACTCCATCTTGATCGCTGTCTGAAAAGTCCATATGTGACCGTTGTGGCTCATCGCTGGTCACTTCAATATGAATTGGCACCAGAGTTTTAGATTTGTAGCTCCGTTGTACCTGAGAGGGATGTCTGCCTTGATTTTCTTCCTCCAGCAGAGACTCAATAGAAAATCGCCGCTTTGTACATAAACCATTTTTAGGAGGCTGTAGTGTAATGCTTGACAACATTTCATCACCTAGATTTGGCATAGATTTTGACTTCTGAATTAGTTTTTCAAACTCTGATATTCTGGTTGGCACCATGTCTCTGGGCACCTCTTCAGTAGAAGACTCTCTCCAGCCTTGAAGAATACCTTTATGCTGTTCTTTTTCATACTGCAATATTCTGGACTTCACAGAACAAATCACCTCAGAATTCATTAAGTCCTTGCGATTGATGCGGTGCATCTTTTTGTACATTTTTAGGAAACCTGGAGCATCATGTGCAGATCTGTGACGAACTCTTGCCCTACCACCACCACGGCCCTCGGGAACATACGGGGAGGCCCAGTTCATTGAGCAAACATCTTTGGAGTCCTCCTCACATAAAAGAGAGCCCATGCTTTCGGACTTGGCCTGTGCATCAGGAAAGCTATCGCGATCATCTGTTAAAAGATCATCGCAGCTACGAGATTTTCTCTTTGGAGAAGTATTTTCTTCTGTGCTGCTCCACACTTCTGCATTTTGACGAGTCATTTGCCAGCCATTCTTATAGCTGATTGCCCTTCTCGAATCATTTGGAACAGCTAAATGTTGTCTGTAAGTGCTACAGTAATCTAATTCATTTGAGGTGTTGTGGTTGTGCACTGAATAACTGAGGAGGGATGGATAAACTTTGCTAATATCCCCACCTTTGTAATCCATAGAGCAGCATGGTAAAAGAGAGACATTGCCAGAAATTAAAAGATTCAGAAAGTTGAAATTAGTATCAGTTTTAGACAGACTAGAAAAGAGACAGCAATTAACGCATCTATGCTATTAGCTTAGGTCAGTACATAGGTTACTACAAATTAGGTCAGCAGAGCTAATAATTAAGCCCACCCCCAAACAATACCAAAACAAAACAAGGTAAGAAACCAAGCATCAACACTGATTTTGAAGCAGGTCAAAAAACAATCAACTAATAAAAGCTGAAAAGGATTTAAAGATGAAGCCAATCCACAAATCTAGACCTTATCACCTTAACTGAGATAAACTGAATTTGGAGGGAGACTGAAGTTTTGCATCTCTGGAGCAAAGACCATTATTTATTGTATTTGAACAGAATTCTATTCCATGGAATTTAACTAAGACATACGGGTATATACTAACTGCAGGAAATGTCAAAAATGGACAAAATTAAATTAATACAACTTTCCTTGATAAGAAGTTTACATCAAATAGAATGATGAGCATTAGGGAGTTATTCCCTTATCTGTTCTCAAATATATTTCAAATACTTTGACATCTGTGTGTTCTGAAAGCTGCTCAGAATTAGGAGTCACTATGAGTAAAACTTGGAACCCTGGTCCAAGGTATATTTGAGCTGAATTTTCTCAGTGGTGTCAAGTGGCAGTATTCACCTTCAGGACATGCTTCAAGCAATTCAGTCTGCTTTCTGTAAGAACAGTATGAATCTGTAAGTTCAAAATCCATGCTGATCAAACCCCTTATAATGTGCTGCTTCTTTAACAAAATGGTTAATTCCAAGAAAAATCAACATTCTGCTCAGTTTCATAATGTTGTGAGAGAATGGAGTGACATGTTTTGGTCACCTTCCAAAAACTAAGTAGCTGTGGTAGATGTTCTTAGGGGAAGTATTTCTCATACACTGGAAGTGTTTAAGTCATGGTGAGTGCTCCTTATTAGTGGTGTAGTAAAAGGTAAATGCAGGTAAGTGGGGTTTGCCACCTTTACACTGCCTGGCCTGGTACACCAAATGGATGAGTTTACCCACTTTTAAAATTTCTACCATAACACTGGGTTTAAAATACAGTTGCTTTTCTATCACTTCACTCATTATTCCTCACTGTTTGTATAAATTTGTCTGTTGCAGCCTAAATGCTAGGTTCTTTTCAGTAGTAATTATCTTTTATGAAGGTTTATGCATTCCCTAATACAGCTACGGCTGACTGGAAAATATAGCTAAGAAAGTACAGCAAATAAATGACTAATAATAACTGGAAGAGAAGGACAGGTCTTGTAATAGATATTATTCTATATATTAGTTTCAGCATATATTTTACTGGAAAGCTTTTGTCTTGCTGCAGGAAACACCTAAAACCTCAAACCAAACAAACAAAACCCCAATCAAATCAAACCCTATAATTCAAGTATCTTTTCTGGAGAGACATGGAGAACAGCAATGGAATTACAAGTTATTTTTTTTAAAAAAAAGAAACTAATTAGATTGTATATTCTGTACTAAATACTTCAAGAATTTATGAAATTAAAAATCAGATTATGGATACTTGCTTGATTAAATTAGGTCCTGATAACTGACAATGTCCAATACATCTGCTATAGATTTGGAAGTTCTAGTATTATGGCAGCACATCTTTATTCTTAAATACTATTTGTCTTGATTTACTTTCTCTCTATACTGAAATAGTTTTAAAATTTCATTAATCTAATAAGAGAATAGTGTAGTTCATAAAATTTTATGGATTTACATATTATGGCACAAATCATATTCTGTTTTTAATCAATTTTCCTAGAATGGGCACAGTTGAAACTAGAAAACCCTTGTTACAAATCCATCTTTTGATCAGCTTAGAATGACACGTATAAGAATAAACAAGTTAGACTTTGATGAAAGGCGCCAAGCCATTGCTTCCTACAGTAAATCTTCCAGCAAAGTGCACCCAGCAACAGTGGACAGGTACATTTAATACTAAGGTATTGCACAACACATCATCAGTAGTTTTCTCTTAATGAATACGTTCTCCTCTTACCTTTTGCTCTCGACGGAGAAGAAGGAGAGGAGCTAGTTAAAGGCTTTCTAAGGGTGGTATATGGGCCTTGCATATCTGTACGGCCCACATTAGGCCTGTTTGCGTTCTGGTCACTGTGCGCCCTCTGATGACTTACAGCAGGTTCTGACTTCCTTCTTTTCCTGTAGTCACTTGCAGTACTTGCAGAACTACAGAAATAAGCAGTATTAGTAGCAGTCTAATCTCTGAGATCACAATTCAGAAGTTAAAAGGCAAGCTTGTAATTACATTATTTGTTTTTATATTAAACAATATCAGCAGAAATACATCAGAAACATGTATAGGGGAGAAGCACTGGTCTCAGATCTCTTGCAGCATGCTTCACAGAGAAAAGCTGAATTTCTTCTTCACCTGATTGTTTTAAAGTTTTGTAGAAAATTGTTGTATTGTTTTCATAGTGAAGGCTTTGAAATAAACATACCAAGATTTTTAGAGGTGTTTTTTTTTTTGAAAGACTGTAAAAATATCAGCAATAAATGAAATGTTTTTTAAAGTGTTTCCATATTTGTCTTAATAAGGTGGCAATAACATTTTATTTAAAAATTAAATGAAATTATGTTTTTACATTAAAGGCCATTTATTGATTGAAAAGCTTTTTTTTTTTTTTTTTTTTATTTGCCTTTTCCTAGTTTACCATGGGCTGGCACTCTCCCATCCTCCTGATACTTTAACCTGCTAGGAGAAGCCCATCACTCAGCACTGGCTTTACCTAGGCAGTGTGGAGAATCTTGTCTTTTGCTGGCAACATAGCTGGTGTGAGGTATGATGTAGGCAGGAAAGGGTAGTCACAATGTAAATTAAGATCACAGTCACTAAAGGAAACCCTTGTGACAGGTTAGAAGATCTGGCTATTGAGATACCTGTACCAAACTGGGATTTAAACCAAACTGGGATTTAAACAGTCTAGTTGTCCGGGATGCTCAATAAGTTACTATAGGAGTTGCTTTTATGAGTAGGTAATAGCAGTGTAAGAGGGCATGGTAAAAAGTAAAATGCAGCTATAGATCAGAATTTGAACGATGAGCTGCCTGCTGTACTAGAGTAGCAATTCAGCGTAAAGATGATACGAAGAGACCGAGAACAGCTGAGGTAGTGTGCTTAGGGGAACAGCACTGGAAGTGCTGCAGGCAGTAAGGTTAAATGATAGGTTGTTGAAGTTCAGTAGAAGCTCAACTGAAGAGAGCTCAGGGATGTCACTGGAAAGACCCCAAATATACGATGGTTTATACTGAATGCAAAGAGTAAGTTCTTGAAAACCAAAAGTAATATTTGCATTTCAGTATCAAAATACGAACATCCTCTCCATGTTAGGAGCCCACAAGCTGAATGCTAAAATCTGACTCTTCAATATCTGGCTTCAGGTCACAAAGAAAACCCCAGGCTGTATAGTCTGTGACAACTGAAATCACATAAAAAGAAATACCTTACCTAGAGGGCCTGTCCAGGCCTCTGTCTGTTGAAGAGTGATGATACAAGGAAGTCTGTGAAAACAAATATAGGAATCTGTTATATGTCTGTATTTGAAAAAAGGGTGACAATTCCTGCTTATGATGTTTATTATGTTTGTTGCTCTGTGACATCTTATAAAAACATAGCATGATGATTAACATCCTGTGGGCTCCAGCAAACAATTTTCAATATTTCAACTTTCAATATTTTCAACTTCAATATTTCATGAAGAGAGTTAGGCAGCTTGTAAAAGCATCACTATGTTTTGTTTCTGTTACAGTAGTATTTTTCTTTTAAAGCACAACTAGTGATCTAAATTCATTTTTCTCTGTACCATTTTTGAAATACATATACAACAGCTTAAATGAAATTTTGCTGTGAAAACATGAAAATCTGAAAATTATTTCTGCATGTGGAAATGAGGTCTGCAGAGTTTGCCCTCTCCCCACAATTACTCACCAAAATCCCACAATTGATTATAGCCACAACATTTTTTCTAAAACCAGCTGAAAGCCCCATGTTTTTTATGGCTGATTGTTGACCACCTTGTACTCCTGGTCAGAACGCTTCTTATCACAGACCACTCATTAATCATTACCTATGGAGCTAGAGAAGTAGCAACTGCACAAATCCTGTACAAAGGAATGGAGTACTGTTCCATAATTTTATTTTTAATATAAACACAGCTATTAATGCCCACTAATTTTAAATCCATCATTCATACATTTTAAGACTGTGGTCAGAACTCAGTAATACCACAATTAAGTAGGTAACTAGGTAGGAATCTAGACTAAACTGTATAGTCCCTGTGGCATTTATTCCTGGGAACAAAGCAGTGTCCAAAAGTTAAACTTGATTTCAATTCTTTGGATGTCATTTCAGAGGTAACCCGATGGGATGGAAATGAATTACTATACATCTTTTTAACCTGTGGGGACTATTTTTCTCCCTATAGAAGCCTTCTAGACTTTTTCTCTGTGTAGGAAAATCTTTACAGACTTTTCTTTGTAAAGAAGCACTGTGTAAATAACAGCACTTATGGCCTGTAGTTTATATATACATATGTGTACATATATATACATATATATATATATAAATTGCAAGTTCATGAATAGGACTTCTCCCAGATTTGTTAAGTGACACTTATGTATAGTTTTAGAAATCACCTGAGAGTATTTGGGAACAGATTTCATGTGACACTGAATACTTTAAATGATGTATGAGAGGAACTGTTGAAACTGCTTATACAGGGAGAGGGCTAAAACAACAATGTCCATAAATATGGGTGTTCAGTTAGAGGTATTTGTCAGTAGACCGTTATTTAAGACCTGTATCATGTACCAAATGATCCCATCAGGACAGTAACTGAAGTTTTCATTTCCAGATTACACTGAAATGTATTAAACTTTGAGGCAGGGAGAACCACACAAACAGACGCAATATGGATCAAGTATTACCTTAAAACTTGAGCTATGATCATTTCCCACTTCCCCACTAATTTAAACTGTACTTTCATTTAAATCACTTTAAAACAAACGAACAAACAAAAAAAACCCAACAACAAACAGGTAAAAAACTTTCAGACTCAGTAGGAATGGCAACTGAGATACAAACAGTTAAAAATGTCAACAAATCAAAGATTTTAATGCTACTTTCCAGAGAGACTAAGTTCTCTAGAACTTACTCATGTTGATCTCTGCATAAGGTTTCAAAATGTTAATTTTTTCTAAAACAGAAATTTCTTTGCTTTGTGGATTAGTGTTTCTTCTGTCTTACTATTTGTTAGTACCATTATTCTCTCTGTTAAATACTTATATTACTCTTCAGTTCACAGACTCCAGCTAGGACCTGAATTCACTTTCTGTATAAACACAAAGGTAAAATCCCTCCTCAAATGATATTACAAACCTCTGATAAGTCATCTAAAAAGAATACGCTCACTGCAAAAAAAAAAATTGTAGCAAAACCTGATCACTGGAAATGGAAACACTAGGCTCCTATACTTCCAGCTGTCTCCTGAGCAGTTATACTTGAACGAACTAATAGGGCACTGTAGCAGAACTAGTTGTAACACAGATTTCCAGCAGAGCTGGAAATAAAAGCTTCCAGAATTATTTTAGTGCTAGCCTAAAAGAAAAGGGCTACTGGTCACGCAGTCACGTTCGGCACATCCAATACAATCTTAAGGCACAGTATATTATGGGAGATGTGATTTCCTCTACTCATCCATGTCTCATTTACAGTAGAGGATGACACACATGCAAACCAGAGTGTGTACACTACGGCAGGAAGGAGAAAGTTGCGATAGTAAGTGCTGGTAGCAATATATAGCGATCTATCTGCTACAAATTCCTATTGTGTTTATTCTTTAACATTTCAACAATTTAACGTGACATCAAGCAATGTCCAGCTGCAATTTGCAGCCCATGTAAGAGAGATCTTCCCCACCACCTGGGAATTAAGCTGCTGCTAAGAAAAGCAAGCTGAGGCAGTGGGATGTAACCCGTGTTCTCAAGGATACTTCGCAAGGGAAAGTATGCATCAGCCATCTCAGGAGAGTGGCTGTCTCAGCAGGGCAGGTCTTTTGTAGCAATGGCCTGTTGGGAGAAGACTGACAACCTTACTGACAAGGACAGAGCTTTTCCCAGTGTTAAGTGCTTCCAGCAGTGAAGGTCTGCCTCACTCATACAACGATGTACCCGTTTCTCAGGTGGCTTTCTCTCTAGTGCTCTGTTCCATGATGGGAGAGTACACAACACCGTGGAATACAACCAACTTTTATCACAGCATACTATTTTTCTTAATTTGCTAAAACCAACCTCTTTTTCTGCAAATAAATGAAGTTATTTCGTATAAGTTTCATTTTTGTAGTAAAATATGAATTTCAAGATTTGCATACTTTTTAAATCATCTGCCATTGTATTCCTCTTGGGTAATAAACAGCCTAGGTATGACACCTTAAAATAAAAACTAATTAGTGGATTGGATTAAAAACATGAAGAACAGAAATGGGTTCCAAAGTACTTTATGTACTAAAACTGAGCTCATAAAGTCTATGGACCTATATATTAGAGAGAAGGGGTACTGCGAGACAAACCCACACCAACTGCTCTAGGAAATGAGTGAAGAATTAAAACACCTTTGCACAGGCAGCATAACTAGAAGCCTATGCACTGGAGCTTCTTCTGTTATGGAGGTGTGCTGAGAGAATATATCATCAGATATTCTCAAATAGACAATAAATCTGCTCCTAGCACTTAGGAAATTTCCATGTTTTATATTTGGAATATGTATGGGGCTAATGATGAGTGCATTACTGTTAACTTATTCTGTCTGAACAAAATATCATGATATTTGTTTTTAAAATAAATTCTGAAAGTGGTCATTACTCCTAAGACTTCACCATTCAGTTCATATTTTCAACATTTTCTTGAAATCTTGAAATTTTCAAGATTTCTCTTGAGGTCCTCTGAAACCTGAAAACTGCTTTATGACAATTCTCCAACTATCCAACCTCAACGATTTTAAGAAAAATAGCTAATGTTATGAGGCCTGTCTGCAATAAAACCATAAAAGTCAGCAGTAACAGAGCTGCTCACACCGATACGTCGTGTAACCCCAGTTCTCCTCATGCTGCTACACAACAGGGTGATGCAATGGCATCAGTTCTGTGTGTTTCCCATGCAGAAAGCTTACCCACAAAATCCCTTTTAAGCATGCCCTGGAAAATGACAGAGTCTTATTTTAAACCTGGCCACCACTATCAACCTCATCTTTGCTGACCAGTCACTGCTGCACTCCGGTATCAACAGAGGGACCTCAGGCTCACTCACTGCTGGTCTCTGCTGGAACCTTTGCCTGAGGCAGTACGAACACTGCAGTTAGTTGTCATTGCAGGCCTTCTTATGCTTCTGCCATGCCTGCCATTAGAGACCAGACTGATACCCTCTGTCACAGACACTGGCCAAACAGCTGTGCAGTGACAGCTTGCACCATGTGCAGTGACAGCTTGCACCATGTGCAGTGGCTCCAGGGCTACACAGACTGTGACGTAAATCCCAGGGGCAGTAGAGCTCCCACTGCTTCCTTTGGAAGGCATTATGTAACCCACAACTGAAACCAAACCATTGAGAACTTCTTTATCCACAGCATTCCCCAGGCCATAAATAGTGTGTCAGTGATCAGCCTAAGACAGCAAGAAGTGTGTGCCATGCCAAAATAGACTGCTGGGCTACTGCACAGCTTTTCCTTTCCGTCCTTTACGATACTCTTATCACCATGAACATAATATGCCTTTTCACCCCTTCTTTGATGCCATCTTTGAAGTTTTTTCTCTATGGAAGACACATATGGAGGCACTTTTGTTGTACAATACTGATTTTTACCATAGACGTACACTGTTATCCATTGGCTGTGTGGAGTTTATAACTTCTACCCACAGGTAGAGAGAGCCACATTGATACAGTTTAGAGGGGAAAGTTGAAAGCAAACAGTGGATATGGTTGCTTTTTATTTCCAAGAGCAGGTATCATTGCTAACAGCTGCCCTGTCAGCTCTTGGACATGTATTGACCCATGAACCCTCCCAAATCTCTAAAGCTAGATAGGCACCTTCCAGGACATCCAAGACTGCCCTGTGTGGATAAAGGCTTCCTGACAAAAACAATCAAATTTTAGAAACATCCCAAACTACTACTGCTACTTTGATTCACTTCTACTAAAAAAAAAAAAAAAAAAATCATATATATTTATAGTTAAGCCAATGTTTTAGCTGTTTTCATGCATCAAGGCCTTAATGGTAACAAAAAATGAAGTTAGAAATGGTAGGCAAAGTTTTAAACAATAAAGTTTTGTTTGCATGATGGTTCTAACATTTTAATGAGTTGTTTTTCAATATTTCAATTATTTTGCAGTATTTTCAATATTCTTCAATACATTGAAGAATATTTATTTTGCTATTAATTTGCTATATACAGAATATAAATTTGTATATAAATTTGCTATATACAGCATATAAATACCGTAATTTGCAAAGAAGAGTTATTGTATTTAAAGACTTTAAAAGCTTCAAAACAAAATATAAGTGTCCTTGTAAATTCAACAAAGAGAAAACCAATATTACTTAACAGCTATTTTACACAGACTTACTGAACATGACTATATTTCAAATAATCATATACTAGGACATTTACTGGTTCTTATCTGATATATAGAGTACTCCCAAGTATAAGTGAAGGCCTATAAGCTTATTATCTCGGAGAACTGCGCCCAAATTTCACAACCATAAGTTTCTCCAAAATTATAGAGCTTAAAACCAAACCAGAGCAAGCTGCAACACAATTAACAATTTAAGGTTACAATTTTCATTTCATTTTTTGGAGATTCCAAAGGAAGATGAGAGTGAATCACGATTATGAATGAAGCAAAGCCACCATATGAAGTAAAGTCATCATTACAGGATTCACTGACTTTTACCCTACCACTCTAAAAACAGCGGGGAGGGTAGGAGGAATGAAAGCCTGCATCTCTCCCACTCAGAGTAGGGCAATGACAGCCCACTACCTGATCTTGGTGTATTTTATTCATAGCAATAACCTTGACTGCCAATTCTTCAGTTACAAATTTACAACAGGATTATCAATTGTGTGTTTCCAGATTTGCAACATTAACCAAAAAATAATTAAATGGAGAAGTGATAGCTCAGCCACAAAGGCTTTGACTTGACATATACAATTTGCAGTCAGATATATTAATACAAAATACTATTGTGCTGATATATTATTTATGTCTAAAAGTATTGCACTTGCCCAACTCTGAAGAAGTGGGAATTTGTCAAGAGTTAGAGACATATGGGCTGTTGTGTAATTCTGAGTGTTAATCTCTGAGAAGTTTTGGGGACAAGGACTCACAGTTCCTAGGATAATAAGATCAACATCCAAATGTACTAGTGATCTGGAAAGATATGAAGACAAAGATACAATGATTGTGAATTAGAAACATCTCATAACTATAACGAGGAAACCACTAAATTTTAACAAACAGACACAAACGGCAAGGACGCCAACCCTTCTTCCCAAGAGAATCATCTGAACAAGAATCATTCATTTACCTCATTGGAAACACCGGAAGAACTGTCTTGAACATACTCCAAAAGCTTTTTAGGTGGCTGCATCATATAAGCAGAAGTGCAGAGATGAAATGGAGGAGAATCAATGGCAGCAAGGAATGAAACGTGGAGAAGGTGACACAGTTAGAAACTAAGTGTTGACAACATCAGATACAAGAGTGACACATATGGGTAGAATGGAAGGAAGACCGTGTTACAATATTTTGTAAGTTATTAAGCATCTTAATAAATGTTAGTAACTTTAGGCGGTAAAATTTACAGCTTGAATGATTGAATCAATACTAGCAGTTTTTAATACTTGTGAGACAAAAGAATGTAAGGCATCACAGTGACATTCTGCTAGGAACTCTCAATGTTCTATTCTTGCAGGAGACACTATATTCTCAGTTACCAGCACTAGCAAAACATTGTTCACATTTTGTTCTTCAGAAGAACATATCTGGACAGTTTCTGCCTACCTATATGGAAGAATGACAAACCAGCTTCAATGGCTAGATAAAAGGAGATGAGAGGTAATCAGGGATAAATGTGATACACTGCAGAGCACTGGACAACAAATTTTAAAAGGAAGTGTGAAGTTCACTTTTCTCTTCTGCTTTCACTTTTCACAGCTGTGCATTCTGATTTTGACTTATGAACAGATGCTGGTTCCCAGAATGCCCTCCAGGACCCTGCGCCAAGTGCCCAAGCTCCTCATGTAGCATGGCATGTCAGTATTGTTTTATGCTTTTAAAGATTGTTCAAACCTAATCCAGGCAAATGCAAAAGATTTAGGAAGATTAGTAAACAATTCTGTTTAACGTGGAATTTATATTGTTCTTAAATATTTACACACTACTATTTGTCTAATACGTTGTCTGTTTTTAAGCTATTAAAGTCACAACCCTGACAGGTTTAGGCTTCACTTAAAAAAAAAAAAAGTTATATGCATTTGATGATTTTATTGACCTTCCTTAAAAAAGTCATATTAATTTTACTGGGATATAAATTTGGTAATTTGTAAATCCTTATTAAAATATTACCCCTAACATTTAAATATTAATATTCTGCCCTCACTTACCGGACGTCCAAACTCCAGTTCTGAAAAGAATTTATACCAGGGTTCGTTTTCTAAATCTATGTCATCTGGGTTTACGTGATCGGGCTGGAGCAGTTGTGAAGGAAAAGGGAAGGAAAAGGCACACACTGAGCAAAGTGCTAGAAATGCCATGTCACTTCAAGGACACACACACAAACGCAAAACAAATACAGGGAAAACAATAGAATAAAACCAAAGAATGAAGATGGTATTTAAGACAGAAAATATTCTTGTTCAAGAATTGTCATTGACCAGCAACTTTAATACTTTTCTTTTTGTTGTGATTCTTCCAATGACTGGAAGATGTTAAGCATTTTAAAATTACTCTTAAAAGAGGCCTCTTTGACCACTTCTATAAACACAACTGCATTAAGTGCATTTAAGGCTACTAAAGATGCCTTGTTAAGAAAATGTTTTAAATGACTGTCATCTTCAGCTAGACAACATGATAACATGACATAATTCTGGCACTATTGCTTTCACTCATTCCTTTTTCTTCTCACAAAGCATGTTCATTCCGGGTCTTGCAGTCCTGAAGCAAGCACTGAGCAGAGATAGTCAGGCATGACTATATTAAAAACCTACTTCAGAGGATCAAATGGAACTAGGATATTTTAAACCCTATGGTCAAAAATAGGGAACAAAAAATACGCATTCCATAATTTTAGCTTTAGCAGCATTTTGTAATGCTTTATCTCTCATGGACTTGTTGACATAAAGCATTTTTTTTTCCACATTGAAATATTTTTTTTTCATCTGAAAATTCTCACAGCAAAGGGATTAAGTAGGAACTGAAGACAGCATAAAGAAAGCTTTTCAATGAGCAGAAGAATAATTGACAGATTTATTCAAGTAGCATGAAAACATGACAGTGCAAAACAGTAGAGCTCCCAATGGGATGTTTAATCCACTGCAAACTTGGCTGCCTTAATTATTTTCTAAACAGCTCCAGTTCCTTTGTAAGATCTGATGTAAGCTGCCATGCAGCGCAGAATTACAGTGAACTCTTGTCTTCAGGATCTCTGAATAAAAAAAGCCTCTTGCTGAAGATAATTCTGAATTTAAAATTTAGGCCCCCACAAGTGTAATTATCAGAATTTAGACACTAATTATGGTGTGACCTAGAAAGCAATCCTCAAAGTAGGAGGCAAGGTCCTATATAAAGCATGATACTGGTGATTAAGTATATAACACTTTTTCCTCCCGAGTCAAGCTGCCACCAATATACTAGAACAATCACACACTTATTTCTGTTTTCTGCAAGAGATAACACTGCGTGCTTGACCATTTCAGGTAATTAAAAATCTTATAGCACTTTTCTTGATGCCTTTGACGTTACTAGAATGGGCTGCCAACTTTGCTCTATTGAAAGGTCAACAGCAATTTTGAACTACCTTGGTGCTCAAATATCTATGAGCTGCTCACACAATATCTGGAGATACTAGAGACTATCTAGAGACGTATTAGAGGTTATATATGATTTCAGGAATACACCCAATCTCTCCTATAGAGAGATGAAGATATGAATGCAGATACAACAGATTCAAAAATACAGAAGATACTTCATCTGAGGGATAAAGGAACTGGGGCTGTTTAGTCTAAAGGAAAGGAGGCTGAGGGGAGACCTCATATGAAAGGAGGCTGCAGCAAGGAGGATGTTGGTCTTTTTTTTCAGGTGACAAGTGAGAGAATGTGAGGAAACAGCCTCAAGTTGCAGCAGGGGAGGTTTAGATCAGATATTGGGAAGAATTTATTCACAGAAAGGGTGGTTAAGCATTGGAACAGGATGCCCATGGAGGTGATGGAATGGATGTGGCAAGTAGAGTGGTGGGCTTGTAGTGTTAGGTGATTGCTGGACTTGGTGATCTTAAGGGTCTTTTCCAACCTAAATGATTCTATGATTCGTATTATATTTACTCAGTATCCCATTACAGGTAATGCTTGGCATAATCAGATTTTTTTTTGCTTACCTTAAATATATATATATATAAATCCACAATTTAGATCTGGATAATCTGTGAAGACAGTATTAAGCAGCTACTTTTCATGATTTCTCCTAAGTTACAGTATGTTGAAACATTTATAGCATGTTTTAATCTTTATATTATAACAATGAATTAATTTCCTGGGACAGAAATGTTAAAATCAACAATTGGGTGCATCTACTTTGGGATTTTACTTCATATATCAGTAATGCCCTTTTGATGGGAATCTCTCTTACTTGTCTGTCTTATTGCACCATGCTTCTCATTGCAGAGGAGCCCTGGAATACACAAATTCAATTTATTTCACATAAACTGAGCCAGAAGATGCACTATGGGAGCCCAATTAATGGGCTGCAGCCACTAATGGGTGTTCACTTAATGGACTAGTTTCAAATTACTCAGATATAAATCCCTTGAAATGCAAAGGATATCATGGAGCTGTTGGCACTACAAATCCAGGCCTACTGACTGGCTGCCCATTTCCTTGGGCAGCCAGCCTCAGTTTTATTAGCCTCAAGCTTGCCCGGACAGCAGCAGCCCCATGCCTACACACTGGTGGCCTGGTGTCCCTCCCTCCTTGTAGGGAGTGAGAACACACCACCAGATGCACTGGGCTTCCACCCCAGTAGCCAAGCAGATTAAAATGGAAATGGTAACTGGCTCCCTTTTTATCTTTAAATACTCTTGCTAGTAGTTGAATGCTAAATTAAAAAAAAAATAAAAATAAAAATCTGCTTGTAAGGAAAAATATGCAAACAGTGTATGTTAATGCACTGTATGCACTTGAATCTCAGTATTCAAGTTCTCCTCCTGTGGTAGTGTGCCAATGCAATGAGAGCATAAGGGAGTGTGTGAAGTTAGCTCTATTCACACAAGCCCTACTTTTATTTACAGTTTGAACCGCAGAGGGCAGCAAACAAAAAGAAAGAGTGCTGAAGTTCATAACTTCACTGCTGCCTAGCAGTCCCTGGGAGGACGCTGCATTCCTTGGGCTACCACAGGCAATTGATTTCACTTGGCTTCCAGATTCAGTTTTGCTGGAGGACTGTTTTTGATTCTCTCTCCTACTAAGAGACTCATTTTAACTCTCTTATTTTGGCTTTAAAATTATGACAAGTTTTTTTGACTTTAAAAAACGATTTTGGCTTGGTCTTACAAAGTATCTCCCAAACTGCTTGAACAGAGGATAAAAGCATTAGGAAGGTAAATTCCCTTTTATGACAAACAGAGTAACTTTCCCATACTTTGTCCTTAAGCTAGCTTTTAGTAGCATTTTCATTGTTTGCTTTAAATTTACCATTTAAAGACCAATAAGTATCTTCATTTCACCACATGCATCAAATGATCAACACAGCACTGTATCAGCATACTCGAGTACAGAATACTGAGGTTAATTAAAAATTATATCTACAGGCTGGCATACAGCTTTGCCTGTGCTTCATTTTATATACATAGGTAGGCATTCATAGGTAATAATCAAATGTGTGAGTTTAAAATGGTGGGTTAAGTAGCTCTTATGATAGAGTCTGCATAGTCAAATTTATATTTAGCATTAGCAAATTCAAACACCACACCAAAGTCTCTTTGGAACAATGGACTGAGACATTTGTCACTAATTTGGCTTTGACTATTTATTGATTCCATAGAGCTTCTTCTTTTTCTTCTATTTTCAAAAAGCTGTTGTGGCTCCAAGTCCACTATCAGATTGAATTAATCTCTCCACATCTTTATCAGAAGACATATTTTGTAATATTATAACATACCTAAATGGGGAATTTGTAATTCATTTTAAAAACACAATTAAAAAAAACTACTTTAGTTCACAGAAAGCGTTACTGGAGATCAGATACTGAGTAGCATATTCTGATAACCAAACCAGGCTGTAATGTCAAATGTGACCAAATTTGTCACCTAAAGAAAAATTCAAATTAACCACTAAAGTTGAAAAATTAGAGGTGCATCAATGTGCAAGCACAGCCTATTTTTGCAATTTGACAAGAGGAATATTTTAAAATTTACTTTGGTTATGAAATCCTCTTGTATATAAATTCAGTACAAAATTTGTATACTGAACATACATATAAAAAATCTGGAATAGAAATGAACCCCAAAGTTTTATCTGACTAGCACAAACATATTTGCATGCTTTGATTAGAACACAATGAAAATAAATTCATCTATTGATTGTCCCAATTTTTCGGTCTTTCTTTACAGCAACACCAAAATTTTTCCTTACTTGCTTCATTGAAGGAAGAGAGAAATGTACAAATTGTAGAATATGAAGTTGTTACTTCATATATATGAGGTTGAAACTGGTAAAGAATAAATATTTAACTTTATATTCATATGATTGAATTATTACACTACAATTTACTTATTTACTGGAGGTAAACATGCATTTTAGGAAACAAATCAATGGCCCTGATGATATTAGAGAAAAAACAGAACATTTTATTGAATCACAGACAATGGAGATTAAATGACACATCAGAACAACTTTTGTACCACCTTACCAGTACTATGTTATTAGAATAAATTGTAATGGTTTATGAGCTCATTGAAATGGGAGGAAAAGGAACTGCCTTTGCTTGGAAGACTATTCAACAGGCTAAGGTCACTTTTTTATTTTTGCAGACCACTTTGTTATGTAATTGAGTATAAATTTTAATTTTCTAAATTTCACTCCATTACTTCTAGTTACAATCTCAAAATGCCAACCATAACCCCCTCCTTTTTGTAGATGGTTAATACTCTTACAAGGTCAACTTACAGAAGAAAAAACTGCTTCATGACGGAAGGCTGCAACATGATGTTACAACCTGAAATTTCACTCATCTTTTTATGTCTGTAACAAAGATAACCAACTCTTCCTAACTGATCTATTCATTTAAAATGTATTACTACCTCATTTATTTTAGGTTTATTATTTCATATGTTCTTTTGTTCTAATGAATGAGTATCTGGTGAATTAAATTTCCCACTAAATGTTAATCTTACACTGAATCTCATTTTATTATATACTTCTTATTTTCTAACCTCCACATTAGTAACAACTCTTTCCAATGTAGTATCTACGTTAATAATGGGAAATCTGATCTTTCAACATCATCTGCCCTGCTTAGTGTCATATAAGATAGTTGTAAATATTGTTCCCCACTCCCCCTGTTTTTTTTTTTTTTTCCAGATTGTTTACATCAAAAATGCAAAGTAGACATGGAAATGATTTAATTTCAGAAAAAAAAAAAAAAAAAAGAGTAAGTTTTGGGGCATTGGAGAACCTCTCTCACTTTTTCTTCCCTCTCCACTCCCCTCCCTCCCCCCTTTTTTTTTGTAAAACTGATACAGTAATAGTTTTAAATTTGGATGTTATAAATGTCCAACATTTACAACACTAATAAACTATGTTCATTTTTATCATCCATATTTTGTACAACATCTTAATATAATCAGAACAAATTTCTTAGATATCAAAAATCAAAATGTTTTGAAATGATCAAAATGAAAGAAACTCATGCATTCACAACAAAGCTGTGAATTCGGAATTTGCCTCTGAATTTGGAACTGATACAATGTTTTTGGGTATCAGCTTTTCCTAGACACACAGGAAAATCTTTTGGCACCCATTCTGCAGATCATCCTTTGCTAAGTTGAGAGTCGTACGTTCCATATCTGATTCAATGGACACGAGGAAAACAAATATATCAGTGAAACCACATCTTTTTCTTTTTGTAACATGGTCAAAAGGAAGTACATGAATGCATCATCTTTATCAACAGCAGAAATTCCAGAACTGTGATAACTTACTCTATTTCAAATATTTTTATATTAATTAATAGTTACAGTAACGTCAGCATAACTTCTACCATGACTCTTGTTTTTCAGTCTTTTACTCGGAACCACACATAAACAAAGAATCTCTCAATTCTGTCTGAATATTATTTCCTCAGCTTTTTAGATTTATTCTATAGAGAGACGTTTCCTTATGTTCCTCAATTTTCTTATATCAGCTACTAATCTAAGCTTCTTGATTAGTATTAGAATTCTTGCTTGATAGAATTCTGAGTTTGACTGAAGCAACTCAGCAAGTATAATGTGACTGAGGCTTTTCTGCATTAAAATATTATAAGGAACAAGCAAAGCTCAAAATCCAACCTCTTGATTGAGAGCATCAAAATTAAAATGCATTAACACATTTAAAAAAAAAGGCTCCAGGAAAAATCATCAAAGCTCACTTTTCTGTCATCTCATTAGTTCACTAAAATTGAAAATCTGTATCTATGACCACATTAATCAATAACACAATTCGTATATGATTTTTCATGCTAAGTTAGTAGAAAACATAATTTATTAGAAAAGTGAGGCTATCCTTGAAACATTACTGTACTTTTTTATTTCTTTCTTTCTTTCTTTTTTTTTTTTTTTTTTTTTTTTTTTTTTTTTAATTAAAAAGACCTTGAATCTGCTGTTATTCTTTGGCACTGGAAAAGCCTGGTAAATGACCTCAGTGTATAATGCAACTGTTGCAATCAAAAAAAGTGCTCAGAACAAATGCCACTGCTTTTTAAATATAATTATTTCTTAAGAGCAGCTTGACAACAAATACTAAATCCCATGTAATTAGTTTGATTAATTAGCAGTCCACAGAGAAATGCCAACTCCCTCTTTGAAAAATGAATCAGTTCTGCAAGAACTTAATTTCACAGAAACACACTACAGAAGTCATATTTCTGCAAAGACCACTAAAACATGTGGAAAAGGTTCTTAGTATAGGTGTTTCATTCTGTTGACATATTACATATTCTGGAATTGAATTATTTGAATAATTTATTTTAAATTAGAAAAAAAAACCAAAACTGTGAACAAGCATGTAATGGAGCAATACATATGCAACTAATAAACCAATATCAATTACATAAAAACCTTCTTTAAAACTAGACTCCCTCAACTGTAACAGCCTCAAAGTAAAATCCCAAGAAAAGAAAATACTGCCACTGATATGTGACAATTTTCCTAAAATACTAAAGTATCGAGAGAGCACAAAGGTAAATTAGGTTGGGTGAATGTGTTTTTCAGCAAATGAAAACTTCTGTTAGTGGTCATTTTGCATGCATTAAGCTTAGCTTTGTAAAACAGGCATGTAAAACAATTCCACAACTGCAATCACTGTTCAGAAAGCAGTAATAAAAACTTTGAATTACATGTTCATGTACGCTCGGTACTCATGGACTAACTAGCACCGGAAAGAATCTCCAGAGGTCACCTAGTCCAACCTCCTACTGAAAGCAGGTCACTCAGGGCTGGGTCTAGGTGAGTCTCAAACACTTTCCGAAATTGAGATTTCACAGACTCTCTGGGATACCTTTACTGATATTAGATCAAAATCTGCTTAAGGGTACAATTAGTCACATCCTGAAAATGCAAATTGTTTATTCTTGCGCATTAATTAACCAGAAATCATATGTGCTGTTGCTACTACTGCAAATGAATGCTAGAGATGCATGCCAATTAGAAAAAGCAGCTTCCATTAATTCACAGTTCTACTCATCATTCATTACATTTGCACAGTGGTTCCTTGACTTAGAAAAAACAGATCTAAGTTCAGCAAATAAGCCAAACTCATATTTTCAATACAACCATCATGAAAGCGTAATGAAAAATTGCTGCAAAATCATATTTGAGAAAGGACTTTCAATATTCATCTGAGTAGTTATAATCAGTAATAAAAAGATGAAACCTCTCACCAAGGTTTCATCAAACCAAACCTCTCACTGTATATTACTATTTCATGTACGTCTCTTACCGGTCTTTCATGTTCAAGGATTGATGACTTTCCTGGCTCATACTCAAAAATGCTTCTTGGTTCAGAACGGAATTTGCGGGTATCTACCTTTCTGTCAGGGGGATCCCAGTCATTTCTAAATAATAAATATGAACAACTGAGTTAATTGGCTGTCAAGCCATCACCTTTACAGCTCTGTAAATGAGACATATACACAAAACCAAATGAATTTAGGCATAGTTTCTCTTTCCAGATTTCAGTTGTGAAGTGTCTGGCCTAGCATCCCATCTTTACTATAGCATTGAAGTTATTATAGCAGTTATTACAGGAGGTATATTCAGTACTGCAAGAAAAATACTAGGTATGTCCAGCCTATGTGATTATTTATTCTTTTAATTGGTGAACCAGTTAAAAACTTTCCTGACATATTGTGTTAAAATACCATGGTATGCCTTCTCAAATTGCCAATTTACTACACCTTAACACAAAATTTATTTTTACTATACTAACATAGATAAAAGAATGGTAGATGTTTTTGTCATCACACAATATGACAGTAAGTCCACATTGAAAAAGTTACACAATTTTCTGAAACAAAAAATGAGGAACTATTTTACAAGAGAGCGTGAAACTTTAATAGGCGTTCTTTGTCCTAATCTGTAGTAGAATTGCTCTTGAATATCCTGTAAATAGGATATTCTGTTTCCTTGGAACTTTGAATAGATAAGCAAGAACAAGAATTCGGAGTCAACTTTGGGACAGAACTTTATCCAGTATCTCTACAATTATAATTTTGTTTTCAAGTTAATAGTTTGATGCAAAGAATACTTTTTTTTTCCAGTCACATACTATGTTGTTTTAATAGCTACCTGCACATTTTGGGTGGGTAGTTTGGTAGTTACTATCACAGTGAGAGCCATCTTCTCATGGCATTTTTGTAGTCACTACCCATATTGTATTTGGAATAACTGTAGCTCTGGGGCAAATGATCCACTAGTAACTCACAGAATGGGTGAAGGAAAGAGGAAGTCTCATCAGTTATATCCTGCACTTACAATAAGAAATAACATGCTCTGGTTAAATTCTATCAAGTTTTCTGATATGACTCAATTTGATGTGACCTGACCTAATAAGGCATGTCACGTGCCTTAAAAATCTATGGGTTAGCTTTTATTTACTGTGCAATTTCTGGAAAACAGATGCATCTATTTATAAAATGCCCTACCTTTCAAGAGAAGAACTTACACATGGCTTTTTATTGTGCATTTTCACTGAGGCAAAACTACACTTTCAGAGGAGAAAACAATTTATTTTTTTTTTTAAGAACAAACTGGAAAATGGTTCTGATCAAGTTCCATTATACTGCATATCACTTTGAAGAAAAAAGGATGCTACTGAAGTTCTGGTTCACACTGAATTCACTTTCATTTACAATGTTTAGCCTATAATCCCTTATGGACTATATTTTTGAGCCCAACTGTTAATGCAAACCGTATCTTGGCCCCCAGCTAGAAAACCGCTATACATGAGGACCTAAGCCTCTTATATGAGATTTTAAATACTCATACTTCATAGGCAATTAAAAAAAGAATCTCCCAATGGCAGGAAAAGATTGATGAGCTATAGCTGTCAGCAGCAGGCAAAGCATAACTAACATGTTTGGCATCCCTTGGCCTGGAGAACCTAGATTTTCACTGCCTGTCCTATCAAGTATGAGATTAAAAAGGAGAGGCTGAACATCCAAATTATGTGCTGCAGCAGTTATTTTCAAGCTTGACAAAAGGAATTGTAACAGTCCTCAGTTTCTGTGACCTAGGCATTTGGCCTAGCACTGGATGATGACTCACGTAACTTCAGAGATCAAAGCTAAGCAGATCTATATTTTAGCCTTTTGCTAAGAAGATCTATGCTTCTGTCTGACTTGCTAACAAATTCAAACCTCTTGGCCTTTGGGAAGTAGTCCAACTCTAACCCTCAACATTTCCACTTGAAAAATGTTTCAGCAACAGGAAGAGCCAAAATCAATAATCATTGAGCAATCTCATTTTCATCTGCAGTATATATACCTGCTGGATTATTTTTTGAATTGCCACTACCTACAGATTTTAGAAAAAGCCATAATCATAAGTCTTAATTTAGTACTTAGTATCCTTTTTTTTTTCTTACTGTATTTTACGTAAACTGCAAATTAATTTTGAATGAAAATTGAAACTATTTAACATCATTCAAATTCTACATATAAAAATATTTACAATGTCCAAACTGACAAAATGGGCTACCTCTGTTTTGTTGCTCGAGTTGTTGAGAAATAGAGGTTGACTGCTATACCTGTAAGTTTTACTCCTTCTTGAATTTCAATTAAAAACAACATTTAGACTCTTTTGCTTTGCTACTGGATATCCTAAGCAGTCTCTCCTACTCAGGACTAACTATTAAAGGCAGCTGCTAGAGCATGGATTCTTCTGAAACACAACAAGCAGGACAATCCCACCAATGAGAATGACAAATACTTTTAAACAGTATCACTTGTAAAACTACGCACTTCTTCAGCAGGTTGAAGAAATGGCAGCACTATACATGATGCCTGCACTGCTGATGAAGATTACCCCTCATCACCTGACTGTCCTTTAAGTGAAGCCCTTACATTTATATCATTCTATAGCTGCTATTTTTTCCTTCATGGTATCTTGTAATTGGAGTACTATACATACCAAGAACACTTTTTGAAAATCTATTAACTTACTTCTCTGGTGTAATCCTTTCCCGCAGACGATGTGGTGGTACTGGAGGTGGCACATGTGGAGGTGGTAAAGGAGATGAGACCTTAAAGGCATCGGAGCTACTGTCAGAAGCGCTTTTAGACAATGGTCTATATGTCTGTGTCTTTGCAGCTGGGTGTGCCTGAGCAGAGAAGGATGGACTGTAGCTACCTAACATAAAACAAAAGCAGAAGTAGTCACAGCATGAGAATGAATTTTAATAAAACACAGAATGCTACAAGAATCCACAGTTAATTAAGTTGCAAGGTTATAAAAATGTGTAAATGCATTTTTAAAAGTATATTATATATATTATACATACATGCTATGTAATTCATTATAATACTTTTCATACATTTATGTATACAGCTACAGGACACACAGGAAAATGCAGTGAAGTTCAAAGAAATTAATGATTAATTGGGGGAGGGGGCAGGAGGGAGAGAAGAGTTATTAGCTGTATGTAGCTATCAGAGCTGTTAATGACAACCAGTTATTAACCCTAAGGCTCATCCTGTCTCTTGGTTTTTCTATGTCCAGCCGGAGGAAGAGAGGCAGGAAATGCACAGTTCTTACATTGTTTTAATAATTACTGCTAGTTTGGGATGGGTAGGCAATTGAATAGGATCTTGAATAACTCTCACACACAAATGCTTTCAATATTACACTAAAAGGTAGTATGAGAGCATGCTGAATGCAACATGAACACTGAAATGGAAGAATTATGAATGGCATTTTTACACAAGGCATGATTTTTTTTTTGCACATATGGTATATTCACATGTCCATTTTTGGTTCTAGTAAATAATTTTGCCACATGGTTATAATATTCTGTAAGATACAATTATTTATCTATATGATTAATATGTTTTTCTTGTGGCTAAATGACATCATCACCAGTGCCTATAAAAAATATGAACAAGTTCGTAAAACAGAAGTATCTTTATAAGGCACTATTACTGCATTTTTAAGACTTTTTGTATTCCCATATATGTAATTAGTATTTGTACTTTCGCACAGTAGATCTCTTTTCCTTTTTATTATGAAAGGCTGTGTTGCTTATACTCATTAGTGAAAATATCTGTAATGTAATCAGAAACTAGAGTATTACAATGTACCCCATCTGCAGTAAGAGGCCCACAGTTGTAATACTTTTCTGTGGCAAGAATGAAACCAAAATTAAACTTAGTTTCATTTGGGAAAAAAGGCATGAAAAACACCAACTGAGATCAAACAAGATGATAAAAAGTGTTTATGCAAGCATTAAAAAAGCAAGCATGAATAGTTAACTACCCCTGTTACTTGCTGACATTAACAAAAGACTCATTTTGAAGTGAGGGAATAATTCCTACCAGGACTGTATGCATAGGCAGTATTATACATGTCTGTGTCGTCATCTACAAAAAGAAATATACATGTTACAGTAATGTAATATGTGCCACTTTATCATAGCAACACAGCTTTGTTCTTGCAAATTCAAACAAGATTAGTACCATATCAAGTGCTGTATTTCTTTTTTTCATCTCATGTAGGCGTTTTCTGAATTCACTCTTTTCCCATTACACTTGGCATAAGCTATTTTGCCATCTTGCTAGTGAAATGGTACCTTCTTGCAATGTCACCCAATATTACTACTGTTTAGCCCCATATAAATTATAGCTGCTTATCTGCTCTACTCCCTTCCCCAAGCCTAATCTCTTACCTTTTGTCTGCTCTTCTCTCACTAGAGGAAGTTAACTCTAAATTTACTAATGTCACCAAGCTCCATTTCAGCAAAAAGCAAAGCAAAGCGAACCAAAAAAAAAAATGTGGAAAAAAATGCAATTCAAACAGAAAACATATCCTCAAATCAGCCTGCACTGTTCTAACACATGAGCTCTCCAAAAGAAAGATGGTGTGGTGGGAGACTTACAGTGGCCAATCGCTCATCCCTATAGATGAGGATTGCTTCACTGAATTCCGTGGTGACATGGAATCACACTGGTTGCATGCCTGGTTTAATCACTTTAATTTTTAGTTTTAGTAATATATTAAATATATTAAATCAATTGTAAATATACAGTCTCTAGAAGAAGAAAATTGCTCTGTCTGCAGAAAAATCTGTAATCAAATTCAACCATTTGATTTGATTCAGTCTCACACTTGGTGAACATTTACATTTTCATATGGCAGCTAATCAAAAAAAAAAAAAAAAAGAAGAAGAAAAGTGCATTTTTATTTTTTTTTAATACCACTGAGAACTACACAGCCAAGAAAACAGCATACTTACCAGGCTTATGAACCATATGGATTTGCTTGAACATTGTCTTGTACCAATCCTTTGGCCTGTCAACTGTCTAAATAAAATATAGTTTTTAACAATTAACAATTAAATTCAAATAATGAAGAAATAAGAATATCTATGTGGACAGATCTGATCAGATATTTAATGTTATTCTGGACACAGGTTTAGTTTTATCATGCTTTGTCCCCTATTCATTATAATCACTTTAATTCCATCTATTTCAGATGGTGTATTTGTTCCTCTCATCCCATCCCTGCAACAAGTTCTGGAAGGCACTTAAGACTAAGTAAGTTCTGTACTTTGATTTTGGAGAATACAGTGCTTAAGAACTCAGGAATTTGTGCCAGATCAAGAGTTTATCTCCTTAGTGCCCTATATTTGACAATGATGAATGCTAGAATGCTATACAGGAAAATACAAACACCTCAGCAATTATAAGCCTACAAGAAGAGTTTCTTTTTAACTCCTGGCAATTTCCAGCTTATATTATCTTCAAAATGCAATTGTTAAATGATGCACATATACTGTGGAATACTACTGAGAAAAGAATTAAGGCAATACTATATTTAAGAATTAATGTTTGGATTGTAAACAAGCAGTATTTAATCAGCAGTATTTAATCAAACAGTATTAATTTCCCTTTCCGGGCAACTTAATTTTCATTTATTCTATTTTGAGAAAAGAGAAACAATATACCTTTTAACATCACTCACTAAATTTTAGTTGTCTTTACTATTTTGAACTAAGCAGTCTAAAAGTTTCCAGACTCTCCTGATACCAACTTTTGACCATGTTTCTAATTGTTTTATCTCTTACTCCTTTGCATTTTCTATTTTTGTTTGAGATTGGATGACAGTGCTTCTGAAAAGGAGGTAACATGAAGGCAAACATATATGCAGTATTATTCTGCTCAGATTCTGTATTTTTAGTTTCTCCACTGTTGTCAGAAAAGCAAAAATTTTAATGCAGATGTATAAAATTATTTTAGAATGTAATGGTGCAAAGGAATAGTTAAAAGGATCCCTCTTATGGAGGGATCTTGCATTAGTTGATGCCAAATCTGCAGTCACACTGCCTACTTCTCTTTACTATGAAAAGTGAAAATCCACGTATTATTATTCTCTACAAAATAGCCTACAGATCTGAGTATGTTCACATGGCTCAATGCCATCTTTACTGAATCACACTTTTGCCTTAAATATTTGTTAAAGTTACTGCGTATAAATAATCTGTTTTGTTAACTTTTGTGAACGAGGAAGAAAATTGCCATTTTGAGGAATTAACATCAGTTCTCATGAAACTGATACTAAATGACTTAAAAAAAACACACAAACGTTTAAAGGAAGAGCTACCAGTTGGCAGAGGAACTCAGAGGTCTGTTGGGGAAGAAAGAAATTTAAATGGCACTTTATGATTTTTACCCAGACCTGACTGCAAGACAGGGATGAAGGAGATACGGTTTTGTACCAAGGCCTTCTGTACCTACCAACATTCCTGACTTCTGTCAATGAGAAGATTCTCAGAAGCAGATTAGGACCATTTTAACATTGTTTCCCTTAAACATCTACAGTAGCAGAACTCTGCTCCTACAAGATCATAAATGCTCAAAAGTTCACAAGCAAATCCAGCAGCTTTGAAGGAATTTATGCTGATATGGTTAACCTCCATGATGGTCCTCATTTCACACATCAGTATAAACCTATAACCATCCCATTCCTCTCTGACTGAATTGGGCCAAGAAGGGTCTTCAAAAGAGCTTGAAACAGTGGTAGGTGAATAGATAGGAAACAGTGCAAAAATACAACAGGTCTGACACTGCTGTTTGTGAAGGGACAAAGATACATCGATATATCTTTGCCATGCCCTCCTAATCTGTCAGGTCCTCTACTAATCCACAGGAGGCTTCCAAACAGAGAGCAGCTATAGAGAAGCTGCCATGTAACTAGAGCAGAAAATCTCCCAACACCTTTCTGATCATTTGAACTGTTATCTCATCACCTCCGCCCCATCCCTCACCACTGGGTTTAAAGCCTCAGCCAATTATTTGACTTTACATTATAAACCAGACAGGATTATTTCAGGAATAGAATAAATTAATTTTAAAATACGTGTTCTCAATCTATATTCACTAATCCCACATGCCAACGTTTGTTTGAGGAACTAGCTGTATTCACAATGCACCAAGCCATTCAGATGACATCCTGCTTTGCATACATTATGATTGTTGCAATTAAAGGCTGGAACACGTTATCACCATATGTGAATGAACAATCAGCCAAATATCATGAGGAGGACATAAGGAGTATCTGCAGTTGGTACCTAGGAGACTTCATAATCATTGCAGTATTCTAATAATCCATTAGAAAGTATGCAATTAAAGCAGAAATTCGTGGGGATTTATGATTTTCAGTGGACTTCTTGTGCATGTGTATGTTTTGTTTTTCCTAGATGAAATGTTACATCACTAACTACAGAAAAGAAATCTGATGGGACTTGATTTTTACATTTTTTTTATTAAATAGAGGCCTTTTTAGTGCACAGATTAATTTTGATAGTTAGACATGAATCAATCATTTTGGATAGTCTCAAGCAGTGCAGTCATACTGCTTTTTGTGATTCTGTTTTTTCCTTTCATAGGACACTGTCAGTGGTGAAGTCTAGTGTTGCCATTTGACTGCTTTTCTGAGTGAACAGCTTTTTACTCTCTTTTTCAAAGACTTCATTTTTAAAGCCTTGGAATTTCATCATCTTTGGGGCAGGGCTTGGCACGGTGGCAGAACTTAATGATCTGAATTTTCAGGCTTTGGGTTTGCACTTCCCAGAGCTGGCAGGAGCTAAAGCAGTACAGAGGTAACATGCTGACATGGGATGGAGGTTCTGAGAGAAGGGACAGCTTTATAGCAGCCCTTCCCCTCTCAGCACCTTTGGGCAAAGGGTTTGCAGGAATGGAAAGCGAAGGTAACATCACTGCTTTCCTTGGATGAACAGCTGTCACTAACCATGCTCTGAGGGGAAAGACAGAATTGCAGGAGATCACCACAACTTGAAAAATCTCTACTTCTGAAAAGCTCTCCAAATCTGGAATACAGATACTCTCAAATTCTTATTTAAAAGCTTCCCTTTGAGTAGTATACCGTTTGAGAACACATTGTATATGTTACCTATCACCTCTGAATCTGCATTTAATGCTTTTTAATAGAATATTGCCATTTTCATTGAGATGGAAAAATAAGAAATTTATGAACTTTGCATGCAACCATAAGCTCAACTAATTTGAAACCTTTCTCCCTTTAGATGGTGTAAATCTGAACTTTCTCGGAGAAGATTCCTATTTGGATTTTCCCCTGACCTTGGACAGAGAGTGAGTGATATATCCTACCTTCTCGTGTTCATGGGAACTGCAGTTATAGCACTTTTGCATGCTTCTGCATAGTACTGCACTTCTGAGAGATGTCAAGGTGCAGCATATTTGAGTCTTTTGCTGACAACTATATCACCTTTGTTCTCACATAACTGGGGTACTACGGGCTCAAATACACTTGCATATATTTAAAATGTAATCTCAAATCAATATCTTGAAAATGACCTCAAGTCCAGCTAAATCTTAAAAAAAAACCAGCAGTGTAAGGACACAAAATAGCATATGAGACAGACAGACACAGACATGCTAGCATAATCCTATGCCTCATCATCAGAATCAGTTCTGTAACACTAAGTTTACAAGCTGCAAGACATTTTGAAATTGAAATATAACCAAAGATGAAAAGCTAATCCAGATGAAAAATGTCCTAATTCAAATTACATTACATTTTCAGAAGAAAATCTTAGAGTATCAGACCATACAATCTGAAAGTTAAATATAGGTTGGCAAGTTGCCAACTCTGTTAAGCGCACTTGAGGGGGATTTCTGTTATATTCTTATGTAACTAATATGCACCCTATTAGAGCAATCTGCTATTTAAAAAAAAAAAAAAGAAAAAAGAACAGAAACAATGACTTTATCCTGTATAAAGCAAAGGGACATATTTACTTAAAGAAGGGGTAGGAAGCTAGAGCATTATTGCAAAGAATTGTATTCATTTTTAAATGATTATGATTGTCTTATTTTTACATCAAAAATATAGCAAGAAATGCCAGTTTCCCCCCGTTCTTACCAAAATTGTCCCCAGCTTACCACTTATTCTGAATTTTTCCTATTGCTTTTCTCCATCAGTTCCTGCTTTTCCCCCTAATTTTTCAATCCATTGAACTGGTTCTTGGCAATTATACCACAGCCCCGTAAGTCAGTACTGGCAGAGAAGATATATCCAACAGTTGCTACATCCTTGGCACCTCACAAAGACTTCACCTGCAAGGGCTCTGCTGCTTTCATCCTGGCTCCCACTCTTCTTACTCTTTCTCCGTCTAGCACAGCACTTCTCCAGCTGGGAAGGCCAGTAAGCACTTCCTTACAGACCTAGTGCAGCTGCCACTGTGCTCTCTGGACCAGCCAGAAGAGGCTGCCCTGACAGCAGAATGGAAAGAATGCTTCAGCACAATGAAAACAAAACTCTTCAGTCCGACATCTCGGGACCACTCAAGCAGTGACTAGTGGCAGATGATCAAAACTGGGCTAGTCACGATGAAAAGGTTTCCACACTGTTCATTTATATGTCAGCCACGGGCACTATGATCATATATTGTACTTCTGCAAAAATACCAATCACTTAGATTATTATCTGCACGAAACTATTTGTTTCTATACTACACTGATCAAATGACAACCACTGCTCCCCAAAATGCAGAAGTGTGAGATTTATATATATATGTATACACATATACATGTGTACTTGCACTCACACAGAAATATAGTCCGTATGAACTTGTCTTTAGAAATGACAACAACACAAATACAGTTATTGCAAATCTCCAAAAGGGAAGGAATACAACTGAAGAAAGAAACACAAAATTTTGATTACTTCTAATTAAACTAGAAACATGAAGTTTCCCAATTATGCTCCCATCAGCATTCTCCTTTTCCGTCAGCACACAATATTATATTCACGAGCTGCCTGATTACGCATGCTGTATTCCTCATTATATAAGACTGGAAGAATGTGAAAAACCCATTACCAACAATCAATTCATTGTATGAGTTCATACACAGATTCCCCAGAATTTCCTACCGTTCTAATTGCTGTAGGGATTCCAGATTCATCTACCGGGCCAATCCCTGCATAATGTGGAGCTTTAATGACTGTAATTTTTTTTTCTTCTTCTGAAGATCTACAGATTGGTATTGTACTGGTGGTGCTGCTGCTGCCAACACTCTGAACATGCTGTGAGTATGTCTCTGTGGACTCTGGAAAGATAACACGACAGAATATTGTATAACGATATAATAATCATACTTGGCAGTTGTAACACACTTCCTAATTTCTGTATACTTTACAAAGAAGGACAACAATATTAAAAAACACATACATATAGAACACTTCATAAAACCATCATCTTAGCTGGGGATGAATTATAAAATTATTTATGCATTAGGCTGTTAGACAAGATGTACTTTGCTGCATCTTGCTCAGGAAAAAAGCGAAAAAAAACACAAACCCAATGCCATCTATTGAGAAATAGTGGGAGCTGAACTTTTTTCCTATAAACTCTTGCACCTTTCCTAGTCATCCTTTATACTAATGACAGAATTTCTGAACTTCTCCTCTTCCAAATATAGCAAATATAGAAAATTATTGTTCTGTAAGTACAGCAATACATTGCAACAAGTTCTCCACAAAGACTTAGATGAAATGTATTTAGAGACATAAAGTTTGATGCATTTGAATTACAAAAAACAAAACAAAACACACACACACAAAAACATCCTATGTACAATTTTTGCCTGCTAAAGTTATATTGTTTTTTTAAGTAGCTCCTTAGATAATCCAAATAAATGGACCTCAGAAACTTGGCACCTATAGAGCAGCATTAGGATCCACCTACAGAACTTGTGAACTGTGCAGACTGCTGCTGGTTCACAGTGGTTTGCAATATTTCTACTCCTCTCCCTAAATCCTCCTTAAAAAAAAAAATAAAAATAAATAAAATAAAAATAAAAATAAAAATAAAAATAAAAATAAAGGCCAATACTATCATCTCCCTCTAAAATTTAGAGGGAGCCATTTATTTAACAAAAAAGCCCACCACACTGCTGGGATGCATCATGTGACAATTTAGATGATGGACTTTCCTTCTGCAGGAAGAAAAGCCCTACTCCATCAAGCAGTATGTTTCAGTAAATTAGTGGGTTGCTATGACAAACAATGTTGTTTTGTTTTTTTTTCAAGAGCAGGTACAGTGCCCACAAGATATTTTAACCACAGGATACATTAACGCAAAGAGTAAAAAAATAAATACATTTATTCTAACATTACTGGTGAAGATTAAGATGGCCTTTCATGTGACATTATTTTCAAGAAAATATTTGAATTTTAATATAAATCAGTGAAAGGAGCTCTGGTGACTGAATGCTCTGATTTTAATTTTAATATTTCTGCTCACTGCAGAGAGCTGGATTTGGCATGACTATTTCAGCTGTTTACTCAAGTTTGAAGTCCTGCAAATAATCCAGTGCTACACATATATGGTGAGGGGCAACTCTGTGTGGCACATCTGAATACTTGGGCCTTCTTCCCAAAATGCATGAAGTTAAATTTAGAAAACATTTGCAACCTGATCCTTCATTCTCTGTAGTCCTCAAACTGAGGCCATCAGTCAGATTTTTACATAAGCAAGGAGAATAAATCAGACTGTTATTGTGGACCACAGAACTTCAACATCATACAAGAGTATGAATCATAGGAAAACACTTTCCTTGTTGCAGGTGTTTCTAAACCTTGATATACCTTTAGCTCAGCAACCTGGAAGCAGTCAAAGAATCTAGTATTTGGGGATGTGGAAAAACCCGTATGTACAGTTACGGCATTTAGTAATAAGATACAGACAGCAACATCTATCTAAGCCCTAAGTCTCAGAGTCAGAACTGTTATTTAATTTCCCTTCATGTAGAACAAAAAAAGTAAACTTCTGGACCACATCCAGGATCCTGGACCATGTATGTTCTTATCTGAATATGCAAACACTGGTAGAAAAAGCAGCAAGCAAATGATTGTACTTGCAGAACGAGATTGTACTGGCAAAGCTCTGTTACAAGGCTAATGTAAGTATTTAAACAAACAAACAAAAACAGATACAACCCCCTCCGCCCCCCCAAACACAACAATGACCTACAAAATACATAAACAAATTTTAAATTGACATGGCTTTAGGTGTCTAAAAGCCCAGAGCCCCCCCCTTTGTTGGCAGTATTTCGACTGAAGATAATGGGATTTGTGGGGAGAAGTAATGTACAAAGTCGGTCCTTGATTTCTTAAAGAGGGCAAACCCTGAAATGGGCTGTACAGGTTGAGTTGTTTTAATATATGCTCTCTTTCCTCAGGAAAGCTAGTGGAAAAGTGGCAAGAGGTCACTCTCACAAACATAAGGATAAGCAATAAAACTTAATAGTAACTCCAGTTCAGGAGCAAAATTATATCTACCAATAAATGCTATTATTTTTTGCATTTAATTCCCAAAGTAAATGAATAGACAATACCTTCATTATGGATGTGAAGCACTTTGCAATTGTTTGCAATCTTGGCCACATGAATTGGAATACGTTGCGTAATGTATAAAGCAAACATTCTGTGCAAGGCTTACCCATCATCCTGCCATGCTGCATGATAACAATGTTGGAATTGAGAGAAGCTGGTGGAGGGTAAGCTGAAGAAGGGGAAAAAGGCCTTTGAAAGTGACTCACTGGGCTGGCAGCAGTGCCAGAGTTCCCATTCACTGTGATCTGAGCCTGAGAGAAACAAAACAATATCCCATTAAACCACACACAAAGCCCTCTGAATACCATCCCAAACAAAGAGTGATGTAAGACTGTCATCCACACAACAATTTCCACTTGTCAGGTATCTAGCCGCTATTGCATCTGCATTCACTGTAATACAAAACTCACCATGTGGGGAACAGAAAGTGTTCCTTGTATATATATATATGCATGTATATATATATATATATATGCAGATGTGTGTATATATATATAATATATATATAATATATATATATTACCTGCCCCCTTCCCTCCTTGTATGTGCTGCCTCTGAAAGCATGCTGAAGATGGGAAGGTGACAGAAGGAGCAAGCAGGGTTGAGGCAGTAAAGATGAGCTGCGCAAACAATGTCTGCACAGATCTGACATCAATATAAAATGCAGACGGGAATAAAAGTTCCTCTCCTCATGTGACAAAGGCTGCCTGCCACAGATCACTCACTCCAGCAGACGCTTTCCCTTGATCCGCATGCTCCACCCCCATTGATATTAATGGGGACTTCTGAGCAGACTGAAGGGAGAAGTCTCATTAGGAGCAGCAAAAGTGAGAGAGCCAAAGCTTTAGAAAATGGAAGCCAACTGGAGTGACTACAGGATGGTGATGTGTAATCTATCACAGCAAAAATAAATGTCACTGATACACACACACACACAAATCTACAAACAAAACCATGCCATGACAGCAAATAACAAATAAATAAAATGGGAGAGCTAAGCAAACTGTCAGTAAAACAACATCACAAGCCAGTTGGCTGTTAGTCACAAAAGGTATTTTTGACAATGATCTTCCCTCGCCCCAGGTTTTGAACCCCCCTGCCTGGGCTGTAGCGCATTTATGGGGAGCGGTGCAAGGATCAAAACAGAGACAGTGAGAAAGCACATTGAACGAAATGAGAGAAAAGTGAAAGGGAGGGAAGCTTTCTAAAACATCTCTTTTAAAGTCTGAACATCTGGAGTGTTCCAAACTGCCCAGTTTAATATAGCAAAAGTCTAATTAAAATCCATAGCATATTGTTATTACATTTGAAAATGAAATAGTTCATGACCTCTTATATATATTTGTGTTTGGTAGGCTGCTCATTTGATTTGTAATTTTTTAACATCTTAGCCTCCAGTAGGTAGGAGAGAGAAATGAATTGTCTCCTATACAAGCATCATGTGAACTCCTAGATGCATCCAGGGATTTGACATGTTAAGGATGCCTGTTAGAAGTGAGTTCAAAAGTTGTGTTGTGATGTTTCCATCAAAACTTTTGTGTTTAAATAAAACATTAATAAATGTTTATAAATTTATAAATTTATAATTAATAAAATCAAAAACCAAAATGGAAAGTTGGCTTTTCTCGCACCATTCTCCAAAAGAACTTGGTGCTCTATCAGCTCAAGGCCAGCATTTCAAGAGCTACGAAGTAATGTTTTCAGCTGAGGTTCTTCAGTGAGGCCAACCATCTCTACACTAGTTCAGAGGTTCACCTGTTGTCCTCTTCTGAACCTTGTCTTTTTGGGAAAGCTTGTTTCAAGGGAAGACAGGGTGCAGCTATGTCTGCAACCTTATACCTTCTTATTCATTTACTATGGCATTTGGTTCTCTGAAGAAGAGAGAACTAGTGTGAGTTCTTTGTAGAACAGGAAGCTACTCCTATAAACTTCTATAATAAAAAAATGAAGACATTTGTGTGATGTGCTTTACCAAATGGCCAAGTCAGACAGTAAGGCTCTTACACTAAGTGGTACACAGTATTATGAAAACAAGATGTACACAATTTGCTGATGGACATCAACCGTTAAGTATAGGCATGGAATGACCACATATAACATTTCTGGGTTTGGTCCTAAAGGTTTTAGAGAGGATAGCAACTCAAATAGTATAATATTTTAGTTTTTAATTACCTTCCCCCCAAAATATATTTTGTTGTCACTGTTAAATTTATGTATCCAATACTTATTGGACTGGTGGGAGGGTTAACTATAAAAAGATAGTTTTGAGAAGTTTCAAGATGCTTTTGGGACTGATGCTGTTTCTTCTCACAGAATCAGCTGTAAAATCTTTTTTCTCCTAAGCTTTCTTGACTAAGGATATCAAGAATAAACAAAAATCCTTAAATTGGTCTTTGAAACTGTGGCTCCATCTTATGTAGGCACAGTGTTGGATTGCACAATACTATATTGCTTTTATTGCTCTCTCAGTGGTTTTCATCTACACAATGAACCAGAGTCTCCTTTAAGAATGAAGATCATTACAGAGATAATACAGGGATAGAGCCACTAACAACAGACATACACGTATATGTGTGCCACCAGCTTCCCCCTCGTTTTCTTATTTCATAGATGCATTTACAATCATTTGGCCCTTGTGTACAGAGGTATGGAGACAAAGACTCTTGCACAAAGCAGAGGTGGGTCTGGCCATCATTTTAATCTCTCTGTGGGGCTCTGATGACTGTTTAGGACTTTTTGTTCTTTGGTGGGAGACTCATCCATTCTCTTGTCCATAAGTGGTGAACCATGTTACATTCAACACTGCCTGGCCATGTCTAAGAGAGAAAATGGTGGCCAAACCTGACCATAATAGATCCCTTTACAGGGAGACTACCCAAAAAAGGAAAGAAAGGAAGGACTGTTCTCTTTAGCTTACAAAGAAAACAAATACAGTTAGCTGATTATTTTAGAAGGAGGTTAGAAGAAAATATAGATGTTCCATGCTTCGCATAGCTAGTAGATGTCTCTGCAGTGATTGTGCCTTATTTACACATAACACTCTATATTGATCATAGCATCTTTGATTACAACTACTGGACAGTATGCAGATTAACAGTATTGACACTTTACAAAATTTTAGGCTTCACAGCTGTGTTACAAGAGTTAGGAACGCCAGCTTTTACGTGCCTGTTAATAAAAACATCAATCACAGAACTGTCTACAGATCATTGACTCTCCTATGTGCAAGTTTGGGCTAAAACTACATTTTAGAAAATGTATCTGAAATGAAAAAAAATACATACACTGTTCGTTCTTTTTAGCCTACCAAGTGCTCTGTTTAGGCTGGAAAATGATAGCATGCTGAAGTACTTGTACAATATTGAAATGCTGTTGTTACACAGTAAAAGGTCTCAGAACATTTCACAGTTTTGTAATTCAGCAATAAATTGCTCAATACTAATGAAGACTCTGTTCTGACTCATTTTGGTCATGCAGATAATTTCAAAAGAAAAGTGATCTGGATTTGACCCAAATTCTATGCCTTCTCTCTACCCATATGTGAGTGTACTAAGGTACAGAACAATGAACATACATATAGAACAGGTAATTGCATGCTGCTGTTTTCCTTGAGTTAACTGAGAGGAAAGTAACAGGACACTTGGATACTAGAAGATTATTTATGAAGTTCACTCCTGTAAGAAACAGTGCTTAAGGGAAAGGTCAGTTAGAGGACAGAAAATCAGTTTCATGCAGTCAGTGGCTATGGCTGGGGGAAAAAACCTGTGTTAAATATTGCCAACATTTACTACGAATTTACAAGTTATATTATTGAAATCTCTACCTCAGTATAAACCAAAAAATGGTGGTAGCCAAGAGGCCCCAACTCCACAAACCTGTAAATCATTAACAGTATTTTAAACATACCTCTACAAAAGCTACAGACCATTTGCTTTTAATGCATTGGGAATGAATATTTTTTGAATTTACTCTCATTTATTCTATGCAAAATGTTCAGTACACCTTGGCTGACCACATACATGTGCAACAACTTGGTACCATTTCCCTGTCTATTACCAAATCAGCTATGCAGACTATTTGTTTAAACATCTGTTACAAAACATATTTTCAGACTATGAACCCAGAAAACTAACAGAATTACATAGACGAATGTCTAGTTGAATGTCATAGATGAATGTCTATGTAATGGGATAACAGACAAGTCTGAATTGTTTTCCCCTCTGACAACCTGTTTGAACAAAAAGGAGGAGGAAAAAAGGAAGGATAATTACATGTGAAGTGGCAGCAGTGTTGGTTAAGGTGGTGCCATCTGACACAGCAGACATCTGGCTCAAGGTTGGGGAAGGTGTTTCAGAGCAGTCAGTAGTATCATAGCTACAAGTCTGCAGCTCATCTAGAATGGCTGTGGAGGACTCACTCACTGTGCGGGAGGAGCACTCACTCATGGCAGAATCTGTGCTTACAGAGGCTGTTTCGTTCCTGTGGATAATACTTTCAGAAGCTAGGAATGGGTATTTATATGAAAATTGTGAAAGGGCTGGGGTTTTATAAAAGCGTGAAGGCAAAAAGTCATCAAGCGCTGGCAAAGAATATGGTACTAGATGGGTGCCACTGTCTGGTGAGAAAGAGGCTCTGTTAACTGGTACCACAGGAGGAGGAAGAGGCAGTGGAGAAGCTTCTGTTGCTGTTTGTCTGTGTGTCTGTGAAGCATTTACCTCCATCACAGGGGCAGTTACTTTCTGGTTTCCAAGCTGAGATTTGAGGGAAAAAAAAATAAGAAAGAAACAGATTACCAAATGAATAAAAACGTTTCCCTTTGCCTCTTGCTGTGTGTAGGAGAATTACAAAAGTGTAAGTTTTTCAGCAAGCCTAGGAAGTTCACATTCACATGGATTAGGAAATAAATCAACCATACTCTATATTAAAGCAGAAAAACATGAAAGAAATTAATGCATCAAATACTAGTGGAAGCAATGCCAGAAACCACAGTGTTTTGGGGATGAATATTCCATATATTGGAATATATGGAACGAATATTCCACAACATATTCCATATATTAATACGGTCACACTATTTTATACTTATACATAAATATGAGGCTAGAGAATATTTTATTTTTATTTTTTATTTTTTGTAGAAGGAAAAAGGCATCTGTGAGCCTGATCTCCATAAATGTTGCTCCTTTTTTAAATCAAAAGATGGGTATCACTTTGAAACTGTAACATACAGATGGGCAGGACTGCAAGCTAAATGGAAATGCTTGTCTTGAATGTGCACATGACCCACAAGCAATAGATTGTGGATTTTTTTGCTCTTGTGACTGAATACTTCTTCTCCACTGCCTCACTGATGGTAACGTTTGGATGATCTTGGAATTTCCAAGCACTCTGGAAGCACCCTGTCAGCCTACTGGATAAGGTGTAAGTATATCAACCATTTCAACATCAGAGGACACAAGGATTGCTAAACTATCTGGTATAAATCTGAGGAAGAACAATGATTGGGAATACAAGAACAGGACAGGGATGATTTAGCACTGAAACAAAACACACTACTTGGCTGGCTTCAGCACCATTCCTTAAAAGCATAAAGGAATATCCTCAAAAAAAAAGTGCTTCTGAAATTTCACACATTATGAGCTTTATGTTTTGATAGTTCAAATCGGTCACAAGACACTGGTTTTAAACTAGTCCTGAAACTGACTTTTAGTATCCACAAATTGTTTTAGAATTAAAGATACATGAAAAACGTCTTGGTGTCCAGCCTTTGTTAATCAGACGCACAAATTTTTCTATATTGCCCATCAGCTGCAAGCTTTCCATCAATTTCTGAAATACGTCAAAGTACTTCAGCACTGGTGGTTTCACTTTCGACAGAGCTAACAAGCTCTGGAATAGCTGCAGGGCAAGAACATTTGGGATTAAAATTTATTTAAAGGAGAGGACAGTAGGATACCACATGCAGCAATTACTACTTAAAAACAAAAACAAACAAAAAAAAAAACAAAAAAAACATTTACTCACAAATATCACACTGTTACTGAAGATAATGTTTTTTTTCCTGTGTTTGAAATATGCAGACATCTTTAACTCTAATCATTCAAAAATGTTTTAAACCATCAGATTAAAATGCCATTTTGGCATTTTAATCCACAATCTGAAAATATCTTGTAAAGCCCTAATAGAAGACTTGGAACACAACCCAGCCTTTGCCACTTGTGAGAGATCACTGGGGGTCCAGTTCCATAATCCTTGCTGAGATCAACTAAAAATTACACAAATAGTCTTGCTGAGGTCAACAGGACCATCCCTACGAATAAGCACTTCAGAGAAGGATTTTCAGCATATGAAGAGATACCCAACACTTGTTCCACATGCTTTGAAATAACTGTTTGGCATTACAGAACCTATCGAGTACACAAAATGAGCCAAAACCTACTGTTAAAATTTGCAGTTAAAACAGTAAAAACAAACAAAACAAAAGCACACATCATCAAACAGCTTAAAATTCAAATCTTTTTTATCAGATATAATCTGATTTCAATAAGCAATGTTTGAAATCTAATACTTAAAAAAAAATCTTTCCATATAGTAACTTTAAACAAATTACTGATTTAGAAAAATCAATAATCAAATGGATGACTGTAAAAAGAAACAACATTTTTAGAGATAACTAATTTGCCAATGGAAACTTCAAATATCAAATTAAATAAATACTTAAACTTCAAATATTCAAATTAAAATATAATGAAAAGCAATCATAAAATGTTGTGAAACAGCTGGTCATACAGCATAACATATCAGGAGCTTAAGATCTATGCATTTAAGTACACATGTAACAGTAATTTCACTTTACTGTTAGACACATAAAGGTAAAACAGAACTATCCTTCATGGTGTATTTCAACATCCAAGTCAGAATTCAATATCTCTAGTGAATGACACAAACCAGGAGATAATGCAATTATGTGTATTAAAATCTGAAGTTCCTGAGTCCAGATATCCTCTCAGTATCCCCAGAAGAAAAGCTGCATGACTGTGCTACAATAACTAAATTGATCTCTGAATTGTTAAAATAAAAGGTAACTTTGGAGACTCAGGAAACCTGGTAAGCTTGCTGGCTTCAAACTGAGATGATTTCCTGCATGCTTGAGAAAAGTAAGGATGGACAACACAAGGAAAGATATTCAGGGTGCATCCAGAGAGCAAGTGAAATGGAATTCTTAAATAATTAAATACATTTTGCTTGGCAAATGATAGCTGATTTCATCAAGCCAAATTCTTAAATAAAATATAACGTTATGATTCTTACAACATTGGTAGAAGGCACACAGCCATTCTAGGTACTGATTCTCAATATGAAGTTTCTCAGCTTTGTAGAGAAAAACTTGAGTATTCTGGCTGGTTCCAGAATTCTGTCACAGATGTAATCATCACTCTGGCAAAGAGTGGCTGAAAAAGTGGCTGAAAACAATATATATATATATTTTTTAAAGTGAACTGATTAAACCATTTAAAAAACTGGTCTTTTTCAACATGGAGTGCTGGCAAGCACTAAATAGCAGGTACATTTGGCTACTGCTAAGCCACATTCTTCACCACCATGAAAAATGAAAAAAACAAGGTTGAATACATTCAAAAAACCTCAAGTTTTAATACCAGTTCCATCCACTGTGCTTCTAATTAGGTTTGCTATTTTCATAGCCCAAGAAATACTATAAGAAGTCATGTGGATTAACTGTCAAACAAGTATTTCATCTGTTAGAATGATGAAACATCAGACTACATAATTATCTTGGGCTGTGGAGCAACACTTGAGAAATAAATATCAACACAGTCTTGGAACAAATTGAAAGTCTTAAGCACAGCTTTCAGCTGGTCTTCAGAAATGTTCACTTTTCACCAAATATTAAAACGTCACACCTGAAGCATACAATTTCCACCCAATTCTCATGAAGTAGACAGACTAGAACAGGTTTTGTCCTCTATCATATTAACACAAGATTTGTGGAGTGCTGCAAAGTTACTCATGACACCAAAGTACTGGCCTTGCTTCAACAGTCAAGACACAGATACGGAGACTCAAAGATGAGTGAATAAATTCATTTTGTTAATAAATAGCAGAGTTTAGTAGTTAACATTCAAATTAAACCCATACATTTGTACAAATGGGTAAAAATACCTCTATTTTTATTGATAAAAGCTGATGTCAAAATGTCCAAACTGATGCTGCAAGTTACATTCCTATGTCCATTTTTACTAAGTAACTCTATTATTCTAAAACTCAACATACGAAGGCTATTCAGCTCTTGTGCAAAAATGCACTAGTGATATAAAAAATTATGTGCTGGATTTTCTTTGCTTGCTGTCTGTCCCCAAAACATTAAAACTGGTCTCGTCTCCCTTCTACATTACTCACTACATTGTCAATACCTACCATACAATAATGCCTGTATTAGATAAAGCTGTTCAGAAATTTTTTTGAATAATAGGTCATTTTCTTAGATTCACTTATCTACAGCTATAAGGCTGGCCAAGGAAATTTCTAAGACAGTAGCCTTTATTCATCCATGACACCAATACTAAACCAAGTGTTCACCATCTGTGGAGTTCAAGCAACCAGGGCAAATGTTTTGCACCCTCAGTTTTAGAGAGCAGTATCTAGAACAAGATAGCTCTCATAAAAGCAGGAACTAAATGAAGATAAAAATATGAAGTGTTTATTTCAGAAGTTGCAGCTCAGAGTTCTTCCATCACTTTAGAACTTCTACTTATAAGAAGCTTGGACAATAAAACTTACTTCCATCAGTCTCATATTAACAAATATTTTTTTTTTTGTTGAAAAAGATTAAGATATGCAGCATGGTACAGAGTAGCAGGATCTCTCAAGACTTTAAGTAAACCAAAAAAAAACGAACACAAAAAACCTAAAAACACAATACTGAGTAACTTGAATGCTTCTCTTTTCACGTATGCTTTTCAAGGGTTTAACCCTTCTCTGAGTAGGAGTGTTTACAAAATGTCACTTGGTGAGTCATACCACGCTTCTGCTTGCTCCTCAAGTTCCAGCAGATGAGCTCTGAAATGAAGTGCAAATAGGAGCACAGACATAATGAGAAAAATTGAAGAATATTACAAAATTGTCATGCATGAACTTGTTGGGCCATACAGGCTCTCTCTTTTTTATAGTTGGCTGTGTCCTTGCACGCTTTGTGACATCATATAGATGTACGTGTGCCATATGCATGTAGGTACCCACACATACAAAATATTTCTCATTTACCACCTCTTAAGAAGTGATGATCAGCCAATCTTCCTCACTCTTCTCCATATATATAAACCCAGTTGCAGAGGGAGGGAGAGTTGTTTGTTTTTATAACAAACAACTTTCTGAATGTATATACTTTTGTGAGTTCCTAAGGCAGCTTTCAACAGTAATGGTAGGTTTTTGTTGTCTAAAAGCATCCCTAAAAAAAGAAAATTTTGAATTGACAGACTATGATCTGCTTATATAAGAGTAATTTAACTGCTGTGTAGTCATGTAGAGCTTGCAAATCTAAAACTATTTCAAAAATGAAAATACTATAATATATAGTATACTTAATTTGTCTCTGTGAGAGAAATTGTAAACTCTACCAATACCGTGAGATACAGAAATAGATCACAGTTTTTGGCATCCAATAGAACAGATCCAAGATTTCAATCAGAGTTCTCAGTCAGAAATCTTTTCAGACAGAGTGGCAGCCTTTGTTTCTTGGCTTTGGGACCTAATCTGATGCAGAATTTTGCAAAATCTTACATGACGACTTGTACTCTAGTTTCAGTGTATGTATTTTAACACAGACCTAGCAAAAACCACTGGCTCCACGGCTTGACCATGATGCTAGATACACCTGTTCATACTAATGTTTAGAATTTATTTTGATTTTGAGCATCACGGATGATGTCAGCTGAATTTTGCAGGCAAAAGAACAATAAATGGATGCATCCTGAAAGGCGTGTATTCCTTAATGATCCCTGTGATCAGCTCAAATTTTCTTGTTTTATTCAAAGAACGCCAATTGACAGATTTCTTATTGTTCTTCCCACACACTGAAAGCAAGGAGAATACAGAAAAATAAATGTAGAATTGTCAAACAATTTACAGCTAGTTTTGAATTTTGTCAGCTCATCATGAAACTAAAACAGATTCTAAAATAAAAAGAAACTGCAAAGTGTGTTTTGACTTTAAAAATTCTAAATAAAAAAAGAAGTAGCTAGAAGATGAGTTATTTATGATCATTCTGGCAATTACAAGTTTTAGTCTGGATGTTAAAAAAGGTATTTCCCTTAATATCAGTCAGCTGTTGTAAGACCACGTTTGTTTGAGAGACACTGATTTATCTTAGCATATATAATGCACCATATTGTTAACAGGCTGAACAACCATTTTTAAGTGAAAATAAAACATACAAATGCTTAAGTATTATTGACTACACCTATGCCTGTACTATGTCTGATGGTATCAGTTGATGCCCACATTTAAAAGGCTTGCAAGCCTGCCTCCTGTAATTTTTGGACCTATCCTATCTATCATGAAAAGCTCTTACTTAGCCTTTGTTACTGTTTCTGACATGACTTCTTCACTGTGGCTCTTGCTTGAACTGACTTACTTTACTTGATAAAAACAGTAGGTAGTGAACTAGTTCTTCTCAAGGGTAAAGCAACTGGTTTTTCTGTAAATACTCTAAATTAATTTGTGTAATCCAATAGAATGGTTTTGACACTAGTTCTCTCTCTAATCTTATGGACAAATTTCATTGCAAGCCTTACGTGCCTCCATTGGTTAATGGAGTGAATTCAAAAGCAGCATTGCAAACTGTAGCCATATAGTTTCACAGAGCTTTGTTCAGTTCAGAATTTTCACCCAGAGTTGAAGAAGAGGTGAATATAGCTAATGCAGACACTTTTGGCTTCCGAAGTGTGGTTGAGTGTGATTCTTTGAAAGAACCAGATGTTTTACTACTATTGACAGCTCCAGGGCTGTCAGTGGACTTCAGGTTTCCAAGACTCTGCCCTGTTTACTTCAATTAAAACCAGTGATTTCAGTAGGACTAGATAAACAAAGATATGCTTCTGACTGAGACAAAGGTGTGAGGCAGATATGCTTAGACGTATAGCAACTCCTAGATCTAACTGAAGGCACTTCAAACTCAGATAAACTAGTACCGCGGTAGATAGAATAATTAACTTTTAAAATAGAACAATCTTAACTAGGTAATACAGAGCATAAATAACAATTTAGTCAGAACTCTCTTTCTGGCAGGTATGTATTTGTTGTTGTCTTATTGCTCATAGACTGATTTGATCTGATTCAGTACCTTTCAGAACAGCAATAAACCCGGCTCAGACACCTCTAGTCCCTAAGAAGCTTTTCTGATCCCTTCTAAGACCTAGCTATCTGCTCCCTGGCAGTCTTTCAGTATAGGCTATAGTTCCCCAGTAGCCTGATATGACTCTTATCTACCAAACCAACAATCTTGAACATGTTAAAAACAGCTGCTCCTCAAAAATGTTAACAACCCTTCACTCCCTAGTATTCCATCTGGTCTATCTACTCTAAGAGGAATATTACCAGGAACCCAGAAATAAAGTAAAATTCTGTTCATCAGTTTTTGTATAGAAGCTTATCTCTGCTTCAGATTTCATGAATGCTTTTTAATGTTTGTTTGTTTGTTTGTTTGTTCTCCTTTTTTTTTTTTCTCAACACATACTCTGGGATTACTGGAGGTTTCAGAAATGCTTCAAAAACTTGTATCTTTAAAATAACAAACAATAATAGATAAAAACCATACACAATCTTTGCCATAATTAGTATCTCTGGTACACAGCAAAATATGATTCAGAGAAATCTGGGCTCACTCCCACAGGTGACTTCTAAAAAAGACCAAGATTATTTGACATGCACACAGAAGTGATGTTCCTATTCTTATTTACTATGATACTTGATAGCATCTTTTTAAACACAAGATAGAATCACTTCTGTGAGACCTTTGGCTTCTTTCCTAGACTATGTACTTGGTATTCCCATTTCTCTCTGATGAAATCTGTACAGCTAACAAAGAATTTTCATCTCAGTACACGTTGGGTTTGCAAGAATCAGAGGGACTAAGAAGCACATTGCCTTGTGATGTTTGATGTATGTGTAGTTGACTTAAAAATATTTTATCAATCCTTTTTTTTTTTTTTTAAAAAAAAAGGATTGATAAAATTAAAAAAATATATATAAAAATTTTAAAATAAAAAATTTTAAAATTAAATTAAAAAAAAAAAATAAAGAAAAGGGCTATTGCGCAGGTCACAGGAGTCACAGGAGACAGCAATGACTAGCCTTGCTGAAAGAACTGAGAAAATTATTTTTTGTGGGCCTAGAAAACCGCCAGAGCTGCATTTGCAGAACAAAACAACACTCCGTCCAGATGTGATCCTTCCACAGTACCTATGGCAACACAATGCTTTAATGCTTTTCTCTCTAGGAAGGATCATTTAAACCCACAGTTCACTAATCTCCTATTGTGCATCTGCACTCCATAAAGTACTCACAGAGGAACAAGGAAGTCTACTTTCCAGCTCAGCTGGGTTCAAATTTTTTTTTTTTTTTGCGATACCCTTCCAAAAACTTTTTTTTTTTTTTCAGTTCTGTTTTGATCCATATGACAGGTAGTTTTACCCAGAAAACAAAAGGTCTAACTTTGATAATATAACTAAACAAAGTTATTAAGTGATTCATGAATGATCTAAAATAAAAAATGGAAAAATTAAATATACCACATGGCATTCTGCAGCCTGTGAAGAAGGAAGAACTGTAGACTTTTGTCCCAAATCCTTTGAAGACATCTTTGAAGTGTCTGGAGAAATACTAGGTGGATGTTCTTGGATTTCAGGCTCTGCTTTATTGTCAGGGATGGGAGCTATCTGAATGGAAAGAGACGCTGTGTGTATCTCAGGCATGGGGTTACAGGCAGGTGAGACAGGCCTTTGTGAAAATATTGGCACTTCATCAGGCTTGAGCTGTTGCTGTGTATTACAATGAATGCTACTCGCTGAGTCTTGTGTCCGGGTTAATTTAAGGGTAGATACCCTCCGCTTTTGAGTCTGTTGTCTTTGGCCTTGGTGGAGAGTAGCACTAATACCAACTACTGTGCTTGTGCCTGCACTGGAGATTGAGGTCAGTGGTTTAGTGATTTTTTGTGCATAGGACACACTTGTGTTAGATATTTGAGAAGACATTATGTTCTGGACAGACTTCTCATTAGTGTAATAGCCAGTATCTGTGGGAAGGTGTTTATCTGGCTCAGTTGTTACTGCCTGGAGATTAATTCCGTTCTTGTGATTAGTTACTCTCGCTCTTTGAAAACTTTCTTTTCTAGGGGGTGGCAGAGGTGCCTTATTTGCCAAAAGCATCCACACACAGCAAAATAACATTGGAGAAGAAACAGAAAGAAAGTAAATGTTAGCAGGAGATATAACTCAGTTTTACTTTTATCTTTAAATAAAAAAAAAAACTAAGAACTACGGGTTCCATCCAACATTGTTCAATTCAATAGAAAACTGAATTGTTCAGGTTCCCACCACCTCTAGCTGTACAGCTTGTATTTAGAAAACCAGATGTTCCATTTGCTCACTGAGTAAACTGGGTTCAGAAGGAAGCCAAAATAGGCTTTATTTTATTAAATAAAAAAAAAAGAAATTATTACACAATTAAAATTATTAATGTGAAACTGTTCAGATATGTAAATCATTTCCAAAATGTACTACATGATTTTAGATGACAAGCTATTATTCACAGGTAACACACACATTTACAACAGACAGGCCTCTTAAACCACTGAATTAAAACAGTAACAGAAACAGTATTGACAACATTATGTTGACCTTTTTTGGGCAGATTAATATTCTTCAAAGTTGTGGTTTTTTTAGTGCTAATTGGATTGTTCTGCAAAACAGGCAGAAACATCTTATAATTAATAAACTTTTATCCTCCAATATCTTGATAACTGACATTTTTTTTTGGAGTGTAAAACATTAATAAGTATTCTTTGAAGTCTGGGAACACTACTGGAAAGCTTTTATTTGTGTTTGACTTTTTTTTTTTTTTTTTTTTTAAGCTGGCTATCTTGTTCATAGAAAGCAATTTCTGGTAATTAACCTACAGACACGCATCTTGTGCAGAGTATACTTTATCTACACAGCAAAACAGTTTGTAATCACCCATACATATTCACACTATCTAGAAGATACCAGGATGGTGTCCCCACAAAAAACAATTCACACACAAATGCTAAAGAATGAAACATGGTGTGTTCAATTTTACCTGAGTTGGTGATTTTTTATCTTGTAGGTTGGGCCGCACACTTCTAAAACCTTTCGCTGTGAGAGATGAACTGCTAATGTCCCCATTCAGTGTCTCTCTACTTCCACTATTGTAAGATCTCCAGGCTTTTGTGAGGAAAAAAAAAAGAATCAAATTATTATTATATATATTTTTTCTTTTGGTTACTAGATCTATATTTTGCTATCATCATATCAACCCAACTATTAAGCAAACTGTGGAAATTTATCTACTACACAACTGACATTGCTGCTGATAACACCGTGAAAGTGATAAGAATAAGGCTAAAGCTGCCACTTCCAAACTTTTTATATCTTTAAAATTTTGAAAACTCACAACTGACAATACTGTTGGTAGCAATTTGGTAGCTCCCCACAACATTCATTAATACTGATTTTAGCCCTGGGAGACCTTTTGAGATTCTGATGTTTCAGACCCTGTTTAAGGCTGACTGAAATACTTCTACAGATTAGGTTCTTCATCTTCACAGCTGTGTCAGATTTTTGAAAAACATCCCAGCCCACGTAAAACTATTCTATCATGGCCATTTCACCTAGATACCTGATTATCTGTTCCAATCTTATTTTCAAATCTGAACAACACCTCAATTTTCCAACCCAACAACCATGTTTTGTCTATCATCAGAGCTGAACATCCCTCAAGACACTGTTCAAATATAGGGGAAGATATTATCCTATCTCAACAAGTTACAGATCTGAAGACAAAATATTGAAGAAAGAGGCTGGGAAAAGTAACACATTATGTGAGCAGGCTGCTAAGTGGGGTGGGCAGAACTTGTAATCCTGAGTAAGAGACTAAAAATGAAATAGCAAGTGCCACTGAAGTGAAAGGTGGCAAATTAGCAGTCTGTATCCTCCCACACAACTCATTTTCTGACAACACACACGGTGTTATAGGAAATACTGCTTCCCAAATAAGACCTTAATTTGAGGTCTTAACCACCTGTAGTTATTATTACAAATCGACTGGTGCTTTCCTTAAAGAATGCAGATGTATGGAGTGATGAAATCAAATAAATGGAAGATTGTTATATTTCATCTACTTACGCAGTATTACACTGATGCATAAATAGCAGTATTTTATTTACCTGAATCTGGAGACTGAGAATCAGACCCTAAAAAAAAACAAGCAATATCAGTGTGTTAGAAATAAAATAATCAATTGTAAGAATTACAACATTTCCAGTTACAAAACTGCATCTAGTTCCATGTTCCTTGCTTGTAAATAATCAGGGTGTCTTAACATGCAGCTAGGCTCACAGGGTTAATTTCAAAAGGTAGGTTTGCGAAAAGATGACAGTGACTCAGTAGTCAGTGGTGCCAGGATGGATATGTTTGCTTCCATTTATTGTTCTGTTGCCATGACTATGCAGATAAGACTACTGAATCAAATTTCATCAGTGATCTAGTGAACATGTTAAGATCACACCAAAAAATTAAAAAACAGCAGAACATCTGGTGCACATTGTTTCATCAAATTTATTTATTCATTTAGATATTTAAGTCACTGATTAACTAATCGTTTTGAATTCTGGGCTAATTAAAAAGCAAGGCTTTATCTTAGGGAACTTACTGAGAATTACATACCTACATATTTATCTTTACTGTCTTCAATAGATACAATTCCCTTCTTTTACTTAAGTATGTCTCAATATTACTATATCATAGATACTAATGTTTACTGCGCAAGGTCTACAGAAGGCTACAGTGTGCTGTTACTGTTAATTAATCACTACTATTTCAGACAGCCTATTAGAAATAAATATTTGCTTTTTTTTTTTTTTTTTTTTTTTTTTTTACCCCAGTAAATACTGTGATCTGCTACCATCTAAAATCTAGGTATCTAAATAAATAACATTATTTTAAGATCAGCTGGAAAGGTTTAATTCAAAACCAAGAAAGATGTCTACAGATTGTCAGGATTTTCCTCCCCCTTCACACCAGAATGTGTGAAGCTTTCTTCATCACTTCAAAGCAAACACTGAAACTGACACATACATACTGCCAGCACACAATAGATATGAAATTCTGGTGTTTTCTTGGATTACTTGTAGATGTATCAGTGCTTTTTTTCTTCCCCTGAACAAACTAGAATTATTACCACTCTAAACAAATTAAAAATAACTTATAATGTGCAATAACCTAACCCACTAGGATTATAGTACTATTATTATAGCAACCATCACTAGTTTTAAGTGCAGTGACACAAGACATTAAGAGGCTTAAACAATAAAAAGCTATTAGGATTGCTAAGATATAAGGATGCAATGTTTTCTTGAATCCTTGCACAGTAATCCCAATGACCCTCCTACCATCCTTACCCACAGGAAGTTGCAACCAAGTTTTTGATTTGTTTCATAAATTCCATCAGAATTCTTATTCCTGGGGAGTACCCTTATATTATAAAAGACATACAAAACAAAGACTTTATATTGCAACTACTTTCTAGCTCATTCTTTATTCAACTTCCTATATGATACTTGGTGTGAACACTTATGTTCATATTGGTGTAAATTAGTCCACACCACTCAAGATGCTTTAATGATTTTTACTTAAGAATAATTGATTCTTAATAAATAGTGAACCTGGGCAACTGATACCCATTTCATGTTGCAAAACCAGACAGGTGTACTGCTAAGAAACAGCCCTGTCTCTCTGCTGAACGTTCAGCATACTTTTATTGTTTTACACATTTTTAGGAAAAATAGTATCAGAAATATTTTTAAGTTTATCTGGCTTCTGATGATCATTTTGCAACAACAACATATTATTTTGAAAGCTGCTTTTAAAGCAAGTTGTAATAAACAAAATCTATTTTTCATGCTGTATTATTTTATAAAAAGCAAATAAAATGGGGGACATGAGGCCCAAAATATGTATCAAAGTTAATTTTATACATAACTTATTCTTCCTAAGTCTTCCTGTCTATTTATTTTTTCATTAATGGCTATTGAGCTTTGATAATGATAAATGAAAACTATTTTTTAAAGAGCACTGAGTATTGCAGAGCTTAGTAACAGACCTGTGAGTGGAATAGAAAATACGGTTACCCTTCTTCTCCTTGCAGAGTAATATTGCAGAGACACGTAATGCTATAGAAAGCCATTAAGAAGTAGAATCCCTCTGGTTAGTTGTTATACCTGAGGCCAATAGGTTTGGAGAACTCTGAACCCTCTTCACAGCTGTTAATGTGACAGACATTGCAGCACGTTTGCGAGCACACCCACCGCTATCTGGAAGCACAAAACAATACAGACACGAGCCCCAGACAAAGGAAGCAAGCACATGCAACATATCACAGTGTGAGATAGGCCAAACATACATGAAAATAAACATGCAGTTAGGGAACTGCTTCAGGTATGTGTAAATTTGTGAGTTTCACAGATTAGCAGAATATATAGAATTTCACAAGGTTTTAACAACAATAAACCTCATATAGTATAAACAAAGAATGTAAATATTTAATATTTAATCCACTGTGAAAATACATATGTTCTGTTGCCTGAAAGACTGCTTAATTGTGTCTAATTACTGAAAAAACAAACAAGCAATCAAGTTGAAGGATTAAGCATTCCAGAGTAATAATCAATAATCTGCACTGTAAAATAATTTCATTGTATGCATTATAAAGACACCATTCATAAAACGTAAGCCTATATTCATTAGCTGACAAAGTACTTGTGTACAGCCCTTCAGATCCTTTAAACTCAAGAAACAAAATTATTAAGGATGGTATGCATTTTTTTTTCTTTGGTTCAATGTCCTTGGTCTCCCTACCCTCCCTCCCTCCTTCTCTCTCTTTAATTTAATGGAAGATAAACACATGTATGTCTGGAACCTAACAATATCCCGAGGGAACGACTTGAAATCTAAATCTGAAATCCCTTTGAACAGCAAGAAGTGTAAAAAATCTTCATTTTGGATCTTGCTTGACTTCTTTCTTTCTTTAGTCTTTGCTCCTCTCTCCCCTGGGGCTGTCATTCTGTTTTTAGTTGCACTTTGTTGTTTTTAGCAGGTGGCTTTCCTACAACTTAGCTTTTCCAACTCCATCATAGTTATAAAAGGTAATAGATATCCTTCCTGATTGTACTTAACTAGAATGCTCTTCAATATTGTCTTTATTTTAATTTTCATATTTGGTATTACTGAAGTTTCATGTAGGCCACGAACTACAACTATGATAGAGGCCCTAATGCTTTTTAGATCTGTGTCCTGAGACACCGAGTTTTATCAAATTATGCTCAAGGGAGGCCTGCAACCTATTAGTGGAAAGTATTTCCTATGACAGCAGTAATTCGAGCCACAGAGACATCTTTAACCCATGTCTCCAAGAGAAGTGAGCTGCTGGTGTTTCTTTCCTCTTTCCAGCATTCCCCCCAAGTAGCAGGGATATGCATGAAGCAGTTGGTAATGCTGACAAGCATCTGAGGCACTGCCCCAAGTGTAAGCGGTTCTACAGAATCACTGCCAGTTCCAAGTCTCAAGGCAAAGGGCCAGCTGATTTCGGGCAGCAACAGTCTAAAGCAATACATTACCTGGAATTAATTATTGGTATTGGACATGGGAAACAAAAACAATGGTTATCAAATCTGCACATTTGTTTTAATTTGCTTACATAAACATAGCATGGCAATGGTAATTAAAATCACATTTTCTATTCTTGTATTATTTTCTCCAAGACATGAAACGGAAGCAATTCCAGGGAGACTTGATGTTGGCATTTGTTCTTACCTGAATCATTGCAGATTTTAACAACATACTTTATTTGATTAATACAAGCTAGCAGGCGAATAATTGTTTTATACTATCACATCTTTTATCCCAAGTGATGCTTTATTTGTGTTTTTCAAGAGCTACCTTCACGAGCAGTCACACACTCAGTTGCACACTCACTCCAGTGGCTGCTGCAGGGACACACAGGTCCTCTGACCCGCGGTCCTGCCCCAGTGGCTGGCAGGCACACCTCCACACACACATGCACGCAGCTCCCCCCCACTGGAACCACTTTGGAAGGAATTTAATAAGACAGGACAGACTGCAATGATCAGGCTCAGGCCACGGCCAGACAAGCATACTGACCAGCAAACTGTTTATGCTTGAGCAGCCCTTTCCAAGCCCTAGCACCTTTATTTTTCCCCAGAGTAGTCCCTCCCCAAATCACCCAAATTCCTCCCTTCCACTGCCTTTAGTTCCTTCCTTAAGCATCTCATAGCAAGTCTTGTGCAATCCTCAGCTGCTTTTTCCCCTGCACTTCCATAATGACTCCTACAACTCCAAGCAGCAAATCCCCTCTTAGTTCAAAGCTCATCTGGAGAGCTGCTCCTGATACCTTATCTTGATGGGCTACAAGCCTGGACCCTAGGGCTGATGCTCTCCTGGAACAGGCTTGAGAAGGGCCCAGACAAGGTGCTTGTTCCTCAGGAGTCCTTAATTTAGGTTCCTGCCTGCCCTTGTGCTCTTCTAGGCTTATGGAGCTAGGCCTTCGATAGTGCTGGGATGCTGCTGTGAGCAGCCTAGTAAGGTATTATTTGGGCTTCCCCTCCTGCTGTTGTCTGAGACCCTTTGTGGGTGTGCAGATGAGCTATTACCACAGAAACCTAACTGATTACCCAGGGGAACCTCCTATTATTTGGTTCTTTGACACTGCTAAATTACAACAAATAATGATTTAAAGAAGTAAAGTTGTAGGAGAACATTTGAACAATCAAGCTGTATAATGTACTTTGGTGATCCAAAAATGGCTTTACAACCTATTCAGGAACTCTGCAGGGACCCAAGAATTTCTATTCTTGTCTCTCAGATGATGTAAGAGATTAGTCTATGTGATGACTTACATTAATAATTTTAACAATTGTAAAATATTTGTGAGCTTCCAGAACTGCAGACTTTTTCACTCTTGGCTGCTCTTTATGTGCCTTGCTTATTGTAAACAGATAACTTAAAATTAGATGCATTTACCAAGCATTATCTGTGTGAAATGCAGCCAGAATATTTATGGATAGACACTAAGAATCTGTTTTAGCCTATTAGCTTGTATCCATTCATAACTCCTCAATACAATTACTTCTCCCCAACATCAGCTTTGCATGCGTATATGTAGTATGAGCAATAAACACATTTATCCTGTACTGTTACCTGAAGTCAAGTTCATCGATAACTCGGGTTTTCTGTCCTAGTTACTCAAAATGTCCCACCAAGGTAATGACGCTCACCAAATCTGTGAAGTACTTGGAGACTTGTTGATGAAAAGCCCTATATATAGTTTAAATTATTACTCTGTTGATGATTGCTTAGTCTGGGTTTAAAAAGGCACACATTCTATTAGGCTACTATTTTTAAATTATGACAGAACTCGAACACCAAGAGCAACTATTAGCCCTTGGTACTTCTCAAAACGTCCGCTGTATCTAATGTCTATTTTCCTGCTTTGGCAAATATGTTTTGTTGCCTTTAGCTGTTGAGTATTTCTTCCTAACATGTGGTACAGAATTAACATCAAATGCTAAAAAATCCCTCCCATATATGGTAGAGTAATAGAAACCAAAGCTCTTCAAAACATTTTCTCTGTAGACAAAAATATCTTCTGCAGGGTTCACTGAGATAGACTGCCAAGTCTGCGGCCACAGGGAACACTGGATTAGAGGAGCTTGCTCTAAGCAGCAGATTGACTTTTTCTTTTTAAAGCTGCATATACACCAGTCTTTGCCACTTGAACAGCTACTGGCATCAAACTAAAGTGAGCATTTATCTGTAGAAGGAATTAATCACAATCCTATTTTAAAACAAGACAGTGGCAAATTAATAGTATCTGATAATTTCTGATTTTGTTGTGCTCAAATCCCTGTTATAAAGCAGTGAAACAGCAAAACATAAAAAATAAAAGAACTTCTGCATTCATTTATGTTCCAAGAAAACAGAGTCAAAAAAGAGAAATAACTAGACCAGACCTCTGCACAGAATGGCTTCCATCTCAGCCTTAGTAAAGTTACACTTCACCAACAGACACGTATAAAATGTTCACTTTTACGCCCTACTCACTGGATTATTTTTCTTTTTTTACAGTCAGTAAGCAATATACACCAATAGAACTGATATGCACTTTAAAAAAAAAACAGTACCTCCTTCTAGTACAGCATGTAACATGCACATTCATACACAATGTGAAAAATGTTTTTACTGTTTAAGTGCACAGTAGCTTAAAGATCAGTTTACAGTCATGGTATCTTTAGGAAACTGTACAAGATTTCTGTTGTGTTTGGGTCTTCAGGTCATCTATGTGATCAGAAGACACAATCCACAATAAAAACCATTCAGATATATAGGCTACTTAAATCTCATGTCTATTTCTCTTGAGAATTTGAAGCTTATGATAAATTTTTATATGACAGAACAAAGTCCTACTTCAGGGCTGCAGTAACACAAACTGGTAATTTACATCTCTGACACAAGCCATGTTTTTCAAAGTAGAAGCTATAAAATGACATCTATCATTTTAACCCATATGATTACAATGCAATCATAGTCAAACATCCGATGCTTAGCTGAGCTATTTCTGAAATTACAGGTCTAAGAAGCAAGCAGTATATCAGTGCTACCTTCATTATACGGACTGACACGTTTGGAAAAGAAGTCTTCTCCAAAAATGCAAGAGGGTAGGACACATTTCATAGTATTTCCATAAGTTAAAAGTCTTACAAAAACTTTGTGCCATTCCTGTCCCACTGCCCCAGTTAGGGTCTGGAAGACAACTCAGAACAGCCAAAAGAAATCCCACCCCAACTGAGAAACATTGTTTCTCGTGCTTAAAACAGTCCCAAATGTAGTAGGTTTCACCACAGCCAACGTGTTTTAACTTTGTACTAAAAAACATCCTTGTGAGAACCCTGTCCTAGAGAGTTCCACTGATTGAGACAATAAGAAACCAGGGAGCATGGGAGCCAGCAACAGGTTTGGAGAGTAGGGGTTTTTCTACCCTTGTGTTGCAGTTATTCTGCAAAACAGACAGTTCACCTGCAGAGTAAGGGTGACTGCAACTGTAAACTTACACCTGACGTGAGAGAGCCCAGAATTTCACCAGTCTGCTTTTTAGAGGCCTGTCGCCACTTCCAGAAAAAAAAAAAAAAAGCAGCCTTATCTATCGACTTCAATGATTCAGAAACAAAATATTAGTATATTACAGATCATTAGGATAACCTCCTATAGTGTGGAGTATTATATTTCGTCAGTATGTCTACCAAAGAAACTTGAGAGAAAATACAAATCCCTGTAAGTACAATCCTCCTCTGATTGCACAAATGCAGCTAATAATACAGGATAGTTTTTTATACGCCCTTTGATTTAGTGACAGTAGAGAATGGAAACAAAACATTTTTAAACCATGTGCTGTTAGGAAAATGTGATGTTTTAGCATCACTTTTCCAGAACCATTATGCCTTGAAACTACATTTTTTTTTTTTTTTGCATAAAACATACACATACAAAACTGAAACATGTAACAAGCACAGAAAGCTAAACATGCATGTATATTTTATGTATCCATATATATATCCATACATACAGAAAGATGTATGAAACTTCATATATGGAACAGAAATGTATATAAGCAGACATACTACTAAAATACCTTGTTTAATTTAAATCCAGCACCGATTAAGATATAATTTATTCATCAAAATTTAAATAAATCTGGTACCTTGTCTGCTTTCTAAACAACACATAAAAGTAAAGAAAAATCTCACAGAAGCAGCATACCTGTGTTCATTTTGACACTGGCGGATTTGCTATAAAAGTCTTCAGATCTCCTGCAGAAAATAAAATGATCTATTAATTTGCACAAAACAAGAATTTGTGGTACAAAATGGCAGCAGGACTTCTCAGAGGAGTGGAGAATCAGTGTGATACAAACGACAGTCCTATTTTAATGTGGCTTTAATTAAATTGGCACTGCTCGTCCTTCCAAAGTTAAAGATGAGCTGTTGCTTCCATTATAAGCTACTCTATTTCCAAGTGTTTAGTATCTCTCTTGCAAACATTTTCTCTGGGATAAAACAAAGAAACAAACAAACAAACAAGAAAGTGATTGATTTCTGGTCTTGAAACTTTAAACTAAAAGTGATTCCTGTACACGAATGTGGAAGTGTTTTTAAAAGCTACTTATAAGCCTTATTTGCCTTCTGTGCAAACGTGGATATAAAGCATAAGCGTTGCTGAATATTTTTTAAGCAGCCAAATTTATCAGGTGTTTTCCATAGGTTTCAAAGCATGAGACATGGCTGTTTTCATCTAGTAACTTAACATGTCTCTACGGACAACACTGATGTTCTTAATGTTGCTCTCTGCATTGCTCTGCACAGAATCAGACAAGTTTTTGCATCCCCAGGAGTCCATTTCAAAAGTCCCAATGGAGTCAACAGACAGGGAATCAAGTCATTATATATTTGGTTTCCAAGCACAACATGCTTTTTAATGGTAGTTACTTGCATCAAAATAATGCATCCAAAAACTGAATCACTTATTTATGTATCCCAACTCTATTCAGTTCTTACAAACAAACACGAAAACAACTACAACCGTAGAAGAAGCAGGACATCCTGCATTAACAGGCTACTTGGACCTACTGTTAAAGTTTAGCCACACTATGCAGACTCACAGCAGCAACTCAAACAGTACTTCCATCTACTGCCAGGATATGTTCCTTGGGATCAGAAACTCCTCTGTTCAGCCTCTTTAAGATACTGCAGTAGCATAAAAGGATGAACAATACAGAGGGATGCAGACCGGGTTTCCAAATAAAGGTAAGACCGACAGTATTCTGTGCACTAGCCAATCCCTGCTGTATGGCACATGCGTGCTGCCCACTCTAATGTATTTGAGTGTGTGGGCAGAAATGTCAAAGGCCAAAAAACTGAGGGCTAAAATAATTGTTCTCCCTAGGTGCTGTTCCCATGTCAGGATAAAGCAAATGAAAAATCATGTATTCTTTTAATTTAATAGAGCTTTACAAAATAAAAATAGTCCAATAGAGCTGGGTACTTTAGAAGTAGGAGGGTATGCGTGAGTGACCCTTTTGTAATGGAAATCTCAATATACAAATATTTAATACAAGTAAACACAGAATACCAAAATAGAATTTGAGCTCAGCTCAACAGGTGCCCTGAATTACCTGTACCTCTGAACTGACACATAAATTGCCATATTCCCTCGCATTCATAATGAAGCCAGATTTCCTGCTGCTTGGAAAATTTACTGTTGAGGGATACTTCATCTTACAGTATTTGAAGAAACTACCTGGACTCTGCTGCTATTATTCAAGGTCGGTTTTGTGACAAAAAGGACGCATGATGAAAAACCCTACTTAAATGCTATGGAAATAGCTATCTGGCAATGAATAAAGTTTTAATTACATTCTTTTTATGCTGCAGTTATCAGTAAATTACCAGAGAATTTCTAAAAGACCTTTTAGAAATTAAGGCAAATTACCTCTATTTTGCTCTATTTTTTTTTTTCCCTTTTGATTAATCATATCAGACTGACATTGACTTACATAACAGCTACAGAATTTTCTTAAGGCCTCAAATTCCTACAATGCTTTCAGACTGCTAGAGGAGACACCACTTTCAAGGCTCCTTTATCTTGGAACGTAACTGCTGATGGTACTGCAAGCAAGCCATGAAACGCAACATGATATTTATTTTCAGACCCAACAAGTACAGATCTCTTGGAACACGGTGGTGCCAAAACGATTTCTAGCAGGTGGCTTTGATATATTTACATAAAGCGTGCTCAACTCTTACTCAAGTTTTAACACACAACACTCAGTTTTAGCACTTTGACTTTGCCCTCCTGAGAGTTCTCCTATCAGAGAATGCAGCTTACGCTGCATTGCTGACGCTCAGCAAAGGACTGTACACAAATCACTAACATTTCCACATTAATCTCATTTTGCTAAAGAACAAATGAGCCCTGTATACCTGAAACGCATGCATATACATAAGGCAATAGAAATTTAGCTCATGCAAATGGAGGGCCTTGCATTTTAACTAGCTGCCAGAGCTCACCTAAAGTTACCTGCAATCCTCTGCTGGCAAAGAGCTAAAATAGCATTCAAATACTTGATACTGGCAGTATGATCCAAATGAATGCAACGAACTTAACAGCAATACCTCTGCAAGCAACTTACTTAACATTGTTTCAGACAATTTTTAATTTTTAAGATTCTTACTTCAAGAAATGAGGGGATGGGAACAAAGGGCTTTGTTTTGTGCTTCTGTTCCTACTTTTCTTCCTGAAACTTGCTCTGTGTGAATGGGTTTTTAGATAGCTCTAATACGTAGCCCTGAGAGAGGCGAGATAAATATTCCTCTGGAAGTATGAGATACTCTTCACGGCCAAAAGGATGCCTAATGATCAGCTAAGTTATTCAGCTCTTAGCAGCTGCAATGGAAGGAATGCCTATAACTATCGTGCAGACACAAAGTGCTACTGGAATGCATCAATTTGCAAAACCAGAGACTGCTGGTTCAGTCACTTAACTCAGGTAGGTTTTTCCACCAAATTCATAGACTCCTTATTTCTTGATAACACCACGAGGGTTATTTCAGCTCAGCAATATTTTGCACTGTGAGCAGTTACTGAAAACACTTGTGGGAATCTCACTACCACCAGCTCTGCTTTCTCTAGAGACCTTGTAGCTAGCTGTGATTGCTTCTTCTGTCCCTGATAAGTTCTGAAGTGCGGGGTACTGCAGGGAGCCGTTCTGTCACCCCTTCTGTTCTACATTTATGTGGAGCTATAAAAAGGGTTAGTGAGAAGAAAAGTCTCTCCGCCCTCAGTTTATCCACAGAAGATGCACCTCTTCAGTGCTAGAGGTTTAATTATTGATCAGATGTTAGAGCGCCTATGGCTGTAAGGCAGGAGCTCGACCATCCAACCAAGCATCAACTAAACAAATGTGAGCACATGCTCTGGGAATGAAAGCTTAAATGAGCAGTAACATGTTATTATCCGCTTGCACCTTACTTTCAGGGTCCTGCTCTGGGCCCAGGAACGCAGACAATTTTGAAATGCCAGGCTTGCTAGCTGTGTAGCTAACCAGTGTGCAAACTCCAGAATGCTGGTTGACTTCTTTCTTAAATGGTTTTTATAAATCAGTTGAAGAGCAAGGTGGTAATTTACCTTGTTTGGTGTGTTTTGAATTGGAGCATTCAGACTATTGCTGTTTCACTTTCAAATAAGCTAGCAGTTTCTGAATGGATTGTGTCTGAAAATATTCTTGACCTATTCTACTTAACATAGTCAGAGCACGAAGGAGGCTCAAACAGAAAACATGTATTATGTGCACAATCCCTCTTTCCCAACAAAAGCAGACCCTGCTGTTACATTACAGCATCCTTGGTGCTGAGTACTATGGTAAATTGTGAGTTTGATTGACTGGAACCAACTAAACATGTTCCCCTAGTTATTAAAGGTAACTTTATGAGATGACAGAGACCAACCAGAAAGTGTTAATGGACCAATGGCTTTAAACAGGTTTTAAGTTGCCTATTATTCATCCCTTAAGATACTATAAAAAGCAGGATTAAAATATGCTCTTTTGATCTGGTATTTATATTCATTTTCAAGCAAATTCCAGTATGCACATTTTACAGTTATCATTCTTTGTAATGAATTTCACCCCAAGGACTTTCAGTAAGAGGAGCAATTGGCATACATTACAGAGTGCAGATGGATCATCAGCAGGATAGATTTGTGTGAGATCTGGCTGGAAAATGATCGATTTTCGTTGTCTTAGGTAGCCAGCAGTGCCCATATATTTGGAGGGGACAGAAGATTTTCAGGCTTGCATGAGGAGGAGTGTCAGATGTGCGTTAATGTTCTTTCACAACTTGAGCTACAGGCAGCAATCTACTTGGAAAAATATGTGCACAAGTAAGGAGCCAAATCAATCAGTGATTTTATTCCAAGGACTGTTTATTCATAGTTTAAACATGGTAGGTGATCTACAAACCTTTCATGCATGTATTTATTACCAAGCAAGATTATATATCCTACCGTGCACATGGTTTTAACCCAAATAATTAAGACTGTACAGCATTACTGCTTTTTTCCCTGTAATAGGTCAATGTATTTTATATGCCAATTCATTCACTTAGGCTGAGTCGTAATAAATGTGAGACTGGACAGTGATGTAGAATTTAACCACTGGTAGTGGCACTGAAAGATATAACAGTGCTAAACAATACTTTTCTGATATATGTTTGTATCTAAAACAATCATAACTGTAAGCTCTAGAACATAATGAAGCTGATTATATTATTTCTCTCTATTTTAAAATAAATAGTTTCAAACTTTTAGCCATAGTTGGAGAACTACAACAGTAGGTTCCACTGGAATGTGACAGGCAGGTTGCATGATAGTCAGGAGTAGTCAGTGCGGGATCAGGGAAACCTGTAACTAGAAAAGCTCAGTTTATTTAATCATCTGGGGAGACAAAATACTAGGAGACATGTCTGGGTTGCAAAGATCAATAGCTGGTCTAACTGACTGGAAGAACAAAAGATCTGTGTTGGCACAGATTCTTTCTGAGGTAGCAAAGGGATAGCTAGTTAAACAAAATTTCTCAAGCACTTCAGCAAGGCATGAGTTACATTACAGTTGAAAACAGGTGATTTCTGAGCAGCGTGGAGAGACAGCAGAATGAAGATGGAAGTTGGATTTATGATTTTTTCATAGTTTGCTGGGTTGTAATTGGGGATAAAAACTTGAAGGTATTCCAACTGTTCACACTATCACTAAAACTGAATTAGGTAGGTATCTAATGTGCAACATAAATCTACTTCTCCTAGCAAATAAAATGCAATCATAATTATTCAAGGCACTGGTGAGATTTCATATTGAAATCCACAAGTGGTTCTAGTTCCCGTGACCAAGAGTTCAAAGAGCAACAGGTACAGGGGAATCTATCACAGGAGCCTATGGCTGATCACACTCTATAAACACATCGAGGGAGTTGACATAACTTGAAGAAGTAGAGGAACAATGTTGGCACAGGAACTGCTATTAACTATTTGTCTTAAACCTAAGTTGGAAATCAGAAGGTAGTTTCTATTCATGGCAGCCATTAAGGTCTGGAGCATTTATCAGGAGTGCTATGGTTAAAATTAAGAACCTGAATTAGGCAAAAATATGTGAAAAATGTGTCTGTCTGATGGAAGGGAAATAAATCTGATGACACTGAACTTCTTTCCAGGCCTTTGACTGTTTTCCTAACAGATTTGTTCTCTGAGAATGCTATAAATGCAAGATGAGGAGAAAATATTATTGTGTTCTTCTTTTCCTCTGACTCTCCATAAAGCAAAGAAAATAAACTAAATACTTGATGGGAGAGGAAAAGCCATGAGAAGATAAAGAAAGATTGCATGTTTTGAAACTGAAGGTTCTTGACAGCAATTTTTGTGGTCATATACAGCATGGGAAGAAAAAAAATAGCAGTTATATTTAAATTGCCATCAGGTTAAAAGTAATTACAATATAAACTTGGACATTTTCTATTATGTTTCTTGAGCACGTAAGTGAAAAACATCCAACCAATGACATTTTGGTTTCCGCTGAGAGATGCAATAAGCTAAGACAACCCCACATTTTTAATACAAGTGACAAACCCGTGGAAAACACCTTTGACACTGAAGAACCCTTACAAATACTCCATTATGACAGTGGTTTTGAATTGATCTGAATTTCTACTTTCCCTAGGGTTTTAGTTTGCTCATGGAAGTTACAGGGAGCTGATGTACACAAAATGTTCTTCATGTGTAAAGCAGCAGAGAACAGAAGAACAATCGCCTGTATTTTTGTAAGATTGGGATCTGTAGAGAAAGAAGTTGAGACATTTTCTCCTTTTGTAGCATGATTTTTACTAGATGTGTATTTTGACTAGCTGTGTACTAAAAACAAACTAAAACTTTTGCACTTAGCTCTAAATTGATACTTTCTGTCATCTCAAAATGCATCTCAGGCACTTCAACATCAAAATATTTTTCTAAAATTTAACTGCAAGTATAAGAAATACAAGATCTCAAACTGCAACAGGAAAAAGGGTGACAAACTTCCGCTTTTATGTTCTGGATCTGCTTAAAGCTCTGCCATTAGAGAATATTTTATTAATAATTCCAGTCTTGTGTTTGCGGTGGTGTGATTTTTTCCCATTATTTTAATGGTTTAAATATATAGAAAAAAAGAAAATTCCTTCTACTTACTGACTTCCATTTTTCTTCAGGCACCTACTGCTGTTTTTAAAATTGTGAATTCCTAGCCTTCAATGGTGGTTATTTTCGTTTCCTGCTTTTGGCTACCTCCTTTGCTGTTGTTTTACAGGAACTTAGTGTTTGTTCAAATTAATTCATTCTGTAGGCTGGAAATGATTTAAGATTACCGTAGGATACCATGCCATTGAAGTAGTTGCGCAGCACATCTGCAAGTGAATATTTTGGGAGGGAGGAAGTTGACTCATTGACTAAAAGAAATCAGGATTTTTTTTTAGGTGATTACGGAGTACTAAAGATCATTCAAAGGATGCAATTTCTTTATGCATGTTTTCATTAAACATATTGTACCTTAACCTACCTGAGGTAAATTTGTGCAGCCTTGTGGAATTCAGTGGAGCTCTGCTAGTTACCTGAATTGTTAATCTAACTGCCAGAATTATTTGATTTTAGTAATACCAAACAGCAGTGATAAATACTACATGTAGAACTGGTATCAAAACAGGACTGCCGGACTACGTATTAAAAATGCCAGAACTTTAAACTTCATTAGATTTCATCAGTGCAGATACATTCTCTTAGTGCAGTAAATTCCTAATGTTTAGCACACTAATTCAAATTTTTACTTTTTTTTTTTTTTTTTTTTTTTTCTATTGTGTATGAAAGTATTTGAAGGGAGTCACATTTTCCAAGCTGTAAATCTAGCTGATGACTTCCTTCTGAACAGCTTTACTTGACGACTATTTGAGTACAGTCAAGTACTTAAGTATGCCTAAGTTGATGCAAAGTAACTTCAGCATAAGGGTTCACAGACATCATCACAAAACAGACCTTCAGTACAGAGTGCCAGAAACTCAATACCCATCCTCATTTCCTCAGTTAGTCTGGCAGTTCCCTTGTGAGGTAAATCTCAATGTTGCAGATGTACAAACAAGCCTGTCAGATGAGCCAGAGCCCATACAAGAGACGGATTCCTGCTGCAACCTGAAATTTGCATGGTACTTTGAGACTGGTGGTAGAAAGCAGTTCTGTTCACACACAGGTACCCAGAGGAAAGATTTCAGCAGCTGGATTACCAGAACATAGTGGAGTCCACTGTGCCCCCTAGCTCAATACCCTGTTATATGCAACCTGCCCAATCTTCTACCTAGTGGAAGAGGGTACTAAGTAGTGCTAGCAATACACAAACTTTCTAGATCACACTTTGGAGTGATATGGAAAATACTGATAGAAAAGAGGTCTTATTAGGACATGCCAATTATTTCACCATGATCAAATACCCTAGTTTTACTAAATGCAGTACTTAACATATGTACCCAGAATTCATGTCACTGTCAATCTTTTTAGATATTCTTTAGAATTTCACCTCAAATTTTTTATTTCCCAGAAGATCCAAATCAAACAGGCATTATCCAACTAATTCTCCATCTTTCTCAAAACACACAAACTCCAGATAATATTACAACTATGTTTCTGCTTAAAATACATAATGTGAAGGTTAAATGTGGATTCATTAGCCTTCCATAACTAGCAGACATGTCAAACATTAGCAAATTTTACTTTCATTGTTCATTTACTGGACTTTGCTAATTACTGGTCACTCGAATGCTTCAAATATTATTAATTTCTATGTTTATACAGTATGACACACAATGTGTTCCTGCTCCTTTCTGCTAGATGCATAACATGTAAGAATGACTAAACATGCCTAAATTTCCACCTAAGTATAATTCTTTCCAATATGTATTTTTTCCATGAGTCAACACCACTCCCACTAGAATCGGTGGAAACAGTGTTCATTCATGAAACAAAAATTCTTTCCTGTTTTCTTCCATTGTTTTTGCCTTTTAAAGTTAAAAATATGCTTCTCTGAACCGCTGTAAGGTAATGTTACATCTATTTAACAGAACTAGACCAATGTGTGGAGTGCTATAAGATTCCATAAGATATACTTAAGTATGCTGAAGCAACAAGATTTAGTTCTGATCTTTTTGTAATATGCTCATAAAGACAAATATATATATATATATATATATATGTATGTATGTATGTAATGGGAAAGATTAAGATGATATATCTTAAAAAATAAGCAGGATGAAAATATTCCAGTGAATAAGTTCAATAGATCACACTGCAAAACCAGTGCTTCTATTAAGTATTTGAAACTTACGGCCAATTTTGGCAAAGTTTGAGAGAGCCGGAAGTCTCAAACAAATCACGGGCTTACATGTTCTAAGAGCAATTCCCATGAAGAATATCGATATTATCAAAGCCAAATGAGTGGTATACCCTAGCATTATTAGATACAAATGAATTATTAGATACAAATGAATCATATTGGAAGGCAGAATTTTGAGTTGTGTGTGGATAGTTGCACATACCTTATGACCTCAGACACAAAACATGGGGGAAAAAAAAAAAAGACTTGTTAGATACCAGGTAATCTTCAGAAATTACCAAGGAATAGATTTCTGTTGTCTGAAAAGGTGAAGACGTGAACCAAAGACATGAAGACATTCATGTCAACGTCCCACCTGGATTCTCTGATGAGCACAGAGCAGCTTCGGTGTGATTCATTGCCAAAAAGGTTGTCTACATTATCAAGCAGCTGTCAAGATCTACGGCAAAAAAGCAGGTTAAGTGTTGGAGGGTGACATCCACAGAGGGACTTGACTTCAGATCAGCTATAGTCTGGCCCTGGGGACTGGGTGCCTTTCAGTGTTGGAAGCATGCCAGGCCCTCTCCCTGAGCCCATCTTCCAGTGTAGCTTTGTTGGTGTGTATCCTGGTCTACTTTGTGAACCAAATAGCTGTAAAATGTGAAATGATCACAATGTTTTAGCTTGGGGTGAGGAGCACAGCTGTGAAGCAAAAGGTAGAGTAGATTTATTCACTGTTGATCTGAAAACACATAAGGTTTCTTAGGTTTTGCTGCTCAAGGAACTAGTCGCATGATAGCCTTTCAATCTGCACAGTGACACACAGTGACATCTATCAGACTAATGGCAGAAAGATCAAGTAACAGTTAAGTAGCACTGAGCTTAAAGACAAGACTCATCAAGAGTCACAGCTGGCTTTTGGAACAATGATTTCTTTCAGCTTCTGTTAATGTTCAGACTAAATGACTCAGCATTTAGATGCTTCAAAGTACCTCAGAAGCTATAAACTTGTATCTTCCCTCCACGCTGTAGCAACTGCCTTATACCCTGCTGTTTGTATCATTAACTCTTACTATGTTTGGCTGCTTCTGAAGAGTCTCAGCTCTCCTTAGCATAACTGTGGTCCCATTAGAGACTTAACTGTTCACACAAAAAAAATATTCAACAGCAGTAATACTGTGTGCTCCCAAAACACAGAAAAACTCATGCACAACACATGAAAAACAGATCAGCTTTTCAACCTGTTTGTATGTTTTGCTGATACTAATATTTTCCACTTTCCCAGGGTGCACTATCATCATTTTCCATTTAAAATATTTTTGCCTCCTTTCCCCACAGAATACACACCAAATAACGTACCTTCTACTGTTTATGCACTGCATTGCTAGCTGATCAAGGGAAGTGACTGTCCTCTACTCTGTGCTGGCCTCACCTTGAGTACTGTTTGGTTTTGGGTGCCAAAATATAAGGACATAAAACTGTTAGAGAGTGTCCAAAGGAGGGCTACAAATATGGTGAAGGGTCTAGAGGGCAAGACATATGAGGAACGGCTGAGGTCCCTTGGTTTGTCCAGCCCCGAGCAGAGCCTGCTGAGGGGAGGCCTGATGGCGGCCTGCAGCTCCCTCAGGAGGGGAGCGGAAGGGCAGGCGCTGAGCTCTGCTCTCTGGGGACAGCAACAGGACCCGAGGGAACGGCATGGAGCTGGGACAGGGGAGGGTCAGGATGGGTGTTAGGGAGAGGTTTTGCAACCAGAGGGTGGTCGGGCACTGGGACAAGCTCCCCAGGGCAGTGGGTAAGGCACTGAGTCTGATGGAGTTCAAGAAGTGCTTGGACAATGCTCTCAGACACAGGGTCTGATTTTTGCGTAGTCCTGTGTGGAGCCAGGAGTTGATGCTCCTCATTGGTCCCTTCCAACTTGGGATATTCTAAGATTTTATTGTTTACAACACTAGTACAGCACTGTACTAGTGTAGTGTACTACACTGTAGTGTAGTGGTACTAGCACTGTACCACTGACTGCTTTCATACCTAATGAAGTCCAACTTGCTTGGATAAAACAACAACAAAAAAGCTACAACCCTTCCTAGTATAAATAGACAAAGAAAGCAAAGAAAGAACTACCAACAAGTGCAACTGTAACTATTTAAACTCACATTCTTAAGAATTGTTAATACCAATTAACAATTGGTAATTAACCAATTAGCTGCTAACTGAATTTCCAAAGTTCTAGAGGTTTGATTAATTTTTAAAGATTGGATGCTCATCTTTCTCTGTCTGAATTCCTTGTTGCCCACCAGCACACTTAAGATGTCTGCTATTTAACTCATCCTTTACTGATCCTAGAGCAAGTCAGAAACAGCATAACATTAAAATTCACAGCTCAAACAAAACTATGAGAAAAGGCATACAAAATGCTCAGTCTTCACTAGGAAAGAAAATAATTTTTGAATTGGGAAAGAAACTACAGTATTTGACAGAAACATCTGGAAATAGAACAAGCAAGCACAGGAGAAAACTGACTAAGATACTGCCTGGTATCTGAGGGGCTAACAAAAGACTGAAATGCAAATATGAATCTACAAATAACTACGAATACACTTAAGAATATGGAGGAAAAACATAATATTTCTTCTCCACATGCCTTTCATGTAATTGCACCATGAAATTATACTAAATTGTCAATGCATTTTATTAGGAGACATTCCCACTACTGGCAATTTTAATTCCAAAGGTAGACTGCTCTGTCATTCTAAAGAAATTCAGGGATCACAGCAGGTTCTCATCATGAAGCAGGAGTTACTGAGGTGTCCTGGAAAACCTGAGCACCTTGGAAAAAAAAAAAAAAGGCTTTGAAAGGGAAATGGAATCTATCTATAGAGCAAGAGAGAGACTGGCAGTCCCTTGACTGATAGTTATCAAAACCTGTTGCTGAAAACAACTCATGGGAAAAGGTCTTGTCTTCTCAGAACTGTCCAGTGACCCACTAAGCAAAAGACCAAAAAAACAAAGGATGTTTATGTTCCCATTTGCTGTAAGTTGAGATCTGTTTATGGAGGAGGTTTCATGAAATGGTTGCACTATTAAACTTACAGCCACTCTTAAGTAGATACAATTTCACATGCCAATGAAATCTACTTGTATACCTAAAAAAATAAAATAAAATAAAAAATCAATACTGGACCAGTTTATTTTTATGAATTCCAGTCATTCTTCTGTCATTTTAACTTTTTAGGGACATTTCAAGGACAGAACTGGGATATTTTGTCAAGCAGTCTTACATGGTCCAAGGCTCCTTTTGGCCAGGTACCATATGGTATAGCAGATTATCCCCTGTAACAAAGCACTATCATGCATTTCACATTTGTGAGCTTCGCTTGCTCTTGCCCCTGTGTTTGTCACTTTAGGAGAGGGAATGTCTCCACTTGGCTGTTTCCACAGACATACTAAGATGGGATCCCAGTCTCTGCTAAGATGCAGCCATTCCCAAGTGGGTAGAGGCTGCCTTCCACTAACATGAATCACCATTGATTCCCTCCATTTTTGTTTTTACCTTCATCTATTTCTTTTTCATTTTGGAGTATAAATTATTGGGAAAGGATGATAACTTATGTTTGTCTCTACGTCTTATAGACAATGGGGTTTCCTATAGGAAACAACATTGTTACGAGATTTCAAAAGATCAGCTAAAGAGATTACTTAGCCAGAAAACATGAATTCCAGATAGTTGCAGTGATGGTCAATAAAATAATAAAGAAGAAAACCAGCAAAATACAGACTTTTTTTTTCCCCTAAATGTTCATCAAATACAAAGGAAATATCTGAAGTTTCATTATGCATACCTACCCATTGCTTTGATCACTGGACAAATAGTAGCTGCTAAAACCAATCAGCTGCTAAGAGAAGGCATTAAATAATTGATAATAAACTCACTGCAAAATTCTACAACCACAAAACTCTACCTACACTGTTGAAATAAAATTTAAGTATAAACAAAATTTTGAAACTAGTAGTTCCCAAGATTATTACTATTACAGTTCCAAGTAATAGCTATACAATATAAGGTTTCTATCATATAAATAGTTATCCACAAAACCAAATATTTGTTATCTATTATACTTTATGAAGTTCATATTTTCTGCCTGCAAGTAACATCCATTTCTGTAAGTGCCAAATTTATATTTATCAAATTTGGCTTCATTAATCAAATGATTCATTTTCCCCCTCTCAGTTCTCTGAATAACAGGACTATATATATATATATATATATACACACACACACACACACTAACGGGTTAAATACTAAATTATTTAAATATTTTATCATTAATAATGCTACTTTATTATGCCTTGCCCAGTTCATGCTTTTATATGTACCTTACCTAAATGTATTACTCTAGTATCTGATTTTCCAGTTTGAGAATAAAACATTATCATGTGACACTCACTCTTGCTATTCTTACTGTTCTTAAATGAGAAAGAAACCACTCAGTGCATTGGTTCAGCATTCCAGACAGTGAAGGTCAGAGACAAGATCATCCCTTATCAACACAAGATTGCCTCTTCTCAGTTCTGACTCTAAAATAACAATAGGTTGAATAACAAATCATTCTATCAGTCATGACAAAGACATAATAACCTCCAGAATATTTAAATGGAATTTTCATTCAGCTCAAAGAGGACTTAATTGCACTGACCACACACATTCTGCAGAACAAAAAGACTTGTCTCTAAGGAATACTTGTAAGTCTTTTTTTTTTTTTTTTTTTTTTTTTGGAACCAAGAATAACCCTCAGTATTTTCTAGTGAGAAAAAACATACGTAGAACATGCTTGCACATATAAACATATGCCCGTATCTTTCAATCTACACATACACGTAACAATTAAAAAGCTGTAATTTAGAAATTGTAACAGTATAACATAAAACTTCTGATTGCTTTAAAAAAAATAATTTGCCTGTGTATAAAAAGAATGATGTTCTTCTTGTAAGAAGCTATGCAATGGTTGACTTAATAATGGTAGATCAGCACGGAGCCCTGAACCTCATTTATAAGTTAATTTTTCTTGAGGCTTGCCTTGAACATTGATCATTGGAACAGCTATGTGTTTCACCACAGCAATTTTGGCTCAGAAAACTATAGTATCCCCACTGAAGCAAAAGACAGACTGAAGATGAAAACAATTTCAGTAACTTTGGGTAAATTAATTGAAGATACTTCGGGTCCAGTTTATCAGAAAACTATTGCATCCCATAAGGAGATCCAGCTTGGGTTGTGGACAAGGCCACAGCTTTGCAGAAACAATAGTATATAAAACTATTGCAGTAACTGCATCCACAGAGAGGGGATAAACTGAAGCAGCTTTAATTCTGGCATTTCAAACCCTAAGACTTCATAACAGTAATGCAAGCCTTTCTTGGGATCACTGCAACACCTTCTAGGTGTCTTTTTTCCTCCTGAAATAAGGAAGAGGAAACATGGGAGTTGCATTATCTGATCCCCACAGATATCTGAATCACTTCTCTATAAACATGAGACAAATCTCCATCTTTTTGCTTGCTAACAAAGTTAGGCAACTACAATAAACTTTCAGCTCAAATTCTCAGCCATTCCTTCCTAGCCAATCTTATCTTTGTGTGTCGAACTTGCTTAAATGCCAATTTTCCCATCACCACCCTTCAAACCCAGCTCTCCCTTCCTCTGCCAGCAGCAATTTGTCTCAGTCTAGTGCTCTCATTCCCTCGGTCTTCAAGCCTGGCAGCTTTTCCCCTTCAAGTCTGGTCTACAGGGGGGTCTTAAGGATCAGCAAACACTGTCACCTTAGTTTCAGCTAGCTCTAGCATTCACTGCAGTTGCAGTTACATGAATAGTTCCACTCATTCCCTATACTACCCTTGGCACTCAGAAGCATTCAATACTCAGTTCTGTTCATGTGCAATGAGAATGAATCTCCAGATATTCTGACTTCACTAAATCTCTACTGAGCATCTGCAAGCACATCTTTCAGAGGCACACAGTTTTTGGAAAGGGAGGTAAAAGTCACATTCCTAACAAAGCCATCTTGAAGTTTACATCTGTATTCCAGCCAATGAGATCCTAAACTTGCTAAATTATAGGTCACCAGAATTTTTAATGTGAGCAAAATAACTACATTGTAGTATGCCCCACCTTCTTGCCAAACACCTCGGACCAGGATATGCTGAATTACTTCATTAATAATTGGTACTACCAGTCTACTCCAACCAGTTCACAGGGTTTAATAATGCAGTTTCAAACAAGCCGTTTGCATATTTTTGAGTCTTAAGACCAAGTTTCTTTCAATTGTATCATGGAACTGTTGCTTGTTTTGCCTTCTAAACAAGCTAGTGAAACTTTGCCAATGCTACATCCCCAGGAGCCCTGAAGCTAACAGGAATCCTCTATTGACTCTTTGGTGGGTTTAGTACTGGTCTTCAATGTAACGTGACTTCAAGGTTATCAGATGTACCTGCAGCAGTAGCAGTTGCTCTAACCCTGCCACAAGTGCTATTCAGGGCTACATTGTTCTGCATTGTAAGCATCACTCAACTAATTCATGGAGTGCTAGCACACGAGATGGTATCTGTTTCAGGAAAACGTGTAGATCAGTTACATGCCTTGCTATTATACCAGCTATTTAACCTCGCTGAGTGCAGTGCGAATAACAAGGAGGATAGATAATGTAAGGGAGCAACACAGAATGTTTTCCTTCACAAACTACACCTCGGTTTACTTAACAATTATTAAAATTATGTCCTCAAATTAATATGCTGCATATGATGTTCTAACACTACTTTTACAGCATTTTTTTAAAATTGGCAACAGAAGCAGCATTCCCTTAGCAGATGTTCTCAGTTCCCACACACTTAATTATAGTTTATAACTACAATCGCCTACCATACAGTGCACTGCAATGTGTCATTTTAAAAGCCCCTGTTACTTGCTCATTAAATTTCACTACTACTTAGAGCACCAGTGATTTCAGCTGCATGCCAACCCACACCCACATGACAAGGAAATAGGCCTCAACTTTAACACATATTTCACACAAGTCTGTACAAGCTACCATAGTGTCCAACTGGTCATTACAGTAAATCACATTCCATGATTTTAATTAACACATTGGTTGTTAAGTGGCATCATGAGTTAGAGTATTTTTGCCTTTATAGAGCTATTTCAAATAGCTTGAAAAATGGAAACTTAACTGTAAACAAATTAAACAACTATCAACAAATTAGACTCAGAAAGATGAATTTTTTTTTTTTGTACTTTTTCCAGGTTACAAGTAGTGAATGATTTTTATTTTTTTTTTTTAAATCAGTTTACTTGCCTAAAACAAACCATAAATTCTTATCTGCAAAAAAAAATCAGCATTATTGTTGCATATCACAAACAAAACAGTCAATAGACGACACACAGAGAACAGTGAACTGCACAACACATCTGTAGGCTGGGACCATGACCCCTTCTGTTGTTTTCATCCCTCAGCTGGATGTAAATAGGGAATTTTGAACACGATTCTGTAGCCTGCCTCTATAATGACAGTTTGACACCTTCTTTCAGGCTAGCCATGTGAAAAAAAAATAAAAAAAAACAAACAAGTATTTCAACAGGAAGGCATGCTGCGTCATGCAGCAGCTTTCTGAAGTGCTCCCCAGCACTGACATTACAGAGGCACTCAAGCAGCAGCCCAGTGATCACAGTGCAACACAATGCAGCAACTTTAGTTCTGAATTTTCTGCAGACAGAAGAGAAATGCAAAGACCTGTAGAGATGAATGATCACATTTACTCCCAGGAGTGTTAAGAGTAAAAATTTACTGAATCCAATAGGATATTAAATTCAAGTGAAAGTGAGATGACTGGAAGGAGGATGACTTGAGGAAAAAGGCAGGTGCAAGGAAAGCTTTTGGGTAAAATTTCCAATATATTGCAAATTGTGGTCTTATAGAGATTAGTAAATCATTAAGCATCTTTTAAAAATCTATGGGCCACATATATGAAAATATGGTAACTTCAGTATGTTCCGTATCTTCTTTTTATGACTTTGCATTTAGTAGCAACATTATTTAGAATTCTGCTATTTCTCAATCATTCAATTCTATAAATGCATTTTTGAAATTTACTTGCATTTATAAATAAACATTCACATGAAGTAAGATCTGTATGGCAGATGGATAGAGAAGTAAGCTTCTCCCTCATTTGTATTTTAAACTTCTCTGGACCCTAGGTGAAATACAACTGCAGGACAGATTCTGTTGGTAGACTGAAGAATTGATTCATATACTGTCAGCAAAAGACAGTAATAAAAAAATACTGTCATGCGTAGAGAATACACATGTTGCCCTTGAAAAGATACAGCAGAGAATCTGGAGAACTTGGGGTTCTCTGCCTTGTATTACGTAAATGAAGGCAACATCAGCCAAGACTACCTAGAACCTACAAGAATGAAAAGCAGGCATTCTCAAGAATGACAGCTTCATGAAATGCTCTAGTGATCGGGTCAGTGAATTTATTGTACATGCTGAACTTGCAGAAAGTGAACCAGTCACCATTAATCCATAAATTTATTAAGGGCACCAAGTAAAGTTCAATAAATTGTTTTCATGAAACACAGTCCTTATGCAAGCAAATCCTTCCTCTTGCTTATGATAGCATTTATTTAGCACCAGTTGAAGATGTTTGGATTTCTTACTCATTCTCGCAATAAGAAATTCTGCAATTCTCAAAAGTCACATTACAGAACACTCCATCACCGGACACAGTATTAGATACTGATAAACCCTCTGTGGATGTCTAAGGCAAGCTATAAGCTTGATCTATACTCTACTGCAAGATTGCTCCGTACTGATTTCAGCTGAGGGACATCAGCATAAACAAGGAGTAGAAGATAAGGCCTTACAAATTTATCAGCAATGAATTATTGACTGGGGCCACACCATCCAAAACACATTGAATTTCTCAAAAAAAAAAAAAAAAAAAAAAAAAGCAAATGCTTCTGAATCTTGAGTGAACTGGAGCTGCAGCTTCCAAGAATGGGTATCTGCTCCTGCCTTTGGCACTCCAATCATATATTGAGCATCCGACTGCCTCTCACGGCCTCACTGCTGGCTGGAAAATACTGATTACTCTTAATCATCAAGAAAGGCAAAAATGTGTACCTCAGTTATATTTCACAGAATCACAGAATCACAGAATTTTCTAGGTTGGAAGAGACCTCAAGGTCATCGAGTCCAACCTCCAACCAACGCTAACAGTCCCCACTAAACCATATCCCTAAGCTCTACATCTAAACGTCTTTTGAAGACTTCCAGGGATGGTGACTCCACCACTTCCCTGGGCAGCCTGTTCCAGTGCCTCACAACCCTTTCAGTGAAGAAGTTCTTCCTAACATCTAACCTAAAACTCCCCTGGCTCAACTTAAGCCCATTCCCCCTCATCCTGTCACCAGGCACGTGGGAGAACAGGCCCACCTCGCTACAGCCTCCCTTGAGGTACCTAAAAAGAGCGATAAGGTCACCCCTGAGCCTCCTCTTCTCCAGGCTGAACAAGCCCAGCTCCCTCAGCCGCTCCTCGTAGGACTTGTTCTCCAGGCCCCTCACCAGCTTCGTCGCCCTTCTCTGCACCTGCTCAAGCACCTCGATGTCCTTCTTGTAGCGAGGGACCCAAAACTGAACACAGTACTCCAGGTGCGGCCTCACCAGAGCTGAGTACAGGGGGATGATCACCTCCCTAGCCCTGCTGGTCACACTGTTCCTGATACAAGCCAGGATGCCGTTGGCCTTCTTGGCCACCTGAGCACACTGCTGGCTCATATTCAGCCGACTATCCACCATCACTCCCAGGTCCTTCTCTGCCTGGCAGCTCTCCAACCATTCCTCTCCCAACCTGTAGCTCTGCTTGGGGTTATTGCGCCCCAGGTGTAGGACCCGGCACTTGGCCTTGTTGAACTTCATGCAGTTGACCTCAGCCCATCGGTGCAGCCTATCCAGATCCTCCTGCAGAGCTTTCCTACCCTCAAGCAGATCGACACACGCACCTAACTTGGTGTCATCTGCGAACTTACTGAGGGTGCACTCGATGCCCTCGTCCAGATCATCGATGAAGATATTAAAGAGGACCGGCCCCAGCACCGAGCCCTGGGGGACGCCACTAGTGACTGGCCTCCAACTGGACTTGGCTCCATTCACCACGACTCTTTGGGCCCGGCTATCCAGCCAGTTTCTAACCCAACGAAGCGTGCGCCAGTCCAAGCCAAGAGCAGCCAGTTTCTTGAGGAGAATGCTGTGGGAAACGGTGTCAAAAGCCTTGCTGAAGTCAAGGTAGACCACATCCACAGCCTTTCCCTCATCCACCCAGCGCGTCACTCTGTCATAGAAGGAGATCAGGTTCGTCAGGCATGACCTGCCTTTCATAAAGCCATGCTGACTGGGCCTGATCGCTTGCTTCCCCATCATATATCCTCCATCACAATTCACACAGAATCACAGAATCATCTAGGTTGGAAAAGACCTCCAAGATCACCTAGTCCAGCCTCTGACCTAACACTAACAAATCCTCCACTAAACCATATCACTAAGTTCTACATCTAAAGGTCTTTTAAAGACCTCCAGGGATGGTGACTCAACCACTTCCCTGGACAACCTATTCCAATGACTAACAACCTGTAAGTATGGAATAAAGCCAGCTATCACACACTCTGTTTCTAGTGATTATCAGGCAAACCTAAAGTTTTGCATTTGGACAAAACTGGCCAGTCATGTATAACAACTCTTTGTTTCCATGAGCATACAGAACTATAGGTTGCATACTAAATTCCTCCAAGGTGAAAACTTGCACTTGGTGTAAGCATGCAGCACCATGGCCTCCATTTTCAGGTAAAATAGGAAGGAAAAAGTGCTTAAACTCGATGGCCTCAAAAGTTTTGCAAAAGAGCAGCGTTACAATCTCATTTATATGACAACCAATCACTGCTTAAATGAGTTGAGTAAAAAGTAAGTACTTAGTATCAATGAAAGCCTATTAGTATTAATAAAAGCCTATTAGGATAATATTAGTAATAAGAAAGTCTTACAAATAAACCATTTTCATTAAGGTTCACAGATTTTTGTCTGTCCATCCCCTAGCCACACCTCTTTTTTCTAACTTCCAGTCTCAGAAACAGTGAAGAATGCAAATACTTCCTGCTATTTCCTCCCTTGTTATAAGCCAGTGAAGTTCAATTGAGGTCAACAGTGCCCCTTTACCCTAGTTTAGGATGCAGGCTGTTTGCTGGCTCTAAAATAATTTTTGAGTTTTGGTGTTTCAGATACTTTATGATTTTGGTCTGTGATAAATACATTCATAATAGACTGGCATTTGTCTTAAAGTCTCATACCCAGACCATCCTCAATGATTTAATACAACTTCAATATTCATTTTCATGCAAAAATATCCAAAATGTCACTTCATTATAAAATTCAAGAGACCTGTGTCAAAGATACTGTTTTGTCATCTTTTTTTTTTTTTCTCTCCATGTTCAAATTCAGTTTTTAGTATAGCTTATGAGGTTGAAATACATTGTACTTATTAATGATTATCAAATCCATTTACATTTCTTAGACTGGTATTGCTGGTTTAATCTTTTCCAATTCCAGAAGTACTCTTTCCATATTGGCAAGTGTGTGTAACAGCTTCCTGACTTCACTATGCAAAGACCGTATGCTTCAAAAGAAAAGCATTTTTGTTTGTTTTATCTCAAAACAATGCAACCTACCCCTCCTCCTTTTTCCCTCAAAACATATAATTCTACAATTAAGGAATTACATTCTGAAAGAGCAAATGATGGCATTTTGAACTGAATGCAGTGAGTGCTGTTGTAAAAGTAGGTACTTGAAACAGACAGGCAAGACTCCTGCATTCCTCTTCTCAGTAAAGTTCTGTGCTCTGTAAACCTCAGTTTAGCCACTTATTTTAAGAACTTCACCTCTAACTTCTAATATACAAACACTCTCTTTTTAAGAGCTAGCTATTATCAGCATAACTATAAATCTGACCCACTAGTAAAAACATTTTGCTGACATAATCAAGATTGAACTTGTAGCCCCTAATATAAACATCACACGTATGTAAGTAAACAGCACTGTTTTTTTTCAAGCTTTGTCCCAAGGCATGAGAGGATTAAGAACCCCCTGTATCACTGATCTCAATCTCTTACCTGTGAAAGTTTTCATACTATACATGATACTAAACACGTACAAATGTTTTTTCAAAAAGTCTCCCATCACCTACAAAACTAGAGGACTCTAAGAAGCATGAAATACAAAGTCACATAAAAGCAGTCCTACCTTTGCCAAAATTATACCTTTTCTTATAAAAACTTAAGCACCACGGGACTGAGTTTGCAATGCATCCCCACAGTGGCTAGAAGGTTATCAAACCATTTGCTTTGTTTGCCAAGAACACTACAGTAGGTGACGATAAAGCTAAATTATAGTGAACAGCCACCCTCAAACCTCTAGGCTGAGACTGTTTAGCAAACCTCTCGGCTGAGACTGTTTAGCAACTATTTCGTTTCTCACAGTCTTGCTTGCATGACTCATACAGAAAGAGGACAGGCATTAACACTGATAAGTCAAGCTGTTTTCAGACGCTACTGCTTGGCTGCTGTAGAACATTTTGCAAGCCACTGTCACACACACGCAGCAGATTTCCTTGAAGTATGACAGCAGGAAACAAATCTGGGTGTAGCTGGGCAGACACGCATTGTTTTGAGCTTCCACTGGATGCAGTTACCAAGTCGTTCAGAGGTCAGTGCAGCCACGGAGTCCCTCTGGCTGAGTAGTGCTACCTTACTGCATATTTCATTCACCCTTACAGCTCCCAGAGCTGTTTCCAGGCAGACAGACATGGGAAATATTTAATATCAGGGGCAGACTGACAGTGGTTTTATGAGAGTCATTTTCTCTGTGTTGCTTTTGAAGAGATTTTTTAAAAGGTGTACAAGAGGAGCCAGGAAAATTCTTCCCAGGGGAAAAAAAAGTGGTAATTTGGAAACATGAACTAAGTCTCAGTGGCCACAAGAGACAGTGTGGAGCATATACTAATGAACTCTTCGCTGTATTAATTTAGACTGCTAAGGCTGTCTTTAAGCAAGTCATATATAAAGGATATCAGAGTAAATTAACCATATTGTTTTAGGTACTGGACTGCACCTCAGGGTACCTGAACTTATTTCCCAGTCAGAACAAAGAATCATTGTGACCTTTATTGCTTTGTAAAATTTATGAAACAAAATATTCTCCAAGAAAGCAGGAGAAAATGCTTGCCAGAAATTGTATTGAACTTTCTAAATTCTGGCCAAAAAAGCCATGTTACTGTTCTTATGAGTTTGGTTTCTTATTCAAAAATAAATATTCATTGTAAGTAAGGGCAGCTATCTTTTATTGGTCATCAAACACCTTGGCAATTGTAATAAATGCAACTTCAAGTTCATTGAGGCCAGCAGACTGGGGGAAGCTGTTACAGTAAAGGGACCCCCAAACACTGGAGGAATTGGCCTCATGAAGTTCAGCAAACACAAAGTCCTGCACCAGGGATGGAACAGCTCCATGTAGCATGTTCAGTCTGGGAAGCAGCACTGAAAAACAGGATCCGGGAGTCATGGTGGACATGAAGCTGCATGCCTTGAGAGCAGTGAAGGCTAACTGCATAGGGGCTATACTAAAGCAAGAGCATCGCTACCAGGTCAAGGGCAGTGATCACTCTTCCCTCATTTCATGTCCTGGTGAAGCCATACCTGCACTACTCCATCCAGTTTTGACCACCCCAGACAGATACTGGAAAAATGAAGTGAGCCCATCAGAGGTTGAGCTAACAGGCTCAGGTTGTGGAGCCCAGCACACATGCAGAAAGGCTGAGGGAGCTGTGGATGTTCAGCCTGGGAAAGAATGCCCAAGGCATTCTGTCTTCAACCACTTACGGAGCTGCAGAGAATACAACAGCCAAATTTCTTCTTGGAAATGTCAGTGAAAGGACAAGGTGTAACAGATGGATTGCAACAGAGGGGATTATGAATCCTGTGCCTGGAAAAGTGAGCTTCACAAGATTAGTCAAGCGTTGGAGTGGGCCCAGCTGTAGAGCCTCCATCCTTAGGGTTGGTCAAAGCTCAGCCACACCAAGTCCTGTGCAACCTGGTTTCATTTCAGGATTATCCATCCTCTATGCAGGTGACTGGACTATGGGATCTCCAGAGGCACCACATGATCTAATTTATTCTCATTGACGTGATTCTCTTTGTGGTTCTAGTCAAATATGCTACTACTGTTATTTCACCTTTTAGGATATGAAGTCCAAAAAGAATTTAATAATCTTAAATTTTCAGAACTAAACAAGTTGAAGTACAAAAGTGAAATACCTTTACCACTTATCCAAATTTTAGATGCACAACATGACTATCAGTAAGCACTTCTGCTTTAAGTGTATAATTGCAGTTATACTTCAAAAAGGTCTTTCATCTTAAGAATAATATCAAACAGGTACAGAATTCATTTTTGGCTATGAAGAAGTTATCCAGTTATATGCCGTGTTCCTCATACTGTGTAAGAATAGGCACAGCACCAACTAGACAGTAAGCTCTCCACTTCATTTGTGTCGTGGCATGGCACATTCATCTTAACAACTTCATCAGAATTTTAAGGTAATTGATAAAAGGTGGAACAGAAGTGGCAATACACTTTATTTAGATACCCTGATGGAGCAAGACACCTGACTTATCTGATGACTATGAAGAGGTACATTGACTTTTACAGGAATATTAATGTGTACAATGCTAAAAAAAATCTAATGAGCAGGTTAATTAGCAAGCAGGGAAATGCAAGAGAAGAAGTCCATTGGCCAAGAAAAAAAAAAAAAAAAAGAAAACAAAATGAACGTTATGTCAGAGGAATACAGAAATAGCAGTGGGGAAATGAAATTAAAGGACAAATGAAGTTCCAGACAAGAACAGTTTGCTTGTAGTGATATTATTTTATCTTTTTCACCTACCACATTACTTCTAAAGGAAGTCAGATAAAATGGCCATATAATCCCTAACTATCTCATCTGTTGAACCTCCTCTCTGGTATTTCTTTGCTTCTCTCACCCCCATTTAATTGATTTGCACATTTACAATTTTCAGAGATCATAGACCAAACAAACACTCATACATGTACTTAGTTGTCGTTGTTGGTTTTTTTTTTTTTTTATATATATATACTCAGTCTTTTTTTTTTTTTTTATTATTATTATTTTCATAAATACGCTTTCTTCACATAGAGAGAAATACTTTTTGAAACACTTTCTTTTCATCAGCCTTTGAGTGAACTTAAATGACATTCTGAGTAGTCTTTTAAAATCATTATGTTTAGGGAGATTAGCAATTAAATATGCTAATAAAGATCAGCCGTGTTTAGGAAATACAGGGTGATGGTCCCATCTGAACATAGCAAGTTCCAGAGCTTTGGGGTTTATTAGCAATAGCTCACATAGCCAGGGAAAACACTGCAGTGTTAAAATCGTTTTGTTGTTGTTGTCTTAATAGAAAGCAAGGACTGCATGAGAAGAGTAAGGAGCATAAATTGGACCTTTATAACCTTTACAATCTCACTAAGAAAATAGCATTCTGAAATAAACAAGCTTGGGAAGATGAATAGGTTTAGACATTCCCTTGAGTTCATCCAGAACTACTGCACTGCATATAATTAGTACAGTGAAAGTGAACATTGCAGAGAGAAGAGAGAACTGCCTTTTTTTTGTAGCTTAGCTTTAGAATACAACTTCCAAGCTCCATTTACAAGAATCTGTACTGGGATCTGTTTATAGCACATTGACACAAAATCTTAATAGGAGCAAACTCACTTTTGGCACAATCCCAGGTCTACTTACTGTAAGATGGTGATTTTTTAGAACTGTTTTTGAACCAGCTAACAGAAATCCCTACAGGCATAGGGATGAAAATCATGAAGCAAAAAGAAGCAAAATCTGTAATTACAGACTGTCTTTTCCAGTAAACAATTACTTGCTTCTACCATCATGTACAAACCTATGTGACCAATGTGAGCATCACAGGAGTTTCAGGATTCCAGCCTTCTGACAGAAAGGCCATACAGATGTACCAAACCATAGTAACCTCAGGCAGATTTCTATTCTCCTCATAAAGGTACATGAATGCATTAGGCATGCTCCCACATTGACAAATAGCTTTTGAGACTCACGTTCAACAGCTATAGCTAATTTATTAGCTGTCAAAGCTAACACATCATGTAAACAGCTCACAGTGCAAATAACACACAAAGGCAGATAGCCAGGGATATAAAACTGTCAAAGCTAGCTTTTCACTGTACACTTTCACTGGGCATTTGTAATTAAAGGGGCTTCCTTGATTCTTGACAGACTATTTCTTCAATTTATAAGTATAAAAAAAAACAAACAAAAACAAGCAAACAAACAAACAAAAAACACCACCACACACTCTCTATACCCCACCACTGCCAAAAGAAAACACCCCAGAAAACTGGTACAGATGCAAGGCCTGAGACAAGGCAAAATATGACTAAACCACAGGCCTGAAGTTCTTCTCTCTTCATTTCAGCAAACACATCTAAATCCCTCACTAATTAGGAAACTAATTTTGTCTAGCTTTTAAAAAGACCATTAAGCTTGCTTTTAATGGAAAAAATCACATTTTTTCCAATATGCTAAAGCACTTAATATTAAAAGAATAAGTGCATTACAGGTCATCGCATACACTTGAAAAGAGTGAAGACAGAAATAGGTAGTTTAACTCTTATTTTCCTTTTTCTCAGCAGAAGTGCCAAATGTGTTAACCCACACTTCCTCTACCCACCAGCTGTGATCACTTTGCTCAATGCCTGACTACATTTTTGTTTGTTTGTTTGTTTTATAGGACCTACTGCTGCCATATGTTCCGCCTTTACATTTACATTCTTTTGTTGTGACTGAAATTCTCTTTTGTAAGAGAAAAGAAATTTCTCAAATTTTCCTGACATCTCAATTTTTACATCTGTGCCTGGCTATCTAAGAAATTGGTGAAATAGTCAACTACTGCAAGGAACTATATTCCGAGAAGTATGATACATACCTATATTAATCTGTCTCTTATGACTCACTAGTTATTCAAATACCATCTAGGATTTTCAAAAGCTCATGAACACTGATATGAATGGCAGCTAGAAGCATAGGCATCTTTTAAAATCCAGTTATATGGCTATCTGCATCTTTTGCTAATTAAGCATCTTGAAATAGTAGCCCCTGTGCATTTATAGCATTTCAGAAAAAATAAATACGTTGTGCAACCTCAAACATATCTAAGGAGACTATTAGCAATCCTCCAAAGTTTTACTCGTTTCTTTTGCTGTCTTCTGAGTTGGTCTCCTGGACAATCACAAACATACTTGCACACGTACACTGATATATGTGCAAGGCTGTGCATGTGGCAAGGAAGTTAGTCCAGTCCAGAGACTATATTGCTGATGCCCCAGCTTTAAAGGCAGTGTTTATGGGGAACAGCAAACTGTGGGGAACAGACTGTACCTTGCCTCTCTCATGGGGGCCTCTTATTTCTTCATTGAGAAGCAAGTCCAGCCTCCTTCCTACAGTTCTGCTGAATGTACTTTGAGATCCTTTGCTGCTCCTCAGGCTGGAGGTGTTTTCCCCATTAAATTATAAAAGCCACTATTTCAGTAAGTATGCTACCCACTCAGCAGAAAGGATCCAAAAGAGTTTTCACGTAACTTTATATACCAAAAATAAAAAAATGACTGTTTATATTTTAAAAGTATAAACTTTTGAATGAGAACATTTCCACCTGTGCACCCTATCTCTCTTGTACCCTCCATAACTAAAGCTTTGCATATTTTTCCTCACAATGCTGACAGAATAACAGAACATTTCAACAGTCAAGTTTCTCATAAGCAGCCTGTATCCTCTATACTGAATCTGTCCCTCTGACTTTCCTGAAATTCTCTATACTTCTTGTATGTCCTATATAATGTTCCTGGTAAAAGCACCCCAGCAACGACCCATTTGGTTGCTCTTCAATCATGCCTGAAGGGCAAACTTCACTTTATTCAATTTTAGTAACTCTTGCTCATGTTACCAGTCACACTGATGTTCCCAACGATGACAACTTTTTAGTCCACTTAGCAACTTCTTTCACAATCACTGATGATTTGTCTCTCTCTCTCTCTCTCTCTCTCTCTTTTTTTTTTTTAAAGTTACTTTCATAAACAGATCCCATTTGCTCCACTTAATACACAAACCAGACATGTTTTCTGGTTAAGGGGAATGCCATAGAGGATCGTGCTCACATTTTATTGCATTTTCACACAGCTGAGCCCAATAGGGTGCTGGCAGAGAAGTAAGATTCCCAGAAACCTCATCTTAAGGAAAAAAAGATTTGAAACCTCCTGGCACTGATAGCACACTACTAGGTATTGTAATGATTAAATAGCCAGATGTAGTGCTGTCAGATGGTAATACAAAGTGTAAAATAAACAACTAGCATATACCACACATTGAATTCTACCAGGATCATCAGAACACAAAAGAAGTCATGAAACTATAAGCAAAACAGCCCTGTTGTGAATTTTTCAGAATTCCTTGGTCACTGACAGCACACTTAGTACATCTACCTAGGAAAGAAACATTTTTTCTTTCCCATTTTCAGTCTTTATAGATCTGGATCTCAACACCTAATTAAAAAAAATATATAAGAAAAAAATTGACATGCTCTTAGAAAGCCTTGTGCTACGCAATTATCTTTTTAATGGAAAATTTTCAGCAGGGATCCCTTGTCCTTGGACTGGTCCTGTGAGTACTACAAATGCCTACTAACACCATGCGTGTCTAATTAAATGACTGTGGGTCCTATTCAAAAACATTGCCAGCCTGCATATGTGCAAATTATTTTTGGTATGTAAACAATTGTTTCATGAGATTCATTAAACCCTTTCATTAAAATCTTTTCATGCTGCATGTATTAAGGGGAAGTGTTCAGGTCATACTTGAGAAAGGTGTATTAGAAAGTTCTAGTCCCACACAATTTCAGGAATAAAGTTTTAAAATGCAGAGGGGAGGACATTTTGTATTCTTACTTTCTCGTAAGAGAAAGAAGAAACTAAGTCAATGCTGAGCATGGCTACAAGGCACCAGGAGCAAGGTCAGTAACCATGCTGAGATGTTCATCCTTATTTTATAATTTGCTCTACTTCACAGATGAAATACTGAATTACAGAATGCATATTAAATACATATTAATATGTATTAATATTAAATACATTAATATTGAATAAATACATATTGAATAATTATGTATTAAAATTTAATACATATTAAATCCCAAGTATCTACTCTACAGTGTCACCTGATTTTGTCTCAAAAAAAAAAAACAGACAACAACACAGAATAATTTACAACTATTTTAACAATTTCCAGATTTCTTGTTTCATGACATGCAATCAACTTCCTCACACATTTTCCATAAACAAGCATCAGCCAAGCAGTGCAGTGCTTTCTGACACACTGGCTAAAGAGAGGTGAAAGCTGAGGGGAAATGCAGCAAAACTCTGCTCTTGCCTCATCCACTATGCATGTGGCTCAGGCAGCACAGTACCTGGGCAGATTCTTTCCCTTCAAAGGAGCCCCAGTTGATCTTGGTGCTCTGACTGCTGTTGTGTTCACAGGAAATCCACCTTCCCCTAACAGTACAGGTAAACAAAAAACGTACTTGAAAGTTGGATTATAGAAAAGCCTGAAAAGTTTCCTTCTCTTCATCATGTGATGCTGCTGTACAATGCATAAGCTTTATCTGAAGGATGCAAAGGTCCCAAAATAAGCTTTGATTTCCAAAAGTTCTCAATTGCAGACACTGTACCTTCAAGGCTTTGTACTAATGTGACCTCCTGCTGCTGCGTTAAGTTACGATGCTACAACACCACAGTAATATCGCAGCGCAGAGGTTGCATCCGAAGCAACAGCAACAGAGTACTGTCTCGGGCTTCAGCCATCAGGCACCTCGCTGTCCTGTGGGGCTGCCAATTGTTTGGGCACAATACACAGCATGGGCACACAGAAGGAGGCAGCCAAGGGTGAACTTTGCTCCCAAAGTGGTAAAGAACTGGCAGCCAAAGAACTATTTATCAGTTTTAGCCAGATTAAAAAGGCTTAACGTGAAATAAGAACAACTGTTCCACATGGCACAAGTGTTCTAACATGAGACAATCTGCAAGGAATTTCAGAAATTAAGAAAAGCAAAGTGAAGATAAACTACTGCCTTCTGATATATTTTTTCTTCTAACAGCCGAGTTGATACATTTCCTGTCACAGTCCTTGATACGGTGTGTCAGGTAGACAGAGATGCTGCTCACACTGTGAAGCAATTGAGTTTTCTCATGCAGCTACATGTACCTGAAGTGATAACACTGGTGTTACCACAGTGCAGAACTGCAGCAGACTGCCTCTCGCCTTTCTGATTTAAAAATGTCAGGGCTCTAATTTGAAGTCCTTAATATATGCTTACAAATTTTGTGGTCTTCTGTGGGATATAAGCACGTGCTTTTCTGTATAAGGATGGAATTATTCCCAAACTAAAAAGAAAAGACAAGCATACGCTGTAGAAAGCTGCTAGATCTCAAAAAACTCCTGTGTAACAGATTTCCAGCACTGATTTTACATATTAGACAGCAGACATTTTCTTCTTCCAGTTAACTGAGCACAGTTCGTTTACCTTAAAAGAACTCTAAACAATTTTTTGGCTAGTGTAGGAACTGGAAAAGCAGCTTTAACTCTGCAGTTTTGCAACAGAGCGGGTTCACGGTTATTTTTATACTTTCTGCTTTGTCAAGCATTTTATACACGCTATTTCTTTTCCTTAATTCATTCCAAAAATGTCTATTCCAAGTATTTTTTCCATATCTAGCCACAAGATGTTGTTTCTTTTCTAAGAATAAACAGTATTTCAGTTTACAAAAATGTCAAACTCCTTGACGTGAACATATCTTTATATAGTAAAAGCATCCAAAGCCTTCTTGTCTGGTATGTGCCTGCAAAGGGGCAGCCCTATTAGGTGGGAACCTATAAAGACAGATTTCCCTACACACCTGATTGGTCATACTTGCAGAAAATCCCAGTGGGAATGACAAGATTATTTTTCCTTTTCTTTTTCCCCCCTATTTGCACTAAATGCAAGTCAATTCATATCTTTGACCCCCAATACACTTATGCTAAAGAACCCTGGTGATGCTGTCTTAACATTTTCAGCAGGAGTCAGAGAATTCAGCCATCAGAATATTGAACGTTGTAGCATTACACGAGGTGAGGGAAGAAGCTTGTAAATTAGCTGTCAAGTTCAATAAAAAGACCAACAGTCCAGGAAGCTGGCAGTCACCATTTGATACTGCATTACTGATTGTGCCTTATGGTAAAAATTAAATTACGTTCATATTAAAAACTTGTTTGCATTCATTGCAAAATAGAAGCCATTAGAAATAAATCAAAAAGGTTAATGCACCTCTGAATCCAGAAAGGCATGACAGTTTTCCTCCCAGATCAATAAATGTATTATGTCTTAAAAAGTTAATCACTTCTTTTAATGCCCTTAAATATTTGGCACAAGGCACAGCCTAACAAATGGCTTATAAAAGCAGACATCACACATATTGTGGGCTATTTATGTGTTTATAGGCCTCCTCTGCCGATAAACTACTACCAGCTTGAGAAATGAAGCATTTAACCTACGCAAAGAAATAAAGAAAAATCATACCAAATATTATTTAGACTCTTATTAGTACATTTTTGCCTAAAGGCTCTTGTACACAATCCCCTTTGCTACTGGCTTACTGGCCTCACTCTGTCTTTATAAAGTGCATTAAAGGTTGTATTTATGGTAATAGGAAAAGACAACAGCAGATGTAGCTGAAGATGCCTGGGTCTTTAGAAGAGCTGACAAAAAAAATTTCCTCAGACCCTCCCCTTTATTTCACACAAAGTACCCGCAATACCAAGAAGCTCACAGCACCAGTGAAAAGATGATGAGCTCGGATCGCTTGCTAAGATTTAATGTTCTCTGCCTTTGATAAATTCCAAATGCCAGACTCTGTTGATACACTCAGTTTTATCCAGACTCTTATTTTTTCTTTCCTGCCTTAGGTATAGGAACTGCTCATTATACATTTAGATGCCACACTGTAAACACTTAACTCTATTTCAAATTAAAATAATGTTAGCAGTATCCCTTTCCTGAGATGAGGAAGCATTACTGATGGCTGTAAGAACAGAACCCTGCCCCCTGCACACATTTAGCAATGAGTTAAGTAACAAGCCATAAAATATAGATGATGGAAAACTCAAAGCCCTTGGGAGAACAAGATGGCATCATATGCAGCATTTAAGTATTTGTGGGAACAACGTACAAACACAGCTCATTCTGCATATTTAGTACTTCTGTTTCACATACAAGTATTTCACTAGCTGTTCCAGTAAGAGAAAAACCAAGAGGATTGTTCATTTTTAAGAAGGAAAACAAATACCTGTCTGTACACTTAAGAATAGGACAATTCCTTGTGTGCCAGCTTTTAAAACTATGTGGGGGGAAGTGGCTCCAGCTTTTTTATAACTTTTTTTGCTGCTGCTTTCTATAACTGATGAATACTGTGAATATCGGATGTTATACTTGTGAGAGAAACCAAAGAACAAATACACAGACCGCTGAAAGGTTTTTGCTAAAAAACAAACAAAAAATTCAAAACAGAGTAGCCAACATGAACAGACAAATATTTGTCAAAACTTTCACTAATATTAACAGAGGTACAGTACCGTCCACTAGGAGATGGCATGCATTTTCTTTTCTAGAACTAGCACACCTTTCTGCTTGTTCAGATATCTGAATCCTCCATTGCACACATACCAACATACCACATACTTTTTTTTTTTTTTTTTACACAGAGGCCCTTAAAGAATTTCAGAAGTTTCAAGCTCACTGTCCCATCCGAATTCCCTGTAGAATATAGGAGAGGCTGGCTTTCTACGCTGAAGTCAGCAAGCATGTAAATGCATCATGACTAAATTGTAGAGCTCCTTTCCTCTTTATTTACATTTTTTTTGTTAAGCTTAAAAACGCAGATGTTTAATATCTAGTCAAATTCTACCAGATTCTACCAGATGATTCCATGGATTTGTAACAGCAAGATTTCATTTCATTTTTCCTTAAAAAGTATAAATGAAACCAGTATGTGTTTAACAACTCAACGCAATAATGAAGTGTAGGTAACTATATGGTAAGAGCTATGTGCATGCACCCTGCAACTGTAAGCATATAAAAATATATATAAACATTTTCAGAGGGAAACATGCATATAAGCAGCATAATAAATCTATAGACAGCATACCAGCACTAGAATCATCTGAAAGACTGGGATTCAGGACCATGAATAGTCAATTAGAATGTACTTGATATTTTAATTCAGAAGACAGACGTAGCATAATATTGGAGAAAAGATACAGACACTCCAAATGCTTAGGGAAATCTCTGGATATGATTACAAATTCTAACTGAGGCTATAAATAACACTTTTACAGCACAGAACAAGTGAATGTGACATCTTCCACATCATCACTAACATTTGATGGTTCCCACCTAGGTGACAGCAGTCAAATGCCATGGGATGATTAAACTCATGATAACCTCTTGAGCCAACATCTACTAAGAAAAAACCCAGACCTAAAGCACAGCATGGTTCTGCACAGCATGCAATGATGAGCAACACCTAAAACAACATCAAAAAAACCCAAACCTACAGATACTACCTATTTATGTCACAAACTCCAAAATGTCATCTAACAGCCCAGCTAAGTTCAAAATACACACTAAAATTCTGAAGATGAAGACAAGAAACAAATGAAGAAAGATTTAATCTCAGGATTTTATTTTTGAGTCATCTAGTAGTTAGAAAGGAAGATTACAAATCAATAGCAATAACACAAATTGAATGGGGGCATGTACATAGAGGGAAAAATTTTAAAAGCCCTTTGTCGTTACTTTCTTGACCTACGTACCGTAACTTTTGAGTGCTATAAATTTAAAATTAATTCACCTATAAAACATGCTGTAGTGTAAAGAACTTCACTTATTGCATATTTCCATTACAATATATTACTCTATCATTTTAAGAGGCATACTAAAAAACTCAACATATACTATTTCAAAACTATTTGCGGTATTTGTGTCTCAAAACCGAGTCTATAAAAAAAAGGCTGTTTCAAGCTATTTTAATTTTTTTCAATGTCAACCATTTCACATGAAAAACAGAAATGAAATGTTAATGCAATACTCCAGAGTTGTCATTGTTTATCATAAGTAATGCATGGAACTGCAACAGGTACAGGGCCTGATTCTTAATACAGAAGTTACTCTTTTTACAGATGTGAACCACCAAAAAGGTAATATCACAAAGGTAAAGGACCTGTCAGCCTCATTACACCTTTCCAGAATCAAGTCTTATTAAAATATCTAGCGTATCATGGCATGTACTCCATTGACCACGAGAAGACTGGCTGATAATCTCAATTTATGCACAACTTCCCAACAAATAGTATTTTATTCAGTAGGAAATGAAAATGTGCGGTTTACTTGAACATCCTAATAGTGAAAAATCATTTTACTCTTCAGCTTTTATTTCGCTGTGTTTGAGAACATAATGTCCCTGTGATTATACAGGAGTACACTGTGTAGTGATTTCCTATTGACTAGTTAACTATGCAGCTCAGAACATGTCAAGGTCATATTTTTATGCCAAGCCACAGCTACAGCCCTGAATGCAGCATGCAGTGCTTCATCAGCTACATGGAGTAGTACAAAGCATCCCTGATACCTAGTTAATGAAGAATCTGCTTTAGATCAATGCACTCCTCTGATATACTCTATCAGGAATACACAAGAACTAAGGAAAAAATAATGAAAACTTAATGGTTCTTCAACCCTAAATATTTTGTCCAATAACTTATTTCATAACCAAAACATATCCTTCCCAGGTTTTAATAGTTATGTATAATTTTGGGACAGCAGTGACTCAGCCCATAGATGAGTAAGCCCTTGTCCTTATTGTCCTTACATGTCCTTATTGTTTTTCAGATGATTGTGTGTGAAAATTAGTGATAAATTTTGCATATATGCAAAGACAAATCACATATAAATCACAGAATCACAGAATTTCTAGGTTGGAAGAGACCTCAAGGTCATCGAGTCCAACCTCCAACCTAACGCTAACAGCCCTCCACTAAACCATATCCCTAAGCTCTACATCTAAACGTCTTTTGAAGACTTCTAGGGATGGTGACTCCACCACTTCCCTGGGCAGCCTGTTCCAATGTCTAACAACCCTTTCAGTGAAGAAGTTCTTCCTAACATCTAACCTAAAACTCCCCTGGCTCAACTTAAGCCCATTCCCCCTCGTCCTGTCACCAGGCACATGGGAGAACAGGCCAACCCCCACCTCGCTACAGCCTCCCTTGAGGTACCTAAAAAGAGCGATAAGGTCACCCCTGAGCCTCCTCTTCTCCAGGCTGAACAAGCCCAGCTCCCTCAGCCGCTCCTCGTAGGACTTGTTCTCCAGGCCCCTCACCAGCTTCGTCGCCCTTCTCTGCACCCGCTCAAGCACCTCGATGTCCTTCTTGTAGCGAGGGGCCCAAAACTGAACACAGTACTCGAGGTGCGGCCTCACCAGAGCCGAGTACAGGGGGATGATCACCTCCCTCGCCCTGCTGGTCACGCTGTTCCTGATACAAGCCAGGATGCCGTTGGCCTTCTTGGCCACCTGAGCACACTGCTGGCTCATATTCAGCTGACTATCCACCATCACTCCCAGGTCCTTCTCTGCCTGGCAGCTCTCCAACCATTCCTCTCCCAGTCTGTAGCTCTGCTTGGGGTTATTGCGCCCCAGGTGCAGGACCCGGCACTTGGCTTTGTTGAACTTCATGCAGTTGACCTCAGCCCATCGGTGCAGCCTATCCAGATCCTCCTGCAGAGCTTTCCTACCCTCGAGCAGATCGACACACGCACCTAACTTGGTGTCATCTGCGAACTTACTGAGGGTGCACTCGATGCCCTCGTCCAGATCATCGATGAAGATATTAAAGAGGACCGGCCCCAGCACCGAGCCCTGGGGGACGCCACTAGTGACTGGCCTCCAACTGGACTTGGCTCCATTCACCACGACTCTTTGGGCCCGGCTATCCAGCCAGTTTCTAACCCAGCGAAGCGTGCGCCAGTCCAAGCCAAGAGCAGCCAGTTTCTTGAGGAGAATGCTGTGGGAGACGGTGTCAAAAGCCTTGCTGAAGTCAAGGTAGACCACATCCACAGCCTTTCCCTCATCCACCCAGCGCGTCACTCTGTCATAGAAGGAGATCAGGTTCGTCAGGCATGACCTGCCTTTCATAAAGCCATGCTGACTGGGCCTGATCGCCTGCTTCCCCTGCAATTGCTGCATGATGACTCTCAGGAGGATCTGCTCCATGAGCTTTCCTGGCACTGAGGTCAAACTGACAGGTAATAAATGCTGCTGTAAACTGGCCAGCATGCCAGAAATGATGTAAGCAATTAGTGTCATATATATGAAATGGTGCATATAATTGTAGGCCATGTTTGAAAACACATCCCATGTCTTGACAAAAGTTTGTATGCTTCTGTGCTAGCTATCTATTCATCATGACCTCAAGTGTAGGTCTTTGCAAACATTATGCATGAGTGTCTTTACATTCACTAATTCAGCTATCATGAATTTTGCCTTCCAGCTATCATTCTCAGATGCTCATCACACATGCTTATTCCTATTTAGTTATAGAGCTCTAGTGGTTCAGCTGCTGTCCTCTGTGTGTAGTTTTTAAACAGCAGCTGTTGAGCACTGATGATATTAAGCCCGTATTTCTAAAGGGAAAGACATTATTGCTGAAAAAATTGTTAAGTCTGCTTTCAGCTTTACAGAAGCCTTAGGTCTCATTTTCCTGGTCCTAAGGCTACAGTGTCAGAAACTTTACTTTTCTCTCTTCTGTGTTGGAAGAGTCCATAGTATCTTCTCCATTAAATACTTGTCTAGTCTTGGAGGAGGTGGCAAACTTCTTAGTAGCTGTTATTTTGTATTATTCTACTAGTGTCACCAGATACAAAAGTTTCCTTGTACAAATCTCAACAACTGGGACTAGCAGTCATGCAGCTTCTGCATTTTCTTAATTTGCCTCCTAGAAAAAATCCCAAGTGATGATGCTCAAAACAGAACTACGAAGTTACAAAGCACTTCTCAGGTAGAATTTGTCAAGTAGAATAATATTTGTAGAAAAATTAAAAACATTCCTATTCTGTAACAGAACACTTTTTGGAAACAACTTCCTTTCAAGAGACAAAAACTTCCCCACACCTTTTTTTTTTTTTTTTTTTTTTTTCTTTTTTTCTTTCCTCCAACAGTTACCTTATCTGACCTGGTTTAGTTCTGAGCAGGTCTTAATGCCACTAGCTTAGTGCACTAGGAGCGAGTTAATATAATTAATTGGAAAGAACTCAGGAATCGTGTTCAACAGGAAGAAAAGCACCACACCAAAACCTGTACTGGAGTCTCTCGAGTATCTATGACCACCTCATTGCCATAAAGAACCCTCAGTACATTGTCAAGCATTTTTAGTCTGGGCTTGCTTACAAACACCTCATGCTAATATTACGCCTGCCCTTGTGCTAAATTAGTTACCAGATTGTGTGCATTTGAGAGATATGGATGCAGACAGTGAGGCTGCTGCCACAAACAGACCACACAAAGCATTTAACTAGTGAGAAGATATCTAAGGGCGTGTATGCATTTGTTCCATCTAAAGATAGGGCTTGCATTACAGTGCTTTTATTAAACCTGAAAAACTGCAGTCTCTTCTCACTTGCTACATGCTGAATGGGCCTGCTGTTACCACCACAAGCACTGATCAATGTGGGCTGCTGACAAAGACAAACACAGATGTTACCCAGAGAAGAATTTAACAGCTAGCATTTCAGTATCTCATGCACGGATGCTCTAATTTTTGAACTCATCGTTTTAGAAGCAGGGATGAAATCACTCTGTTACCTTTTTAATGACGACTAAGAGATTAAAACTGAAAGGCCATCAACACGCTGCACACATGGCCATTGGGCCACTCTCAAACACTATTCTTCTTTTACTGCTCCTCAATTTTAGAGGGCTAAGTAAACGCCTTCTACAACTTCAGTAGTATACTAAGCACCATTACAATATAACTAGCAAATAGCTGACCCAATTCCAAACCTTCCATTTTCAATTAGAGCTTTGAAGGGGTGCCACAGGCTGCAATGCTTAATTTTGTCTTCATTAGTCTGCAAAGATAATTTCTTTGGGATAAATTCTTTCACAGACACCAAGTTACTTTGAGCAGTGCTTCTTGTTTTTTTGACAAAGGTTGGCCCGCATTTTGAAACTTGTCTAAAAGAAGTCATATTGTCCTATGATCACTGTTCACTGCTACAAATCGAGAGACACATTTCTAGAATTAAGACTCTACACACGCAAAAAAAGACTGCAGTTCCTCCCTCTGAAATCTTGCAACAAAGATAAAACCTCAGAATATATCTAGAGAACATTACAGCTGACAAGTCAGTCCAGACCACTGCTGGCTGTGACGTTTTCTCCATTTACCTTACTTCTACCATCTTGTGTCTTCACACTTGATTTTTTTTTTCCTATTTGTCTCTACTAAAGAGGCAATACAGCATTGTAGCTTGAAAATAAGACTATTCTGAACTTGAGTGATAACTGTAGTCCTCAGTAAGAAGAGAACAGTGTTGTAAACATTCAAGGTAATATTTTGAAGTCATAGAAGAAGGTTTTATTCCCAGTAGTGACTAATTTCTAGTAGAATCAGAATAATTTAGGCTAGAAAAGACCTCCAAGATCACCGAGTACAACCATCAACCTGACTTACTGAGTCCCATCACTAAATTATATTCCCCAGTGCCATGTCCATGCATCTCTTAAATACCTCCAGGGACGGGGAATTCATCGCTTCCCTGGGCAGCCCATTTCAATGCTTGACCACCCATTTCACAAATAAATTCTTCCTGAAATTCGATCTAAACCTCCCTCGTGCAACTTGAGGCCATTTCCTCGTGTCCTATTGCTTGTCACTTGAGAAGAGACCAACACCCTCCTTGCTGCAAACTGCTTTCAGTAAAGCAAGAAGAAACATGTCTTAACGATAAAGGACAGAAATTAGCCAATATACTCTAATTAATAAAACCTACACTATTTGTAGGTTTAAATGTATATTTAGCTCTCTTGCTTGAATTCTTGGATGCTTCTTGTTTTGTTCATTACCATGGACTACTACATCTGACACTAAAGATGCAGTACATGAGATCTCCATGTGCAAAACATCATCTCACTTAGCAATTTTCCCATACTTCTATTTATTAAAGGTGACAAATGATACTTAATTTATGAAGAGATATAATATCCTTAGGCAATTTGAGCTCTCATTTTACTAGGATAACCCTGAAAATAAATTTTTATTCAGGTATATAAGGACAAAAACATGACATACTAATTAAACAAAATCTCTACTTCGATGAAAAACATTCCACAAGAAAACAAAATCTCTGTGCAGGTTTATTCAACCATGCGAGCCTCATATGTTACTACTACAGCACATTACCCACAAACAATTTCTTTATCACTGAATACACTTGATTCATCTACCAGTGCTTAATAAATACTTGATCCTAATTGAACCTAATGATTTTTTTCAGCCTTTGAGATGGTACTGCAGACTAACAAGAAGGTTTTTTAACCCTCGCTGACTTTTCTTAGTGCATTGCTTGATTTAAAAGCAAAATTCTGAGAACTTGAGAGTTCTGTTTAAAGATATGTGAACATGGAAAAAATGTGTATTTGCTATCAAGAGATTCTAAAAGGGGCAAGTTAGTTATACAGATGATGATGTACTTAGGAAGACTGTGTTAGATACATCCCTGCTACCAAAATAGTCTAACTGATGATCAAAAGCCCCTCAGCATCCTTGGGACACTTGAAATGAAATCCAAGTATTCATACATAAAATCATCCCTCAGCACATTCTATGCACTTAAACATTTACAATTGAAGAGACAGCTCGTTATTGTTAGTTGTTTTGCCAGATTATTATTTTTAATGAAGAAATTTTGGAGTTTGTATGCTTATATTTCAGCATTCACTTGTAATTTTCCATGTTCTGTTTAATCAGAAAATGAGGGAGGTTTTTTATTTTAAAGATTTCTTCAATAGCACAAGTAAGTTGGTTGCATTTACCTTAAAAGCAAAACATTTTAAAAATGATATTCTTTGCTCCAGTTTTGCAGAGATTCTATTTGTTTGTTTGTTTGTTTTCCCTTTATCAGCAGGAAAGTTACCATTAACACTGGAAAATTTGTCCAACTAAGCTGGGTAGACAGAATTTAGGGTAGCCAGCACTGCTTGCCAGAGATGGAAATGGGGAAAGAAATTCCAAGGTATTAAGTTCTTTTCTATCAAAATAAGTGTTAATATATTGCTTTGCACGCTTCCTGAGGATGGCTCTGATACCTTAAAGTCAGATATACTGCAACAAGTGAAATACTCTGTCATGCATCAGGTTTATCTCATGGTTATTGCTTTATGGTTATTTTACACCTCACACAGGTTCACCATCTTCGATTTTAAACCATTACCAATATTTCTCTGCTTTAAAAAAATATTCACAGTTTTTCAAATACTGGAAATTATTTGTCTGACTACAGCTTATTTCCTAGCTTTCAAAAAAAGGAACAGGCATCTTAATTGGCACTAATTGGTGGGCCCAGAACAGAAGGGATTTTCACGCTTGCCTAGATACAGTTTCTCCTGACACCCACTCCATAGTGGTGTTGTGCCAAGAGAGAAGCATCATATGCACTCTGACTTCTGGTTCTGCTTTGGTGTTACCAGAGAGATCTTCTACCTTGTGGACTCAATCCTATACCTTTCAAATTGTGCACATTTGACACCTTTTCGTCCAACCGATCATACCTTTGTAGTATAATCTTTTGTTCCTCTCCTGGTACCACCTGAAAAATTCAGCTGTGTTTAGATTTGAAATATCTAGGAAAAGCTTGAAAATACATTCCAGTTGTCCCCTTATCTGAAGTTAGGTTAGCTCCACATACAGAAGGTTTAAATATTTCATTTTTTTTTTTCTTTTTAAAGGTTTTTTTATTTTGAAGTTTTTTAACTGCCTTTTGCTAAATAACTGATACTGGCAATCCTGCTGAAACGTGCTGTTTCTAGAATTGCTAGATGCATGCATTAGAATAAAATTACTGCAGATGCCTGGTGAAACAACCTAGAATGGTTAGATTAAACTTGTTTTAAGTACCTATTTTTGCTTGTGTTGCTTTACATAAGTGGTTTAGATTCTTATGTTCTTCTATCAACTCAGCTTAAGGGAGGAATCTTTTGTCTCTGACTTTCTTCCTTGATAGGTATGTATTTTCTTCTGTCATTGCTCACCTTGTCTTTTACCTACTGCATAACATGCTAGATTCTCTGCTTATTTTAGGTTGGATCTTAGGAAATAAATTTTCACTGAAAGGGTTGTGAGGCATTGGAACAGGCTGCCCAGGGAAATAGTTGAGTCACCATCACTGAAGGCATTCAAAAGATGTGTAGATGTAGTGCTTAGGAACACAGTTTAGACTTGGCAATGCTAGGTTAATGGTTGGACTTGATGATCTTGGAGGTCTTTTCCAACATAAATTAATCTGTGATTCTGTTGCACCACACATTTTAAAACTCACCAGGATTGAAGTCTGTAGTAGAAAACTCTGCTGTGATCAATATGAATAAGAAAATTTGGTATGCATAGTACAAATCTTGTATGTACAAATCATAGTACAAAGTTGGAGCACAGCAATTTTTGATGTAACTGATTTGTATAAAGAATTCCAAGAAATCCATAAAAACTTTGGATATCATATTCTAGGAAGACTGTAGGCTTTTTAAAACTCCAGTGTAAAATTATCAGAACAGTAACTTGGATCTGTTTATTTTCCAGTTTTTGCTACAGAGTAAAATTTAATTCAGGTTTCAAATATACTGCTATCACTTTTTTTTTTTCCTGGCAATTGCACATCTGTATTTTGAATTTCATATTTCACCCATTTTTTCGCCTCAAGATGGTACAAGACACAGTGGTGATTCATTTTAGAAAAACGATTAAACCTGCTATTGCATTACTCAGGTATTTATCAAGAAACTACACACCAAAGATTGCTTTTGCATAGCCCTGTTTTACGATTTGATACAAAAGCCAGCTAAAACGATGTTGTTACAGAAGCAGCATGAGAACCAGTGCATTTACAACTAAATAGCAGCCTTGTAACTAACCTACTATGTGGGGTAGTAATACAGTTGCCTTGACAGAAGAGTAAATGGATACTTACCTCTGCTCAGGGGGTTGGGAAAGCTGACAATCATCCCAGTTACCTACTGTGCTGAATATCCCATGGCTTACCATATGCCTACTAATTTCTCCTGTGCAGGGATGTAAAATGACTATTGTCTAGACCAGGTTTTCTTCCTTCCTCTTCACATGAGATCACTCAGTTCACCCGACCAGCTTAAAGAAGGCACTTCATATTAAACACTAGTTATCTCTTTGATCACTCAAATTACAGTTGCTGCAGAAATAACAGGGCACTTTAACAATGTGGGAATATGTGGTTTATATCAGGGGAATTCTCTAGTTACTTCAGTATGCTTTTATTGACTCTGTAATCCTGTACCGCGTGACTACTTTTATCTGTGTACTGCTCTTGTGCTGCTTGTGCTGAAGCAGAGAAAGGAGTAGTGCTGGTGATTTTGTTTGTGTAGGTCAAGCAGTAGAGGTCATCAGCACCCGAACAGATCCCACTTGAAGAGAGCAAAGGAATAAAAGCACCCTACGTGAAACAAACTATTCCTGTATTTCCTTAAACACAGTCCTTCAGAGGAAAAAATAAGAATCTGCCACTAAAAGAAAAAAAAAAAAAGGTAGTTAAATAAGACTCATTTTGGCAGAGGTGCTGAAGAAGCACCTGTCTGCCCTCCCAGACACTCATTCCAATCCTAGTGCCCATATTCATCAGCTTAATTGGCGCAGTATAACTTCTAATGAAATCAGGTTATAAACTTGTTCCTGAAACAAGCTACATTCAAAATACTGCGTGAAATTATATGAAAAGCCAACTTTCACTGATAAAGCACAGTATTGATGTTAAGAATGCTTACTTTTCAAATTGAAGAGTGAAAATTTTGAAGGAAACAAGGCAAGGGCAGAGAAATTCAGATACTGCTCTGGCAGGGAAGAACTAAATGAAATCCTCTAACAGGCTCTTTTGTTTGTTTGTTTGTTTGTTTGTTTTCTTTTTTTAAACCACTCTGAGACTACCTGAAGGTCATTAAGGACTTCTATGAAGTTCCTCAGCTTCTCTCACTTGCTCAAGAAAAGTCAAGAGCCTGGCCTCCAAATTACTGTCTGCACCTACATATTGAAGTTTGGGGCATATCCCCCATGACATGCTCTGGTCCCCAGGTCATCCAAACATGGGAATGGAAGGACAAGGCAGGTCGCGCTGTTAAGCTGCAGATCCACAAACCAGCCACGAGGCACCTCATGCAGTACCCTGCCCCCAGCATCTCAGATTGAAGATGTCTTAAGTGATGTGAAGAAACAGACAGTAAATCACACCAGTAGATTATTTTGTATAGGTGCAAAGAAGTTTCATATTGCATACATTAACCTCACATGGTTGCTTGGGCTCAGGCCAACATGATAATTTCTGCACAACAGCCATGGTAGCATACACCACATAACAGTGATTCCTTTGAATACTTAAATCATCTGCTCATTCTGAGGGAAAAGGAGAAGAAGGTTTGTATGGGCCATGCAGTGGCACAAAGGGAAGTAACTCAAGGCTCGCCTGTGGTGAGAAGAGCTAGTATTCCCAGCTTTGTTCCCTCTCTGGAAATAAAACAACAAAGCTGTCTTCAGAGGACAACCACAGGCAAACATCAGAACCCAGCTGGCCCTTTGACAACGCTGCTCATTCACATGTTAAATTAGCTACCTAGGGGGACAACCCAAGCAGACTAGAGTTAGCATTTGGAAATAACACCCTGAACTTCTGCTATAAAAGTTAATGATACAGAGTGTTTACAAAACAAACAAACAAAAAAACCCCACAAACTAGAATCTAGAATCTAATTTTTATTCCTGATGATGCAGACTCCGTTAAATTGTACATCTCTGAGGATTTTTACAGTGAAGTCTCCATGTAGTATAAATATGGTTAAGACTACTGATTTGAAACTACTACGGTAGTATTAATGGTGAAAGTAGTGAACAAAAAAGTCATTTTTATCACAGGAAAAGCCTATGATAAAGGCTTTCTCTGTCACTTCTGCTTCGCTTGTGTCAGGTCTACTGATGTGGGGTGAGTTCAACTACTGGTCCAGATGAAAGTCAACCCTGCAAGCAAGACCAAAAACTAACACCTGTTTTTGTACATTTTCACTTCGTTAAGTGTTATACTGACTTAAAATTGATTACAAAAACGTAGGGATAGTTAGCCTGCATTTCACATGGACTTCATATTCAAGCTGAACATTTGCAGAGAGCATTCACTATATCCCTAGCCTGATGTGCTGACATAACTGAAGCCAGCAACTACTCAGACAGCAAGCAGTGTTCGTCTGAGATGTTGGTGTCAGCCATCAGTGTCAGCCTTTCTGACTAGGTCAGGAGGACTTCTTCATTCCAAAGAGCAGCCAAGCTAAGGAAGCCTTGGAAGGAAAACCAGCTAGCTACACAAGATGCTTCACACTGATATAGAACTGAACAGTTCTCAAAGACAGTGTTCCTTAATATTCCAAATGATACCAGGTCCAGCCCAAATAGTCTGAAAAATTTATAAGATATTCTAATGTAACATTGTAGCTTACAACTTTAAGCAAATAATAAAAAAGGTGACCAACTCCTATCATCACCTGGTGTTTACACAGTATCAAAGTAATATGATGGTTCTACAGCTGAAGATCCTCTGAAGCAGAGCTGAGTCATCTGGATAGATAATTTTCTGCTCACCTGCTGTAATGAAGCAGTGGAAAAATACCCCATAAAAACATTACGATTCATACTGTTCCAGCAGTATGGTTGAAGTATCTTTTTCAAGTTATACCTTTTTTCAAGTTATATTTTTCAAGTTATTTTCAAATTAAGGATTCCAGAAAGCTAAAGCCTACCTTCAGGTCACTGCTAGATCTAAGTGCCTACTTTGGTTTAAAAACGTAGCAATGAGACTGAAAAGATCAGCCTGATGTATTATCTATCACTCTTCCCTTAGATTTACACATTCCCCAGTAAATCAGTGGTATTCTTTTGAAATAAAAATATTTGCAATATGAAAATGGCAAAACTGGACAGTGTTTTGTTTCACAAGTTATATTGTGAATATATAGTGTATGTATAGGTAAGATGTAAAGCAGATCAAGTTCATTAACATGCATGGATGATAACTCTCTACTGCTGTTAGGAAACTCAGATTTTCCAATTGTTTCTACAGCTTTGTTACTTTTAACCACAATCACAGATGTATAATGAACAAGCACTTTGGAAAAGGAACAAAAACATAGCTGGGAAGACATCTGTCCTGTTCACTATAAGCATTCCTGAATATAATAATGATTCATGGGAAAGAAATGTCACAAAACTGCAATTATTGTAGGCAATTTATGCACATAGTTAAATTGATAACATTTCCATCATAAAGTCAAGACGCTGGCCTCAATCTAAATTTTTTTCCTTGCTTGGATTATGTTGAATTCTGCTAAGATCAAGAAACTGCATAAACTAACATGCAGAAATGGGAGGAATAGTTTGTTAACAGTATCTTTAGCTATTACCACAATGTTCAACACATATCTGGTCTAATTTTGCTCTTAGCTATACAACCTTTATGCTGATCTTGCTGACTTCAATAATATTCCTTGTACTATATAAAAGCAAAAGGAGAAGATTGGGAAGTGGGCACAAAGGTATAATGAAGGTATTTAAATAAATCCTGGCATTAAGAATAGGGACAAGCTATATTACTCAGCTATACATAAGAGAAAAATCTTCCTAATACTTCCAAAGAAGAATGGTCTAAGCATTTATTACAAACACTATACTCTATATGAAAAGGGCAATATGAAGTCCCAAATGGTACCAGTTTTAAAGTCCATTTCCCTCATTGTGTCATTTCATTTGACGTGTCATTGGTGCAACAAAGCTACTCCCAATCTCTACAGTTTTATATACAAGAAACAATAGCAAGTTAGCAAATAAGGTCCAATGTAAAAGTTAATTTAAAGTTGTAGCGTTAGCAGTTAGCAAGAAGTTTGGGTGTGCTGCCTAGTCAAAACACAACAAATTCCCAAAGACTACTCTAATTCCTAGTATTAAGTATGTGTGGATATGAAAGAGGATACTGTTGATGAAGTAATGAGCTTTTTCAAACTGTCAAGGGTACCTGTGGCATAATACACAGATATGACAGAAAACTGGAATAGTGCAGCTATGAGAATGATGCATTTGAAAGCTCTGAAAGTTTAGTTTGTAGTCGACTCTCTTCAGCCAAGTATCTCTGAAGCACCTGACAAATTCCTTCAGAGATGAGATACCATGTCCACCATATATAGCAAAAATTTTCAGAAAAATAAACTCAATCAATGCAGAAGTTCAGGCCCTGACTTGACCCTGGACTGAAAAATGCTAGAGACCTAGTTTGACCTCCCATGGCCCTCATCATAAGCACGGGGAAAAACCAAAGTAACTATTCTGGAATAGGCACCATCACTATTGATGAGCAAATACAGTCTGCATTTAAATAATGATATTTTACTATTGGAAATTTTCCTGAAGTTCATTAACAGTTGGAAAAATATCACAGTTTATGGAATATTATTTTTAGTTTAACATTTCACCTCCATGACTGATTTTTTATTTCCTCTGTTTCTCTAGCTATCATAGCCATGGAATGATAAACACAGTCCAAGCAGCTGAGCCTTCACCACATGCCCTCACATAGTTTTGTCTTGTTATGGCTCCAGCTAGTCAAAAGTTATTTTCAGCAAAGGTTATCAAGTTCTGGAGTCCATTAAAAAGTATGAAAAACAGCAAAAAAACCTTTGTATTTGACTGTCAGTTTTATATCTATTGCAGAAGTCAAGGCAACATTCTAAAAACGTATTTGATGAGCAGCCTGAAGTGTCCAGATAAACTCATTTTTTTAATGGGGAAATTGATTTTTTGTTGCTGTTTTAGCTTGTTGACTTTTTCCTCTTCCCTTAAATCCATACCCGTATCTAAATCTAGGCCCTAATTCAGAAATCAGATGCAATTCTCATGCAACTCATTATGGTCATAAAACCCAAAAAAACTATGTACAAAAATCCAAAAGACACATAGTTTAAAAGATCGTTAAATCTTGCAGATCTTGAGATATGAGACATCCATCAGCTTAATTCTCTGTATTCTGACTGTAGCTACACCTCTCATAATCATGCAAATACAGTGTGAAGCCTTACTCAGTCACACTAGTGTCTTGTAAATGAACGCTCAGATTTTGAAATGCAATTCAGCTTCATACGTTGCCTAGAAAAAATAAAGTACTGAATTTATGCAACATAATGGAATGAATAGTGAAAACAAAAACATCCCAGCTTCACTTGATAAATATACCTTGTGCTTAGCCTGCAGGGACCAAGAAACACAGTAGTTCAAATTCCTTGCTTGTTCCAGACACAGAAGAGGCCATGGCCAGACTTGAATACCATGAGGTCTCAACTCAGGAGACACTGTTGTGCCAGCACAGAAGTGCTTGTGTCAGATTGACTAAAGCCTTTAACTGACTTCATATAGACCAAACTGCTATGCTATGGTAACAATTTATGATCATGACTTGCCTGAATTAGACTGGAACTAGCAAACTAGGCATGTGTATGCTATTTTGACCTGATTGCTTCCCCACAGATTATTTACAGTCAAAATTAAATATGTGTATTTTTAAAAAAATTAAAAAGATGCAATGTATGGCTAGTAATTCCCTTAGTTTCTAGTTCAAAATAACATGTTTTTGTTGTTCCTTGCTTCTATGTTGAATTAAGCTATTCTACTGTAACTGAAGTATAAACAATTTATACAGAAAATAATCATGGTGATTCTTATCTGGATCAGTGTGAAAGGCAATGACATGTAGCCAATAACAGCAGTAAAATGTAACAAGCTATCATAGAACTGACTGAAAAAAAACTAAGGTTTGGCCTATCACAATTTGTATTAATAGCACAATTTGTGTTAATAGCACAGCTATATATGAAGGGCCAAGCCAGCTACCAGGGTCTAATTGAATTGTCTTACACTGAACTTTGAGCTCGTTTTTTTGTCCACTTGCCCAAAGCAGGACACTGATCTGTGTGGTTACGCTAGGAATCTATGTATTGACTTGGAGCTCTCTCAGTGCCAGGGCTACCACCACCACTTCATTATGCTTGGCACTGTCCAACAGTGCCAAACCAGTTTTCTTTGTTCATCACTTTTATAGCAGCAACAGACAATTACATATTCCAAACTTCCAAGAATAATTTCTATCATTTTCATACTGATATGGGTATATGGAAGTTTCTGTTTCACTCGGATACGTATGCAAGTATGCCAGAATCAATGCATTTCCACTGATTTAGTGCATGTAGGAGATACAATCATAGTTGCTCATTACAGAATTTAATGAAACGTTAATCCATGCAATCATTTTTTTCCCCTCACTTAAGGCAGCTACTGCTGTGAGTTTTCAGAAAGGAATTAGAAAGGAATTCACCAGTGTTAACAATTAGTGTGTAACACTCCATGGAACATGAAAAGTATTCTCAATCATGAAATTACGTAGTGAGAGCAACAAACAGAACTATATATTAAACATGTCTGCTTGAGATACTGTAGTTACAAAAGGAAAAGAAAAAGAGAAGATTTACACACAGAAAGGCTGTCAAAAAGCAATGTATAGATAAGGTGCGTGCACTTAATGTAGGGTGCTGTGTTTTCATTCTGTTGAGATTTCCTCTTCTGTTCATTGTAGAACACAGTCTATTGTTACCGTGCATAACTCACTTGGATATAGAGGCTTTATTCAATTTGAATGGAAGTATAAGAGCAAGTATGAAACTGAAAAGGGGAGGAAATTAAAAACAGTATAAGAGCTCAACAAGCACAAGGAAAACTTTCAACATCTTTCAGTGCCTCCTGTGCCAGAATCAGAAGTATTACTTAAGGAAGATCCAGGCTTCTAAGTTTACTAAATGGTTCATTCCAATATTACCATGGTCATATAAAGATGGAAAAGATGATCTCTGCAGAAAGAAATAATCATTTTAAAGCTTGCCTCATTTCTGCTTGTCGAGAAGCATGTGATCAAGAAAGACATATTTGACCACAAAAACAAACAAACAAAAAATAAATCCAGAAACCTCAAAAGAAAAGCAAAATGTAGAACCCTCTGATCAGTTTTTAAACTCCCTCACTCTACATGCGGCAGTTTATGCAAAAACTTATAGATAGTATTTTGAGTTTATACAAAACAGGTGAGTAACACTTAAAATAACTGACCAGACAGGTAGAAATTTATTACATTATCTACTCAAGAGTATTCTACAGATGCATAGTAGCAGCTGTTTGTGACAGTTCAATAGCATTACAGATGAGAACAACCTTTGTCCAGGGCCATTCTGGTTTTCCAGATAATTGCCAGACAAGTTATTATTCAATGAATAAACATTTTGTAAGAAGCAGTTCAACCAGCTGACTCAAACACCTTTCAAACTTACTGTTGTATTTGCTGGCCTGTAAAAGATTTACTCAAGGGAGCCTAGATTTCCACTAGAAACAGTCATCCAACTCTAAAAAACCTTTTTGGTCAAGCATATATTATTGCTAAGTATAAACTTCAAAAATTAGTTCAAAAATGTATTTTGGCACTTCTGCCAAGTTGACCAGTTTTGTTCAAAGCCTGATGAGAAGTCAGTTCCTGTTTCATTTCAGCTATTCTAGCCATTTGTTATTGCTTATATATAAGCAATATATATTAAGCAAAATATATATATATAAGCAAAATATTGTGTATATATATAAATATATAATCACATATCTGCATAGACAAGTGTTTCTTGATTAATCATTTGGTTTTACAAGCAATTATTTGGCACACCTTGCTACAGAAGTCTAGGCATTGTAAGTAATTTGGACAAATCTTCCAAGATCACAGGATGACAGATCAACATCATGCTGACCTGCCGCCTGTCACTTAACTGTTTTGCTAGAAAACCACCATGCAGTCAGCTGCTACAGACCGATAAGCCACACAATTATTTCCAAGTCAGTAGATTTATGTTTATCCTATTTACATAAAGGAGGGAAGTCCAGTCTGGTGGGGAGAGCTGTGTATAGCAACCTTTGCCACTAGCATTCACAAACTTCACAGGGCATCAAGTTCTAGAGTTTGAAGTAATTCAGTACTTCCCACGTGCAGCACATTTATACATTCCCTAGGAATTACATGTTTACCTAGTTACATTTTTGAGCTTTAGATTTTTATATTTTTTTCAGAAGAATCAAAGCATCATCCTTGAGAGGATAAAACTGAATTCCAGTTCAAACAGTAGATTACACGGTACACTTGCTCAATTTTACTAAGGCATCTTTCATTTCATGCAAAGATTGCTGTAAAATGCTCTGTATGAATGTTTTACTGTTAGCTACTCCAAGAGATATCAGTATGAAGTGATCTAGCTTTAAATATTCAGGTCTTACACTGCAGTTAGGCTTCCACGAATCTGCCCGCAGAAAATTAAAAAAAAAAAAAAAAAAAAAAAAAAAAAAAAAAAAAAAGGCTTCTTAAAAACATTCAACGTTAGCTGAATGCTGCTTCCAGAAGTCTAAGGCCAGGTCTAACCACTGTTTCTGACAGAGGCAGTAGTCTTTGAGTACACAAGAATGTTCCAGAATGTTCCAGACTCTCAGACATAATATCTCTAAGTTTTGTTTGTCGTTGTTTTAAAACATACTCATTTCATTTCCTCATTTTAAAACAAAAGTCCTTAAAAAGTTTTACTCTCACATTTCAGCTGTTAAAGAGTTAAAAGGTCAGAGCTGTAATATTCCAAAAAATCAGCCATCAGCCTCCTCTTCAATACTGGAAAGCTTTGTTCAGTGCATGGCCTGAATGGGAAGTAGAAACCAAAATGGGACTGTATGCCATTTTGAGAGCCAATGGAGTTCTGACAGTGAGTTAGTACTACCTATATTCCACAACCACTATGGAAAGATCAGCTAGATAATTCTATATAACGAAGGCTATAAAAACCATTGAAAAAAGTCCTCCTACTGATAGAAACTCACCTTGACTGCACTGAAAGACTTTTACCTACAGAGAGGAACTGGCTCTCCAAATTAGCTATTCTTCAGGTAAATCCCCTCACAAGAGCAACATGGCTTATCTTCTTTTTCTTGCCTCCTCTGCTTCCTTTTCTCCCAGGGAGCAAATAAGATAGGAAGACTATTTTCTCTGCTGTTCTATCTTCTACTTCCTTTGATTTTTAACTCTCCAACTTGCAGAGAAGAGGTCTGCTGCTTTCCAGAAGATCCAGTGACAGAGTTTTAGGGTCGCGCATAACTGAGAGAAGAGGTGCTGCAAGATGCAGCAGAACTGTTATTTTAGGCCTATTGAGAAGAATCATACAAGCACAGGAATCCTATACATGTGTTCCTCATGGAGCACTTCCAAAGAGGAGGCTTCTTGTATGTTAACTTGCAGATTTCACTTTCAGCTTCACAGGGACGGAACCACTGCTACCTTTATCACTTTTTTTTTTTTTTTTTTTTTTTGATTATTATAATTTGCACAGATTAGGTAAGACACGCATGTTAAGAGTCTTCTTTACTGGTGGTTAGATTTTTTTTTCCAGTATGATTTCTTTTTTTTTTAATTTTTTCTTAAGCAGCAGCATTTCTACTAAATGATTTTAATGGGGAAGAAAAAACCTTTCTGTGGAACAAGTGATTAGCAATCTCAAATGTCGAAGCAGCCTAAGTGCTCAAGTTGCCTCCAGTAATAAAGACGATGTAGCCTTCTAAACAGCATTAAACATTTAGGGACGTAAGCCACTAATGAAACGTACTAATTCTTAAGCCACTAATATACAGAGACAAATGCAGCCTTACACACAAACATAAGCAGGTAATGTCTTATGTGAGCCACTCTGAAAACAGATTAAAGCATACTTACTAGACGTATGGTTAAGTGCTTACTTAGGAACAGACAGTGTATAAGCATGGTTTTCTCTTTGTAGTACAAGTGCACAGGTGGCCAAACAGTGATATTCTCTCCTATGTACCATGCAACTCCACTATTACCAAATCAACTTTTCAAACTCAAACACAAATTAGTCAAATAAAACTGAACGCTAGAGGCAGAACTGAAAATTAACCTACTCCTGTGTGGTTTATATGCAAAAATATCTGTTTTTCACTGACAACTACTTTTCTTTTTAAGATGGAAAATGGATACTTGAGGTTGCAGAATCTAAAAAATGTTCATCTCAAAAGGCCATTTTTTAGAAAGGTTAAGCTTGTTAAAGTTAAAATTAGTAAAGTTAAAATTAGTAACCCTGATACAAGATGCTTATTGCTACATTTAATTAAGAAGTTGTTACATTTAAGAAGAGATTAATTTTACCATCTTCCCCAACCCACAGGTCAATAATGATAAGGCAAAGGCTATCACTACTGTGATAATCCAGAATCCTGCTGCTTCCTAGTTCACTTAGGTCTATAAAAAGGTCAGTGCACAGCCTAAGTAAACAAAGAGGAATGCCACATTATTATTAGTTCCCCCCTCAACTCCCCCCTCCCCCCCCCCCCAGATAGGAAACAACCAATGTGCCAGGATGCCACCAAAATCACACCCTTTTATAACAATGAATTAGACACAGAATCACATCATGATGAATCTTTACGAGAGTTATATATTGCCATCTCAGAATAGTACAAGACTGCGTAAGCCCAGTGGAGAAACAACTCCTGGTTTTCACACCAGCATATGCATGCTCTCAAGTGCATCCATAGCAATGTATCTCCAATCAGAGACAACACAAGGATGAGGCATTTGCATGACGGCCCTTTCATTCAGATTGGTTTCCTCTATCATCAAATCTTGCTCTCCAGTTTTCAAAGCACCTTCTTCTTCTCCAGCATATTAAATCCATGCAGTTTGAACATATATCACTGAAATTCTGCTCGTGGATCAGAATTTGTGCAAATCAGACACCCTAAAACCCTACCGTCATTAATAAATGAACTGAATGTAGACCACTCAGTGGAACTGACATTTACACATTATGAATGAACAGTATATTAATTTAAGATCTTTATCAACAAGACAGACAAGCTATCGAGATCTACTGTTTCTTAAAGTAACAGCTCAGTAAAATTGTGCATTGTTAGGAAAACTTCTATACTGGCAAGAAGGAAACATTTTCTGAGACATTCTTTGATCAAATAAGTACACCATAAAAAGCTTATATATACATTTACCTCCCATCCCTCTATTTAAGCTTACAAAAACAATAAGGAGAGAGCACATTTATTTATGTAACCTAAATTGTTCCAAGCGAGCTTTTATTCTTCATACACAAAGAACTACAAATAACAGTGCTAGGCCATTACAGATTTAAAGGTTTCCTTGGGAACATATCATTAAATAAACTTTTGTATTTGCATTTTTTTTTTTTAAATGTATTTGACACCACCTTTGGGAAGTGAACAAAGACACACTGTCCAAAGCAGAAACTTGCACAAAATGCTACTGTTCGCTCCCCATGAATGCAGAGGTATACTTGCACAAAGAAAGAAATTCCACCACTCTCCTGAGACTTCCTCTCTTTAGTTGGAATTTAGTGCCAAGTTCCTCAACTAAAATTTGGGTTGTGTCAGCATGTCTGCTACAAGCTCTTGTAAGTCAATTTTGTTACTCAGTCAAAAATTAAATGCCAAACAAAAACGTGGTTTTATACAGTAACTTTAAAGTTACATGAATTTAAAAATTACCATTCATAGACAACCCTGGGCCCTTAATTAATATAATTTAAGCACTGTTTTTAATTGAAAATATTTCTTAAATATTTTGTCTATTACGCAGCCTAATTTCTAGTAAGTTCTCCTCCAACTATGTCTTTTGGACTTGTTAAGGTATCTCAAATTTCTGCATTGCTCCCCTAATACAAATATGCACTTAGTTGGTAACTACAGCATGGCCTCTGAAGTGTTCTAAGTTCCTTTGGAAGATTCAGCTTATTCTTAAGAAGTCTCAGTTAATTAATTATTTTTATAGAAAAAACATCCATGTAAGACTAGTTCACTACAGTGTGGTGGAAAGAACTTAGGAAACACAAGGACAGGGTGACTGATCTGCAGGATCAGGAAGCAGCTTCATGTGTGAGAGCAAGACAGGACCAGAGAACAGAAGAAATATAGGTTAATTAACTATGAGAGGGAAAAGGAGAGAAAAAGTGTCTCATTTGAAGCAGAAGTGTGCTTGGTACCAAAAGCCCTATGGTTTCAGGTGAACACCTACATAACACTATCGATATCTGCTCTAAGGAACAGCAAGCAGACTTAGATCCCTGATTCTCATATCAGAATAAAACATTCCTGTAATGAACTAAACCAGACTTTAACAATTTTTCAGGAATAGTAAAAGCAAGTTCCTGATTTTTACACAAAATTCTGTATTTTTAACAAAATTATATGCTACATGAAATGTGCATGTAGACTTCAGAGCTTCCTTTTTCGTCCAAAACTAAGCTGGAAAGTCCCCTACTAAATTGTAAATCAATTGGACAACGTTGCCTCCCAACAATTTTTATGTAAAAGCATTGACGCGTATATATCCCCCCCACACACTCCTCATGTAAATATAATGCAGAACTACTGCTTGGCAATAAATGTAGAACTGCTTTTATATAAGACTTGGCTTTCAGTATGTTTTTGAAATGAACTAACTTTAGGGCTATAGCAAAGCCTGACCAATGAACTATGCAGAACTAGGACATGCAGTAAGTACACAATAATTGTGGTAAACCAAAGGGCTACTATGCATGATTAGATTGACTAGATATATACAGGCTGCCCTTTAATGCTAGCCAACTGCTTAAATCCACAGCACTGAGCAAAAATTTTTTGCTCTTCAAAGATTTTCTTCACTTGAATCACAGTAAAGAATAAAAATAGAAGGTAGACTACAAAACCAACATTCTTTTGTTTGGGTTGTACTCTGATAAAATTCTATAACCAGGGGAAAAAAAAATATTTCAAGCAGTAGAGGCAAAAACTCAAGAAACTAAGCCTGCAATATCGTGAATTGAACTGTTACAGAATTATATTATAAAATGAATGACTGACAACCATGCTTACCATCCTATGACATAGGTGAATATTACCAAAAAAATATGCTGTTGCAACAACAATGTAGCAATAACATGAAGCTATTATATCTACACAAGATGAAACCTGCAAGCTATAAGACATGAATGAATCGCTGGCAACATTTATTTCTGAACTCTGGCTTGATGCTGAATGTACATTGTAATAAAGAGTCTGAAGCTAATTCACAAAATACAGAACATCCCAGCAGGTAAGTAATTTCAAGAAAGAACAATTACCATTTTTGCTTTAAGACATTTAATGATTTCATTATAGTGAACTGAGAACAAACTACCAGCTAAAGAATTACAAATCCACTTAACCCAAAGCATTCTACAGAAACATAAGGTAGTGTTTTGAAGTTTGCAAAAGCAGCACAGTTTGTAGACTTCATCATAATTCTATACGTATATTCTACACATATAGTATGCAGCAGAACTACTAGCAAAGAGAAGTTGTTTTCTCTGAACACTAATTAAAGCTCAAGAATGCAAGTCATAAGGGCAGGAAGAAAGACAAACCTTTAAGAAAAATATGACTTACCAGACAGACAAGTTTAGCTGTGTCTCTAGTGCAGAGGAAATAAGGACTTTCTGTATATGTAGATCTTGTTTATTTAGCCCTTTATGAAGATTTCTCTCAAGAAATTAAACTCACATGCAAGAGTCTGCAAAAGAAAGAGAAAGAAACCGAGCTACTAGCAGATGTTTCTGTTCAAAGCACATTTGAGCTATTTTCAGCAGCAGTGGGCTTGCCTACAATCAAAATGAAAATGCAATACAGAAGAAATGAAGAACCAGTCTACCAACCCAAGCAAAATAAATAAATACATAAACAGAATCAGGAAATCCATAGGGAAAAAAACAAACAAAACAAACAAACAAAAAAACACATCACCAACCCTTTGTTCATTATCCAAGTTTTTATTTAAAGAAACAAAGAGTAGGGAACAAGTTTGTGGATGAAAAAGGAAAATTCTGTTAAAAGTAGAGATGAGGCCTTGAAGACTATTATCTGTAGCTCAGGAAATGAATGACCATACCTTTTTTTTTTTTTTTTTTTTTTTTTTTTTTTTTTAAATGTGAAAAATACATCTTGAAATTGGTTGTCTCTAAAGATGCTTTGCCTTCTTTAATGAGAGGCTCATCCGAGATGGATGGACTTCTATTTGCATTTAAGTGCATCATATCTGGCTGCAGATGAATCAGTTGACTAAGCTTGAAGCCACTGGTTTGTTTCTAGTTTGTGTCCCAAGTTTCCAGTTTCAGCATCAGTGCTATTTTGGAAACTTAGTGACATGAAGCTGCTGGCACTCCATTTTTTTCCTACCATGGGCCATTCAGTGACATGTCAAAGAACTCCCCATCCCCTTATGCTGCATTCCCAACCAACCAGCTTAACTTTTCATCACACAAAAATACCAGGAAAACAAAGCATCAAAACAAATTAATGAGGATGGGAAAAGACCACAAAAGATCTTTTTAAAGCACTATCACCAAAAAAACTTAGTACTTTCATGCAAGGAAAACTTAGAAGATTTGAAGTTATTCTCTACTCAAAACCTAAAGCAAGCTGGTGTGGTAAAAATATTTTATATTTCAATATATATTGGATTTTCAGTCATGTTGTACTTAGCTAAATAGACTCATTTGAAAACGCTTTTGAAGTCATGGGTCACCTTAGTGTCTAGTGTATTTCTAAGTAGTAACTGTTTGAAAGTTATACAGACACCTGAAACAGGATGCCAAACACAGGCTACTTAGTAAGCTATTCAAGTGGTAAAGCAACTCTCATTGCTAAAAATAAGCAAAACTAAGTATATTTGTACCTCAAGACTCATATAAAAAAAAAAATCAGTAGCTATAATGCACTTATAAGAACAATGAAAAAGCTACCAAGTTTGAAAATAAAGCATAAATTCTTTTTGGATTAGCACAAGAAAATCCCTTCCATTTGATCTCAACCATTTTTAGTGTTGTTGTAGTTAAAGCAGCTACAATGAAAAAATACAACCCACAAATACTGAATACCAACCTGTCAAATTAATCATTGTTGCTGTTTTTTTTTTTTTTTTTTTTTTTTCTCTCCTCCAAATGGCTAGTTTGGTGCTATTATTTTACCACAAAACTAATTCACAGAAGTTAAAAAGCTCAGTTTATATTTAACTTGAGCTCCATGAACAAAGAGATTTAAGGAATCCAACAGCTTCGATTTTAGACAACACGTGATGGTGTGAATTATAGCTGGCTAGAGAGCTGTAATGAACAGGTTGAACATGCAGTGCAGTTTAAATAAATAGAAGACCTGTACATACCAAAACACTAGTGTCAGATGCTACATAACCTTACTATTCATATTGCTTTCGTCTGATGGTTACAGGCTAAGCCACCAAACTTTTTAATGTTAAATGCTAATGCCATGCAAATATGAAAATAGAAGAATGTTAAAATCATTGTTACCAATACCAATTCAGTACCCACGTAATGCAATACATGTCTTGGAGTGCAGTATTTCTTTTCTGAAGCATCTTCTCAGGAGGATGATTTACTATTAATATGTAACCCACTCTGGCACCTTGTTTTTTCACACACCCTCTGCAACTGGTTTTGTGTGAATGATTTACCTGTTAGCATTTATTTAACATGACAAAAAGACTGTTTCAGTATATACTGATATTTGCTTTAAATATGAGAATCATCTACAAGAAACACTAGATGCCAAAAAATACAATAAATATCATCTGGCTCTCAAAGAAATCTAATTATCTGTTCGTTATTAGTCAGGCTTGTCACTATTATCCAGATTATTACCTCATGCTTTTCAAAGGATGATAATAATCATATTTCCCATTTCATGGATATCAGCAACACTGATTTCAAGCACAACTTTTCTTTAGTGTCACCCTGTAGTACAATTTAATTGATGGTGAACAGTCAACCATAAGCAAGAAGTGTACAGCACACACTGCTGATGTAGGCATTTGGTTCAAGTCCCCACAGGCTCCATGTCCATGCATTACTGGTCAGAATTCTGACAAACCAGAAGAATCATGATAGATGAGAGAAGGAAAATTGTTCAACATGCTGATAGACAGAAAAGATGCCTAACTTCTCCACTGCAGAGAAATGCAGGAAATCTTGACTTTCACTGGGTTCCTAGACCTAACCTAAACACAACTGAGTCACTGAAACTTCACGTGCAATGGCTGAAGAATTCTTCTTCTGTGAGGTCAAATGGTGTACGTTCCAAACTATGCAGGTGAATTTATACACTGTACAACCAGGTGTAATTACCTTGTTATATTATTTTATACATGTCTTTATTACTTTATCATATTATTCTATATATGCTCTTAGTCAGATTTTGTAATAGTAGTGGAATACCTTCTAGTAACGTGATAATGTGCCTAAGTGAATTCCATGCTACCTGCCTCAAGAAGAAACACAAAGAGTATGGATCTCTACACATTGAAAAAGGCAGGACACCTATTGAAAAATAAACTGATGCAAGCTTTTGGGACATAGGATTCTGTATTTCAAGAAAGAATGTAGGCATTCAAGTTACTGTCATAGCTACACCTGGAACTTTTTCCTAACCACGAGGAAACTAAAAGTTGCCTCAATCAACTATCCAATATTAAAATACTACATTTTTTCTCAGCATGGCTACAAACAACAGAAACCAAGAAGAGATGCATGTCCCTTCCATAAACCATTTTGAACCTGGTGATTAAGCAGCTGTCATATCACTATTTTTCCATGAAGAGACATTTTGTAAAGAATAGTAAGACTAATGTTTATTAAGAACTTGACAATTTGAGCAATGCGTATTTCAAAGAATTCAAGTTACTGGTTTACTGAAGCAGTCTAGCTCTTATCTACTTATCTGTGGCAGTGCACATGATAATAGTATCTTTATTCAAGACACTTAGAGAAGTGGGAAATTACCTACATCCCTCATGGAAGATGAATTGCAACCTACAGAAGTGACACAAACAGCATGTATCAATACCTCACGGCTTCATTACTCCAGTAATAAAGATCTGGTTAAAGTCTCATCTTTCACAAAACTTTAAGAACATTAAAGTTTGTTGAAGTCCAAGTTATGTTTGTTTTTTTTTGTTTTGTTTTTTTTTTTTTTTGTTTTTTTTTTTTTTGTTTTTCTATTACTTCATTAGCACATTAGTTTTCCTGTATACACATTTCTATTCTCCAGTGTCTCAGTGTATCCCAAACTAGCTCTCCACATTCAGAAAGAAGAACGGGGTTCCACCCCACCCAAAGTCTTTGCTATCAGTTCCTTCAAAAAATTAATAGTACATGGCCCACCTTGCTAGTATCATTAGGTAATAACAAAGTTACTACCACTTTATCTCCAGGTTTAGTATAGGAGTGTTTCATTCACATATAGCTTATTAGAAAAACTTTGAAATTGGGAAGGAAGAACAAAAAGAGAAAACTTGGCGTTTTATTTTTATTTTATATATATATACATATATATATATTTTTTTTTTTTGGCTCATGCTCCTTGGAAAGCACTCAGGACACTGTCAAGAGTTATCAGCCAATTTCTGAACCAGCAAAAGAAGAGAACTTCCAAATATATATATATTTTTATTTTATTTTTTTTACAGAAGTGTTTAACTGATAACTCATACATTTGAGAGACATGGATCAAGAGATTAAGTATGAAGAATCATGCTCTCACTTAACTAATATCAACTGAAGTTCATGCAAAATGGCATTTTATGAAGAGCTGCCTCTGCTGTTTTCTCTAGAACAAAAGATCTGTGCTCTCTTTAAAAGGTGCCATCTCTTTTCAGCTATATTCTGTTCTCATTTTCATCTCTGGAATTTAAGTCTGTTGTCCTCCTTGCCCCCCATGATTACAACAAAAATATTGACTGATGATTGAAAAGATTATCTAAAAACAAAGCCCCTAGGCAGATTTTTTGTGAAAGTTCTCTTGTAAATAAGACATTGTTATCACAGTAAGCTGAATTTGCTTTGCATCTTAAAATTTGCTTTTCAGGAATCTTGGTATTTCTGAGAAATTGCACAATGCTACCTACTATCTTCATGGTTAGATACTTCTGAAGATGCAAAAGGCTTTTACATAGAATCAGCAGCTACGGATTTGAAATTCTTCACAGTTCTTTGAGATCTAATATATCGATTTATTAAAATGAAAAGCACCCTCAGATACTTATTGAGACAATACATCTCTGGACAATTAACCTGTTCTCTGAACAGAAGCAGGAAAGAGGATTAATACCAGATCTTCTGCCAGTTACCTTTGGCAAAACTTGACTAAATTTCACTGATGTCACAGATTTATTTTTTAATATCTAAGGACTCAACTTTGTTTATCACTGAAAAGGTTGCAATTTTTGATTAATATAGCACCATATAATATAGAATCCTTTAAGAATTAATGTGTCTTTAACTGCACACCAAATAAATACATTACAATATAATGAGAGACTTCAAGTGAAGTAAAATCTCAAGCGCATTTCTAAACAAAAACAAATCAAAAAAAAAAAAAAAAAACTACTAGAACTATATTATCTAAAGATTTGGAGCCTCTTCTTGGTCGCCTGTTGTAACCAATTTCAATACTTATGCCAGTTCCACATAACTTGCAGCAAACTATATTACTGTTCTCCTAATTAAGTGGAAAACACTCCAGTCACTGCAGCTATCACAAACTAGACCAGCAGAATGATATGCCTGCTAAGAGCATTATTTCACTAGCAAAACTAACTTCCTCTGTTCCAAGGGTAAACAGTCAAAAATGTATGGGGAAATAAAGACGAGAAGGCCTTTTTCAGGAAATAGAGAACAGAAGCCTATTGTTTATCTCACTATCAATATACACCACTAGTACATTGTTTCAAGAACTTCATACAAGGTCATTCGTCTTTCAGACTCATTTGCCTTTGGAATGAGTTCAGCTACTGTACGTTTGTGTTTGCTGAGGGGAAGGTAGCAGTTCAACTATAAAGCCCAAACCCCAGACGTGTGAACAAGCAAGAACCTTAAACCTGAAAAGCTCATTGTGACTTATAAACACAAATAACTGGGTTTATTGAACTTGGTACTCAGAAGGATTTTTGAGCCCAAATCCAGTGTTACAAACTTTAAAAACCTCATTTAGCTATACACAATTGCCAAAGCATCAATATATCTTTTAACAGTAGAATTCCTATGCCCCTAAAGCTCTCCTGCTAGACCAACAAACCAGTATCTCACTTTGATGAAACCACAACTGTCATGTACAAACTTGGATTTTATCAACATTGCATCTGAAGGACAGACATCTGCAAAATGTTCAAGGTATTTTCTATTTTCATAAAAACAGTGGAAGACTGTTACCCCACCACTTCTTTCATTCCTTCAAAAAATTGTTGATGGTTATTAAAACATCCATCACAGATCCTGAAAATCTGCATTAAATTTCTTGGAGGATTTCAGTCACATCTCCCACTTTGCTTACACAGAATACTAAGCATCAAGCTACAGTCCAGTCTTTTGAGGACACTGGCCCATCACCAGGTTTCTCTTTTGTGGCTCTAAGGCACAGTTTCATTAAGGGATGTAGTCTATTGACTCCATAGGTCAGGTTGTGGTTGGACTTGATGAACTTGAAGGTCTTTTCCAACTTACATGATTCAGTGATTCTGTCTTTCATATAGCAATTAGAGACCTTGTGTGGCTCACATAACAAGATCCAGAGTCTCTTTAGCTTAAAGACAATTTATCTGGGAGAAAGGAAAGTTCAAATGCCAGCCTCTCCTCCAGTCATGCTGAAATATTAAAACCAGAACAATAAAAGCCTTAGTTGGCTGTGAACAACAACACAGCCCCTTCTCAATGGAGCATTGCTATCACTAGGCTATGAGGTGACACATGCTCCTGTGCATGGCTGCCCCTCACAGTCTCACACCAGCTGGTCCACACAAAGCAAAAGAAATTCACAGAAGACACACAAGTCCCAGTTCCCCCCTTTTACTTCAAAGCGTTATGCCACAGAGCTCCACATGGCCCAATGTCATTCTGTTCTTTCTTAAACAGCCAGGTAATGGCCAGGCTGGCTTTACACCTCCACACTCTGTTCCGAGTTTCTGTTCCAATTACCATGACTAAATCCACCAAGGAATTAGGCTTCTCAATAATTACCACAATGGTGTTCAGATAATTTGCTAAGCTGCCAATTTTGTAAAGAAAAAAATAAGGGACCTACATTACAAATGGTCTTTAATTTTACCAATAAAGCAATTTTAACATTTTCTGCTATTCATAGCACAGAGGTCAGGCAAAAGCAGACCTACCACAACTGAACCTTTCAGGCTCTGAATCCCAGGGAGAAGGGAAAGATGCTTGTCAAATCAACACAGCACAAAATCTCTCATTAAAAGTCAATCAAACAACAGTGGTGGGAACCATCTTTCCATAAATGTCCCTTTAGTCAGCTTATCCACTGTGCTACTACAACCCACTGAAATGAAAACACACAGGCATGTGTGCAAAACATAAAGACATAAGCAACTGCGTAAAGCTTTAAAGGCTTCCAGCTACGACTAGACTACACTTCGGTGTTTTAGAACACAAGTACTGGTGGAGTTTGATATCTTTCTGAATTGGTATTTTCCAGAAACACTGCTCAATGCAATATTTGATTTTCAGCAAGACCCAACATTTGTATTTGGGTTCCCTACTTCCAGTTGCAACACATTAACATAAAAAAGAAAAAAAAAAAGGCTAAAGTCAGACAAAGTTCACTGACATACAATTGCTTCAGATTCAACTCTCAATCTGTTGCTCAGTTTTCACACAATCGTGACAGTTATCCATTCCTAAGGCTGCAAAGCAAGTAGTTATTTAAAGAGCTCAGCCATCACTAGACTCATGCCATTTACAGCTACACTGCCTTCACTTTTGCTTCAGGTTGCTTACAGGTGAGAAAAGGTGCTGCTGAAACACCCGAGCCCACCGAGCCGTCTCCTGCTCCTGAGAACAAGCAGTCCTCAGGAGCAGTAAGAATAGCAGAAGCAGAAGAGTGGTAGTACAAGCAGTACAAATAGTAGAAGAATTACTGCTTTCACCAGTACAAGGTGCTGAAACAAATCTATCCCAATATTGGTGTCTTTATCAAGGCCACAGACATCATGAACTCCTTTGGCAATGACATTACCGAACGGACCACTGGAAAAACAAGTCATCTGGTGCACTACAAGGAACATTTCCCCATCTTTTTTGGGGAGGAGAAGTCAACTGCACACGAGCAGCTGACCAGGGAGATGGCTCAGCACGCCATGCCTCAGGGCACCAAGGCCATCCGGCCAATGCAGCAGCTCCAAGAACTAACGTGGGTTTTTTGCTCAGTTTACATACCACTTTCTGGCAGAATTTGAAGTAAACTTGAACTCTCTTTATGATAATATGTTCTTGCCTCAGACTACACATTTGTATGTCTTTACTTGAGCTGCATCTGTAGATTGATTCTGAAATGATTTTCTGATGGAATTGCAGAGACAGACTGGTTGTTCCTGAAGGGTGTGAAAACAGATCTGGTTTACAATCTAAGCCATGTCGACTTGTGAGAAGTCATAAACCATTCTGACTTGGAGCTATAGCTGAAGCAACAGGCTGAATTTGAATCAATTCTCCAATTACCCCTCACGCCAAAGGCTTAAGAAAGGCTTTAGGTCATCTTGTTCATTTGCTTCATAATAGCAAATTAACAGGCATATCATTCCTGACAGACATTTGATCAGCCTATTTCAGAAGGCAACCAGCAAGAAAGATATCCCAACTTCATAGACACTCCACTGCTTACTTTTTCCTAGCTCTAATTGAAGTGTCCTTTACTGTAATTTAACCCTGAAACGTTATTGTAATTTAAGTCCCCAATGACCTGCTGTTCGGGTGATGTACTTATACAGAACCAAGCTCAAATTCCAAACATGCACAAGAAGAAAAAGCAGGACCAGCACTACCCAGCTGCCAGCCCTCACGTAGGTGCCTGCACCTCCACGCTGCATAACACACAGACTGCATGACAAGTTTGAGGGCCTGACAGGTAGCCATACTTAGCACTGAGGCTTAACCAGCAGAAAACAATAAAGGACTTGAACAAACTATATAGGACTTGAAAATGCTGTTAGATGTGTCAGATTGTAAGAGATTTTGAGCACAGTCCTGGAGTTAGGAATCTTAGTCAAGAGCAGAATCACTGCTCTCCTTAAAGGTGGCATGTACCCCTCCACCCCCCTTTATGGTCACAAAGTTGTTCCTGCAATCGCACTGAAGTGTTTGCTTCCATTGCTCTCTGGTTACAATAAAGCTGCTTCTCTCCCTTCAACATCTAGAACTGGCCTGTCATGCTTACAGCTTCATGCTGTTGGTGAGCAGACAATCTATGAAGTTGGGCCTACACAATAAAGACAATAAACAAATTATATACAGGAGCACAAGCTGCAATTCCTGCAGAGAAGTTCAAAAGCTCTAGGACTGCAAGAGCTTGAGTGCAAAACCAAGGGCACAAGTGTCATCTCTACCAATGTACACCTTAGCTAAAAATATCAGGCTTTCAAGGCTTTATGAGGTTAAGTGTGACCCCCAAAGTAGGCTGTAGCATATAGTGAATTGTTGGTTCCAGAGAGATGCAGACAGTAGCTTCTCTGTGTTTTCTTTCCCACCCACACACCAATAGATAATTGTAAGGACTCAACATATAAGTTTAATTGCAACTAGTCACACCAATGTCATCAGGGGGCATATACAGTTGGATGTTACTACATAGCAGCATGCTCACACTGTCTTGAAAGACAAAAGCTACAGTGGCCTTTTTTTTTTATTAATTAATTGCATACCAATGTAGAATTATACAAGAAAAAAAATCTCATGTCCTGGAGAACTTGCAACTGATTTTTTGATCAACAATCTTGACACTCTGTTTACATAATTCAAACTGATGCTTTCCAGACAGCCCAAATAAGTAGAGACAGTTGTAACTTTGTGAGAGAGAAGTTATTTAAGTATGATAGAGAATGGGAATGACAGAGCAGGTGGAAGCTTCTAAATGATGCTTTTTTTATTTTTGGTGGTGAGTACCCTGGTTAATCTCTTCTGTAAGATATATCATGATTAACAGGAACTCCTACGCAGAAAAGTGCTCCATTCCTGTTCAAATCTCTATTTCTCAAGGTCATAATTTCCCCAGAGATGCAACAGTCTCCCATGCTAGTAGTTTGGATTGAAAGGAGGACTCGGCTTCCAATGCTTCCAAAGCTGAAGTTCTAGCAAAACGCCTACATCCACCAGTGGATATGGATACTCTATAACCAAATTGGCCCTAGCCCACTATGGGGATGACTTGAAATCAGTGCTGAGGTTTTGTTTGTTTTACCTTCTTGTTAACAGAAGCACGTTAAGTACATTGTCATTTATCATGCAATGCTTCAACTCTTGCTAAGTGAAAATGAGAGCTCTTTTAAGTTTTTCGTTTGCTATTTGGTTTCCCTATAGTACCATTAATTGTCAGACATACTATTCATTTGAAACATTTGTTTGAGCTATATTTTATGCTTCTCCTAGCTGGGGAAAGAAAAGCTGATGTTTGCTGTGTATAAGGCGACACAGGATGTTACAGCTGCATTGCCAGCTGTTCCATGCTGGCTTCTTTGCAGGGCATTACTAATTTTTCACTGACAGTGCTAGACTCTTTTTTTATGTGGCACCTACAGCAATGACAAGACAGAAGTCCTTGCGGGTGACATTTAAATGGTTTTAAAAGCAATTTCATAATTTTTCTCCCTCAGTACACTTTCACTGCTGATTAGTAATAAACATCAGTAATTAATATAAAAATCCAGAACTGCAACCATGTTTTTCACCATAGGCTTCCTTGCTGCATAGAAAAATTCTTCAAGATCGTCTATAGAAACAAATTTAAGGCAACACTTTCTTGCCATCTCGGATTTTGGTAGCCAGTATTCATACACATTGATGGGCTACATGCACTTTTCAAGAGCTGCTGTGCACACACCTTACAGCCTTAAAAGATCCCAAGTGACAGAACAAAGGCCAGCAGCAATGAGGAAGGCAGAGAGAAATGCTCTTGAGAACATTTTCAAGCAGCAAGAAACTCACATGATATGACTACATGTATTTTGCACGTTGTGTCAAGGAAGCAGCACCTCTGCACATATCATAAACCTAAATCCCCAGCAGCTGAAGTTATAAGGAAGAAGGCTTGAAGAACAGAAATGAAAACATCACATTCGGGCAGATCCTAAGACATGTGAGAACCGGAAAACAAAGCTAGTATAATTTAAAGTAGTTATTCCATTTTGTATCCCTAAAGTTGTACATTTATTAGGTAATTTCCTCTTTGAACAGCAAACATATGGAAATGCGGATTTCCCTTCCTAGAAATTGTTTACTTCCTGAGAACTTCAACATCCTCTGCTTTTCAAAGTCACCCACCTATTATTTATAAAAACTGAAAGACCTGTTTTTGCCTCAAGGTTTTTTAATTTTCGGTTAGTTTGGTCCTGATCAAAACAAACTCTCAATTCTAATCCTTAGACAAAGATCAGTAAAAAGTAAAAATAGACTAGCAAAAATATGTACTTGAAGGATGAAAACAGTGACTTTTGCTATCCTCTGCTTCTAGAATGGCTTGAAAAATTAACATATATGGAAGAAGAAATTTGAGAGGTTTAAAAGTAATTTTTTTCTATTAAATTTACAAAAGATAGTTAATTTTTCCAGATTTCTATATTACCTCTTGAAAGAGAATGTAGAGATAAGGACATTGTTAAATTAGCATTGTAAATACAAACATCAAAAGCAGGCATTTTTTAACATCTCAGCAGAAGTATGGTTATAACAAATTTAGTGTTCAAAACATGTTATGCTCCATGCATTGCTTTGCTTTCTGCTATGGACCACTTGACATGCAATTTAAACTCATGCACATTTGATTTCTATAGCAATTAAACAAATTGCTCATAAGGAAAATATTAGAAACACATTTTATTTATTTATTAGCCTTTGCATTTGGATCAGCAGGGTGAAAAGAGATGATACAGGACTGACGGTTACCTAAAGACTATATTTTGAAACCAGCATACAATGGGTGTAGGAAATCACTAATAGTAGTTTTACATAGTACCTGTAACAGCTTTGGGTTATTTATAACAAAATCAGCTAATGATAGACTGGTGGGATGAACTAGAAAGATGGGAATCTTGATCAAAGTCTGAACTGTCCCACAGTCAAGTGCTTCAAACCATTTTTGTAGTACTTTTAAAAACAGAAACAGCACTGAAGTAAAAAAAAACCCTCTATGCTATAAACTTACATGATTGATACTTAAAGTCAGCATACAAAATCTTATGATAACATATCAAAACATTACAGCCTTGATAATGGCAACTTGATAGCTCAATTTCCTGATCCAGCCTCTACATAAAAATAAGGTGACCCCTTAGCTTCATTTAGATGGTGACATTTTGAACTTTCACATATTTCCAATACAGACAGCACAAAATAAAGCATGATAAAACACCAAAACCACGCAGACTTCAATTTTCAAGTCTGATTGGCATTTGTGGGCTCCAAAGAGCACAGCATAATTTCAGAGTAGCTTCTGATGTTTATTAAGTTTTAGAATGCAGAATTATGCATCTACCATGAAAGCAAAAAATGATTTTAAAAAACTGTGCTTATAAATGTAAAACCATTTCCAGTAATAAATACTGTAAACGAGGTGGACAGATTCATTCAGATGGTGCTGATCTTTTCAGCATGGATTTAACTAATGAGAAGACTTAATTGCCTACCTGCATTTAGAAAAAAAAAAATCATTGTTTCAAGTGATGGAAATAGACGTAAGTACTACATTTTTGTTCAGCTTATTTGAATCTTTCCAGTATTTTACTAGGAATTTTAGGCTAGGGGGTTAAAAAAGGTTAGATGCTAAGGCCTTTTCAGTGGGGAAATTTCAGCAATTACAGCAGGAGATACTCATTTAGGGGTAATAAATTAGATTGCAATGTTTTGGAAAAAAAAAAAAAAAGCCCAAGTGTACAGATTTTACACTCATACTGTATCATTAGATTTTACATATGAAAGATGCAACTTTGTCACGGCATTATCAACTACTAGTTCTGAAAAATGCTTGTAACGAACATAAAGAGAAGCTGTTCCTAAACCTAGCGGAAAATAAAGCCTATAGAAGTCTGATTAAGATTTAGACAACACTGAAGGTGAGAGTAGAGTTATATAGATTTTTGAGAAGGCTACACATAAAAGAAAATTACACTGCAAACTTTCTTAAATCATGTATGAACTCAGGCCATCTTCAAGCTTCTGGTCAGCTGATAATTTAAAAAATCAAGTATGTGTACTGAAACAAACAACTCACATTTTGCATGCTCGATACACGGGAATATAAAGCAAAACACACAGAAGACATCCCACTAACACTCTAAAACATTTTGCCCCAACTAAAACAATTCCCATAAGAAAACACTTAAACTACTAGCAGGTATTGGAAAGATTTTTTGTAGTAAGAAAACAGACATATATACAGAAAGTATAAAAATAATGGACAGGAATCAGAAAATAGAATTGTAAGCAAAAATACAGATAAAGCAGAAGGATTGGGTAGCTCAAAATGTAAATAACTTTTTCATATATGTTTTGGGAAACCAACTTCAGAATTAGAGAATCAAGTATTATTGTTTTATAGTGGCCAGATGGACAGAGCACTGCAGCAACTTCTCTCATGAAGTAGTACTCATGCATCTTACCTGCTGCCTGACCCCTATCCACAGAATCACATTATTCCATTGCTGGTGGAAGACAGCTAACGACAGTCTCGTTGTGATAGGGAGGTTCAAGTAAGTATCTATTTGAAGCTTCTAATGCTTCATTCTAAAGTGTTTGTGAGCAGCCAAAGCTTAGTCATTTGGGTATAAAACTGAATTGCACATAAAGGACTCAACTGCAGAAGGGGATCACAACTTGCTTTCAAATCTGCAAAAGAATTAAAATTCGAAGAAAGTGTACATATAGACACTAAGTACATGAACATCTGTGGTATGTGCTGTCATGCTGTGCATAAGTCAGAAATTTGACTAGAATGCAAATAATGACTTTTTTTAAACACACAAATAACTCAAGTATATGAATTTCTCAAGGAGCTAGCTCATTTTTCCTCACACCTGCTTCCCTTCAGTCTCTGGAGCAGTATGGTACAGTTTATCCTGACGGTACTGACTTTTCTTTTTTAAATTTAATTGTATTTATTTATTTTTGCCCTCTATCAGGAATGCTGTTGTTTAGGCCTCTGTCATCACACAATCTGACTACAGTATCTGGAACCCTGCTTTTCAGTAATGTTGTCTGATCACCATAAAATGTGCTTCATAAGCCCACTCTAGCTTTTTGCTTTGAGGCCACTGCACTTATTTGCCCTGGAATAGTGGGCACACATTGTCCACTAGTGGGCATACAACTGCCTCCTCCTCCTACCATTGCAATTGTGTCTCCCCTCTCTTCCCTTTCTAGAGCTGTCATAGTTCTCTCTGCTTCTCTACTCTTGCAACTCCCAAGGCTCTCATCACAGCTTTGTACAACTTCTGCTTGGATTCTCCCACATACACTTCCATTCATTTGTAACAGACAGTATCCTTCTAGCATAAGAACACTTCCCAAGTTTATCTACCAAGATACTGTTTGCTTGTTCCTCAAATCCCTTCTAAATTTCAATTTCTGCTAGGCTGCCTACAGGAAAAGAGGAAAGTACTGGTATTACGGTTGAGTGGTCAGAGACATTTGTGAATAAATCTGTTTTGCTGTTTACCTTTGGAATCGCATGTGATCCCTCTCGTTTGCCTAACACCTAGTGCAAAGAGAACTCAACTCCAGTCCCGTCTTTGCCTGGTGATGTTCTAATATTGACAGAAACAATTACTTAAATGTAGTTTTCTTTCAGACAGCAACTGAGATGACAGTCTTTTTATCCGCTCATTAGGAAATAATTTGTCTGCCCTTTCTCTTCTGACAGCTAATGATAGCGAGAGAGCATGCCTGAACTGGAAGTAGAACACGTCTACATAGAAACAGAACACTTGCTGTTGTACAGTTCATAGTTACTTAGTCATACTATTTATCTTCACTCGTGGTTTTATCTAAACACTAACTGATCTATCTACACTTTAAAGAACTGTATTTAAGATAATTACACCACTAAATACTATGGGAAGTAAACAAATTCACACCTGAATTAATTTAACACAACATCTCCACAATTATTTTTGTTTTGCTTTTAAGAAAACTATTGCCTTAAACTTGAAGGCATCCTCCTAATGCTTCACTATAGTATGTATTAACTAGAACAGGTGCAGATTTCCAAGCTATTTTCTAGGGTTTGCAGTTCTGATAATAAAATGTGTCCTGAATCTGGCCTTTGCCCAAGAGCATAAATCTGTGAATAAAATATCACTGTCAAAAGCACAGGAAAGTGTAAATCTACAGCTATGCGAGTAATGAACTAAAAACCTCCCCTATATTTGTTTAAAAGTAGAATGATAATCTACCAGGCTCAGATTACATGATCTATATCTGCAGACTGACCCTTAAAGAGGTTTGTTAGAGAACTGAATTTGCCTCAATATCTCTGTTTTGCATGTATGTCAAAACAGAGCCTTTGGTTTGGTCTTTATTCTACTGTCAGACCTGTCAACACCTCGCTTAGCTCTCACACAGTAGCACTTCATTTGATTAGCCTCTTTTATATTTTGTTTATTCAAAGCAAAGCATTTGATTGCATTGCTCACACTGAAATTATTTTCTTGAGATTCCTAAGAAGTACAGATTTGTCCAGAAGAAAAACACTGCAATTAACATGAATCTGATTATCTGGTAGAATGTCACTGCTCAGAGATCCCTGTTAATTAGAAATTCACTAGAAATAAAATTAAATAAAAATAGTGTTGGCAATTGCTGGCTTCTGTCTTAAGTTGCTCATTAAAACGTGTAAAATGCATAACTGGCTAGAAGGAACAGTGTGATATACACAATCAATATGACTTAAGTGATGCATACCGAATATTTTCTATTGCCATCATCCCTTTGTGATGCTACTGCTTGCTCATCTCCAAAATCCTTACTGTATGTTAAATAGAAAAGAAAATAGAGGGTTGATATGTGAAACAGACAATAGCTGCTTAACACCTGAAAAAAAAAATTAAAGCACAAAATGCATAGAAGTCAGTAGTGTGAGCTCCATGTTAAAAGGGAAGCATTCATTAGATACTTTACCTACGCCAGTCACTACAGTTGAGGATTGCCTCAAAAGCTACAGTCTTTTTGAAATTCAAAACCTTCGCAGAAGTCTCATGGTATTTAAAAGCAGTATATCAAGCCTAAACTGGGGACATTTAATCCATTAGCCCACCTGCTTCACTGCAGAGAGCAAAACATTCTGTGCTAGAGATTTACTGAATGGCCTTCCTAAAACACCATTTCTTTGTAGTTCTCACCAATCACCTCATACCAACAATTCCATCTTTATTTGCCACAGCCAAACTACAAAAGTTCTCATTATCTGCATAACAGAGTAGAAAAATTAAGGTTCTCAAATGAACATGAGATTAAGGGAGAAACAGGCATTTAGTACCTTACAAATCTCATTTTGCACCTGCTTGTATATTTGGTGCCAACATCTTGGATTTCAGATTACGTTTATGCTTACAAAAAGGAAATAGTTCTGTTTTTATACTCATTGTGTATCATTTTTTAATATTAAGATAGAATAAACAAAGACAACATTTAAACATCCAATCTAATTATGTCTACCCTACACTTAGCTCACTTAGTTCTGTGGCTGTGCATTGCTAAGTTTCCCTTGTGGACACTTGTAATAGTGAAAATACTGTTTATACTTATCAACAGACCTCTGTAGTAATGTGTGCAATTCCCAGTTCATGCATTTTTCACACATCAGACATGATCCAGACACCTGCATCATGGACAGCCTCCCCCTTCTTATTTCCTAAAATGAAATTTGGCGAAACAATGGCCTTTCAGAAGTCAGCCCTACAGTGTATCCTTGCTGTAGTCAAGTTCAAAGCAGTCTGTGAGAGTAGCTGCCAACAGCGATTAAGTGTTTTATTTATATTTAATTTTATTTTATTCTGATCAGGAGGCCAGAAGTAGTCTTAATACTAACTGCTTTAAATTTGTACTCTTACAGGTTTTGTGGTAGTCTACCATACTTCTACACTTCATGTCATTAATTAAAGTAAAAATATAAGTCTGACCACCCTGTTTCCATAACTCCACCTTTTCTGTACGTGATAAACTGAAGTACTAATCTCTCTTCCACAAATTACATTCCAGAAATCCCTATTTCTATTCTTTTACTGGTGTTACTACAGATATATCTAGAGACAGGTCACTGTATTTCATGACAAACACTGACCAGATCTCTGTCAATAGGAGCCTATTCACCTTTTAAATTCGTACATCAGGTACAAATATTTATACTATGTTGACAAAGGAAAATCTGCTGTGTCTTCTGCACCTTCATCACTTACCATGGACACAATGTTTAAGTAGTTATCTGCACCTTTTTGCAAAGTGGCATGGTTTGCAAGGTTTGCAAACTTGTACCTATTCATGCTTTTCCCACAGAAAAATATATGGCTTTATTAAACATAACACTCGAGGTTCTCTGTGGTGACAACGCTTTATGTTCAGGCTAGAGTGCAAGTCTGTGGATTGCAAAAGAAGACATTTGCTACATCCTGCTCTTGATGCAGTTGCTGCACCTTCTCATCATGGGGTACGCCATGCAACCCTAAGCCTCTTAAAGAGCATTACAGCTACTGTTCAGTATTACTGTGGCTGAACTAGGAACTCACCTCTTGTCACTCCTAAAAGAAAAATGTCAGTAAGGAACTCGACCCATTGTTTTTAAATTGTTTGAAAAAAACAAAACAAAACAAAACAAAAGGACCTTCCCAGCTAATTTGACCTTCAGTCATAACTACTGATTTCCTATTAGTAGAACTGTTGATCCTAAAAACAAACACAGCCTTAGACAACAATGCATTTAACCACTTTTATAATCCTGTAAAAGGTTGATTTCTCAGCTATGAAAATTGCAGTTATTGATTCCCTTGGGCTTCCTACATGCATCTTTGCCCATCTTTTTGGGTCCTGAAGGAGCAAAAGAGAAAAAACTGCTATGCTTGTGGACAAACCTAGCTAGTCAACAACCATTGCTGAACTAGGGATAACTTAACTTACCCATCAGACAATTCAGCTGTACACTGCTTTAATACTTCTACATAAAATGCAAGACAAATGCCCTACAAAAAGTAAAACTTTCAACACTATGTATCTGCTGAAAAGGCTCATGAAAAAGTTTATTGTGTAATTTAATCACAGTAAAGACTGGGAGGAATAAGGATTGCTTTTCCTGCTTTCTTATTTCCCCCACCAATCCTTTGAGGCTTGGGATTCTCAGCATCAGCTGTTTATATATATATATATATATATATATAAATACACATATTAATACATATATATTATGTTACTTAAGTTATTTAAGAACACAGAACTACGTCTGTCCTATTCAACCCCTTGATGGTGGCTGGTGATGTTTTTAAGGGTGGATGGATCAGAACACCGTCCTTATTCAGTACAGAAAGATTAAAATTAAGTCTGTTTAGGAAAGAGGCTAGCAATAATAGGAGAAAAGGCTCAGCCTTTGGAATTTCCTGCTTTACAACAGCATTAGCTATGCTGTATCACTGTTATGGAACAATAGGTTTGAACAGAAAAATACAGTTAATGCTTCAAAAAAAACTGAAAGGAAGAGTAAATTTAGAACATTGTCATTCGGCATGCTTTTACTCAAAAATACATGGTGCCCTTTAAGTATTTACTTCTGTCCAGTATCCCACCATAATCCCTCCCATACATGAGGTTTTCCACAGAATCGGTGCCTTTGATAGTTTGTTTGTTTGTTTTTTTTTTTTTTTTTTTTTTTTTTTTAATCTTTTTAGACTGGGCTCAAGACCGTTAAGAAACTTCATAATTACAGAAGTGTCGGCATCTCCTCGAGACTTTTTTTTTTTTTTTATTATTATTATTGTTCCAGTAGAATACTTGTGTTAAAATGCTTGCATGAAAAGAATCCACGCTATGGACTGAATGTTATGGTAGTCATCTCTAATAGGAAGCTATGCACTACATCCAACAGAATATGAAGAAAATGCAAACTGTCAATGAGTAACTCACTTTAATGCCATACTGAAGTAATAACAACAAAAAGATCAGTGTAGTAGAACACTATCAAGCCACACATTTATAAAATTCAAGATTACAAACAATCCAGAATTGTCAACTTGTATGTCTATGTTACGCAGACAGTCTAGCTGGAGCCGAAGTACTGTTTCAGGGTAACATCTGACGCAATTTACCAGCTTCAGAAGCACCCTCTTCATTGGTGTACTATACTCAGTACCTGATCCTTCCAACACAGAGATGGCATTTGGCCACTCCACAGCATTAATGTTATACAGTGTACCCTAATCTGGTATGCTAGCATGTTTTCTGGGCACATGCTATCTGTATTTTTACGCACAGGTTGATCTTATATGTAGGCATACTGCATTTTGGAGACTAGTCCATAGGCTGGGGGTAGGTAACGTTCCCACACCAGCTCTGTCACAGGGTTACTGTGCTCCACAGACCACATGGTTGGTTGATGCTTATCACTGTTTGCTCAAAGCTAGTGATTTTAAACAAACATACCAAACAACAGTTACAGCACTTGATTAAACCTTCTTTAGTCATCCTGTTTGTTCTTGCTATTTGCACCTGCTACTATGATACTACATTTTAAGATTGATCTGCCTGCTTTTGCTTTGTTGGTAACCAGTTTATGATCACAATACATGGTTCCAGGGTCACCTTCTAAAGTCATCTCTCTCAAAAAGTGACTAATGTTAAACCACGACAGCTGGTGATACGTACATCATTGCAGACCAAGAGTCTGACTTTGCATAACATACAGACTTTCAAAACATGTATAATCATTTCTTGGATTGAAATCATCATGGCTCTAGTGAATCCTGAAAAACTTCTACACTTCAGCCAGAACTTGATCATATCCTTTCCATTTCTGAATAGTCCATTTTTTCTTCTGTCATATTATTCTCAAGGACTTCTTAGTAACCTTCTGCTTATTAACACTTTTCAGCTGATTATGAGCTGAAATCACCCACCTTCTATGCCCGTTTGCTTTTGACACCAGTGACAGGATTCTACCCCTCCATGCCTTACATCACCTACAATTAGCCCATAGTGGACACACTCTTTACTTAGCTGCTGTTTCTTACCTCCATCTCATTAAAATTCTTCCTCCAAACTATATTCTATTGCAGCACCTCCATGGCCATTACTGAGAGTCACCAATTTGATTTACAAATAGCTCAGAGGGATCAGATGTTGCCAAAGAGACCGTAAGGGAACAGGGAAGCTGGGAATTGATATGAGAAAAAAGACAAAGGGAGAACAGCAGAATGGAAAGAATGCATAACGCTTTTCTCAACAATAATAGAGACTAATAAGATGCATCTATCAGCACCTAACTGGGTGTACACTGTTTACTGATTTGTCTGAGTAAATCCTGCCTCACATGCTTTCTAACACCATAAATTCTTCACAGTGAGATATGTCCACCTCGAACTGTAAAATCCTCGACATTCTGCTTACTGCTGTATCTGTAGCTCTCACTGTTATAATAAAAGCTCTCTTTGTTAGAGGGTTACAAACACCTTAAAGGAAATGCTAGCTTGGCTTGTTTATCATTTTCATCATAATTACAGACTCAATCATGAATATTCATGTAGTACCACACTGTAAATACGCATTCCACTTTATAGAACGCAGATGAAAGCAGCTCTCTCAACAACTTACTGTGTGACCCCTACACATGGGTATAAGAAAGGACTTGGGGTGTGCATTCACCCATTAACAAAATCCTGCAATGATTCAAGGAAGATGGAGCTTTTCTAATGGAGAAAATGCATGGTAGCAATCCATTTATAAACTGCTATTTCCAAATGCGCGTCTCATTTGGGGGGTGGTTGCTGACCATGCTTGTCCAAATACCTTTGCAGGACATATACACAGAAATAACACAGTGGAATTTGGCTCCTAATTACAGAACACTGGTTACTAATTTAACTATAAAGATACCAGACCTCAAATTCCTCACCCCATGTCTTCTCAACTGTCCAAACAAATGGCTCATCTCAGTATAACTAAAATCCACATGATTATTAAGATTTAAACCAATTATCATTTCATTTTCTGAAGCCGCAAAGTGAATCGGTGTGTTTGGTTCAGTTGTCAGAATATTTTAATGCATTTCAGTATCAGGTAATTCAGAATACATTTAGAAGTTCACAAAATGCTACACTTAATATAAAAATTTGTATTGAGGGATTGTAGTTTTATCGACCTGCTTCTAACTATAGCTTTCATCACTAAAACAGATGTGTTGCAATTAATACCTATTCAAAGCAATTCATTCTGCATTGAAAACCTACAGCATTAGCCTACAGTCCTCATCAGACGGCTTATCCTGTTTCCATCACTGCCTTGCATTCATCTTGATGTTTTTATTTGTTGCAGCTTTTGGTAGAAAGCCTGCTGCCGAGGTCGCCCAATAAAAGTTTAAGCGCCTTGTGCTATTAACGTGCTCGTGCTCCATGTGGAGTGCTGGTTTCCTTCCTTTTATTGAACGCCAAACGGAGGGACACAATGGGCGTGTTGTGCTCCGTGCAGCACGGTATGCATGATATCTTCGGAAGGGAGGTGTGAGCTGGCTGCGATACCGCTGCTCTTAGCAGCACAAGTGCCACCAACTAATCAACCACAGCGCTGGGGCACGCAGCCCACTGAAGGCTGGTGAAGAAAAAGCTGCTTTTTATTATGACCTACATACCGCACGGCAGCAGCCGGACAATTTGAGGCTAGTTACGCTGAGGCTGAGCACAATGCACGAATTCTAGTAATGAAGAACTCATTCAGTTCGGGCTTTACCGATACGTTCGCGAGTTTGACAATGCATTTGAGGCAGGATGCAGAAACAGCATCCTGACAGCACAAAGCACGGTGGGAAACAAACAAAAAAACCAACCCACGTTTTAATAGAAAACGCGAGCATATGGCTTTATCCCCTATCGGAGGCATCCTTTTGCATCGCCAACCGCACGGCGCATCGCGCTGACACCGACCACCGCGGATAAAGCGATCGCACCGACTCCCCCACGGCCCCACAACCCCCCCCGGGTCCGAAGCCGCCCTTTAGGGGCCGCGATAGATACCTGCAGCAGCCGGGTCCCCGCGGGAAGCCTGGCTCGGAGGGCGGCTGCACAGAGCGGGGAGGCTCCTCGCCGGCACCACGCACCTGCCGGCTGTGCGGCGGGGAAAGGCGCCCGCTGCTTCTTCCCCCGGAGCTCCGGCTTCTCCCCCGGGAGCGCCTAGCGAGCGGCTGCGGGAGCGCTGCGGGGCAGCCGTGCCTCTACGGGGCGGAGCGCGGCTGGGCAGCCTGACAGCAGGTCCGCAGCGGTGCCGCGCCGCATCCCGCCTCCTCCGAGCGGCCGGCGGCACTCCCCGGCTTGTCAAAATGGCAGCCGCGACGCCCCTTCCTCCCCTCCTCTCCTCTCCTCCTCCTCCCTCGATGAGGTCGGCGCTAATTGCGCGGCGCCCCGCTCCCCGCACGCAAAATGGCTGGGCCCTGCGGCGAGGCGGCACGCAGCCCGCTGCGCGGCCCCGGCTTTACACTGCCATGGCAACGGCCCCGGCACGCCCCCGCCGCCCTGAGGGACCCCAGCGGGCCGAGGGGACAAGGTCTGAGCCGTGGAGAGCTGCTGGTGGGCATCGGCTGCCCTCGCCTGCCGTCTCGAGCGCCGGAGGAGGCAGCAGGCACGCAGCGCGCTTCCACCTGAAGTTTTGAGAAATGGTGGGGAGCAGTGTGCAAGCGTGTTGTACCCCACACGCAAAAAACGAGTGTTAAATGGAGGAAGATTGCTTTCAGCCCCTACCTAATCGCTGGCAGGGCTGGGCTTTCTTTGCACGATAAACCACAGCCTTCCTTGCGAGGTGTGGTACTTACAGGTTATATATATAGGTTATAGGACCACATGAGGTTTACCAGCCCTGCTGCTCCACCCCTCCACATCAAAGCTCTGCCACCAGGGCCCGAGACACCCACTGGTGTCCCAGTGCAGTCCCGAGCTGAGAACTGAGGGCTGCTGTGGCAGGTTTACACACTTCTGTCCCCAGCATCTTTACACTGGTTTCTCTGAAAGTATTACAAGAGGAGAATGGGGACTGCAGGGGACTACCATTTGTTTCACCGGGGAAAAAGGAGGTAAATTATTCAGATTTCTGACAAGACAGGGCTGAAACATTCCAACACATTCAAAATTGGTGCTTCAATATTAATTTATTCTTATTTCTTTCTCTTAGCCTTCTTAAAAATAAAATAAAGTTAGCCGTGTCTCAAACTGCAGTTGGTGCTAAGAACCCTGTGCTGGCGTGAGACAAAAGGACCTTCAGCTGCCATGACTCAAGCACATACTTTCTGTGCCATGATTACTGTCCAGCAGTACTTTCTGATCAGAAAAGGAAGTCTGCTGGTTTGGCAGCCCGATTCTGAAGCTTTTGGCTAGAAAACATTAAACTACTGAAGTAATTATTTACACACTAAGTATTAAAACAGAACCAATCTGCATTACAAAAATACCATTTCAACATGATTAGCTCACTAGCTTTTTTTTTTTTTTTGTTAATAAACAACATGAAAGAGACCACATACCCAGTCCCTTTCTTCTTAATGCACTGATACAGTCACTGACTTTATAAATAATGTTCTTCAGAAAGTGAAAACACAAGTGAGGTTTCCGTCACTTTAATGCACTAACATACTGTGGTTGCAGTCATAGTATTCTTGACAGGCAGGCTGAAGTCTTAGCTTATGAAAAAGTAGAGGTAGTGAGTTTTTAAACAATAGGTTAGAGCTTGAAAAGATTTGAAGATGCTTGTCCATGTCTGTATATCTACATACAGTTTTCTTAACATGCAGTGGAAGCACATTACTTTCCTAAGTGCTCTTGAAGTTACTTTAGAGAAACTGCCTCAAGAATGCAAGTTATAATTCAATCTTCAGGGCTCTAGATCCATGTTTCTAACATAGCCATACTTCACGTTAAGAGTGATGGAGCTTTTGTCTGTGGTACACCTATAGGATTTGATATGCATGTACATGCAAACTTTCCTTGTCTTCACTGACATAAGCAATCAAGTAGAAGTTGGAAGAGGCTTAATCCAAGAGCAGATTATGGTTTTGATTCAGCAAGCCATTAAAACATAAAGTGTGAGGACGTAACCTATTTGATATTACTTAGAAGCTCCACAGAAGTCCTAGGAACGGATTCTGAAATATGCTTCGCACAAGCAGTCAATTTTTTTTTTCCTGTTACAACCCACTGAAATCACAGCATTACAGATGGGAACTGGAACCACAGTCCAGAATCATGCAGCCAAAGTGGTGGCTGCTAGACTAATCCCATAACATTCAAGTGCAATGTATAGAATCATACTGACCCTACAGTGAGGTATTCAAGTAGTTAAAGATAGCTACTTGTCTGCTGTGCATTAGAACACACCTGAAAATAGTTGGTACATTACTTGGCTCAAATCCTATTCAAATGTCAATTTAAATGAGCTTCCTGATCTCCCTGTAGTACCTGAAGGACAGATGCTTACATCAAAAAACATAGCTGAAAGAACTCACAGGTCCTTCACCAAAACGTCACCAACAGCCTTCAGTTTTAAGACAAAAATAACAAGCATTATTCTCAGCCTTATCTATAGAAATCACATCAGTGTATCATTCACCATTGTAATTTAGCCCTTCCTGTTATTTTTCTTCACAGAATAGTTTCTGGCTCTCTGGTTTCATAAAATACATAACTGTATACCTCCATTAAAGCAACATCTTATGGCCTTCAATCAATTCTACTCAGATATTTTTCATTAAAAAAAAAAATAAAAAAAATAAAAGTAACAAAGTAAGTTTAGCTTCAACAAGTTTGGTGCATTCTACAATTGTTTTGAAAGCATGAGCTGTAACAAATAGAGGATTTTGTCATCCACGGACAGGAAATATCAAAAGCACATCCTAGTTAAGAACTAATTACTTTATTAAAACCAGCACTTTATTTCCTGCATTGCTGTAATTGTTCCTAGATATATTTGACTATCCAAATGGGAAAATATCTATGGTAACTCCTCCTGCCAGCTGAACATGAAGCTGTTGGCTTTGTGTTTTCAGGTTCTCACAAATAACAATTATGATCAATTTTTGTACTGTGGGTTTGATCATATATTTAGCAAAGATACTGACAGAGAGTTATGTGTAGACTGTACAGAGTAATGAGTCGATTTAAGAATTTAAGATATTGAATGTATTCAAATGAAACAATCACAAAAGCATTTCAGAAATATTTTTTATGGTGTTTAGGGGAAGGTTTTATCACAAGTATATCCCTTTTACACAGTTGTCATTTGAGCCATGGTGCTCATAGCAAGTAGTACAGGCATAGAATGGGATAGAAAAGAAGAAAAAAAGTAACTCTGATTTTCTTAAAAGCAAATATTTAAAAGTTCTAAAGGAAACCCTCAAGCCCTTTTGTAATTAAAGATGAAAGTGCTTTAGCCTAATAAGACTAGATCCCTGCAGTATTATTACATGTTTTACTGCAGTGTTAAAGCTATTGAAATACTGGAGCAATTTCCACACTATTTTCTCTCCCATTATCAATATTTTATTTTCTGTTATAATTTCATATGAAAGGAATAGTTAAAGTATCACTGTTTATTCTCAAATATAGAATCTGACAAAAAAATATCATCTACTTTTTAGCTGTTTGTAGACATAGTTATAGATTACTTAAAAAAAAAAAAAAAAACAGCTAAAATTAAAGATGAAAGATTGAAATAGATGTTCATTATTTTCCTTCTCTATTTGCTTGGTTACCAACTGGATTCATTAACGTATTATTTATAACAACACCTTTCTGATCACTTTAAGTCACTTATCCCAACAGAACATGTCAAATTTTATGGTATCTTGAGAAGACATCAGTTCATGGGAACTATAATATAAATGAGCGTTCTGCTTCCAGCTCTTTAGGATACCATTTCAGAGAAGAAGGTAAGCTTGAGCTCACAAAGATATAGAACAGGCTTTCCCAAAAATGAGTACTTAAACGTCCAGTTTTAACAGAAAGTAGCAAACATTTGAAACAAAGTACCATACAGATGAGTAAACATCTTAAAGGTTATCCTTTCATTTCTCAAAATACCACAAAGACATCAACTGTCATCTAAAAAGAATCAAAAAATAAGAACTAAGCACTGAAATACACCAGACTTTTAGAGTAAGCCAAGACAGTCAATAGTTTATCTGGTCAATTTGTACTTGAAAGGTTTCCAGTCCTAATAGCATCATGTACAGACAGTTGTATTAAATAGCTATGTTAATTTATAGACCTAAGCTGGAATTCATATTAAGTCAATTTAAATTCTGAAGAACGTTTCAGGCCACCTAGTTCTGAGCACCACCCACAATTGATTTTGGTCTCTATCCTGAACTGCAGATTACTACATGCCTCAGTGAGTTCCCTCTGGAAGCCAAATGTCAGTCTGAGCAATAATACAAATTGAGCAGCAAAATGCATATTGGCCTCACCTCTCACTTAGAGGGCCAAAATTTTGAGAGCTTAGAACAAGAAATTTGGAATTTTAATTTTCTTCCCAATTCATTAGAAAACCACACTTGGCAGTGTACTTGTGTATAAAAGCACAGATGTGAGACAACTAGACAATAAAAGGAAAATATTCTACAGGACTAAGGTTATTAGAATTCTAAAGTGGAAATTTTATTAACTTCTCAGTAAGTTCCTTATATATTGCAATTCATAGAGTTAAAAAATAGACAAATATGCTGGGTAAAATGTCCAGCTGTGTTGTCATAGTCATCCCCTTTGCAGCTTGAAATACATACGGGTAGTTGAATTGTTGCTAAAATTTCACATACATACACACAAAGATCTATTATCCCATCTATATCATTTTTACCATGGAGCCTCAACCTCTTTCAGGTACCTTTTTTATTTTTAAATTATTATCATTTATGTTTTTCTATCCCATGTGCTACTGCCCAAAATATCAATGTTTCTTTATAAGCTTCCAGCCAACCTAATTTTGTCAAATCTGACAGAAAAATCAGCGAAGAAATTAAAAATATCAGCCCCAACTGATCTCTTTCCAATCCCCTTCCCCCTGCCCCATACTTTCAACATTGCATGATGCTGAGAGCCAGATGATAACCAGCTGACTAAAAATAGAAAACACTTCCCTAGTCACACAATCATACTTGTGGTCTTGCCTGATTAGATTGGTTTATTAAGAGGTAGAAAACTTGTTGGGCTAGCCCTATCTGCCTCTGACACTCCTCAGTGCTAACTTGAGAACATTTAAAAGTTTGTCCTTAAATGATTAAAAATCATACACCTTGCATGTAGGATTTTGCTCTCCCACATAGTGATCCTGGAAAAATAGTTATTCAAAACCTAAGCTCAAGAGCATGTGAAAGAAATAACATCAGATATGATGCTTCAGATCAGTTATTTGTTCAAAACAGCAAGACTTATAAAGCTCAGAAGATTATCGATGGCAAATAGGTATAAAGCTAGTAAATAATCGTATTTTCTGAAGTTCCTTAAAAGCGGGAAGTTTTAAATAAATTAATTTTTAAGTGGGCTTACATTTTATCAATTCTGAAAAGTTAGCAGCCCCTCTGTATGCCAGATGAGGTCACAAATCATTCTTGAAACACCTCTGACAAAGTATAAATGCCATTGCAGGGTATGTCTAAGTCACACTAACATGTCTGGCTGGCATAGCTACAATAGCGAAGTTGATAAGGTACCAGTCAGCTTATCTGCAGCATTCTTTTCATGAAGAGGTCATTTCTTCTTTTGTTCTATGAAGGGAAACAATGTCAAAGCATTCCAGAAGTGCTTAAACAAACAATAGCAGCATCTACCTACACTAAGAGGTTAACCGTTTGTAATTTTCTTGCTAGCTTAATTATTTTCTTTAGAATGTACCGTAACACATAAGGAACTTGAGCAAATCATGTGCCAAATAAGGCTTTCATCCTAGGAAGTGAATCAACTTCTTGTGATAAGACTTCCAGATTCCAATTGCCTTCTAGCTGTAGCCAGGATTGGGCTTCTTAAAATTTACTTAACATTAATTTCCTGTTTGTCCTTCAATAATGTTCAATGCTATCTTAATTTTTGGTCTTTAACGGTGCTACAAAGCAGTAGGTATCAAATTATAACAAGATTATTTATAGCCTGCTGCTGGTTTTGCAAATACCTTACATTTGAGGAAGTCATTTATCATAGAAACTTAGAATTAGACTTGGCACCTGAAATATTCTGAGTAACAACTTGATTGCCACATTATTCTTTGCCAGTGTTAGCCAGTAACGTGCCCTTGTAGCGAAGAGGGTTAACAGTAAGAGGAGTGCTGGCAGCAGGTCAAGGCGGGTGATCCTTCCACTCAGCCCTGGTGAGGCTACAGCTGGAGTGCTGGGTCCAGCTGTGGGCTCCCCAGCGCAAGAGGGACATAGACATACTAGAAAGCGTGCAAAGTGCCACGAAGATGATGGAGGGACTGGAGCATCCCTTCTGTGAGGAAAGGCTGAGAGAACTGGGACTGCTTAGTCTAGGGAAGGCTCAAGAGTGGATCTCATGGATGCATACAGATACCTGACAGAAAGGTGCAAAGACAACAGAGCCAGGCTACTTCTGATAGTACCCAGTGACAGGACAAGAGATAAAAGACAAACTGAAACACAGGGTTCCATCTTGACATCAGGAAACACTTTTATACTGTTAGTGTGACTGAGCACTGGCACAGACTGTCCAGAGGGGTTGTGGAGTCTTCCTCCTTTGAGATCTTCAAAAGCTGCCTGGACGTGGTCCTGGGCAACTGGATCTTGGTGGTTCTGGCTTAAGCAGTGAGTTTGGACAAGGTCACTTCCAATCTCAGCAATTCTGTGGTAAAAATAAACAATTGCTGAAGTTTTTTGCTTTTAAATGGATATTATTCGTTCCTCTGACACAAAATCACTGATGTTTGATCTTTCCAAATAGAATCAAACTCAGATCAGCAGAAACTGAGAGTCTCCGATATGAAAATAACCTAGCATTTAACTTTGAGGCAGCAGTGATGAGTTTGCTCAGCACCACTTTCTGAAACAAGCTGCAGATGAAGCGTAGAGTGGGAGGAAAAGAACTACTGTATTCACACACAAGAGGAAAGAAAAGACAACTCAAATGTATTCGAGATTTAGAAGCTCCTATCACTGATGTTGTTTCCATAGCAACTAAAGTACTTCAAAGCAGGGTGAGGATTTTAAAGGACAGCACCACATACATTAAATATTAAAAGCAGATACTGTCTACCAACTGATGATCTGAGGTTTGCACTGATGAACTTGCACAGTTCATTAGAAGTGTCCCTTGTTAAGGAGATAAGATCCAATGAGGCTACCCTATTAAAAATAAGAGAGTAAAAGAATTACAATACCTAATACTCCTCCCCCCTCCCCCCCCCCCCCCATAGGGGGCATTCTGTTTCCCCATTCTTTAGCTAAATCCAAGATGCACACTCTACTAGCAAACTCACCACTCACTGTCAAAGGTGGTGTCCAACACAATATTCTGACCAAGGAAGGAGTTATAGTTTACGTGAACCCAAGGAAAGACAGGTTGCAGTAGCCAAGAAGCAGCGTCCATTGCATTAAGCTTAGTAAGGTAATTCAACTGATTTACAGTATTTATCTTTTTATCACTTCCTTGTCCTATCTCTAGCTAAGAGATTTGATATAACTGGCCTTTTCTTACAAAAGGCAGGCAGCCAAAGGAGAGAATTTATACTTATTAAGCTTAGGGAAGACAAAGGAAGAAAATACCCATGCTAGAAAGAATATTTAACATTGAAAAAATGCTTGCATGGAGAAAATGGGAATTAGTTCTGCTGGACCAGAGCCATAATTAGTCTCTTCAACAGCAAATTGCTGCTGTTGACTGGCAAATGACACCAACTATTTGAATATCCAGTTGAACCCCTCCTCCCTGAAAATTTAACCCCCCTGTGGATAATTCACTCATTTATCACCATTTCTGAGAAATGAAACATCAAGCTTATAGTTTGACTGCTGCCCAGCTCAATAAATGGCTTCTATAATAAAGGCAGAAAGCCATTATGAACTGTATATTTCCATACTACACCATGCTACATCTAATGCACAGTACAACTTCAGAATCTTCAACAGTATAAAAGTTACTTTAGAGTCAAAAATCCATTTTCAAGTTACTTAGCCACTTAGTAAGGCTGTGTCCTTACAGTTTCACCCTCACACATGGTAAGGGATGTGGCCAAAGGAACGTAGAATGATAAATGCCAGATTTCTACTTTTAGCCTCAAGACCTTGAGAACTGGATTGCAAAGATTTTCATGCATACCATGAAAAGAATTTTTCATTGAAGATCAATCTGAAGCTAAGCTTCAGAAGGTTGTTAATAACACTCTTGGGATGTTCAGAGCTGCCCAGTTAGTATCTAAGAAGTGCAATAAATTCAGTATACTATTTTCAAATACCTGGTTTGGCGTGATGATCATTTTAAATGTTGTGCTGATAATCTACATGGAAATTCAATATTTCAATATATCTATCCAAGACCACTTCAGTTGTGTCTTTATTCATCTAAAATCATTTTCAAGTACCTTTTCCTTTTAGAGCTTAGTACCCTAGCATTCATGCAAATGGGAGAATACCTATAAGAAAAACCCACTGTAGATATTCCAGCACGCTGGAATTATGCAGAAAATTCCTGCACTGTATTGCTAGATTTATTCATGTCACCAGAAGAAAGCAAGGAAATGAAATTGGTTATTTTTATTTTCCGACCCCCCCCCCCCCAACACACACACACACACAGTGGGGAAAAGGATGTAGGTGGGGAGTATAATTGACAATAATTATTTGTAGGAAAGGTCAGGGTTACCTATTTACCAACTGCATGAGGCAGCTGATTATCTGTCACATCTCTGGAGTGCAGTCATGACACTGTCAGTGACTAAAGGACAAACAGGCCTTGGCTAGCAATCAAACTTGGCAACACTCAATAACACAACACAGCAATGTCTTTTTAAAATAGGTAAATTGTAAAACACTAGATAGTGTAAAGTTAGATATCCATAATGCCAAAAATCTTCAGTGAACACTGCTATTTAGGTATTTGATGTGTGACTTGGTAGTATGATCTTCTCTACACATGAGGAGCTAAAAAACAGAACATCTAAATCACAAAATTCCAATTCTGTTTTGAATTCAACCAGAAAGCTTTCATTTTTAAATTACATGCATTTTATTTATTTATTTAGATATAATAAACCTTGGTTTGCACACAAACTACATACAGAAGGTAAAGAACTGAAAGGCTCTGTCAAAATACATGGAAAACAAAGAACAGAATGCGTAGTATTAAAAATTACAGCACATGAAAAAATAGGAATTTGCTTGCCAAAGCCTCAGGAAATTCTCCTTTAAATGATGAAAACCATCATATCACACTATTACTATTGCTGAAAAACAGAAACAGAAAACAGATTTGATGCATCAAGTCTGATAACCGATTTGTTACCGGGATACTCAGTGCTTAAAGAAAAACATTATTTTACATATTTCCATTGTAAAGTGTGCTGTATATTAAGAGAAAGGGAAATTTCACCCTGAAATACACTTACGTAATGTGGAATCAACAGGGATGAGGCAAATCTATCATTTGTACAAGTACTGTTTTTTATTTATTTATTTTGCATTGGCCAAGGTCAAAAACAAAATGCTGAAGCTTCTAAATGAAACAAAGGCTTGGAGTTCTGACAATATAATAGGAGAGAGAATTATAGTATTTTCAGTATACTAGTCCACAGTGAAATGGAATTCAGTTTCCCCACAGTTAGGAACACACAACCAGTTTGGATTTATACAGTTATCTGCAGGCTGCAGTCCCAAATCCCATTCCAACATGCAAATCCTTAACTACAAGAGTCTGAGTGAATTCAAGAATATTAAAGGAGAACATAGGACCTCTCTTTGCACCTCTAAACGTGGGGAAATTCAAATAGTATGAAAAAATTATTGTCTGTGGAATCACTCACGGACTTTGAATAAACACAAATGCCAGCCACCTGTTTATTATTGTTCACTCATAGCTAGTTATTATCAGGGTTTATTTTTAACGAGTATTTCAGGTATACTCTAAAGTTCGTTATCTGACTTAACATGTCCCCAAAGTACTCAGAGAAACTGTCAGTGAATCAAAATTTTTCTCTTTTTATTGAAAGCCACTGAAAGGGAAATGGTATGAAGAACATCATTCTCAGCATAAGAAGAATCCGAACAGTGATAGTGTGGTGATGACTTTTTTCCCCCTTTGAGAAAAGAGGTTTTCAGGAGCCCATGGGAGATAGATGATCACTATATTAAGTTGAAGATTTTCCTATTTCATATTTGGAATTTATTCAGAAGTTAGAAATTTGAGGAAAAAAATCATTTGAAAGTTGTGCGCTGCTATCAAATCATTAATTTAAGTCCTCCTACTGAAATAAAAAATTTTAAACTGCAGGTATTTAAACATACCTTGATAACAACAACAACAAAAAAAACTTTTTTTTTTTTTTTTTTTTTTTGCTTTCCAATATTTTTTACTAAAGCACTTAAGTTCTAGTTATTTAATCTCCTGAATAATAAGAAAATTAATTCTCAAAGTGCCAAGAAACCTTGGGAATGTCTTGAGTAATTGAGTAATCCCATGGCTGCATTTTAAACAGCCAATCCTTGTATTACCTCATTTTCATGATGAATAAAAGCCCATGATTTTCAGGATTCCTCTTTTTTCCTCCTTTTCATTTTGCCTTACATTTTATATTCTTTCACTGAATGAAGCAGGTGAAAGTGATAGTGGCAGAAGTTACACCAATAACATTTGATGTAGGCAGTAAAAGAAAGGTCAAGACCTTATGCATTATAGATCTTTTCATATGCCATCATTACTTGTTCTCTAAGAGTATTGTAAGTGTGGCCCCTCCTCAGCTAGAAAAGCTATGAGAACTTTCATTGCTCGCGATAAGTGTTTTAAGGGTAATTAGCAACTACCATCAAATTACTGATACATTTGTGAACAGAGCAGTTACTCAGTGATTGATTCTTGATAGTTACTTCTTTCAAGGGATGCTTGTTTCCAGGCTCCAAGTAAGACTTGGCCTAGTGTTCCAAGCTGATGTGAGATTCTTTTCAGACTGCTAAGAATTTACACTTATCTCTTCTTGTGCTGTAACTGAAAACATAAGTTTACAAGGGAGTTGACTATCTTTGAGGCAATTGCAAGCATTTTGCCAGAGGATTATCTACACAATTGCACTACTGTTATCAGGCCTCTTTCACTTCTACCCTGAAGCATGTAAATTGTTAAGGATAAAGCCACATCAAAATGGTTTGTTGTCTACAGATTGGCCATATCCTATCATATAAAACAGGTGAATGGCAGGAAAAGATCATGAACCAAGCAACCAGATTAAGTAGCAGATAATTTCTGTTTGAAAAAGCTAAAGCCTGTGCTCTCAGAGACACTCATAAGAAGGTGAAGGAAATCACTATACTTCCTAATATGAGCTCTTTGCCCCTTATTTCCTGAACAGAAACAGCTACCATCGGACCCTTCACGAGATACGTGGAGCGTGAATAGAGCCATTCCATCTCTACTCCTTCATGTTCCTCCAATAATACGCTAAGCTCTAGCAGCAGGACCCCAGTGAAAAAGCCAGCCTTTTAGTGTCTGTGTTAAGAACCTGAAGATTTACATGGTAGTAATGTACATGCTTAAAAGCATTGCTGTGTTGGAAACTAGCAGAAACATGACAGCTGCAGCTAGCCTCCTAGTTGCCCTTCTAACACTTCCAGTAATAGTTGGAAAACATTCAGAGACATTTATTGGCTTAAGGACTCCACCAGGTATAAGAAAAATCTGATGTCAAGAGTAGGCATACCGCACACTTTCTGAAACAAGCAAAAACTCATTAGCATTATCAGTGCCTCATACCCCCAAGTAGACAAGTTCCCATTTACCAGGTTCTTATCCCAGTTAATAGGATTTAGAATTCTTGAATATCTTACTTGAATTAGTCATGCACTATTTCTTTCACCTTATTCCAGAACAAAAACCTCAATTGATCAGACCATACAGGTAAGTTCTTCACATACATCCTTCATTTGCTAGAAATAGTTCCCATAAAGGTTCAATTAGTCTTGTTTCTTCTGGTCAGCATGGCCTGCCACTGCTTAAAACAACTCAGTTCTTTAAAGTAGTAAGTATTGGTATTAACCACTTGATTTTCCTCGAGGAAGGCTTAAAAGGCAGAAGGAAAAAAGATCTTTGAGCAAAGATTACCATAAATTACATACATGCTGTGGCTGCTTACTCTTAGATACTTGGGAGTATTTTAGTTTTACTGTGTATTTCGGCCACATCAAATTTCAGGCAAAGATTTTTCAACTGTAGGAGGACAAAAGCTATGTTATCCTGCTGGTGCACTTACTAATACTCTCTTCTCAGTAGCACTAATTCAAGAGAGCTGAAACCAATGAAAGCAACTTAAAAAAAACCCTGACATTTCAATCTACAAGACTCTGAAGGTTTTCATTGGCTTTTGGTCTTGCTGTGCTACAGCCACGGACCATCATAACACAGTAAAGATGAATAATATCACACCTGGAAATTATCAAAGGTGCCATACACTTAATGAGATGTGATTTTCTGCAGCAAGAGAATATAATTTGACAGATGTTGTGTGCCCTCCACATAAGGGGCTCTGAAGCTGTTACAGCAGTCTTTGAACAAATGGAACATATTTAGAAGCTTAAGTGACAGTAGCATGATAAACATGGTGATAAACAGTGATAAACATGGAAATTTTTGAGGAAACTGAACACTGGCAAACAAAATTTCAAGCTTTTGAAGTGCTGGCATTACAGAATTTTTAATTTTCTAATCACCTGCCATAGTTTGCTCTAAACTGATATTCGCTAGCTGTTTAAGAAAAGCATCTATTCATTATTAGTCACAGACTGAAGAACATATGCCCATTATATCAGCTAAGATAAAAGATGACTTGTCACTCTCTAGTGCTCAATCTCTAATGAATATCTACTTTAAGGACACTTTAAGGACAGGGTTTTCCTAACTTTCTCTTGAATGTCTCCTGCCATCAGAATTAAGAATCAAAAATTTATTTCTGGGTCTGGCAGACTAAGTGCTATATTCACGAACACTGGAGCTTTATGTTCATACCAGTATGCCATAAACATTAAACCAAATGTGTTGCCCCACCTTTGATACTTGGAACACTAAAAATAGAAGCCATAGTCAGAATTGTAGTTTTTGCTGGTTATCAGTGATGTCACCAGCAAGTTATATAATCACATACTGTACATTCCAAATGAATGAGCAGACTCCCAGGTTTTTAGATGAAAAGTTACAGTTTCACACTTTGTCAATGATTTAAAATTCATTGAAGGTGTATAGACAAAGTGATATGTACGTTTATGAAACTCATCAGTTTAATTTATATATAGTCTCTTGAAATTCTCTGGCTTGCTAAGAGCATACTTTGGAAGTGAACAGAAAAACAATTCAGCTTCTTCTAGTGCTAGGGCTCCCACCTACAGGAGATGCCAGAATTAGCACTAACATTTGGTTAAGTGATAGGTAGGAGTCCTAACTGGGTAGCTAACTAGATCAGTGTATAGAAAACAGTACAAAGAGAAGTCAGAGTTTGACTTAATAACTTAGAAGGATCTATTCTGAATTTCTGTAAAAGCACTGCACTAGTTTTAGTACCTTCAGGTTTCACACTTGCTTCAGAATTCTGTTATGTTCACGAATAGCATCTTCCAAAATTCCTCTCAGCACCATGTCAGCAAGAGATATCAGTGCCTCTTTTTGCATTCACCTTTAACACTTCCACTTTGTTTAAGAGGGTACCATCATATCTGACTTCCACAATTTCACTGTGATTTGCGTATCACTGCAAGGATGCTCAGACTACAGTTTAATAGCTGATGATGCAGTCAAGATCCTCTCTCCCAGCTATTAGAAGCTGTTGAAGAGTTACTGACAATTTCTGTTCTCCTTAATGTGTTGTTCCTGTAGTGAATTGATGGTCAAAAATAAATTCAAGTATAGAAAAACTATTTAAAAAGAAGCTTAGCTATAATAAAATCTTCCCATAGTGCCTCTGTTTTAACAACAATTTGGTTCCATCCTAGTAAACTGTCTATAAAGTTATACTCCTACACTCACATTCTAAGTATCTCAAAGCTTGCAGCAAATACAGAGTTATAGCCGGATATCTTACCAGTTTGACAAAGTCTTGCTTTATTTTTACTTTTTTAATTTTATTGAAGGAGTGGGGATAGGGAGGCAGACAGAGGGGGATGTGTTCAGAGAGACTAGCAGTCAACTTGAAGAACTGGTAAGAGCATGCTAACTTTTCCTCATCTATGTCAGCTCAAACTTAACTAATGGTAGTTTCAGCCAAAACTGTACTGCTCAGATCCCTAAAGCCATTTATCAGCTTTGAAAGAGTTATCATTGTCTCAGTGTATATATGCCCAAATTTTCCTTTACCAATGAAATTGTCCAGTATTCTCCCTCTTAAGGGAGTTTGGCTATACCTGAAGGAAGTAGTGCTTTTCTTGCTCACAATGGATGTGTTCTGTGGAAAGCACTCAGAGTAATGGTGATATTTTTGGTCATCTTGTCTGTATTGATCTGTCACACTTTTTATTTTTTTGTAATGAAAGATAAAAAGTGCAGATTTGTTCTAGAAAACTTGCATACAGCCTTATTATCACACTCTTCAATGACTTTTTTTTTTTAAGCCAGATTATCGTCCTGTTCTATTTTTTGGTATGTAAGATAAGACAAAGAACAGGGTGGCAAAATTCTTGCACTGCTGTTAATTTTAACCACTGTATCAATTATGAACTGCCATTCAAGTTAATCAAGGGTTTCCATTATTATTATCATCATGTTAAGAGAATGAGATCATTAGCACTAGTCAAGCTATAAAAAGCTGTGGCATAACTGAAAGCTGATGCAATCCTAGAACATACTTGGAAATGTTTGCCTTTTTCCAAACAGATACTCAAATTCTCTTAAATATCCTTACATATGTACTTTAAACAGTTATAGTTCCATAACAAATTTTGGATTATTAGTACATTGAGAAGCATTCATTAGATATTCCACATTCATAATATGAATGTTCTATAGGTGGGAATTAAGAAATACTTGTAAAGGTAATATTGTGAGGTTCTGGAACACTTTCAATACTTTTTACCAGTACATTTATTTTCTAAACTGCTATGGCTTATGAAGTAACAACATTCAAAACTAGAGTGTAGTCAAACACGTGCATGATCAAAGAAAATATCCTACAAGACAAATATGATCCCCAGCTCTTATCTGTATAAAATCATTGTCCTTAGCCAGTGCAGGCATTTACTTTTTTTTTCCCCCCAGTGGTATGTAATGAGAAATACAATTTAAAGTAGTGGCATTGGCCTAGGTATAACTGAGGTTAAGTATAGGAATGATTGACTTAAGAGGCAGAAAAAAAAATTTGTTCTCAACAGTTGTAGCTCAACAGCAACTGCAAGCATAATAATCTGTATAACAGTTGGATCTGAGTCTTAGATGTGAAAGAGGATGCCACTGTGCTTTGCACTATATGAATAAATTAGTTCATCTGAAAGAACTCAATCTGAATGTATTACTAAGGCAAAGATGACAGACTGAAACATCACAAAACAATTAAATTTGTCTCTATATCAGTGAGTGAATTTGGATTTACATTTTTAATCACTAACCAGCTGTGTAAGGAGTCACCATCTTATTTTTGGGAGAGCTACTACACTCAATGATTTAGAAGTGAATATTAAAATTCTGCTCTGAATGTAAACTTTCCCTCAGAAACATCTTCATTTCTTGTTCTTATGCACTGCCCCCTCTTAAGGATCTTGACAGAAGACAAATTTAGCTATCAGATATTACAGAATATTAATAATTACATAACTTCCCCCCCCAATTGTACAGCAGCCCTTAAGGGTGAGAAACAGTCTGAAAACTGAGACACCACAAAGCTTTTACTGTTATTCACAATGTCTAGCACACCAAATACTTTTGCCAAGCATCACCAATAAATAATATTTCCCTTATATGTACTGCACCTTTCTGTGTTTTAAGGAACACGATGCATTTGGGAAAGCCTAGCAAAAGATCTTCAAAGAACTTTCAACATGAAATACCCCTTCACTGATTATTTCAACCCATCTGGTCTTGAATCTATGTTAAAATAGCTTAATCTGGAAGTGTAAACAAATAAACACACAAGACATAACTAGGAAAACTTTGTAGTCCATAGCTAAAACTTATTCTTGCTTGTCAGGAACTCTGTATTGCCAATATAAAATAAAACAACATCATGGCCCTCCCATGAGAAGGTCCATCTTCCACAGACCTGAGGTAAAATGATTCCCAGTATTACTGATACAGACACATTGGTACAATCTGTCACAAAGGCATCTACCTATGATTTTCCATTCATAAATTTTATCAGCAGATACCATAAAAACTAGAAGAGCCTTTATTCAGCTGGACATTGCCCTGACCATGGAATTTTATCTCCACTCATGTAATTAGATTACCGAGACCACAGTTTTTAGAAGCAGCTCTAATGAGTGACCATCATAAATCATGGCCAAGACTCCTTTTTACAGGGGTTAGCATGGCAAACCAGAACACTGACATAGAAGGCATTTAGTAATTTCGTTAGTCACGGTGGATCATTGTGGCTCCCCTCCAATCACGCTAACATTACAAGAACTTTATTAATTATGAAGTATTTTCTAGTCAATCATTGCTGCTATTTCTGAGCTAATCTCATCTCTGAAGGACATTTACAGACAAGCCTCAGCAAGTTTCCAGTGCTGAAACGTGCATATAGAAGTGAAGCAATCATGAAAGCTTTCAATAATCACCACATGGAGACAACATACCATTCAAATCATATTTCAAAGAACCAATATACACATTTCACAACAAAAATATTAAGGGCACTAAAATCCATATTTGTTTAGGCTCAAGTGGTGACTCATGAACAGAGCTAGTGTCTATTTTGCCTTATGTAGAATCAGGCTATCTGAATGTTCTACGTAAGTCAAGAATATACTTAAACCAAGATGATGAGTTGAGGGAATTCAGCATGTATAGATAAATATTCAGCAACTTTGTAGAAGACAAATTAAACTATGTAGATCCAAGAAGTCAACAATCATGACAGACCTTTTGACACATCCATTTCTCTTCACTTGGCATTAATTTTACATTGACTATACAAAATGAGATTTTGCATTTTCATGTGATAAATACATTTAAGTGAGTAACTGACATCAAGTTGTATGACTGATATTAGATGGCTTATTAAAAATTCTTATCTGTTTTAACCCATATCCCTTAAACCCAAAGACAGCTATTCCAGGGAGTGTATCACTGTGCTGGGCAAATCAGCATTCCTGGCTGAGCAGTACATTCCTGCCATTCTCAGAAGCACAGCTTTCACACAGCAGCAGTTCCAAGAATGAAAGCAAACGCATGCCAGGTTTCACAGCAGGTAGTCACTGGCACAGCAACAACTCCAGTTCTCTACTCCTGATCCCGAGACCACCACACACATTTGAATACTTGGGTGTATTTTTGTATGATCACTTCAGTGAATGTGAGAAACAGTACTGTACTGTTAGTCCAAATGACAAAAAAAAAATGGTCAGCACTTTTCAGAAGGCATTGCACCGTTTCCACTTTCACACATACTAAATCTGAATTGTCTCTACTTAGTCATTGGGTACATAGAACTCTCACTTGCACAAAACCAGAGGAGTTTAGATTTCAGGCACTAAATACATCAATATAGCAGCACAATTATTTTACTATCCACTAGGTCCACCACAGGTTTCCTGTGGTGATATAAGTTTTGTTTGCTTTTTGGTTTTGGCTGTCTTCCCCCCCACCCCCAATGAATACTCTGAAAAAAAAAAACAAAAAAACAACAAAAAAAAAAACACAACACAAAGTTTACAGTCTATCTTGAAAGTTGGCAGAAAATAATGCACTGTAACTGTCTACCAAATATATAGTTGCAGATAATATGATTAGTCAAAGCACAGAAGCTGAAAGACATCTTGCTCAGTCTCCCTTCTCCTTGCCTTCTTAGTGGTATCTAGTGAAGGAGTAATAAATAATAGGCACAAATTGAAACACATGAAATTCCACTGAAATGTAAGAAAGCTTTTTACTGTGATTGAGCACTGGAGGAGACTGTCCAGAGAGGCTGTGGAAACTCCAACCTTGGATATGTTTAAAATCCAACTGGACAAAGTTCTGGTCAACCTGCTTTAGCTAATCCTCTGTTGAATTGAAGGTTATTGGATTAGATGGCCTGCAGAGATCCTTTCTAACATTATTTTGCAATTCTGTGATTCTTCCGGTTGGGTTACTGGAACACTGACAGAAGACAGACAGAAGTTACTTTGCATTTGCTGTACTAACTGAATGAGCTGTAGGGGATCTCAGATACCCTGGAAAGCCCTGAAGTGCTGGTATCCCAAGAGTAATTGTACAGCACAGCCTTCATGGACAGCCATTCTACAAAGGCAAGCAGGAGGGCAGAACCTGTCTGACAAAAAGATGAGTGGCTAGATGTTGTTGACGGTAAAACAATTCAATGTTTCCTTTTAGAAGCAATCAACCAAGCAAGTCCAGCTCATCAAAAATAAAGCTGATGTCCTCAGTTCATTGCAGGAAAAAAAATAAAGAGGACCTACTAAACACTCAAGAAACAATCCTGAATTTCCAAAACAAATACCACTGTCCTGTTATTAGTGCCCAAGTATTATAACAACTGTTTTGATATGTGGGGGAAGAAGAAATGCCCCCATATTTAAAGAGGCAGACAGCAGTTTAACCAAACTGATAATAAACAAAGATAAAAACTAAACTTCCTCCATCTATGGGAAAATGCTTGCACTTCTAGTAGTGATTGCTGTTATGAACTACATATTTAGTCCAAAGAGCTTAAAAGTTTCTGTTATCAGGTTTCATGATTAAAATCACTGTTACCCATAAAAGCTTACTAATTATTGTAATTACTTATTTTTATTAAGAAATTTTATTGTGGGTAATATTGATGAGATTAATGCATTTTTAGAAAAAGTATTGCTTACCACAGAAGCTTTAGGGCTTTTGAGTTTACATCTGAAAACACAAAGTTTATGTAACTGATTAATGAACTGAAGTTTCAAAGGAATACTTTTTTTTTTTTTTGGGTAATAAAAATAATCTGATTAGAACCTATACTAGCCTATACAATCCTAGCCACAATGATCCTAGCCTCATCATTTGATAAAAAAACTGTTTCAACTGTATTCAAACAGAAACAACATTTGTCAATGGCTTTATAAGACAGGTACACACTGACTAAAGCACTTAGGACTTATGAATTTGAAACAGCTTTCCTGGCAGGAACATACATTGTACTAATGAATTCTTCAGACTACCTTTCTTCAGGTGATCACTGCAAAAGATCCCCACTTTATTTTTTATTTCATTTTTTTGAAGATCTGATCTTATTTCATTATGAGCAGGAATATAACTCACGTGGTACACTTCTATTTCCTTACAAAGTCTTGTGAGATTTATCAAAATTAAACCAGATTTAGTTTTTATACTTAAAAAAAAAATAATATATATATATATTTATTTATAGTTCTGTCACAGGTAAGCAATATAATCAGATCTCATCCATTAGGATATACCAACCTAAGAGAGGTAAGTGATGACAAACTGCAAGGTGTGAGGGCCCTTATTGCCCTCCCTATTTCCATGCACCATCATTTCCCCCCTATCTGTTAAAAATGCCTCACAATGCACACAGGAGCAGCAGTCAGGAACTGCTGTTTGTGTGTAGGCAGTTACACTTCATCTTCTGGGAACTGAGAAATGCTTATTCTTTTAAGCACAGCCTGGGAGAAATTTTGCATAATTACTCAGTGGTAAGAATGGGAAATCTAGACTTTCTTAGAAAATGAGTGGGAAGTCAAGTCCCTAGGGGCTCAACTTCAGCAGAGAAGGAACTTAATTGGGTAAAGACACACTGTAATCAATAACCAAGAAATAATTAGTAGTTTAAGTCAAACTGCAGACTGGTCACATCAGCATGCAATACATCTCCAGAATCTTACCTATAGAATTAGATCATGAAGAAATGAATGCCAGCACTTTCTAAGCTAAAAACACACAAAACCATTTAGTTTCCTGAATGACAGTGTAAATACTGATTACAACTTACTCTAAAAGCACAGTGGTAGAGAACTACTGGGTAGACACATACTGACACAATGCACCAAATACATTATCAAAAAAATCATTGTATTCTCACACTTTAAATTTTGGCGCATAAAGAAATAAATTACATGATTACCTTCAGAAACTTCTTGGAGGCAACACAAAGTAACTGCTTGAAATTTGTACGTAACAAAATAGCTAGAAAAAGCAAGGTAATGTTATAAGAAGAAATAGAAAACTAGGTCTGTTTAATTCCATTCCCTGTACAAGAGCTTTTACTATTGAATATTCCATCCTTCTATCCAGTAAACCCACAGCTTGTTTAAGCTGGAAAAAAATATCCTGGAGCATGCTTTCTTATTACAATTCAAAAATTGCATTATATCCCGTAAGGTTTTAAGGATCATCTTTGATATTTATGTTGTAAAGTTCCAACAGAATATGCAAAGTCAGGGCAGAAATTTCCCTGCAATGCTTAAGGGTATTTTAGGTAGTGATGTTCTCTGGTTACAAATTTTAAAGCTGTTATTCTTGATGTTTAATAATGTTGCCTGCTCAGAGAAAAAAAAATCAGTATCTGGAAGGTTACATGCTATATGTGTGTCACACGTTATTACATAATTCACCAAACTAAGGTACTGCAGTATTTCCCTTATTCCCACATCAGCTATACTCATTTTCTTTAATATTCTAACACTGAAAAGGTGTTGAACAAAAGGAACTACAGGAGACTCCTCTCCAGCTTGAAGCTTCTCACATAGGTTAGATTCGCATTCCTCTGATGCATTATATTATTTTCTGGTTTTGTTCCCCTCCTTTTTCTTCAATCCTGAAGATCTTTGTCATGTATTCACAGAATCACACCATCACTGAGATTGGAAGGAACCTCTGGAGCTCATCTAATCCAACACCCTGCCTCTAGCAGGGTCAGCTAGAGCAGGACACCCAGGACTGTGTCTAGTTGGGACTACTATTTACAGAGATGGAGATTCTACAACTCCTCTGGGATACCTTTTCCCATATTTGATCATCCTCACATTGAAAAAAAAAAGAGAATCCCTTGTGTTCAGATGGAATTTCATACATATCAGCTTGTATCTACTGCCTCTTGACCTGTGAGTGGGCATTATCAAGAAGAATGTCTTCTACTTCCTCCAATTGTTACTTATATAGTGATGAGGTTTCCCCACTATCAGTAATGGTCTCTTCCCCAGGATAAGTAGTCCAAACTCTCTCAGCCTCTCCACATAAAAGAGATGCTTCAGATCCTTAATCTTCATCAACTACTCCAGTAGGTCCATGTCTTTCTTATAGTGTAGAGCCCACAACTGGATACAGTACTCCAGTACTGGCCCCACCACTGGGCAGGGCATCACCTCTCTCTTGTGGGCAGGATTACATTTAAACTTTCTTACAGAAAGAGAAAGAACAGAAATATATACGTATAAATATCATGTCAATACTAAGGTTTCTTGATGCTTTAGACAGACATTGGGAAAGTCTCACATCATCTAGAACAGACAGGCAACATGTAAATCAGAGAGATATAGAATAAGAGGTTGATCCATAAACAAAAGTGGGAAAGCAGAAGGACAAAGCAAGAAGAGAGCACTGAAGTGCGCATCCATTAAAGGATCTCAGATTTTCTACTAAAATGTAATGTGTAATTAAAAAAAAAAAAATCAGAAAGCTGATCATGGGAAAAAGTGAAGTTTATTAGTGAGGTTCTCATTGCTGGTACCCATGCCACTGATTTTCAAATTCACTGACTGTTTTAACTTAAAGCATCTTTTGTGATGCTTTTTTTTTTTTTTTTTTACTCTGACAATGCCATTTGTCAGCCAATTTCTTATGTTTCCTCCTACCATAGTAATGAACAAATATATATTTAAACAAAAGCTTTTTTTAACACCACTTTCTACCAACTCTTGAATAACAACAGAATACAGCACAACATATACCACTACAAATGGCACTGAAAGATTTAAAGGAAAAAGACAAGTTTTTTGCTGTTCAAAAAAGTGAAGTCCCTTTATAAGCAAGTAATCCCTTTGCAGGATTAGTATGTCTGTGATAAACCTGAGCCAGTTAGAAAGAACTTATATTTCAAAGTATAAAGTAAATGTAACTGGATAGTTTCATTACTGGATTAAAGCCAACCTAAAGAAGTTTCCAGCTTACAGAACAGAAAAGTTAATTTTGACTACTGAACAGTAGCACATAATTTCTTCATGAGATTAACATTATTTCTTCTAAGTTACAAATGTGCCCAACAGAAACAGAACTCCAGCTATCCTTAACAGGAATTTAAGTTTTGTTCATCTTTTCATACAAAAGGTAAATTCCACCCTATATGCCCATAAAAATCCAGCAAACATCTAGGATGAACAATAGCATCACCTTTTTTTTCTTCTTTCTAGCATGTCACAAAGCTCTTTTATAAGAGTCTGCCTTCACTTGATTCAGTGTTGAAATGCAGGAAGGACAAATGCACCAGTCACTCTCTTTAACCAGCCATTCTTCAACATGAAAGTCCTTGCCTACCTTGGGTTTTTTGTTATTATTATTAATTTTTTTTTTTTTTTTTTAAATTAGCCTTAGTGATCCTTCCATCCTTCCTTTTCCCCAAACTCTAAAGGGATCTTCATACAAGTCACTGTGTAAACAGTCCTAGAGTGGGGTAACTGCTTCCTCAAGTTCTGGTTTAGGAGTTACTTTCATTAACCAAATCACTGCCCTTAAGTGAGCAGAACTGCCTTTTTCATTCATTAAGCAAAACAATTCTTCAAGTATACTGAAAACAAAAAACATTTACCATATGCTTCACAACAGGCTAACTGCTCAGAATTAAAATCCAGCCAATTAGCAATGTTAGTCATAGGAGACATCTATGCCCTTTAGCAGCAGTTTCTTTTTGCAAGGCCTATTCCTTCTACCCACACTAATAGCTGTGATCCACCCTGTAAAGAAGCATGCATTTGTAGTTTAGTTATCTTGCTTTAAGGGAACCTTTTCTATTATCTGTTTGCTAAAGGTTTGTTTTCTTCCTTCAATTTTGCACAGAAGCTGTAACAATCTACAGCTGGGTCAACATATTCAAGAACATACTTTGACCCACTGATTATAAAACCAGCTGCTTAGTTCAGTGCACATGCATATCAGAATTAACTGAAGCTGGCAAATTTTCCCTTTCAGCTACATACTTCAGGTTAAAGTAATTGTAACATAAAATTTCAGGTGCTGAAAGTTCCTGTATCAGGAACTTTCTACACCAGGTTACAATTTTGCAGTAACAGAACTACAAAAATCATTAATGCTAAAGTTTTTCCTAACTGAAAATTTAAGTTTTTCAATAAAATAAATCCCCCCAAAATCATTATACATAAAAAACATTTTAACCTGAGGTACTACAGCTAGCCCAGAATGTTTCCAAAGAAAGAGTTTTAGTGGAGTGTCTTAGAAATTTACTTATAACTACACATACTGTGGACACAAGAAAAAAAATAAAATAAAAAGATCAAGTAAGCTGCCTGCACTAGCACTTGCAAGATTTTAGATTGCCAGACTTGCTTTTCCATGCTATAAGCTCTGCATATATTACACTTTCATTTACAGATATTTGATTACATGAACTCATGAGATAATGCAAGCAATAACATCTATTGCAGTAGACTTCATTTTGCACTAAGCCATCAATGATTAATATAATTAATTTCTTAGCACAACACAGGGAAAAAATGTTTTTCTGAAAAAGCAGCGAAGGTTAAATTTCAGATACACCCTGTTGTGCTGAAATTAGTCTAATTTTAATACGTAATCAAAACAGTAGTAAGTCAGAACCTGAAAGAATTTTGGACTTGAAATTTTTGAAAGAAGTAAGCTGAATTACAATAAGAAGTTGACACATGGTTATGAACATGAAACTAAGCTCTGGACAATTTCTAAATACTTAACAGCTATGACAGGTGCTGTACAATACACAACAAAATAATGCTTGTTTAGCATCTACTGCAATGTTAAAGATGACTTAACTCATGAAGAAGAGCAACTACCAATTGCCTAAAAGTAATCCGATCCAGAGTTAAGTTAAGATAGGTTTTCACAATGAGAATTACCACAAAGGAATATGCAAATTCAGAGGAATACAAATATCAGTAAGTGTCACCCAAGTATTTCCTCAATTATCTGTTTATACAGGTTGTATGAAACTAGAGGGTTTTCCAAGATAAATTTGTTTCTTACTCAAAAAAAGTTGATTCTTAAGTATTTGACAGTAATAGTTTGGTTAATAGTTTGTTTTTGGTGAACTCCCCCAAATCAGACTGGGAAGCCTGTAGAAACTTGCCCAGTTTCTGCTAGAAACTGGGAAACAAATCTCCGGCCACTCCATCCAGCAGGAAAGCTTGCTTCAATCCCATCTGCTGATTGAGGAACTTTACATTAGTTTAGGTTCCTAACCACATGTAGCTGAGAATCTGTCAACCTGGGAGCCAGCTTTTAGGGCTCCGAGGTTAACTTTTCTGGTTATGCCATCTTGAGAGTCCCAATACAACTATAAAATACAGCAACACTGCACTATCCGTGAGGAGAGAGAGAAAGAGCTGGGATTCTCCTTGCTCTTCTGGCTTTGTCTTCAGATAAAATATTAATAGAATTTCCTTTGAGAGTAACACAAATTTCGTCCTTTGGCTAAATGGAAATATTAAAAATACTTCTAAGTAGAAGGATGTAAAATGCTTTAGTCAAATCTCCCTGATTCACATCCTAGGCAATATATTAAATTGACGTTAAGTCTGGAATGCTTCTGGAGCAGATGAGCATACCTTGCATCTTCTACCATTTTGCCATATTCTTTTTGAAGAAAAATGCCAAAGTCAAGCAGACTGACACACTTGGGACACTGCCAAGTTCTTTCTAGACTCATTAGCAAAGAAGCCTAACATAGTTGGGCAGGTTATCTGCAGATCTCTGGCAGTTCTCACATTTTAAGTGTATCACGCAGACAGGATTTTATCTCAAGCGGAGAGATTTAAGTTCCAGGAAGGCAGCTAAGTCCAGCAGGCCAGAATAGTGGCAAGACAAGCATGTGCTGGAACTCCTTCATAGAATCACATTCACGTATGAAGTACTTTCTCATCCACTACCTCCAGTTCACACTACTCCATTTAAGAACTGTGGCATCACTAGTTGCTGTCAGTCCATGCATTACAGAGTAGGTTTAGCTTCTCAGGTGACATCTGCTGTGTGAACAGCCACTCTTATCTTTAGATTGAATATTACATGTCAGCTGATAGACAGCTTAGAGAAAAGATCGGTTACAGTTCAGAAAAAAGGTAGAAGCATTTATCTAACAGAACAGATTTTCTGACAGAAAAGTTGCCATTTCTGTAACTCTAACAGATCAACAGAGATACAAATTTGTACTTAGAGCTGCAAGGAAAGACAGCATCTGCAAACATCATTGTGAAACAGGATCCAGAGATGGAGATTTCTGGCAGGCATTTCTTTGCATAAGCTATATTTCAGCGTACTGTCCAGCCTGAAAAAAAAAATCTTCAAATCCTTCCTGCCGTTCAGACAGACCTCCATCTAAAGCAAATCATTTGGGTCCTTGATACCAGGTACAGAATTTCACATTAAATAGGTTGATAAAAAAAAAAATAATGTGCACACATTTATCTTCTACATGTTAGGAATAAAATATACAAACTGAAGTGATATTCAAATTACCATTTCTGAAGTGCATCTGATTTCATTTAATGATTGAGTGGCATACAGAACTCCTGACTCATCTGTCAGAATGCTTGTACTATGTGAGTTATTGTATATAACCAAACCTGTGTACAACTCTTCAACAGGACAGAACTAGACACTAGGTACTTAAACATCTTTACAAACCACAGAGCTGTTACATACCATCTAATATTATAGTCTGAAGCCTGGAAGGCAGTTATTTCCATGGGCTAAAAACACCTTGCTCATCCAGCTCCATGAATAGCCTAGTAGTTAGATTTATCTTATTGTTTGAATAAGCTTCACATATGAATTAGCTTCATGTAAGACTTGCACATGCAACCAATACAGTGTTCTCCACAGAGACTATGCTTAAAGGAATATTACTGCACTATAACTTAGTAACAGCATAAATGCTGTTGAAATACTTCTTTTCCAGGGTCAGCTTGAATGAAGCTAGGTCAGTTCTCCAATTGTATCAAAACGCCAACATAAGGCTAGAATATGCTTATTGCATATCAGTCTCAGAAACATATATTTTCAGTCACCTCAATTCAACAAGTTTTTATTCATATTTTCATATCTTCCGTGTAAGTTGTTATGCTTCATGTAAAAGTTTCTCTCAATCCATCTCTTTTCACGAAATATGAATAGGCCAGAACAAAACCCTGAAAGCAAGCCTGTTCCCACCATTTCTAAAGTTAGCTCAGGTCTTTCCAAGGGAATAGTTTAACAGAAGCTTTAGAATATCAGTTTACTTCAGCACACAGTATCTTCTGTCCCAGAATCTGTATTCATTAGCACTACACCTTAGCAACATTACATAGCTACTTCAAGTAATCTGAATCCAGCAATTCACAATACATTGTAAGCAGCAAATTCTGTTCAGCCTCAGCTTTCCAGCCTGTGCTTTCTCATTTAACAGAGGACTAAAAATTATTATTTCTGTCCACTCTTTCAAAGTGAAATAACTACTTTTTTTTTTTTTTTTTAAACACAATTGAGCTAATGAGAACTGCTTAAAGCATTAACTGTCACAATCCAGTTTGTACCACATTAATGAACACTGTGCTGATAGCCACTGATACACTAAAGGTTCAGCTATTTGTATAGTTCTACATTTGTGGTCAAAAAACTAATCAGTATTACATTACTTGTTTAACATATTGGCAGGATGCTGCAAAATTATTTTTAGATGGAAACTATTTCTATTAGTCCTTCACAAAGGTTTTCTCCCCTCACGCCCTCCAGTATTATGACTGGAAATCAGCATGTTTGAGGTGTGCCTTAGTTCATGAGTCAAGTTACCCTAATATCATCTTACGAAATGCACCAGGAGACAGCTTAATGTGTTGTCTAGTTTTAGATCTACTATTAAAACCCCGAACTCTTCCTTGTGTACTGTGAAGGCAGACTAAGCACAGAGCGCTGAATGTAATGATTTTATAGGAAAAATTAGGATATTTAGTTTTATGTAATGAAGTCCTTCATGGGAAATGAGCTCTATGTTCTTCTACAGCATTATTCCAATTGAAACTATTATCTAACTTGCTCTTACAGGATTCTAATATAGTTTAGGGTAGCTGATTAACATCCATTTCTTTACAAAATGAACTGAGAATTGTAAACCAGTACAGGAGTGCAATAATCTAAGCAGTTTTTATAAACAAAAACTACCAAATTCTAGCCAAATATAAAAGTCTGCATAAATTTCAGGTGAAAAAACATAAATCAGTATACACGTACATAACATACATGTATTGCATTGCATTTATGTTCTGGTTTAGCTTGGCCAAATTCTTCACTTAATACATAAAAGTTTTATTCCAAAATATATTAAACATTATCTACAGTGCAAAAAAAGGTTGTATTAAAATGCACAGTGACATAAGGAAAAAGCAAAAGCTTAGAACTTCAGTGCCCGTGCACTGCCAGCACATGGCCAATGCATACTACATAAAACGTGTGGATTTACATAATGCATGTACACACACAAGGACAAACATCATGCTGAATCATCTTGTCGTTGGTGTATCTAACCACATGGCTAAGACCAGACATTACTACTTAGTTGGTCTGCCTATACTTCACAGCAACTGGTAGAAGGCCCTTGCCAGAGCTGATTTGGGTATTTTTGCACACAGCATAAGGAAAAATCTCTTCTTGGGAAACGCATAAGTTAAATGTCTGGATATTAAGAAACTGTAGAAAAACATTTACCATTAATTTTACACGATGTGATTATATTCACAGTCAGTGTAGAGCAAATGAACTACAAAATGTACTATAATTACATGGTATGGATTCCATCAATTTTAGCTTTTCTTAGCAATACTATAAGGACTTAGCAATACTGTCAGAACTATCAGTAAAATACTCATTACTTGGTTAGTTCAGACTCCTAAAATAACTGTAGAATAATTCAAGTGATATCTCCCCATTTCAGTGGGGATTGGTTAGACCTTTCTTGTTGCAGAGAATTGAGGTGTATATTGGAAAAAAACAGGAAAAAAAAATAAACGCTTCTTCCCTGCACATTTCAAGGACTAGAACAGGGAAGAAAGTGCAATCTAGTATAAACCGCAGCAATTTTTCCCCCCACCAGATAACAATGTCTTATGTCTGCACATCATTTATGGCTCAGGATAGACTCATCAACTTTCACATGGGAAAACTGAAAGAACTGCTACACCATTCAAGAACACCATTCATTCACTACTCCTCTCAAATACACTTTTACCTAACCAGTCCAACTGAAGAAAGTGATCCAACAATTTAGAAATATTTTGAGAATCCCTAGACACAGATAATTTTCTAACCAATACTGGCAAGCTTCCTCACAGTTTTGTGTCAAGTGGGACAAAAAAAAATGCTTGCAGGGACTACTAAAGCACATTTGTTCTTCTAAATCCTAGACTATTATGTCTAAGTCAGCACAATACACCTAGGTTTTCATATGTATGAAATGATACATACGAAAGTGATACAAACATTTGCGCAGTATTCCTACTGTTATTCTATAAGCTAATATTGTGGATTAACTCCTTGATATCTAAATGCTGCTTTGTCAGTTATACCAGTGCGGAGTTACTAGTGCCAAATGCAAACAGGATTTTATGAAACGGCTCCCTGAAGCACAAGAACTTGAGGTCTATATAAATACTATTCACATACTTTTGTGAACGGCTTGGTATGTTTCGAATTTATTTTTTATTTTTCCAAAAGCTAATAGCTATAAACCTCTGCTTCCTTATGTATGTTTCTGCGAAACACAGGGCCTAGTTTTCAAGTATTTATAGCACAGTTGTAAGCACTACCTTCATACAAAAAAAACAGCTTGGCACACTATGCCACAACAGTTGAACTTGCAAGCAGTCATGTCTACAGGATGGGCTCTCAATATCCAAATAAATTTATATGAAATATGTATAAAAATCATGTTTTGATTGTAAGTCTAATATGCACAAGACATTACAATTAATCTTACAACAATTTGGCTTCATCTTAACTGAGATAATGTATTTATGTGATAGCCTTAAAAGGCATACAATTGGCCAAAAACATATGGATACATTTGCCTCGTTCCATTGAAAAGCGGTTTTAAAAGTAAAAGGTTATTTGCAAGTAAATTAGTAGCCTTCATATGAACCAGAAGAAGGAAGTAAAGACAGAATCAAAACTGCAAGAATTGGATATTCTTATTTGTAGGTACTTAAGCAATTTATTTATTTTTAAAACTGTAAAATGCAATTTCTTTTAATGCGAAAACCCAAAAGAAAGTAATTTTCAGTTGAAATAAACTCCAGGATCAGGACTTCAGATAAGCCTAAAACTCAAGTCTAAGCATTAATTTGAGCACATTTAATAAAGACCTATATTATTTACAAGTTTGGTGATGGAAGCTAAACTCCTGAATCAGTCTTATTTTTGAAGTGCTGAGTTGAATGACCACCTGAAATATCAACTGATTTCTGAAGGACATCTGCACCCAAAACAAAGATACACTAAGCCAACAGCTTTTTCAATATCCAGGTTTAAGCATACCAAGCAAGTATTTGAAATGCATTACAGCTTAACCCATACTTCTGTGGACAGAAGAAATCAGATGATTAGAACGTAACACCTCAACACATAATTTGCACACCCAGCCTCTGGGTGTTCAGCTTCAGTAGTGAAGTCTGGAAACTCATCTAAGGCATTTATAATCCTATAAAGCACACAAGCCTTTCAAAAAGCAATCCAAAGCAACTAGCATGCTGAGAAGGAAGCTGCCCAGAAACAGCCAACTGTCAGAGGGGTTGTATCTTATGCCTAGGAAAGGATTAATTTTACCCATCTTTGAGCCAAGCAGAATTTTAGAAAATTGACTTCTCCACCTCTGAATTGAATGTGTGTCTCAGAAAAAAGGATTTCTGCAGCAGAATCTTTTATGGCATAGATGCATAGTCAGCTTTTATATACACCTAAAGGAGAATACCAAGGCATTGCATTTAGAGGAAAGCAGGTATTTTAAATCCAGAGAAAGATAAAGCTTTGCTATGCCACACATCTTCAAACAAACAAACAAAAAACCACCCACACACAATAGAGTAAAATTAAGATTTGATGAGCTGCTTGTGTCTGCATTGGAAATTGGCATTTCAGAAGACAGCTATTTTAAAATGCTATAGTCACTTACAACATCTGCCATGAGAAACAAATGAAGACTAAATATAAGAAGCTATCCCAATGAAGTGATCCTTGTGAAGTGGCACAGGAACACAAAAGTAAAAATACATGCCATTAGTTCCTTACAGGTCTGAAAACAAGCGCCTGAAGGAACATAGGCAAGAAAGACAGCTTAATAAAGCTCACTTAAGAATTGAAAAAAGATTGTAGATTGATGAAGAGGCTGCATTCTCACTCTGAGGTGCAGGTTTAAAGAAAGACTCAGGAAAGTAATCAAGACTCAGGAAAATAATTTGTGAAACCATACCGGAACAGCATAATCTGAAGAAGCTGGATCTAGAAACACACATTCCTAGGAGTGCTATGAAGCAGTCACTAATTTTATGGTATCTCCTGCGTTGGTAAGGGAAGAAATGCTTCAAGATCCTTGCTTAAACTCACCTACAGTCCATCAGCCTTCTGAAGTTTCCTGAAAGTGAACAACAGCATTCAACATGCTAATACCAGCTTGGCCATTATAACTTTTAGCAACAATACCAGGACAATCCTCATGCCCATATTCAATGTTACTACTAGGCATATTTGAAGCGGTTCATTTCCACAGAACTTTCATCTGCTATAATCCACTGCAGAATGACACAGCCATTACTCTGCAGTTCCTGTCACCGTTGCTTAAATATATTCATGTAGATGAACAATTAAATATGCCACTTAGCACCAGAAATTTCTTATTGAAGCATATAAGCAGAAATAAGTGCCATGTCTCAGCAATACACAAAACCAAGTTACAGAAGCTACAGAAACAGATCCCCATGATTAGCCAGCAATTTCAACCTCTTTTCAAGTGCCTTAAGAGATAAGATAGTAAACAGTGAACAGTTGTCAGTACTTGCAAATTGCCCCTTTAATAAATGGTATTTTGCACAACAGAAGCATTTCTTTGATATATGTTGTTTAACCTAATCCATCAGTACAATGGCAATCCCTGTAATTCTTCTACTTTGAGTGAACTGTTCATTTGTAGTGAAAATAATCAATCCCTTGAAATGAGAACACTCTAGCACATAGATGTTGCAGAGTGATGGTTGGATACTGATAGGGGTATAATGCTGCACATGCTTGTATCCCACCAGTGCTGCCTCTTCCAAACTAACATGCAAGGAAGCCTCATCAGGCATTTACAACATGCTTGTTGCATTCATGCACAACAGAGCAGTCAGATCTGTTAGTCGTTGGGAAGCATCAGATCTCTAGCTCCTTGCAAGTCTGATTTGGCAGCTGCTGAGCTCACTGCTCCCGCCCTACCCTTCATTGGGGCTCACTTACTTCCAGGGGACACGTTCAGAACATGGACACTTATAAAGAACAGCAACAGGTTAGCAAGAGCTGGTTTGGGGGAGGGGAAAAGAAAGAAAAGCTTCTCAAAAAAGGCTAACAGCTTTCCAAGCTTACATGTAGACTCAGCAAGGACAAGCCCAATAAAACAAACTAGCTTCACAATAGCAAGCTTTGTGTTTATATTCTGAAAACACTATAAGCTGCATCCGTTTAAAACAATATTGAATGGTCAGGTGGTTTCCAGTTTTAAGGCATGTTAGCATAATCAGCCTTAAATCAAAGCAGATGGGAATGACAGATATGTTAAGGTTATTAAAGACCTCTAGAGGATAGAGTTAAATAAGGTTACCTAATCCATCTTAGAAGGGTATTATGAATTGCACCACTTAAACAAGAATAGCATTCTTGCATCTATTTTAGATTTTACAGGACTAGAATAAATAAAATTACCAACACAATGTAATTAAAGGTATGCATGTAAGGTGTCTCTTCTGGTCTGTTTTTGACAGAGAAACCACCAGGATGCTTCCTGATATTAATATTCATATGGATCTTTTAACAGTAAGGATGATCATTCTCCTTCTGATTTTGCAGTACATTCCCCAACATGGTTTATAAACAATATGTTGGTTGTTTTTTTTTTTTTTTTTTTTTTTTTTTTTTTTTTTTTATAAACCAGCATATTGCATGTATTTAGAATGAGGAACTTGCCTCTAAAACCTTACACATTCAGGTATAGAGTTCTCAGAGGTTCCTCTAAACCAAATCCAAAAAAAAAAACAACAAAGAGCTTCAAAGTATTCAACACATCATTATTTGGCACCTGTGTATAGTATAATCCAAAACTAAGTTAATAATCTTGTTTTCATACACACAACAGTTACTAACAAACCTTTAAAACTTAATTGTTGCCACAGTGGCTATGTGTTTTGCTGATAAACATTAATTGAGAGATACGCAACAACCAGAGTAGGAACCTGGACTCAGGTTCCTCTTGTGTACTAATGCTCTGCTTCTGGCCTGTGAAATATTTTCCAGCTCAGCCAAGAGTTCCCAGGAAGCAGCCAAAACGGCTTATAGCCTGATAGAGTATGAAATCCCAACGGAAGTGGGAAACACAGTTAAGATCCTCCTCAGATTAGAGTAATACATCAAACCACAAGCAGTATATAAATTCTTAGCCCATAGCAGTCTTGCAGAGGCATCTTTATGCAACTTTCCACACCTTTCTATACCAAAGACAACAAAATGTTTGAAAAACTCAAACACATAGTGGTAGTATTAGGTAGTGTTAAACATGCTTAAAGCAGAGGTGGCAGAATCATGTTCCAGGCAGAGAAACAATTCATAAATCCTCTTTTTTTTTTTTTTTTTTTGTGCAGGTTGGTGATAACGTGCTGAGCTTTTCCAAAACTACAATCCTTTCTCAGTATGTGCAAAAGCAGAATGATAACCTTTTTTAACCCTTCCTCCCTCTATAATCCCCAAACTAACAAGTCCCAGTTCCCAAGGTTAATTGAAGATCAAGTGACAGCTGAGCTCTGGCTCCCAGAATCACTTTTCTGAATTTAGATGCCTATACTCAAATAAATCCTGTTTTGCAACCAGCTTGGAAATGACTTTCAAGGATTCCCAAAGTCAAGGTGAAAGATACAGAGACAAGTTAAGTCAGTGGGAGCACCTGATATCTAAAGACCCCAGCCTGTACACATCAGTTTTGAAAGTGCGGCTGAGGGTCTTTGACATTTCCAAACACCTCTATTTATGAAAGTAAGTGACCCAACACCTACTTTTAATGTACAATTTACAAAGAAGTTTGACATCTTTACCAAATTTGCTGTACTGGAAAACAGTCACCAGGGATGGATTTGTTTATTCACTCACCTTTTTAAAATTAAGCAAAGCACTTTTGCTCAACTACTAGTTATATTCAACTATTTAAAGTAATCTACATAACTGAAGTTTTCCTTGTGAATTTATGTATAAGGAAGCTGTGTTATGTCAACCATCACTAATCTAAAACTTTGACTACATTGTCCCAACTGCAGGGCATTGACAACAGCTAGGCATATTCTAACCATCCAGCAGGATTAAAAGTAACTGAACTGAAGTTTAACAACAGTACAATTCACTAATCAGACTAAATTAACTCAGCACTCAGATGGAAGGGGGATTAGAATTAGCATGCTAAATCTGTTTTGGTAGATTATATGTACTTTCTTTTCTATTCAGCAGAGAAAGTTGCAGTGCAGAATATGAAGTGAAATCTTTACCCAGTGATAAAACACGAAGACAAAGCAAGCCTTTAAGTGAAATTAAAATGCATACTTCATGCAACACCAGCATCTATCTATAGAATGGGAAGGGAACACCAGACTCAGTTTCATTAGATATTTCAAAAGGTATTTCAAACATCAAAACAAAAGTAGGCCTTTATCTATAAAAGCCCTAAGCTCCACTATTAAGTTAACTTGTGTTATTAAATCAAAATCTCAACATTAAGGGAAAAGATCAGCTACTTTGCGCTGTCAAACAGGTCAACTTAACAGTTGAACAGTTGGGAGGCAATAAAACTGAAATTTTGTGCACCGTTTTTACAGTGCTCTTTGGTTTATTCTTTCAGTGTATCTGTACAACCAGAAACTTCTTGTTAAGACAGAAACCAAGACTGTCAAAAAGCATGAGTATCTAACAGTTTTGGCTCTTAAAGAAAAAATGCTTCCAATTAAAGCAAGATTCATTACAAGTTAACAAGTTGCTGGGTTGAAGCAAGTATTGATCAAATAAATATTACAACTATTTAACAGTAAAAGTGAGGTCACTTCCCCATCCCACTACTTTTTTTTTCCTCTACTCTTTTTCTTTAAAAACATACACTACTTAAAGAAGACTTGAGAAATTCCAGTTAGTTTGTTAACAAGTAAGAACTTAGTGGCAGTAACTGGCTACCTCCATTCAGAGCCTCAGTCCTTTGTCAGGCTCAGTTCTGAATAGGAACTAAACCTGTTTGCAGACCTGAAGCACTACCAGAACTAGGTGGGAAAGAGACAGCTGGGCTTCAGTGCAGCTGGGCTGCACTGACTGATTTATCCACACCACATTTGTAGTAGAGAGCTAGCTGTCTCCTTTCTCTGCTGTATTTTTCTCTTGCAAACTCAGTTCTTCCATACCCTCAGGCAACTAAATACTGAGTTGAAGTTCTTAAATGGCATGCTCATATAAAAGAACTCACACTTAATTTTTTTATGGTAGGTGCTATGAAAATAAATAGCTATTGGAATAGCACCCTACTACTAAAATCAGCATTTCTGTAAGTCATCTAGAGCACACAGCCTCAAAGTAAACCAACCACAAAGCAGCCAGATTTCAACAGGGCTGGAATGCAAAGCCCTGAGTGGAGGTCTGTTTAAGTATCCTGCATGCCGAAGTGAAAAACCTCAGAAAAAAAATGGTAGCTAATTCAATGAATGAAGAAAAAGCACAAGTCTGAGACTGGAGAAACTGACAGTCCCCTGAGGATGTGAACATCTCAGGGGCTTTACTTTGATCTGAGAGATTTTCATTAACACACTCAAGTACAACATGGGGATCCATAAAAGGGTCCACTGTGGAAAGCAAAGTTGATAAAGATTTTAATCTCCATTAGAAAAGGCTTACAATCACAACACCCATTTATTTAATCTAATATGCCAGGTTTCTTATAAAAAGCACAATAAAGAGGGCTTTCAGAGTCTACCAGCCAATTTGGAAGGTTGCTAGGGAATTATGATAGCATTAAATACATTTGAGTTTATATTGGCAATAACACATTAGTTTGAATAACCCTATTGTGCAAACTTCAAGTTGTTCATGATATCCCACCACTTAGTATTAGTCACAGCTGAGGACTGTAAGGCACAAAGCAAGTAATTGGCGATGTATGTGAAGCAGGGGCTGGACTGTGTGGAACTTCAGGTCGGCGATGGCAAAGTTGAGAGCCTCTGGGTAAGGATCAAGGGACGAACGAATAAAGGGGATGTCGTTGTGGGAGTCTATTACAGACCGCCTGGCCAGGACGATAGCGCCGATAAATTATTCTTTACAGAACTAAGAGAGGCCTCGAGATTAACTCCCCTTGTCCTTATGGGGGACTTCAACTTGCCGGACGTTAACTGGGAGTGCCACACAGCTGAAACAAGCAAGTCCAGGAGGTTCATGAAGCACCTAGATGATAACTTCTTGGTGCAGGTGCTAACGGAGCCAACTAGGAAAGGTGCCCTCCTAGACCTGTTGCTAGTAAACAGAGAGGGTCTGGTGGGAGATGTGGTGATTGGTGGCCGCCTCGGCCATAGCGACCATGAAGTGGTTGAGTTCAATATTTATGGTGACAGAAGGAAAAGTGCCACCAAAACCTCATCCCTAGATATGGGGAAAGCGGACTTCAGGCTGCTCAGGGAACTAGTCAGCAAGGTCCCCTGGGAAACTGCTCTTGAAGGCCTCGATGTCCACCAGTGCTGGTCACTCTTTAAGCGATGCCTCCTAGAAGCACAAGATCAGGCAATTCCAAAATATCGCAAGTCAGGCAGGCGGGGAAGGAGGCCGGCGTGGCTGACCAGGAATGTTCTAATGGAGATTAGGCGGAAACAGAGAGTGTTTTGCTACTGGAAGGAGGGCCAGGCGTCATGGAAAGAATACAGGGATGCTGTTCATGTTTGTAGGGAGAAAGTTCGAGTGGCCAAAGCACAGCTAGAGTTGAAGCTGGCTGTGTCTGTGAGAGAAAATAAAAAGGGTTTTTTTAGATATGTGAATGGAAAAAGGAGAACTAAAGAATACATAGGGCCGCTCCTTGATAGGGAAGGTCTCCTCACAGACGATGACATAGGCAAAGCAGAGACGCTTAACGCCTTCTTTGCCTCTGTCTTCAATGCCGATGATGGGCTTCGGGACCGAGGGTGCCCTGAGCTGGAGGACCGGGACGGTGGGGATGACAAACTCCCAACTGACCCTGAACGTGTGCGGGATTTGCTACTCCACCTGGATCCCTACAAGTCCATGGGTCCGGATGGGATTCATCCCCGGGTGCTGAAAGAGCTGGCGGATGTCATCGCGGAACCTCTTTCAATTATTTTTCAACGATCCTGGGAATTTGGAGAGGTCCCGGTAGACTGGAAGCTGGCAAATGTTGTGCCAATTTTCAAGAAGGGTCAGAAAGAAGACCCTAGCAATTACAGGCCTGTCAGTCTCACGTCAGTGCCTGGTAAAATCATGGAGAAGTTGGTTCTCGGACTTATTGAGGCGCACCTGGGGGACAGAGCAGTCATTGGTCCCAGCCAGCATGGGTTTGTGAAGGGTAGGTCCTGCCTAACTAACCTGATTTCCTTTTATGATAAGATCACCCGTATGGTGGACCAAGGGAAACCAGCTGATGTGATTTTTTTGGACTTCAGCAAGGCTTTTGACACGGTTTCCCATAGGATCCTACTGGACAAAATGTCCACCATACAGCTAAATAAAAACATCATACGATGGGTGAGCAATTGGCTAACGGGCAGGGCCCAAAGGGTTATGGTAAATGGGGCTGCGTCAGGCTGGCGGGCGGTCACCAGTGGGGTCCCTCAAGGCTCCATTTTAGGGCCGGTACTTTTCAATATTTTTATAAACGATCTGGATGTAGGAATAGAGGGTATTTTGAGCAAGTTTGCTGATGACACCAAACTTGGAGGAGTTGTGGACTCAAATGAGGGCGTAAAGGCCTTACAGAGGGATCTGGACAGGTTGGAGAGCTGGGCGATCACCAACCGCATGAAGTTCAATAAGAGCAAGTGCCGGGTCCTGCACCTGGGACGGGGAAACCCTGGCTGCATGTACAGACTGGGCGATGAGACGCTGGAGAGCAGCCTGGAAGAGAGGGATCTGGGGGTCGTGGTAGACAGCAAGTTGAATATGAGCCAGCAGTGTGCCCTGGCAGCCAGGAGGGCCAACCGTGTCCTGGGGTGCATCAAGCACGGCATCGCTAGTAGGTCAAGGGAGGTGATTGTCCCGCTCTACTCTGCGCTGGTGCGGCCTCACCTCGAGTACTGTGTGCAGTTCTGGGCACCACAGTATAAAAAGGACATGAAACTGTTGGAAAGTGTCCAGAGGAGGGCTACGAAGATGGTGAAAGGCCTGGAGGGGAAGACGTACGAGGAACGGCTGAGGTCACTGGGCCTGTTCAGCCTGGAGAAGAGGAGACTGAGGGGAGACCTCATCACAGTCTACAACTTCCTCGTAAGGGGGTGTCGAGAGGCAGGAGACCTTTTCTCCATTAACACTAGTGACAGGACCCGCGGGAACGGGGTTAAGCTGAGGCAGGGGAAATTTAGGCTGGACGTCAGGAGGGGGTTCTTCACAGAGAGGGTGGTTGCACACTGGAACAGGCTCCCCAGGGAAGTGGTCACTGCACCGAGCCTGGCTGAATTTAAGAAGAGATTGGACTGTGCACTTAGTCACATGGTCTGAACTTTTGGGTAGACCTGTGCGGTGTCAAGAGTTGGACTTGATGATCCTTAAGGGTCCCTTCCAACTCAGGATATTCTATGATTCTATGATTCTATGAATTGTCTAGGGCAGAAAAGCCCCAATGTCTTCACTACATACTTCTAATGCGACAGAACCTTGGAAGGACTTGCAGACTGCTATCATCTCTGAAGGGAAATGACAGAAGCCTAGGAGAGTTTATATGTACTCAGATCAGTCTGCACCCTGCCCCAGAAGCATCTTCACCTCCCAATCCACCTGGCAGAAACACCAGACCCGACACCCTCTTCCCAGCTTTGCCTCTGCTACATCAGTTTTACCTTCTCTAAGAAGATTTGGGGTCCCTCAATATAGACTGTTCTATGATATATTCCTGGTTAACCCCTAGAAATTAACTGCATAGTCAGTAACTACAGAAACAGCATACATATTACTCGCAGCACTTCAGTAGCAAGTCAGCTGGACCTCACAGCCAGTTGTGTTGAGACTATTTTATACTACAAGAGATACCTGACATCTACAGTACTGCATTTCCTACCTTTGGAGTAAGAACGCTGTTTTATCTCCTCTCTCCCCCACAACATGGGAAGTCTCCCCCACAACATGGGAAGTTCCTAAGATGCAGGTGAAGTTCAGGAGAAAACATTAATGAAGTAATGAAGTCAATTGAAAGAAATCCTTATAATATGTATTTATACTATCAAAATGAATCATCAGAGGCTATCTGGACTGCAAGATCTGCCATTGTATCTATTGCTACCTCTCAGCACTTACTACAGCAGATCCAAATACTTAACAGTAACTACTTCTTATCCTATGACAATTAACTTGGAATTATATATCTTATATTTAATCCTCTACCTCCAAACCTAACTCTAGATTGTAACAAGGCAATTTTAACTCAAAGGTTGTACCTCCAAGAAGTGCAAATGAGGCAATTAATTTTGTCACAGCAGTATGACTGAATCAGTACTCCTCATGAGGAGTCACAGAATCTTCAGTTAAGCCACGTGCACCCAGAAATAGCTAAAAATGTATACTTTAAGTGTTACTACAAAGGCTTTTCACTTATCAAATGTTTTTAAAAGGTCACTTTTATATTCCATGCAGCATATGTAGTTGTAATTATAGTTTAGCTTGGCATCTAGTTGGTATTTGATTTTTTTTTTTTTTAATTTGTTTTGGTTTTTGGTTCATATACCACACCTCAAAATCTGCACTGAAACAGTTCACTTGTTTCATCAAAGAAGGAAAACATTAAAAATGTAAGACTTACTCCAGAAACCCAAGAACAGCTCTTTACCTTTGCCAAAGTTAATACAGTCTCCATGAAAAGCAAATTCCCCTCCAGCCTTGTGCCAGTGAGACTGTGCAAATGACACCATCTCATTCTCTACTCCACTAGGATTTAGCCACTTCACAGTAAATGGGCTGGGCCTTGCCTCATGTGCCTTGCCTAGCAGCACCAGGCAGAGGAATTATGCTAACATATATCAGGATGGCCAACTTCAACTTTAATTTATGAGCCAAGCATAGTTCACATGTTAACTAACTTGCCAGAGTGAAAGAGTTAGCACTTTGCACATTTCCCCTCACTTTTGTTATAAGCACGAATATGTAAAGCATTCACTCAAAAGTCACATGCATTAAGAACACATTACTAGAAGCAATCAACAAATTAAGAAACATTTGCTACAGAACATAGAGCTAGTTCATAAAATGGCAAAGCTAAATGCAGTCTGCAGATACTTTACCTAGCATCGAGCCAACCATAGTTCTTACTACAACTTTTACTATTTTTTCCTCACTAAGTACAATGATTTTTATCAGTACTAAGTTCTCAATAGCATGAAGCTTAATAATTTTGCCCTGTACAATGTTTTCTCTTCAATACTTGGATTACTGTATTTTGGCAAGGATCCAAATAGTGGTGTTTTAGTTGACTCTGCTGTCTTTAACTCAGTATCATGAAAGCAATAAACCGTTTGGAAAAAGACTAGAAGAGACACCGAAACACTTCTTGTCTTCAGTAGTATGCACACAAGCCACCCTTGTTTTCAAAAAAGAAGTCCCAACTATGTTCTGATACCAGCTTAAAGCTTCTATCACTAATTCAATTAGACTTTGAAATGAAAATTCAGGCAGAAACAATTTCTCAGTGATTAATCTCAATAAAGCATTTGATAAGTAGGCCACAGATTACCAGGGTAGGTAAAGTGATAACTCAATATTGTGTACTTTCAACTTCTCACTTCTAAAGGCCTTTCTCCTGCTAAGGAAAAGCAAGACTATTCCAGCTCATCAGCAGTCTAATTAGGAAAGTGCATGAAATACAAAATATAGTCCTAAAAAAAGTCATAAGTGTAACATCAGGAATATATACATCAGAAACAGGGCAGAAATAGGTTTGCCTAATGCACTCTACACAATTCACTTTTAGCAACAGCAAAAGTTACATTTTTAGTCATACCTACCATTCTATCACGAGGTCCTGAGTTTTTATTGTTTCAGAAGAAGCTGTAATAGTTATTAGTGTCCCAGAACTTCAGCACTGGTTGGCAGATGTTACAGTGAATGGTTGAACTAGTTTCCACAAGGAAGATGCATTGCCAAACTATACACTCTGCCTTATGGTAGGCTAGAACAGGTACTCTATTTTCTCTATGAGAAATTTTTCTAGGGGCTGAGATGTTTCACCTTTCCTTAAAGAAAACAGAAATTCACATCCCTCAATTTAGAGAAATTGCTTTGGCCCTTCAAGTCAAATGATAGCTGTACTTACGACGTTATCTTTCTCCACATTTAAGTTTCATATAGTTTTAGCCCCTTACATCACTACTGATCTCTTAGATCAGAGGTGATAAATCTAATGCTTTCTAACAGAAACCTTTAGCCTTGAAATATGACTGCTAAATAAACAATCAAAAAGTTGACAAGAGAAAATCCGCAATAAAATAAAGCACTATTTGAACCTTTGTATAAAATAAAATACAACACCCTCCAAAGCAAGCATTTAGTTTCTACCCTGTTTGCTTCATTACTGTGCTGTGTAATATAACAACAGTCATCGAGGAGCTACTCATTCTACTTCAAAGTTCTCAGGCCTGAATTACATTTTAAGGGGGAAGGTGTGACATTAAAAATTAGTCATTAGGACCTCAAAAAGAACTGAGAATAGAAAATATTTTCATCACATCTTGTGCAGCTTGCTGCTAGAGTCATTTTGCAATTGAAAAACAAGAAAAAAATACATATATACAAATATACATACTTCATATTCAAGCAGCTCCTCAGCATCTGCATCAATTTGGCCTTTAAGGTCAGAAACATTTGAAAAGCATGAAAAATAGCTGTTCACTTGAATCATTTTTCTTTGTTTTTATTGCGATTGTTGTAATTTGAATGAGAACCACAAACATGATTAGTTAAGACTAAGGAAGCTATAAGAAGTATCTCTTCAATAACCATAAATATTTATTACAAGAAACAGTGGCCTCCCTTTTGATATGTACAAAAAGCAGATGAGAACAACAACAACATAAAAAGCTATTATTGAGTAAAAACGCCACAGCCTCCTATACCTTTTACTGCCACACTTATATTAAATAGGAAATAATCCCCACATTTAAGACCTTGCTATTTACAACTGTAATCTCCCAGAGACTTAGGTAGCCATGGGGAGCACTACCCTTTACCATAATAGCAATAGAACCAACAAAGACCAGCAGCAGGATAAGGCAGCAACAGCCAGCATGTACCCCTGACAGGCATTTATAAGTCTTGTCTTACCTCACAAGAAGAGCACCACAGGGACCAGGGCAGGAGGATGTTTGATGGCAAGCAGCAGGATACTGTCCCTTTTCCTATGATGATGATGGTGGGGTGAGCAGGTGTGATGGGCCTGCACGCTGTGACCAGTGTTCCTAGGCTGGTGACCCCACCTTTCCCCTCAAAAAAAAAAAAAAAAAAAAAAAAAAAACATGGAAAGAGCCAAGCGTCACACAAAGGTGCATGTTCAGGGAAGAAGTTCAAAGTAGATGGCAAGTCTGCTGTCTATATGGTGCATACTATGCCCTTGCAAAGGGTTTTGTTTAGGCCTGGAGTCTGGCATACATGTGCCTGCTTGGGGAGGCTTACTAAGTGGCACAACATGGAGGTAAAAACATCTGATGGCATTTGCAACTTGAATACCTCATATGGAACAGCTGTCTGGGTGGCTCAGGGCTTCCTGGAAAGGGCCTTGAGTTGTGAGGAGATTTTCACAGGTGTGATAGATGATTTTAATGGTGTTGCTGGCAGCAGGGGTGGTCTGTGTCAGCAAAGGTCCTTGTGCTGGGAGGTGTTGGTATAGGCCTGTGGCTCTGAGCGTCCATCAGTGGCAGAGGTGGGTGAGCACCTGTACCTGCTTCTGTCTGCTGGGGAAGTGGAAGGTCTTGCCCGGCTACAAGAGACTCCTTCAGAAAGACTTTTGTAGCAAGACAAAAAGGAGCCTGTTGTGGCAGGGAGCTACGTCCAAGCCTGGTGGTGCCTTGGAACATTCTGGGGTGGAGGCCTGTGGGTGGTCCACTCCTGCCTGTCAGGGGAGTGTGATGGTGTTCATAAGTGAAGGAAACTGTGGGGCTATAGTAATGTGAGAAGGGAATGAAGGGACAGAGCCTTGTCCAGGAGTGGTAGATGTGTAAGTGATATGGGGGGCAGGAGTGTGCAGTGGTAGCAGCAGCCTGTGAAGTGCTGGGGTTGTAGAAGGGAAGGTGTGGGGTGGGGGAAGTCCCCACAGGTGAAGACAGCCTCCCTGTGCTGTGGAGGCTGCAGGATTGTGCAATAATCTCATAAAACAAGAGCTTCAAGTCTGCTGGGACATGTAGTTTCATGAGAAGGAACTTATGGGGGACCAAGGTCTTCCAGAGGAAAAGCAAGTGTTTAATATGCATTTTGTTTGCTGTGGAGGTGGCAGGAGTATCTAAATACTTCTTATCCAAAAGAGATCATAGTATTTTGGAAGAAAAGGAGGTGGGTTGGTGCCTGTCTGCAGCTTCTGTACGCCGTGAAGATAACATGAGCAGGAGGAGTGTGTGGCAGCAATGACTTGAACTTAACTGCCTTCTCTTTGAGGGGGACTAGGGAAAAGTAATGTGTGATGTGGGAGAAACCTTCTCAAGGATTGACAGATACTTGTGTGGGCATCTGAGGCAGAAAGTATGTGGTGGTATTTGTAAGAGAAGGCACTATTTTTTTGGGGCAGGTTTTTGTGGGAGTGGACTGCTAGCAGAGGAGTATAGTGTTGCCCAAGCATGGTATATGCCTGTGAGCAGTTTCCAGCTGCTGTGGGGCCATCAGGAAGGTGGCTGCAACAGTGCCCAGAGCATGAGTGATGTGTGAGCAGACTTGTGGGTTTGTGGGGATGGTACCTCCTGGAGGATGGCAAGGAAGCTTTGCACAGGAGGAGCAGCCTGCATGCTACTTGCATTTGTGGAGGTAGCAGGATGTGTGTGGTTGTACTGATGCTCACAAACTGTGTGAACAGTGTTCATATGGGCTTGTCTTGTGAAAATGACCCCTGTAGAAAGGTTTAGCCTCTCCAAGGAGGGGCAGATGCTTGTGTGAGTTTACATGGTCTATGAGGGCAGCAGAGCAGGTAGGAATGTGCATTGGTGATGACATTTACTAACAAAGTACCTTGCATACAAGAGTAATTTAGGTGGGTTTTCAGTCTCTGGAAAAGTGATCTGTAGCAAGGGGGTGGAGGAGATCTTCCCTGAAAGAGGAGATGCCTTTTAGAGAGGCATGGCGAAGTGTGTTGCAGCAGCATGTGTTCATGAACAGAGAGGTATTCAGGCAGGCTTGCTTGCTGTCTTGTGAGAAACACGTGGGGAGAGCAGCCTTCCCTGGGACTGACACATGCATGTGTGCAGCTTCCATATGTTGTGAGGGCGGCAGGGGTGGCAGGAGAGTGCAGTGATATTCATGAGCTGAGTGCCTCATGCTTCAGTGGGCTTGTCTTGCAAGAGGACCTGTTGAGGGGGTGGTGAGGAGTCTTGCCCTTGAGCAGCAGATGTCAATGCTTCCATTTGCTCTGGGGATGTCAGGAGTATGGCAGCAACATAGGATAAGGGCCTTTGAGGCTTGGTGAGAAGATATCCTTTGGAGTGTGGTGGGGAAGCTTGGCGTAGAAGAGGCAAACACCAGGGCATGCCTTCTGTTCCAAGTTTGGGACAATAGAGGGTATGATGAGGTTTCCAAGCTAAGTTCCTCATGTTTGGGAGGTAGTTGGGTAAGCTTGCAGCCTTGCAGGAAAGAAATTGTTCAAAAGGGTGGAGGGAGCCCTGTTGAGGGGTGGCAGGTATCTCAGAGAGAGGAGGAAATATGGATATGGCCATGCTGCTAAGTGTTCCATGCCCAATTGTGTTTGAATGTTGTTTGTGAGAAGGGGGGGAACCTTGTCCAGGTATGAATGCCAGTGCACAGCTTCCATTTGGAAGGGCTGGGCATTTCTCAGAAGTAGCTTTTTCTAGGAGTGGCAGAAGCTTTTGAGGGGAGATAAGGGAGGCAAGAGCTTGCTGTGGTGACAACATCATGATCAAAGTGAAGCTCGTCTGGGCAGGCTTGTAGTCATACAAAAACACATATTCTTTGGGGTGAGGAAAGCCTTATCCTGGAGTGACTACTGCCTTTGGTCAGCTTCTGTTTGTTGCTTTCTGTGTTTGTAGGCACTGACGTGTGGGGGCAGAGGAGTTTATGAACTCAGTGGCTTACACTTGGGGGGTTCATCTTAAAAAGGCAATTTCAGCAATGGAGAATGGATGGTGGTAGATAGACAATTGCCCATGAGTGGCAGATGCCTGTGATGATGGCATAAGCTGCAGAAGAGGTGCCTTGAGTTTCTGTGCTTGAGCTTTTTGCTGAGGGGTGGTTAACTCCCCACCTGCATTTCCCACATCTGAAGTGTATTTACAGGAATAAGAAAAGTGAGTAACAGCCTTAGAAACAGTTAACCTCTCATGTTACTTTCTATGGGCTCTTGCAGTGCCACGTTCTGTAGCTTTAAGCAGCTTTTCCTAGCTGTCTCTTAGTCTGGGGAAGCTTTCTCTGGAGCCTTCTACCCACCTGAGCCCCTTTTCCAAACAGATTTGCAGCAACTTCCCCTCAGGCTTTAGCTTCTACTCTCCTAAACTCCCCTAACTCCCTGCTTCACAACACTTGTTTTCAGAACTATCACACTTCGGTCTTTCTCTTCTTTCCTATTCTCTACTTTATGCCTGGCAGAAGTGCAAGCTCCACATGGCCCAGCTGCATCACATGCCCTCTTAGTGCCCATGTTTCCAATTTCTTTAACTCATCAGGGATTTCTGTTTGCTGGTGCCTTTATGCCACTTCCAGATGGAACCAGGAAGATGATTTTGAGAAGTTAGGCTTTTGCAAGCTGATTTTATGAAGCTGCAAGTCCTCATACACCAGTAATGTCTTCTAGGCAGTACAACATCTAGCTGTAGTTCCAAGTTTAGAAATCCCAAACTTGATGCTGTCTAATGCTGTCTTTTTAGAATTTGGACTGTGGTTAGTCTGGGTTATAGTTTAACTTGATTGGTATGATACTACTTTCATTCCAAATATTGCCCACTGTGCCAAGCATGCTGTTATACCAGGGGTATCCACAGGCAGGGCAAAGGTCACTGATTAATGTTTGTTTGCTGTAGAGGAAAGAAGTGCTGGGCAAAAGCTGAAATAGAAGGGGAAAATCTGACATAAGCATTCTTATTAGCTGAGATATGGGTTTCATCCTTCAGAAAGCCTACTAATATAATAGGGCAGGAAAAACTGCTTGTTACAAAGAATCTTTATGCTAAAGCTGTAATTCTTAAATAGTCAGGATTTATTGGTTTCGAAAACATCCTGCATATGCTAAGTTACCTTAAAATGTAATACTTTAGTTTATTTAGTGCTTGTCTCTTAAGGAATCTCGTGGAAGTAATGAAAACTTTTGTTACAGAAGTATGCTGCAGAAACAGGTACAGCTGTGACACATCTGCTGTTACAGTCACTGGTTGTAATAAACGTTTCAGTGTTCTTGTAGTCTTGCAGTACTATTTTGAAGACTTCTCTCAGCCTAACAGATCACTCTTCAGCTATGTTGGCCTTGTAGATCTAGATACCGAATCACAGATATTGGCTCAGGTTGTTGATGTGTAAAACTGTCCAGTGAGGTGCTAAACTTGATTCTGCCTGGTGTTGTGCACTCTCTGGACTGCTGCAATGTTGGCATGCACTGCTAATTTTCTGTCATGCCAAAATCAGATCTATCCTCAGATGCCTTAAGGTTCATTATTAACGACCTAAAATACAGGGCAATACCTGAATTTTATATTTCTGTGAGCTGTAATTTGCTGCAGTAGTTTTGCTCATATAGTAAGCCTAAGAGTACACCTACACTCCAATCTTCTCTGGCAAGTTCAGTTGCAGCAGAAATAGTTAATGATACAGCAACCACTAGGAAGATATGCAGAGGTCTTAACTGAAAAAAAATAAAAATGGATGAGGAAAGCAATCTGCTCCCATAAGAATGTTTTACATCTGATAAGTGGAGTGAACAAAGTAATCTGTCCCCTTTGTTGTACTCTTCATAAGGGTTTCAATGAGTCAGGTACAAAGCTGTGAGCCTTTAAGACTGGCTGTTGAGGGTCTGCCCTTGCCTGTTAGGGAAGTAGTAGTCTATGTGAATGACCCAGTTGGAACCACAGCAAAGAGGAGCTTAGAAAAGGAGGTATTGCTGACATCAGCAGTCCTTTCTCAGTGAAAAATTCAGATGTGATGTAAATGGGTAGTGCTGGAGATGCTCATATGCCTTACCTGTTTCTAATTAGAGAGATCAGTGACTTGTGACAAATACTCCTTTCCCCTGCCACAGCCACAAGACTGTAGGATCTTTTTTACTGAGGCTGTGATGAAGTACAACGTGTAGAAGACACCTTTATAAACTTTTTTGAGACTGATAACCCAATGTGGTTAAGGTATCCATGCCAATTTTAAAGATTTATTTCCTTCTCAAAGAGGCAGTTTCTAATTTTTCTTGTGCAGATGCTTTCTTTGTATGAAAGTATTCTGTTTTGTCTTTCTCTGAGGTTGTTTTGGTTTTGTTGATACTAAATAAGATTAAAATAATCCTTTCTGACTTGGGTAATGTAGACTTTGAGATTCTTCATATATACAGTAATAGAGCATCTGTGAAAAAATTGCATTTGGATGTCTTCTATTTTAACTGAAAAGTCTCCTGTGTTTGGTTCTCTTTAATCTACTAGCAGCATTTGGATGAAAAGGATGATTGACCTCAAATGTGTCACGACAGCTTGATCTCCTCATGCTGCAGTTAGTGACCCATCTAGAGAGCAACCAGACTGTATTGCACTGAGACAAAACTTTTCCTGGCCTAACCTTTTGAAGGGTATAGTGCCTCATATGCAGAGGATTTTAGTGGAGTCAATACAATCAACACGGACTCAAGACTGAATTTGTTCATACTGAAGTGTTTGTGCTTGATTAAAGATGCTTTGCATTGCTATTATTATTTTTGTATGAGTTTCATAACAGAAAGGAAGCATGCAGGTATGTGTTATAATGGCAGATACAATTTATGGACTGCATTCAGTTACAGGTTTTGAAAGAAATAAACTCCCAGACTAGAATTCCAGAATACTTTTCTTGCATATGCTAGTAGCTGCCACCTGTTGTGTACCTTTGGCATCTCTCCTATTACTACTCACTAGAGGGAAAGAAGAGATTAGAAGCATACTGATATAGCCTTTGTTGCAGGCTCTTTTTACCAGTGTTCCCTTAGTTTGTCAATTTCCTTTGAAGGACAGGATGAACAATAAAACAGGCATAATGCTTGCTCAACAGTTGGAGTGTTGTGTTTTGCTGAGATGTATCTAAAAATGTGATATTCAGCAACGAGATTTAAGGGTGTTTAGACTACTGACGTCAGTGGCTGATGATGATTGAAGACAATTAATTTTCTTACCATGAAAGATAAAGGTGATTTTGCTATGATTGGTACCTCTGTCTCAATAAAACCTTTGTGTTGATGGTGGATTAATATTGAATGGTGGCTCACAAATGTCCTATTAAGGAATAACAGGACAATTTTAGTTCTGCTGTGATAAGATGCTTTGTAATTTTACTCTCGACTCAATTTAGCAGCCTTGTTTGCTTTCTTCAGAAAACCTAGTGGGGCTTCTACAATTCTGACTTCTTCAGTCCTATAAAGCATGGCACAATATAATTTGAGGACAATATCTGAAATTAATATTTTGTTTCTAACACAGCTGGAAATATTATTCTCCAAGTGTTTTCTAGAACAATTTTTGGTGCAAAATAAACCAGATTGAATACAGGTTTGAAGCAACACACTGTAAACGTCGACTTTTTCCAACATTTTATCTTATTTGTAAAGTCATATTCTCTCCCTAGAGAGAACTGAGATTCATCTCACAAAATGAAACACTTTTTTTAGATTTGCTTCTGGATGTGTTTAAACACCTGGTTGACACATAAAGTATGTCTGTAAAGATGTGGTAGGATAAGATACCCTATGTGCGTATCTTTGTGCATGAGCAATCTGTTTTCATGAAACTCTGATTGAGCAAGATTTGATCTGACATCAAGCACTGAAATTTAATCACCTTCAAAAAATAGAAATAGCAGGTGAGATGGGACAACTCAATCTGGTAATTTTGTGTCCATGTTTTAGATAGGGAAGTTATTTTTATTTGGGCATCTTGAGAGGCTGGGAGCCAGACAGCAGGGAGCAGTAAGCCTCAGGGATGGCATGGTGACATCACTCACATGTTGGACTGACTGGATAACTGGTGCATTTTAAAACAAATTTTATCTTGTACCTTGTAATAACATTCTTTGTCATGGTATGGAAGCCTGTATTTAAAATACGGAGAATATCGGATTTTCTGGTGAGAATTTTTAGCTGAAAATACTGATTATTATTATTATTATTTATATATTATTTTTTTTAAGAATTGTTCCAAATTTTGTTCCTTTGGAAGTGTTTCATAGAGAAGTCTGACAGCCGAGATAGAGTTGCAGTCAGATTTAAAAAAAAAAAAGGCTGATGAGGTTATTCATCTAATTTCAAAGTGTGTTCAGGGTCAAGGCCTTCCTTGCCAGGGAAGTCCAGAAGACAACACGGAGAGAAAACCAAACTAAGACAGCCAAGTGTGGTGCATGTGACTGTCCTCTTCTGCGTATTGCACTGGCTGCTGTCCTAGGTGATGCACAAATTGAAGGAAGATTTTTCTCTTCACTTTTCTGGTTTAAACAACTTTTTCCCAAAGAAAGACTGGGAGTCTGATTTCTACTTAATAAGAAGTTTTGGATTATAAAATAAATAAACATGAACACGAGAGTTGATGTTTGTGACAGTATCCCAAATTACTCTAAGGATTAGCCTGAAAATTTACTTCTATTGAAAACCTCTGCAGTATAATTTGTTAAGTTAAAGTTTGTCAGTTTTCCAAATGTACTTTTCATATCCACCTGGCTTGTAATAGGGAACTTGACAGCACGTCCTGAAATGTTTGTCAGAATTATTGGGATCTTCAGAGTGAATTTAGTTTTAAACCTTGTACAACTGATTTTTTTTGTAAACCTTCCTGCATATAGAAAATAAATGATGCAATACGTGCACCATAATGCTACAATACTATAGTTAGGCTACTGATTTTTTTTATTTTGTGCTTAAAGTGTGTGCATTTCTTCAACGTGTTGTAACTCATCATTATTCTATATTGGTGCAAATTCCTGAAAGTCAAGCAAGCATGTTTTTTAAACAGAATCCTTGGCAACAAGAAGAAAAGAAAAAAATCCAAAGGGTTTATTTTTCTAAAGATCAACAGTGGCTACAAGTTGAGAGGTGAATCAAGTAAATTGGATAATTTCCAGAAAGTGAGATTAAGAAGAAAGGAAAGAATCTTACTCAGGAAGCAAATGATTCAGTAGTTTTCTAGGACTCAATAGCATGACACCAGTGAGCCTTTTAGTCCTCAGTCTGCAACTGTGTTTGTTATTTCCTTTCTGAGTTAAGTTCAGTTTGCTTTACTTTTCATGCTGTCCCCTAGCAAAAGAATGAGTCACCTCCTGCAAGCAGATCTATGTTCCAGAACAATATGAGTTTTTATACATGAACTGAACAGTTTTCAAAGTCAGAAGAATGCAAAACAAACAGGTTCCTTAGAAAATACTTGAACAATTGTTGATCATTAAATAGTTGCACGCAGCTCCTTCACTGATGCAAATAGGCCTAGCCTCCATTGACTTCGATAGAGCTGAGTTGGACCATTACAATACAGGAAGAGATTGGATAGGGAGCTGTTACCACCTTAATTTCAGGTTTTATTGGAAGGGATACTGCAATATTTTCTCTTGAGCAACTCTCATCATCCCTTGCCGCAGTTCTTAGATGCTAACTAAATGAAATCATTTTAGTTCTCCTTTGCTCAGTAAGTACTATTAACCTCATCGATACTACTAGGCATTTGAAACTGGGTTCAGCATTTGCTGGAGCAGTCGTGAAGTTCTAGAGTACCTGAGCAGTGAGAAAAGCTCTATTTCCTTTTTCTTCCTGGATCCAGCATACAGAGTCAGTAGTTAATTTCAGCTAGGAAAAGATGGAGCAGGAGATGTCCTGGCTCTAGTACTGAAGAGAAAAAAAGTCAGATTTCTCATGCTGCTGTTGGCTGCTTAGTCTTGTGTGGCAGACTCTTCAAGAGTTTAAAAATTTTTGATAATGATTATGGTTGCCTGTTAATTTACTTTATTATTTTCTTCAAAAGCAGTGAAAACATTTGGAAGTGAAGTTTATGGGAAAGACAGTTACTTCTATTAAAATCAGCTATATAAAGTCCCTTATTTTGGAATGGGGCTTTGTCAATATATAAAACTTCATTCAGTTGCATAGTTGTATCCTACTTTTCTCTTGTTTGCATCATTCAGGATATATAAGGAGAATGTCAAAATCAAAAGTATCACTTGTAATCTACTTTAGAATGCTTTTGCCACCTGAGTTTTTTTTTTAATTTTATTTTCAGATAAGTAAGAAAATTCCAAGAGTCTTCTAATTCTGTAATGTAATGTTGACTTACATATATGAATTTTATGGTTATATTATATATGTCAAATTCTTGTGTTTTCTATGAATGCTAAAATGATGAGGAAAATATCAGTGCAGGAAATCTTCTTGCCCTCACACCTTTTCCTAGTATGAAAGCAGTTAAAATAAGAAAATTACAGCAGTTATTTTCCTTCAGTGATGTTAACTCGTATTCTTAAGTATTTAAATGCTTTGAATTTATTTATCAGTGAATTTCAAGACCTCTATGCAGTGGAGAGTGTAAGGCAAAGAATGTTAATGCATATGGGCATTGTAAAAAAAAAAAAAAAAAAAAAAAAAAAAGGCATTTTTCACTGAACCAAAGCTGATTTTAGAGGTCTTTTCCAGCCTAAATGATTCTATGATTGTATGTTCTAGGTAAAGTAATCTTGCCTCTGTTCTTGCCACAGAGGGAATGGACAGCAGAAACTGTTGTTTCAACACCTCGATATCTTTGGCTAATGAATCTCCAGCACCATCCAACTTACTCTCTCTTTTGGTGCATTTACAGATATGAGAAAGGGAGTGCCATATTGTAGGTCATACTTCTAATTCTTTCCTGCTTGCAGGCTCTGGGAAGATTTTTTGCCACCAGAACAGTGCAATGTAAATGCAGCAAACTACAGCAAAATGCCAGGCTCCTTTGGAGCAGATATTCAGCCTTAATTTCAAAGGAACAACTATATTATTCTCTCATTTTTGCTGGAATATGACCAATTGAATTTAAAGTCTGAGCTTGAATATGCAAAGAAAACATGTTTCTCCAGGCACCATTTCTATTTGGTCTGCTGCAGTCTTGCATAGCCCACACTAAATCTGCTTAGAAGTGTAGTTATTGATATAGGGTGTTTCAGCTTCCTGCTGGCACTGTGTAAAGCTCTCCATTTCAGGCTCATGGCTATAACAAAATATTATCACTGTAAATGTTTTCCAGTATCACATGTAAGGCTGTATAATATAAAGGGAAGCTTGATGCTGGTTTTTGTTTTAAGTGATATTTTTAGTGCTTTTCTTTAGTCAGCTTGAGATGTGACCAAGTGAAAACCCATTGAGAGGAAATAGGCTGGCCTGAACTTCCTGAAATATGAAGTCTCATTTCTTTGTTACAAAACTATATAATAGCTGACGCTGGAAGAAGGAACCTTTGGAGAGTTAGTCCAACTCCACTGCACAAAGCAAAGTTACCTAGAGCTGGCTGCTCAGGGCCATCTGTGTCCAGTTTTGAATGTGTCCACAGACAGATCTTGTGCATCTGTGCAGCCTGTTCCAGTGTTTCATCACCCTTGGAGTAGAGGTATTTTTGTTTAAACTATTTCAGTTTCCTATTGCATCATCCTTTCACTGAATAGCACTGAGAAGTCTGGCTCAGTCTCTTTACATCCTCCGATCAGATACTTATCCACACTGAGATCTGCCCTGATTGTTCAGAGAATCAGAAAAATGGATCATAGACTTGCCATCTCTGAAAACTGCAGCCTTAAATTGAAGATCATAAGTAGAGATGTAAGATGAGTTTGTGTACCTATAAGCAGTCACTTGGTCCTCCAAGTGAGGACTTGCATTCAAGGACTTGCAAGGACTCGCCTTGCATTCACCTGTCACTTCCCAGAAGATATGTTCGTGTGAAGGCTGATAGTTTTTGAAACAAACATCTCTTACAGATTTTATCTTCTGATGCCTTACTTTTACAGTGCTGTAAGTGGATGGCATTGTTGGTATGTACTTTTGGATTCTTGCCTTGACCCTGATGAAATCCATTCAAGCAATGGGATTAAGGAAATGATCTTTGACTATATCTTTCCAGCCCATATGATGGACTTTTGGCTTCTGCAAAGGTTATGTTAATCTAAACACCAGCATTAAAATGACCCAAGAAAACAAGTCCTTTTTAGGAATTCTAAAATCAGTTTGTTTCAGGGTGTTTGCTTCCAAATAGGTTTGATGAACTAGAAATGCGGAGGTTGAGTATGCACTAAGAACGCTTCTGTTATGAGTGACTACAGAGGCTAGTTTTGTGTGTTATGAAGTTACGTAATTTATATGCCTTGTGTAAAAAGTTTCCTCAAACTTTTGTATAATCATGTTTTTTTCCTAAGCTGCTGGTGGAACGTTGTACTTGGACTTCTTTCCTTAGCTGCCTGTTGTTCATGCAGCTGTTGGTAATGTAGTTAGGCTCTTGCCTCTACTTGGAATTATTTGGAGTGTCACTCTTCTCCCATCTTCACTTTCCATATTTGTTCTTAGGCCTGATGAAAATTGTTCTTCTGTATGTGCATCTGCATAGTTTAGTTTCATCTCTTCTTTGTACAAGGCAATGTTTCATTTGCCCATTGTCAAAAAATCAGAGGTTGTTTTATAGTTGTAAGTGAAAGCATTATTTGATTTATGTCACTGCAATGATATCTATTGTATCCAAATAAGTTGAGTCTAAAAACTAACTAGGTAAGCAGGTCAAATTTGATGAAACATATTTGCAATGATATTACAAAGCAGTTTTGAGTAGATGGAGAAGACTTAATGTTTGCATTGCTATTAAGATATGAGATGGCTGTTCTTATCTCATAGCCTAAACTCTTTTCAGTGGTAACCTGTTGGTGAAAAAACTTGGTGAAGTAATAATTTATGTGAAAAAATGTGCTGACCAATAAAAAATAAAAATAATAAAAAAGGGCAGCCTCATGTACTGCAATCCAAAACACCAAAACACTGTACGAGCTGCATCAAAGTGGATTCTATTATATGGCTCTCATCAGCAGGCAAACATGGTCATAACCTTGGTAAAAACATCTTTTCTAGACAATTCTAAAGTCAAAAATACTGATTAGCAAGAAAACTGAAGCATTTAAGATGTTCTTTTTTTTTTTTTTTTTTTTTTTATGCAGAGGAAAAAGTGTTTTAACAAGCTAATGTGTTAAATGAGCTTATAACTAAAGTAAATTACAGCATAAGTCTTACTATGATAATTTTTCAAAGAGGACTAATTTAAGGTTGCTATGCCTTGAAGTTAAGGATGTGTAGTTTCATCCTTCTTGGCAATCTAGATCTGTCGTTGTTTGTTAAAACACAGAGTGTTGGTTGTGGGCAGAGGTGATAGCTGGGGTCTCTCTTCAGCAGGTATCAGGAGCTTGCTGAAGATGACTGTGTGTGTTCTAGAGGAGATGAATGCTCATCGTCATCGGCAGGCCAGTGCAGTGAGGCAGCACAGGATGCCTGCTGGGCCTCTTTAATACAACTGTACAGCCTGCAGTGTCCTGAACTTTTTCCCTTAAGTGTGCTCAGTTGCCCCTTAGAGAAGCACCATTCTTCTTCAAAGGATTCTGCTTTGGTCTGCATAAGGGATGTAAACATAATTGCTCACACAGTTATGAAACAAGAAATGAACTCTGCCAAAACAAAAACAAACAAACAACAAGCCATAAAATGTCAAACTCTGAAGTAAGTTACATCTGGATTGCAGTAAAAATTGGTGGCATATCTAACAGGGTCTTCTCTAGTGCTTGTTTGCTCATCTTTTTTACTTAATCTAAATAGCCACCGTTTTGCATTATCTTTCTCATTCAATACCATTGGACTTGATCCAGATGAACACTTCTGCCATAATTTATGTTCATTCCTTAAACTAGCATTTAAAAGTAATTTCATATGGATGAGGAATGTAAGTTGATAGCTTAATGACTTCCCATGCTTAAAATAATGAATTCAGCATGCTAAGGAGCAATATAATGTGAATAGTGCCACAGATTGTTTCTTGTTGTTTTGTTTGGTTTTTGCTCAGTTCGAGTTAGAAGAACAGGGTGTGTACTTGCACACTAAATGTGTACAGGGGAAATGCCCAGGTCTGCCCTCCATTCTGTGCACTGTCATAACCATTGTTTCTTATTTCAAAGATAGAAAGCTTGCCTTTTATCTTGGCAAATAAACATTTCTGTGGCTAGATTTCATTATTTATGTTTATCAGACCCCTTATGCTTTTGCATAAATCATTAGGATTAATTTTTAATGTAACCTAGATAAAACAGAATCTCATTGTATATTGTAATAAATTTCATGTTAACTACCAGTTGCATGAATACCTGTATTCATGTGCTATGTGAATATAATGCTGCTTGTCTCACTCTCATCTTTCGTGTTTTCAAAGACAAGTTTGGAAAGGTATGCATGAGAAACCTATTGCTGAGACCTGGGGTAGCAAGTTTCCCATAGCATTCCTAGAATACCAAAGGAAGAAATATGCAAATCACTTCAAACCCAGACACTTTGGGCACAGCTTACAAATTAGTCTTTTCGGCATAAATCCTAGTTCAATAGCTTAATTATTCAACTGTAGTTTTGCACTCCTGCTACAAAAGCAAGGAATTTCAAGCACATTGTTTGTGAGCTGCTTACAAGCCCTCCCCTATGAACCTTGGACCTTTTTCTTAACTGCTGCAAAGCGGGCTGAGAACATACCACAGAGCAGTGCACTGGAAGAGTTTTTAAATGTTAATGAATAATATGATCACTTTATTAGGGAACTTTTCCATGATGTGTTTCCAGGCACTCTAGAGGAATGTATTTGTGCACACAATGTTTTATTTGCTTAAGAGAACAAATAACTTTTTTGATATCCTTTGACCTTCTTTTTTCCCCCTTTTTAAATTTCAAAGCTGTTGATGTAAAACTTCTGTGAAAAGGACAGGATAACTTGCAGAGAACAGTGTTGTAATGTCTACTGTAAGTGTTTTTAAAGAGCCATGATATGTTCTGTATCCAAATGATTAAGGAGATCTTTTCTGTGCAGCAGCGCTAATCATTCCTTCAATTATTTCCCTGAATAGCTTTGAGAGCTCTCATACCTCATATTCCTTCATCTCATGTTCCATGACAGGAATGAAAATTGTCTGTAATTACGTAAAGTGGGCGCTACTTCCTATGTGAGTTCATGAGATGTGTAAAAGCATAATCCTATTTGTATCTGGTATCAAAGCTAGGTAATATTCTCACATATGGGGAAGATACAATGGAGCTGTGATTGGAATTTTTCAGGTGATTTCTCCCTAGAACAAGTTGGCAACTTGGAAAACTATGCTGTAAATTAAAACTGCCCATCCAAGCAGCTGTAAATTGCGTGACCAGCACTTACTCAGCAAATAACTTCCTGTGGACCTCACTGACCTTGTCAGTATTGCGAGGAGCATGGCTTCAGATGGAGAGAAATTGCTTTTGAATAGTTGCTCTGAAAATGTACAAGCAGGCATCTCTGTAACAGGAGGCATGAGAAAAGTCTAAAAACATGAGAAATTATAAAACATAGGATTTTTTTTTTTATTTTTTTTTGTGTGTGTGTGTGTTTGTGGTATTCCTGATTCATAGCTTTCTTGCTTGCTCCTACTTTGTGTTTAAGGTTACAGCTCCAAGAATCTTTTTTTTCTTTTTCCTGGAACAATCTCAGCTTGCTTGAAGGGCGAGTCCTTGGATGCCATATTTATGTCAGAGCCATCTGGCTGACATGTTCATTGAATTAACATGCAAAAGTAGTAACATGTTCTTATCCCAAAGTTTTACTTCTGATATAAGGTCAATTTAAAGCCAAGTTCAGGTTTTCTAGGAATCCAAAACATGTTTATGTAATGGTCACAGTTGGCAATACTATTGAAATGTGCTGTTCTATGGATGCAGCAGCCTTTCTTGTATTTGTTTAACTTACAAGTAAAAATTATGTATCGAAAAGGCCTTACTTTGAGGCATTTTAGTGTTAAACCCCAGATTCTATGAAAATTCTTTTTTTTTTTTTTCTTTTTTCTGTTAATTATTCATTCTGCAAAAATCATCCAGGTCACGAGAGACAGAAATGGTTTGAGTCCCCCCTTTTTTAAAAGCTTGTATAAACAGCTTGCTTCCCTCATTTTTGATTTTTGTAATTCATCTTTTACTTGATCTACAAGGTGGACAAGTTATAGAACTGTACTGTGGATCATCTTGCTTTTTGATAACAGTAATTTTATTTGCAAATTATAGGGAAGATAAAGAATATATCCTTTTCACAAAATCATCTAGTTTGGAAGAGATGTCAAGATCATCGAGTCCAACCTCTGACCTAACAGTAATAAGTCCTCCACTAAACCATATCACTAAGTTCAACATCTAAACATCTTTAAAGACCTCCAGGGATGGTGACTCCACCACTTCCCTGGGCAGCCCATTCCAATGCCTCACAACCCTCTCAGTAAAGAAGTTCTTCCTAACTTTAGGTTTATCCAACCTAAAACACCCCTGGTGCAATTTTAGCCCGTTCCCCCTCGTCCTGTCACCAGGCACGTGGGAGAATAGACCAACCCCTACCTCACTACAGCCTCCTTTAAGGTACTTATAAAGAGCGATAAGGTTGCCCCTGAGCCTCCTCTTCTCCAGGCTGAACAAACCCAGCTCTGTCAGCTGCTCCTTGTAGGACTTGTTCTCCAGACCCCTCATCAGCTTCGTTGCCCTTCTCTGGACTTGCTTGAGCACCTCCATGTCCTTCTTGTAGTGAGGGGCCCAAAACTGAACACAGTACTTGAGGTGCAGCCTCACCAGAGCTGAGTACAGGGGGACAATCACTTCCCTAGCCCTGCTGGCCACACTGCTTCTTATGTAAGCCAGGATGCTGTTGGTCTTCTTGGCCACCTGAGCACACTGCTGGGTCATATTCAACCGACTATCCACCAATACTCCCAGGTCCTTCTCCACCTGGCAGCTTTCCAACCACTCATCTCATAGCCTGTAGCTCTGCTTGGGGTTATTGCGCCCCAGGTGCAGGACCCAGCACTTGGCCTTGTTGAACTTTATGCAGTTGGCCTCAGCCCATCGGTGCAGCCTATCCAGATCCTCCTGCAGAGCCTTCCTACCCTCGAGCAGATCGACACACGCACCTAACTTGGTGTCATCTGTGAACTTACTGAGGGTGCACTTGATCCCCTCATCCAGATCATAGATAAAGATATTGAAGAGGACCAGCCCCAGCACTGAGCCCTGGGGAGTGCCACTAGTGACAGGCCTCCAACTGGATTTGACTCCATTTACCACGACTCTTTGAGCCCGGCTATCCAGCCAGTTTTTAACCCAATGAAGTGTACGCCAGTCCAAGCCACGAGTCGACAGTTTCTTGAGTAGAATGCTGTGGGAAACGGTGTCAAAAACCTTGCTGAAGTCAAGGTAGACCACATCCACAGCCTTTCCCTCGTCCACCAAGCACATCACTGTCATAGAAGGAGATCAGGTTCGTCAAGCAGGACCTGCCTTTCATAAACCCATGCTGACTGGGCCTGATTACCTGGTTGCCCTGTAAGTGCCGCGTGATGACACTCAAGATAATCTGCTCCATCAGTTTCCCTGGCACTGAGGTCAAACTGACAGGCCTATAGTTTCCTGGGTCCGCCCTCTGGCCCTTCTTGTAGATGGGCATCACGTTTGCTAGCCTCCAGTTGACTGGGATCTCCTCCGATAGCCAGGACTGTTGATAAATGATGGTAAGCGGCTTGGCCAGCTCCTCTGCCAGTTCTCTCAGTATCCTCAGGTGGATCCCATCTGGCCCCATCAACCTGTGTACATCCAAGTGCTGTAGCAGGTCGCCAACCATTTCTTCATGGATAGTGAGGGCCACATTCTGCTCCCCATCCCCTCCCACCAGTTCAGGGTACTGGGTATCCAGAGAGCAACTGGTTTTGCTGCTAAAGACTGAGGCAAAGAAGGCATTAAACACCTCTGCCTTTTCCTCATCTTTTGTAACTAAGTTCCCCGCCCGCATCCAGTAAAGGCTGGAGATTCTCCTTAGTCCTCCGTTTTGCATTAATGTATTTGTAAAACCATTTTTTGTTGTCTTTGATGGCAGTTGCCAGATTGAGCTCCAGATGGCTCGTCTAGATTGGGCTCATCTTTGGGCACGTGGGGACAGACCGCTCCTGCACCATTAAGATTTCCTTCTTGAAGAGCGCCCAGCCTTCCTGGACTACTCTGCCCTTCAGAACTGCCTCCCAAGGGACTCTACCAACCAGTGTCCTGAACAGTTCGAAATTGGCCATCTGGAAGTCCAATACAGCGGTTTTACTGGTCCCCTTCCTGGCTTCTCCAAGAATGGAGAACTCTACCATTTCATGGTCACTCTGCCCAAGACAGCTTCCAACCACCACATCTCCCACCAGTCCTTCTCTGTTTGTGAAAAGAAGGTCTAGCGGGGCACCTCCCCTGGTAGGCTTGCTAACCAGCTGTGTCAGGAAGCTATCTTCCACGCTCTCCAGAAACCTCCTAGACTGCTTTCTCTGGGCTGTGTTGTGCTTCCAGGATATATCTGGGAAGTTGAAGTCCCCCACGAGAACAAGCGCTGACGATTTTGCAACTTCTGTCAGCTGCCTGTAGAACTCCTCATCAGTCTCCTCATCCTGATTCGTCAGTCTATAACAGACCCCCACCAGGATGCTTGCCTTGTTGGCCTTCCCACTGATCCTAACCCACAGGGACTCAACCTTATCATTCCCAGCCTCAGGTTCTGCAACATCAAAACTCTCTCTGATACAGAGAGCCATACCACCACCCCTTCCATGCTGCCTGTCCCTTCTGAAGAGCCTATAGCCAGACATTGCAGCACTCCAGTCATGAGAGTGGTCCCACCACGTTTCCATGATGGCAACCAAGTCATAGCCTGCCTGCTGCATGATGGCTTCCAGCTCCTCCTGTTTGTTACCCATGCTGCGTGCATTAGCGTAGATGCACTTCAGTTGGGCCATTGCCTTCTCTCTCAGCCTTGCCATTGTTCCCCCTGGCACAGCTCTAACAAGCCTTGTTTCAGCCCCGTCCCCCTTCTCACCTAGTTTAAAGCCCTCTCAATGAGCCCCGCCAGCTCCTGGCCCAGGATCCGTTTTCCCCTTAGAGATAGGGACCCGTCTGTGGCCATCAGGCCAGGTGCTGAGTAAAGCACCCCATGGTCAAAAAAAAACCACAAAATTTCTGTGTTGGCCCCAGCCTCTGAGCAACATGTTTATCAGGTGGGCTTCCCATGTCCTCTCTGTACCCCTCCCTGCCATCATAGGGATGGACGAAAACACCACCTGTACTCCCGCTCCGTCCACTAACTCTCCCAGTCCCCTAAAGTCCCATTTGATGGTCTTCAGGCTTCTCTCTTCAATGTCATCACTGCCAGCCTGGACTATTAAAAGAGGATAATAGTCAGAGGGGCAAACCAGGTTGGGAAGCTTTCCGGCAACGTCCCTGACCCTGGCCCCAGGGAGGCAGCAGACTTCCCTACGGTTAGGGTCAGGCTGACAAATAGGGCCCTCTGTTCCCCTGAGAAGGGAGTCGCCCACAACAATCACCCTTCTTTCTGTCCTGGTGGAGGCAGTCCTGAGGTGCGGAGTTGACTTCCTCACCCTAGGCATCCTCCTGGGTAGACTTATTACCTCTTCCTCAGCTACCGGTCTCCCAAGCTCCAGGGCCTCAAACCTCTTGCATAAGGGCACCTGGGAAGGTGGTGCCAGTAGGGTGGGGCATCGCCTGTGATGTCCAGCAGGGACCTGTCTCCATTCCTCCTCAACTCCTAGGTCCCCTGACTCTGCCCGACAGCAACAGGGCAGGGGGTCCAGCCCCATTTGGGGTGTCTCACCCCGGTGCCTGTCCTTCAGGTTGTGCAGGGAGTCGCTCCACAAGTCTATCTCCCACTCACACTCCCTGATATCCCTCAACCTCTCCACCTCCTCCTTGAGTTCTGCCATGAGGCGGACCAGGTCGTCCACCTGCTCGCACCTCACGCACACAGTCTCTTTGCCCCCCTGAGGTGGTAGCAACAGGCTCAGGCACTCCCTGCACCCGGAGACCTGAACTGCCGCGGTTTTGAGCGGGCAGTCGGTCTGGGTGTGTACAGACTTCCTGGAGAGCGCACTGTGCCTGGTGTACACCACTGCAGCTAAGCTAGTGGTACACCGCCGTTAGAGGAGGTGTTCGTATGGGTGGGGGGGAGCGCTCTGCCCTTCCTGCTCGCCCTGCCTGAGCCAACTGCCGCGCCTCTCCCTTCTGACGCGCCACGCCCTGTTTGCCCGTCCTGGTCACCGCGCTCCCTAGGGGCCGGGGAGGGGGCGCTGCTGGCTCCGCCTACGCCTCGTTCTCGCCTCGGTCCCCTCCCTCGCGACGGCTGCCAGGACCCGGCAGCTCCCTCGAGTGGGCTCGGTGCTGGAAAAATTAGCCCTGCCTGCCCGATCTCCCACTCCGCTGCAGAACGCGTCTGCCCCGGAGCCGATCGCCTCGGCAAGTGGCCTTTTTTGGGAAGAAAAAAAAATATTTTTGTCCTCTGTACTGGCCTTAGAAGAAGACATTTTTAGGAGGTTAAACAGTGCAGCCCAAAGAAACAATATTTGCTTTCAGACTTTTATGTGTGTTTAGGTATGTCCAACCATTCTGAGGTTAACCAGGGCATTGCTCTTGTGTACTTATTCTTGGATTGAGGAAGAGTGGAGCTTGCCTTCTTGTTCTCTTGCAGATTTTTTTTTTTTTTATTTTGAATGTCAAATTTTAATCTTTCAGCGAACACTAACACTCTGGTAATGTCCAGGGTTTAAGGTTGTCAGGTGCTATGAAAATTCACAGATACTAAAATTAATTCACACAATACCCTCCTGCCTATAACAGCTATCTGATGGGAGCAAAAGAATGGAGTAAATAGCAATACAGTAGTGTGTTTAGGGAAACTGATAAAGCTACACACTTCATGATCAGTTTGTTTTCAATACAGGTGACAAAAATCTCATAGGAAGAACTGCAAAAATAGATTTTTGAGCTGTTGATTCATAATAGCTATATTTGTGCATCCAAATAATAATGTGGTATTGCAGATGACTGCAGATGCCCTAGTCCTCTATAAAATGGAAAACAAGTTTCACCAACACCTACAGAATACAAAAAATGAGAAAAGAGTTGTAAAATGGCCTGCACAGGTTTACACTGTATAGGAACCTCAAATGATAAAATACCTTCTGACTTGCAGGTTGGCTATTTGCCACACATGTTGCTCTTATCTTCAGTGGTAATCAAACATGAATCTCCTAGTAAGTTTTTTTTGGGGACAGAAATATTAACCACATTATTCACCACTGCTCCATCAATTCTTGTCCTTAAATACAGAAATCTGTCTTGAGATCTAACTCTGTGTTCTAAATGTTCCGCTAACTATACTTCAAATTCAAAACAAATGATCATTACTATGTGTGAATCAATTTCATAACTAGAGTGTCCTGAAGGTGCAAATGTGGGCATTTTAGGAAGGCATTTGTCCTCATGGCAGTAAGCAAAGTATGCACATAGAGACTTAACTGAATCAGAAGGTGAGAAAATCTCAGATACTTTGTCAGTTAAAAAAAAAAAAAAAAGACAAAAAAAAAAGGCCTTAAGTGCTTGCAGCTCTGTTTTTGCATATTTCTTATGATTTGTTTCCCAGAAAACTGTTATGATAGTTTGTGGTCAGTCTTGTGGGAGGTTATGGCTTGTATCTTAGGAGTAGTAAGTGATTGTCAGGCATCTTGCCACTGTCATAATGAAGCAAATTTACAACAGCAGTTCCTGCAAAATTCAAAGCTGTTAAATACAGTCAGGTCCATATGTTACTCCTTATGTTATTTAGATAAAATCTGGTAAACTCAGCAGCAGCAGGCCTATGAGACTGTTGATGACAGTACACATCCCAGAGTCTTTAAGGCTGTGGACTTGGCTTTTTGTTCCTAGCTGCAGCTGAATAAGATGATTCATTTTGTGTACATGATGTGTTCAGTTATTAGGAGTATGAATGTAGAATTTCTTTAATTCTACCAAATTTAGTTCAACAAATCAAGCTGTGATATACTTGCCAGGGCAAATAACTCTGATGCCCAGCCAGTTGCAAGATCAGTCTTTACGTTAGAAACATTTCCTTTAAGGAACTTTGGACTTCAGGAGCTACTTTATGGGTTTACATCTATCAGAAAATAGAAATCAAATGGCTCGTATCTTTTTTTTGGAGAAAGTTAATGCTGACATCTAGTGGTGTTTTTTTTTTTTTTTTGTTGTTTTGTTTTTGTTTTGTTTTTGCATGTACAAAAAACAGAGATTTAGTGGATCAATAAATGTGACAAGTAACCTGATTCTTTGATGCTGTCTTTTCAAAATAATCGACTAAAATATGAGATTGTTATAAAAAGCCTTACTGTGGAAAAAACATCAGTACTAATGTTAATGCTATGCTTTTCAAAGGGTGTTACTGTCTTGCATAGAAAGGATAAAATAAATTAGTGTTTTCCCTGTCTTTCTTGGAGTTAAAGTACCTGAAATATATTTCCCATATTATCTGTTACTAGTTTTTTTTTTGTTATAACACAAGTGCAGAAATATTTTTTAAATATTCTGGATAAATTATTTTTTCATTAAACTACATTTGATATATTACTCATAATAAAGCAGTGACTAATAGTCACAGGTCTCAAAAGGTAAAGGGATTTCAGTGAATGTGTTCAGTATTTTACTTCTGTACTTGATCATGTAGAACCATATATCATGAAATCTGCTGTATTTGCTGCCTCTGGTTTCTCCAAGTAAAAACATTTATTTTTTTTAATGCTTTCAACTGATACTTTTATGTGTGTTAACACAGGGAACACAAATCAGAAGAGATACATAGTACCTACTGTTTACAATGTGTGTAAGGAAGATCATTTGCAAAAAAGGTACTTTAGCTGTATAGTTTAGGGGTACAAATATCTAGTTTGAAACACCTTTTCTGATTCTGTATACACATTCATATATCTTCATTTTATCTACAGATATTAGGCAGATTAAAGGTGCTGAATTTGAAAAGGGATGCATTTGACTTAATTGTCTTGTTTATGAGCATGGCCATGATCCTCATTTTGCAGAGGGTTTCACAATGTGGTCAGGAACAGCCTGGCACAAAACATTCAACTTATGGGTTATATTTAAGAGCAAAGTTAAATGTAGGCGATTTCTTAGGCAGCCCAACACATGTGCTTTTCTTCCCCCAGTATGCATTATACTGTAGACTTGACATAAGCCATCCATGCTGAACGTAAGTAGTTTATTCAGATACAGTGACGTTTCATTTCTCACCCAAATTCCTGGATGTCCAAATACTGGCTTCTAGTAAAGAGAGTAGAAAAATGGTGACTGTCCTGTGGCATACAGCCTAAACTCTCAGTCCTAAAATTTTTAAAGGTTTCTAACGTAGACATAACGTGGTTGTATATGTTAGCTTTTATATGAAGTTGGAGAATTTGAAATATTTTAAAAACTTAATCACAAAATAAGTTAACCTCTGATCCAGACTACACTCATTATAGCTCTGCTTGAGGTTTGTGTGATATTAAGAAACCGTAATACAAGTGTTAACTCAGAGTATAATGAAATCCGTAATGAGTTGATGGAAATTGTCCTTTGAGGTCAGGATTTTTGCTCACTGAATTTTAATTAAAACTCAACTGTTTCAGGATTTCTTACATAGCAAAGTAACTCTATAGAAGGCTGACATGAAAAGGACAATGTTCAAATCAGTTTGCTGCCTCGCTATACACAGATATTATACCATCAACACAAAGTTAACAGCTACTCTGAATACATGCACAGATATATTTGGCTAGGTATGTTAATATCTCAAAATCTGTAATTCTCGTGTTATAAACGGCTTTAGTTTTAGCTCAGAATTTATTTAAAAGCAGCACCTTAATCTCCATTCTGCTAAGCAACTCAGCAATACAGATTTCATCCAGTTTTGAGATCTGATGGGTGTAAGCATGCAATATAACATCCAGACACTAGGAAGGCTGTGTTACTCAGAAGTCAGTATCTTGTTCCATGGTTAAGTAAGTATGTACGTATTTTTATGTACTGAGGAATACTGTTCTCTTGATGGATGGTGACTTTCTTTCTGACGTTTTTCATGTAATTTGTGTTAATTTTCAAGATATGTCTGTGGAATCAATATTACAGCTGAGTAGAAACTTTTTACTAATAGAATGGTTTTCAAGCAGAACTTCAAGCCCTGGCAAATGGACTGGTTTTGCAGTGAATCAGGGTGATTGGATTCTTAGCGTATTGCGTGTTTGCACACAACCAAAAATATTTAGTATGCAAGACTGAAGCTGCTACGAGCTAGAATCACACAACATGCTGCAACAGAGACTAGTTTCCAGCACTTGCGTTCACTGACTTGAAACTTATATTTAAAAACAATAGCCCCAAAGCCCCAAACTTCTTTGCTTATGAACGTTTCTACCAGTAAGCTTTAATATTCACTCCAAGTCGATTGAAAAAAACATTGCTCAGGAATCACTAATTGCTAAGGAATGTGAGGCTTCCTTTCTTCACTTTTGGAGCCATAACATCTGTATACTGAACTGACTTCAGGCCGTAGGATCTTGGTTCCCTTTGAGAGGAGTCTTTCAGTCATAACTGAACGCTACGGCCTCTTTCCATGAATGCTGCACATTAGCGATTCCAGGTGTTGGGACAGGATGCACTGCTTGGGTTATGATCAGCTCTCAGGCTGGGATGTACCATTCATGTGCTCATCAAAGCTAAGCCATGGGCACCAATGCCCATCTGAGTTTGCAAACAAGTCTTTCTAAATACATTTTTCTATGCTCAATGCATTAAGTGGTAGGCAAAATAAAATAAAAATTAGCCTCAGGTAATGCGTCTTGTGCAATATAGAAAAAAAATCAGTCTAATTTTAAGTCATTGAATCAGGTCCGGTACTTTATATTTTGTTTATAAAATGTTTTCCTGACTTCTAACCTTTTGTAGACATAATTACTGCCTGTAATGGTCATATTTCCAATACATATATAAAACCAGCCTTGCAAATTAAATGAATTTGGAAATGTGTATTAATCATTAAACCTGTTTGTTTGTTTTTTTTTTTTTTTTTTTTAGCTAGTTCTAATAAGACACTTCTCTATTTTTGTGACTTTGTTCTGGCTAGAAGGAATTGAAAGATATTGTTCCACACTTTTATTTATAGCTAAAAGATTTCACAATCTTAATCTTTGAATAGCAACAGGTTTTAAACTCTGCAGATGAATTTAGCAAAAATCTAACACACTGATATTGAAATTCAGTTCTCAGATTTTAACTTAACAAAATTATAATTAAAGGCTGATGGTTCTGATAATGGTTATGATTGACCTTGCTTGGTTTTCTTCCCTGTAAATGTTTTCCTAACTCAGCCTTAGCCACTTCTAAAGAGTAGGGGCTACATAATGGCACTGCTAGCGAAGAGGCTGGAAGGGCTCTGTACTGGGCTCAAATGGTCATTGTGTGCATTCCAGATCAGAATAGAAAAAAAAAAAAAAGAAAAAAAAAAAAGATATTTTAAGCACTGGTAGAGCAGAAGTTTCATTTCAGCAAAGCTGAATCGTATTACTTCATCCTACATGTATGCTTGTATTGAACTTCATCTCTTTTGCTACATTTGTTATATTTAACATATATAGATCATGTTTACCATTACTGAAATGAAGTACTAGCACGTCAAAATGGCAATTTCTGCCTCTAAGAACTCTCCACTGATACGATTTGGTAGTTTTTTACTCAAAAGCTTTGTCCAAGGAGCTGTTTCCCTAAAGCACCTGTTTTTTTAAAAATAACAGTAGCAATTTATTTGGTTATTCTGCTAAGCAAACAAAAGATTGTAGCTACTGAGAGCAACATAAAGAATCTTCACTGCATTAAGAAGCATGTTCAGGATCTGTCTCGCACCTTGTAAATGAAGTTAGATGCAGCATCTTGGGTGGAATAAAGGTAAGGAAGCCTGAAGAATGACTTGTTTTATTCCTGAAGCGAAAATTAAAGAAACAACAGTGAATAGGTGTGGTCAACAGATGTAGCTAGGGCCATTTTAAAGAAGTCCTTTTGCATCTGAAGTCAGTTACCAACAAAGCAAAACATTTGAGGGTGGGGAGGAAAAGGGTGAACCAAGTGTGTGTGTGTTTGTGTATTCATTCACTTATATATTCCTGGCTTGTGCATCTTACTGCTTTGAGCTTTTAGTGAATCTGGGCTTCTAGGGCTTTCAGAACACAGTAATATTGAGGGAAAGGTACAATTCAAAAAGGTTCTGGATATAACTGAATAGAGATTTTATTAAATGGAAAGGTCAAATACAGCTGTGATTCTTTTAAGTACAGTTTAACTTTAGAAGCTAGAGGTCACATAGCCTTTAAAGGTATAACCTTTAGTGGGGAAATATTTCTGAGAGGTTACATTGTGAAGTTACACTGTGAACACAAACATGAAAATCTGCCAGAAAAAAGGGGGAACACTGAAAAAGGAAGAGATTCTGAAACCAAATTATTAAATGCTGTGAGAAAATCCCGAGAAATAGAAATTATTGCAAATTAGAAATATTTGATGTGCATGCTTAATTGGTAGAGCTGGATAAGAACAAGATTTTAGGAAGGTTGCCATCTTCACTGGGGAATTCTTAGAGCCAGAAATTGCTATATTTTTTTCTACAACATGGGAATGCACGCAAATTCCAAATACAAATCTCTTTAATATTTTAGTATCTAAAAAGTTAAAACATTTCATTGTAAAATATATATATTAAAAAAAAAAAAATCCAGTTGTGCAAACATGAAATATTGACAACTCTTTAAAAACAAAACAAACAAACAAACAAAAAATCCAAACAAAACAAAACAAACAAACAAACAAAAAGTGAAACATTTCTACCTTTGCTAATCCAGACTAAAATGTTAACCTGGAAGCAATTCCAGGTTTGTCTGGGATTAGGATTCTCTGGTTGAAAAGTAAATTGCAGCTTGTCCTGCAGTAAATGTGATTTATTGTGGAGGTGCAGATGATCTCTAGTCATTGCAGCACATCAGGAAAGTGTTGTGACTGCTCTCAGAGTTGATGAGCAACTGCTGCAGAATTTATCTGTGTCCAGTGGTGTTTTTCAGGTAACTTCCAAGTGATGAATAGTTCAGCCTGTTTATTGTTGCCCACTGGGTAGCTTAAAATCCAAACTATGGCCTGAGTTTTAAGCCACCCGCCCAGGCAACATCTTCAGCTAGGGAAAAAAGAAATTTGTGGAAACATTCTCCTGTCTTTGGCAGTACCCAGAAGTTTGGGAGAACACTAAAATAAGCATATGGTCTGCTTTAACATTGATCTGCACGTCAGCCCTCAGGTATGCTTTTCCACTTCTGCACCCACAAAAAGCTAATGGAAAAAATCAATTTTTACCACCAGTCACTGCTAAATTAACAGTGATGGGTGAGCAGCCTGAAAGGAACCATTGCACTCAAAAGGCACCTGACCTATTAGATTCTTCAGCAGCACAACTGAATTTGTCTAAGAACAGTGGCAGAAAAACATCTATTCTTCTTTCCTTAGAGGTAGATAGAAGCTTGCTTTATGTGCCCCACTGTCCTCTCATCAGTTTTCCTCAAAGCTGAAGGATGTCCCTTGTCAAGCCTTGCCTCAGATCTTAACTGTTCAGCTCTCTGCTCTTTCCTGCTTGCTTACTCCTGGTAGCTTGGCTCGCTTCCAGACCTCTTTCACTTCTTTCTATACCCAACCACAATATATGGAGCTTTTACCATGAGCCATGGGTATTGTCTGTGTGTTATTTTGGGTCTTCCCCTGATGCTTGCAGTCTGACTTCAGTTTATGAAAACACTGAAGTCCCACTAGCCACATGCTACCGTGTTAACACCTGTATGTATTTAAAGACCAGATGAAGATTAGTAATTTTCCTTTTTGCTTTTTCTCTAGGCTAAGTTTTGGTGGCATGTTTGTTCTGGGAGTGTTCCATCAGATACTGCACCTATGTCCCCACCTTCTGTGCCTGGAGTCCAAATAAACTTAAAGTGGGTCTGTGCAGCAGCTGGCTGCTCTCTGTGGTCAGCTGGGAGTGAAATGGCTACATATCCAGGATTGTGCCCCACTGCCTATTGTCGCCATTCAGAACCAACTGATGTGAGTTGCTTTCATCACCCACCATATGGGGTCATTGCTTGATTTTGCTTTGCTTTTTCCCTAAATTATTCTTTGGACAGGTGGACTGCTTGAATTTTTCCTTCACTGTGAGTTCACCATGTCCTTTACAGGTCTTGAAAACACAACTGCCATTTAATTTACAGTGAAGTTATGGAAACTTGAGAACCTGATGTGATTTCACATCACTGAAATAGGCACAGATGTGTCAACTTTTGTCCTCTGCCTCAGAAATCCTGTACTTGGTGAACCTGCACTGTCTGTGTATGCCCTAGAGTCTGCCTTGCACAGTGTAAGTTGCTGGTTCTTCCAAATCATGCTGCAAAATGGTAGAGGTGTTGAGCAGGAATCAGCTGAGAGGTGAGATCAAAGAGCAGCTTTCACCTTGCAAAGAGTATGGTGTAGAGGGAAATGGGATGCAAAATACCTGGCAGTATTGCTGTGCTACAATAATGCTCTGCAAAGGTTGTTTGTTATTCTGTTTCTTTGCCATCAATGCAATCCCTTCTGTTCCAGAGCAGCAGAGTTGTAAAACATAGAGGGAAAATCCTCCTCAGAGTAATTTAGTGTGACTGCATTTACGATCAAATTATCTCTGCAGAAGCACACGGGGTAGCAAGGAACAAGTTTATTCTTCCCACAGCAAGCTAAAATGGAAGACAAAAATTTAACTATGAAATGGGAATGAAACAGGCCTTGGAACCTCTCAGCTGCAAAGGAGCATGGTTCTGGTGTCCATTTTGGTGTCCTAACTCCAAGGATAAGTACTAGTTTATACCAGGCAGTTGCTCTGCCTCCCGGTGCTCTCCAGCACTGCCAAGCTGCCAGTGGTCCCAGATTTAACAGGACACAGGGTGGCAGCCAGCACAGTTTCCCTCCCCTCCCAGAGCTCCTGGCAGGTGGAGGGTTAACATTTTCCTTTGGGCTGTGATTTCAAGCACTTTGAAGGAAGGATTATGGCCCACTTTTACTCTTTTCTAGGCAAGTGCTGCGGCTACTCACTCTACTCCAGTGACTCTACTTCAGGGACTACCTGAAAATGTGAGCTGAGCATATGGCTGGATGAGCCCTGCAGAGGCTTCTTGAATGAGAGGTTTGTGAGCCTCCTGATTTGCGACACACAGGTGCACCGATGCCAATGTAGCCCAAGCAGCAGGACCTTTTGTCACAGCCAGATGCATGTATTGGACAAGTCCTCTCTTTCCAGAAAAGTGATAGGCAGGTCCCTGGAAAATGCGAATTCACAAATTGTGTTAAAAGGAAAAACATCTAAAAGCTGTACCTGAAACTTTTATTTGGACTTTAGGAATCATTTCCCTATTTTATTGCAATAGAAAATATTTGATTACTGTATCTTACAATTAATATATTATGCTGTCACTTACGTTCCCTTTTTAAAGAGGCATACTTTATTTGGCTCTGTAGGACCCTTATGGGGCATTGTTTCCACATAAGAGTAATATCCCTATGCCAGTAACCTATCAGTAACATATCTGCTTTTGGGATATGTCCTCAGTTTTTTTTTCAGAGACACGGAAAATAGCCAGGATTGTTGCTGGGTTGTGTGATGCTGCTCATCTGTGAAACCCCTGTGCACTTCCAGCAGCAGCTGCCCTGCTGGCACAGAGGCTTGCCCATCTTCACTTTCGCTTTCACTTCTCCTTCCGGCTCCGGGCAGCTTCTTTCCTGATGGTTTTCATGCACTGAAGAACATGTGCAGTGCCTGGATGCCCCCATACTGAAGGAGGTAAAGCCCACAGTGGTAAGTTGATGCTGTTCTTCAGGTATTTGTAATAAATATGGGTATCAGAGAGGCGAAGCTAAGGCACTGCTCAGGCGTTTGGCAGTTTCCCTGGTCATAGATTTCTCTGAACTTGCACAAAGTCGGTGCCCTTGCTGTTTGCTTAATGAGAGTGTGCTTGGGTGCTTGTGTCTTGCTGTGAGGACCCCAGCTGGCAGGAGGTATTTATGTTAAACAGCAATCACTGGTGGAGTGGGAATATCACTTACTACGAGATGCTGGAGGATCCCTTGCTACAGTTCTCCAATTTTAAGATTCTTCCTAATAATATCGATGGTTCTGGTTCTGTCTGCTGTCCCTTAAATATTATTCTGTAACCTTGTCTTTTAAAGCTGATAGCGGGGGTGTCTTTACTTCACTGGATTCCCAACCAAAGCATGAAACAGTTAAAGCTGTTTCCAGACTTCCTGCAATGAAAATGGCCAAGCACAAGGAGGCAGCCCTGTTAGCCTCACTGGAAGTAATCCAAAGAGCCGGGGTTTATATTTGTATAGTGCATTTCTTGCTCCTTTCAAACTTTAAAGATGAACTGGCAATAATTACCGAGGAGCCTGGCAGCTACCTTATCTCTATAAAACAACCCTCAAAAGTATGCAGGCTAGAGGCATCAAACAAGCTCCCCCTTTGGTTTCCTGCACTCTTCCAGCTCCTGGGTTGCAGAGGAATGAGGAAGGAGAACAAGTGCTTCATATTCCTCAGCTGGAGGGATAGGGGGCTGTGTTCAGCCGCAGGTGTAGCAGGTCAAGCTGCCTGTAGGACTGCCAGGTTTAGTTATGTGCTGTCCCCTCACCTCCCCTGTTCCCTTGCCAGCAGCAGGTGAGCAGAGAGCCAGGCTGAGTGAGCCACAAAGGACAAGACAGGTCCACATGCAGTGCCCAGCAAGGAACTGAATCTTTATTAGGACATTTTAAATTGAAATGCCTTGAATCTATAGACAGCATTTTCTCTACAGCTTGTCTCTTCTCACTTTTTTTTTTTTAATTTCTATTTTTTATTAGGTCAGTATAGGTTTAGTTTGTTCTTTCTCATTTGCCTTTCTATAGCCTGGTATTCCTTCTTTTATTAAAGCTCTAACTAAAGTTAGACAAGCAACAAAACAAAAATAGATGGTTAGAATTTTGTGTGAGTGGCTTGTAAAACAAAAACTGGCAAGAATTGTAAAATAAAGAAGTGGCATTTATATTAGGCATTCTTACTGCATATAGCTATAAATAATTAAAGTGTAGTAAAGCTCAGAGCATAGATAATTAACACTGAAGAGCCTGTGCATAATTTGTCATATTTATTGTACTTTATGCTTGTTAAATCAATCCAAAATTAATCAGAAAAAGGAAAATGATTGAAAATTTGCACTGATTATAGATAAACCGTTGGTAGATTTTTAAACATAATTATTTCCAGCAAAGAGTGATTATTAAACATACCTTTTCCATAGGTAAAAATAATCAGTGTTTGCTCCGTATATAACTACATGATTTCTTGTTCCTGGCTTGCTTAGCCTTCAGGTTAAGTTATAATGTATGAATTGTGTCAAAATGACTGTAATTTGTAATGCAAATTCATTTTGCCTTTGCAGATAAAGCCATGGGAAGTGATATTCTTTGTTGGAAGAGCTTATCTTTGAGACTGGTGTCTGTCTGCTTGCTGTGTGCATCAGTTGGAAAACAATGTCAAATCAGAAATACAATGGCAGACTGCAGTCACCTAAAACTGACTCAAATTCCTTCTGATCTCCCAAACAATATAACTGGTTTGGACATTTCTCATAATCAGCTAAAAAAACTATGTCATGCAAACCTGACCAAGTATAGCAAGCTGGTTTACTTAAATGCAGGATACAACATCATCTCTAAACTGCAACCAGAACTGTGCAAAAATTTGCCCCTGTTGCAAATTTTGGTGCTAGAACATAATCAATTGCATGAGCTCCCTGATGGAGCATTTACTTCCTGCTCCAACCTAACTGAGCTCAATCTAGGATACAACATAATAGATGTAAAAAACAATCCTTTCAAGACCCTGGAGGTAAGCTAAAAATGCACCTTTTCCTGTAAATAAAGTATATATGGGGAATTTATAGTATGTGTGTACAAAACAGCTGCCTATTTCCATTTGAAAATACCCAGCATATAACCTTTCTTCATCCTTTTTCTAAAGAAAAGGCCTAGTGGCTTCTTGTGTTAGAACACACTGAAGTCCCAGCCATCCCTGAGAGTCAACGCTCTCCTTCCCCTTTCCTCTGCTGCATGCCATCAAGGCATCTCTCCATACAGAATCCGTGCTGAAAGAATAGCAGCAGCAGATGAAGCATAGGGTGGAATGGCTGGTCAGGAGTCTGAGTTGCATGAGGTCTAAAAACAGTAGCTAGCCTAAATTCTCAAGGTCAAGGCATAAACACTCAGACTGTGAAGACTGATGCCTAGGCTAAATGTAGTGTCTCCTAGCGCTTCGGGGACCGAAAGAATAAGAAGGCTTTTAGCTTCCTTTGTTTTTCCGGCTAGTTCCTATGTGGTTAAATATTCCCTGTGGCATTTATGAGGTTGGGGGTCAAGGAAGGGCCTAAGGACAAAAGAACATAGAGGCAATGTGTGGGAACTAATTGTCCTACAGTGTTCTAATGAGCACAGCTGTGGTTTTGGGCAAGGCTGTACATTTCTGTCATGCTCAGTATTCCAGTTCAGTTATGTAAAATGCACTGGCTTGCATCACAGGACTGCAGACTCTCGACTAAGTGTGAAGGACTATAGCCAGCTTTGGTAGTACTATTTGTAGTATTGCAACCAATTTCTCATGAATTAGACAACTGCAATATTTCAATTTTTTTATTACATAAAAATATTTTTTATGATTCTGTTTGCATCTTCTCTGCAGAACTTGAATATTTTGGATCTAACTCATAATCACTTGAAGTCAGCAAATTTAGGATTGCAACAGCAGCTGAAGAACCTCCGTGAGCTTGTGTTGTGTGGCAATCAAATCACTGAGTTAAAAAAGGAGGACCTCAGTTTTCTTAGCAATACTTCATTGAATAGTCTTGATTTGTCATCAAATCCCCTGAAAGAGGTAGGAAGTATTTCAACAGAAATTCAACTGGTGTAAGTACAAAATTGAACTATCCTGACTTATCCCATATGATTGTATGGCTTATGTTTTATACATATAATTTGAATCCACCAGGATCAAAGTTAAAACCATTCTATTATACACAGCATTGCTCCTGACCCTCAACAGTAATACACAATTATTTTCCTGACGCTGTTATCAGAAAGAGGTGTTCTCATGTAGATCAGAAGTCTCAAGCAAGAGCTAGATTGAGTAGCTAGCAGGGGTTGGAATATTTGAGGGGTTGGAACCAGATGGTTTTAAGGTCCCTTCCAACTTGAGCCATTCTATGATTCTACCTCTGTGAGCCCTCATCATGTACATTCTATGCAGGTTTGTTTTTTTTTTTGTATGAACTGAAGGTGAACAGCTGAAAAAATCTTTCTAAGTCAGGGAGAAAATATGATATTATGAAAGACTAATTAAACAATCTAGGTCTCCCTTTCTAGTTATCAGAGAGAAATTTCATTTGTGCATGTGGGCTACTCCAGAGAAATAATCATTACAGAGAAGTATATTCACTCTTCACTTAAAAAAAAAAAAAAAAAGGCATTTTTTTTTCAGAAAGAACATACCTTGTTCTTTCTGACCCTCTCAGTGTTAAAACACAATTCATTAAAGAGTAATGTTAAGTGTTGCAGTTCCAAATTGGTTCACCTCTAGGCTTCATGCCTCCCTGTTGCTGGTGCAAACTGTAATGAGGCCGTAGAGTAGCTCACTTGAGGAATCTCTACAGATTTCTTGGCTTGGTTATCTTGTAGCCAGGCTAGTTCCCTATATGACCACATGAATATCCATACTGGCAACAAATGTACAGCCGGTGGATAAGTGGATGGGACTTTGACAGAGCTACTTTATGCTAGTTTAGCTTGCTCTGAATTTACAGTACTGCTATCTGAAAAGCAGCCTTATACATTTGAATTGAACTGATAAATGGAGTATTTAATTATTCAGCTGACATGTGAAATCAAATGAGAGGTCAGCACTATAACAGAGGCTTGCAATTTATGTCATGGAAGGAAGTGTGTAATATCATGGCTCATGAATATAGATTTTGTTCAGATGGTTTTCTTCTTGTTTTAACTGAATGCCTAAATCATTGTTTTTACATCTGTTTTTGCTCTAGTATATTGGTATCCTTAGCAGAAACCAATAAATGGAAGATTAAAAGAGATTATCTCTATTTCTATGGTACTTGCAGCAAAAAGATTTTCACTAGTTGGATACACAATTATAATCAACTTTCATCTGACTAAGAAACCTCTTATTTATTCTAAAATAGTACCACTCAAAATTATGATAATCATATTAGAATTTTAGAACCACTAGCATGTGAAACAGTATTCCAAGAAGTTTGTCTAAAGTCAGGTGTGGAAAAAGTTGGGAGTTTTATTCTGTTTGATGATCTCACTTGAATACGCTTCCCAGATTTAGGCTTTGCGGGTCAAATATCTTCTGTAATCCCCTTGCTTAGGCCATTTTTTTTTTTCCTTTTCTTTTAGTTTCACACAGGATGTTTACGTGCAATTGGAAATCTGTTTGGCCTTGTACTGAACAATGTTGATCTTGGTGAAAATCGCACAGAGAAACTTTGTACAGAATTATCAAACACAGCAATTCAGAACCTCTCACTGAGCCATGTGAAGCTTTCATACATCAACAAGACAACTTTCCAGGGACTGCAAGGAACAAATCTCACAGTTTTAAACCTTTCCAAAAATTCTCTCTCTGTGATAGAAGATGACTCGTTTCAGTGGCTTTCAAATTTAGAGTACTTAAACCTGAAGGATAATATTATTCATGTATCTTCACGTTCATTTTATGGATTGTCCAACGTCAAACATCTGAATCTGATAAATTCGCTCACTGGGAAAATTGAAGATTTTTCCTTCCATTGGTTATACCACCTGGAGTACCTTTTAATGGATAATAACAATTTTCCACGAATCACTACTAATATGTTCACAGGTCTGAACAACCTGAAATACCTGAGTCTTTCTAACTGCAACATAAACTTACAAAGAATAACTAATACAACATTTTTATCACTTGCTAATTCCAGCTTGCAGGTTCTCAACCTCACAAAAACAAGAATCTATACAATAGAAAGTGGAGCATTTTCCTGCTTGGGACACCTGAAAATTCTCGATCTTGGTCTTAATGAAATTAGTCAAGAGCTCACAGGTCATGAGTTTAAAGGTCTCAATAACATACAATATATTTATCTTTCCTATAACAAAAACTTGACTTTGCGAAGTGAGTCATTCTCTTTCGTTCCAAGCCTTAGAATGCTGATGCTAAGGAAGGTAGGTTGCAGTAATCTGGCAATTTCTCCTTCACCTTTTCATCCTCTACAAAATTTGACTGTCCTGGACATCAGCAATAACAACATAGCAAACATAAAGGAAGATTTGTTTGATGGACTTCACAAACTTGATATTCTGAATTTGCAGCACAATAATTTAGCTCGACTTTGGAAACATGCAAATCCAGGAGGCCCTGTTCTTTTTTTAAAAGACCTTCCCAACTTGCATGTTCTAAATTTAAAATCAAATGGGTTTGATGAGATTCCAGTTCAGGTTTTCAAGGGTCTGTTTCAGTTAAAATATTTGGATTTAGGGTCAAATAATTTGAATCTGCTTCCAGAAACTTTATTTGATGACCAAACCTCTCTGAATTCATTGAACCTTCAGAAAAATCTAATAACCTCAGTTGAAGAAGAAGTGTTTGGCTCAGCTTTCAAGAACTTGAGAAAACTAGAGATGGATTCCAATCCATTTGATTGCACCTGTGAAAGTATTGCTTGGTTTGCTAGTTGGCTTAATGCGACTCAAGCTTATATACCTGGATTGCAGTCTCAGTACATTTGCAACACTCCGCCTAAGTATCATGGTACTTTGGTATTGCATTTTGATAGCTCAGCCTGCAAAGACAGTGCTCCATTTAAACTTCTGTTTATGATCACTACTACAGCTGTGATGCTGCTCATTTTTATTGTTCTTCTCATCCATTTTGAAGGGTGGAGGATAGCTTTCTACTGGAACATTTCAGTAAATCGAATACTTGGTTTTAAAGAACTTGATAGACTACAGGAAGAGTATGATTATGATGCTTACATTATTCATGCAAGACACGACAGGAATTGGGTGTTAAAGAATTTCATATCTCTGGAAAAAAATAAGCAATTTGAAGTTAGGTTTTGTTTAGAAGAACGGGACTTTGAAGCAGGCATATCAGAATTTGAAGCCATAATTAACAGTATAAGAAGGAGCAGGAAGATTATTTTTGTTGTGACTGAGCATCTCTTAAAGGATCCCTGGTGCAAGAAGTGAGTAGAACATAAAACACTGTATGTAAGGGGACAGAATTCTTAACAGATTTTTAACAAGGTAATCCTTATTTTTGCTATGTAGATTAATTACAAATTCAATGCAAATTCTACTTTAGTATATCATAATTTTTGAACAGTTACAAAATTAATAAACTTAAGTGCTCTACATGTACACTAATGGATATTTGAACCTCTGTCAATATCACCTCTGTAGATTGCTTCCCCAAAATTATACATTTGAAACACAGTAACAAGTTTTGTTGGTGAGATCACTAGCATACAAAGATGATTTTTATTTATCTTTAAACAACTATTTTCATTACTTCTTTGTAGTGATCTTGAAAGGGAAGGAAAAGACTGTACGATTTAGATTATATTTTTAGATCGTAATTTTTTTCTGTAGTTAAAAAGTAATTTAACATAAGTTGTAACACTTTCTTATCACCGAATGTACATTAAAATCCGTTTATAAAATCAGGGTATAATGTGCTAATATGTGAGCTGTCAAAAGAATTATTTGTCCTTTCTTTCCCCAGCATGAAATAAAATACATTTTTTGTCTTATTTTTGCTTCAGGTTTAAGGTGTATCATGCTGTTCAGCAAGCTATTGAACAAAGTCGGGACTCCATCATATTGGTCTTTCTTCATGACATCCAAGATTACAAGTTGAATCATGCACTTTGCTTGAGAAGAGGAATGTTCAGATCTCGCTGCATCTTGAAGTGGCCAGCCCAGAAAGAAAGAGTCAACGCATTTCATCAGCAATTAGTGATGGCACTTAAATCTAATAGTAAAGCACGGTGAATGTTGATAGTCAAACTATCAGCTTTCTGTCATTAGAAAACTAGCAAGCTGTCAGTAAAAAATGAAAAAAGTTTGTCATACCGGAAAAATACAATAGTCACTAACTTAAATGTAGTTGTCTACAGTGCAATTCACCTGCACCAAGGTGGCATTATTTAAAGTGGACTACAATTGATAGTCATTTCAGAGTGTGTATCAAAAAGCAGTTCTGAAATGACTGAATTCTGAAAATTCGGAATGACCGAAGTCCTAGGGAAAAGTCCATCTGACATAATGTGGAAAAGCCATGGGCTCTCTCCTTTAAAGGGGTATGTAAAAGAGAATGCAACAGAAAGTAGAATGGACACTACTATTTGTTTTCAAAACAGAAGGGGTGGTTCAGAGAGATTAAACTGGAAAAACTTTCTATATGAAACACAGTAGGTAACATGGAAATTATTTCTGTAGTCAAAGCCACTAAAAAGGAACAAACCAGACAGAATTCTGTATTGTAATTTTTTATACATTAATTTGGCTGTTTCTTCCTTCCTCCTTCTGTACTTTTCAGAAGCATAGGGTAGTAGGCAATTGCATAGTATTAAGATACAGATTTACAGGCTAGTACCTTGATCTGAAGAGAGCTGAGAACAAGGGAAATGTGCTCTGAAATGATGTTTATCATGTTTGAGACTGTTTGCAATTTTGTGGAGTGTTTGAGCACAACTTATTGACTCTACACAGTTATTTGTACATTTCTGTTAATGTTTAATTGTTCCTTCAGAGGAACTTTCAAACTTTGTCTTAAATTTTCAGTACTTGTTTGGTCCTTCGTTAGCTGAGGAATATTTTTACTGTTTTTCCCCTATCATTTCTCTCGTCAGCTTCAATACCACCATTATTCCAAGAATGTTGTTTTACTGCTTTAGACAATAGATTTCAGATGGTTCAATAGTTAACATTTTAAGCAGCTTTTCTTATGGTTTGTTAAATTCATAGATTAAAAACATCGTGTTTTAATAGTGTTTTTTTTTTTTTTTTTTTTTTTTTTTTTTGTCCCATGATGACAGAAAATAAATAAGAAATATATAACAAAACAGGTTTTACATGCACAGGAAGAGTGAAAGGAGTGTTGATTGCCTTCACTTGCTCAGGAAGTCCTGGAGTGAAAACAAAAGGTTTTGTTTACAGATGAAGTGATAGATGATGATTCCCTAATTACAGTAATAGGATTATCCCATTGTGTTGCTTTCATCTCATCTTTCTGTCCTTTTCAGGCTAAGTGACAAATTCTCTCTTTGTGCATGGGCCATGAAAGTTGAGGAGGCAAGGCAGTGAGGATGGGGTGCCAGATATGCGCCATGTCAATTGTCCTTTCTTTTATTTAATGATTAACGTGAAAGGGCACCTATGTTTACTACATCTGTAATGACAAAAAAAAAAAAAAAAAAAAAAAAAGCAGAATTTCTCATTTCACCTCAATATAAATGGTTTATATTCACATGTATATTAAAAATACTGTAACATTGCAGAGAATGCACAAATAAATGCTGAGGTGAAATGTGATACAAGAGGCCAGATTAAGTGATGAAATGGTATTTTCTGGCCATTAAAGTGTTAAAAGACATAACGTCTAATTTCTCGAAAGACACCCTTGTTACTCCAAATGCCCCCAGAATTGGTCTTGGAAAACTGAGTAAATGTGTTATGGATACTGTTGTAATATAGCTAAGAATATAAACTAAATGTAACTGCTGACGAATGAAAAGTATTTTAAATGATAAAAGTATGACAGCATGTTCTAAAAAGTTATTTTAGTATTTACATTCAGTTTGAAATAATTTACAACAGAAGAAGACATTATAAAGGGTCACAGTGAGAATTAAATTAATGTTAAACAAAACAAAACAAAACACAAAAGCGTTTAAGCACAGTACCAATGGTAAAATATCGATATACTTGACATATATACACATACATACATACATATATATACATATATATTTTTTTTTTGTACAAAACTTCCTTGTTTGTCTGGAAGTTTTCTACTTCTGCTCTTCTACTATACATACGTTTCTCAGTATTACTGAGAGTAAATAAATGGGTTTACTTCTGGTGAAGAGTTTTAAGTCCTTTCACGGTTAACAGTATGTATTTGAGCTGTCTGGTTTCTCGACAGTGGATAGCATCAGACCATACTATGCTGATTTGCTGAGGAGATGAAAATCAAATAAATGAAAAATAGTATCAAACTTGTAGCATCGAAGATATTACCTTGGACTACAGAGGTACTGAAAAGAATATCGAAAGGATTCAAGTGAGGTAGAATGCTCAAGTCTGTAGATTTGGGGTGGAACCTGCCTGTTTCTGTGGTTCTTGCATGACAGGGAGAAATTAACAAGTTATTGACATTCAGAATAGGTTCTGTGCCAAGTTTTAATGCAGGATATGGTAGGTTTGCAAACTCCCAAACGGGACACGCAGCTAGGACAAACACACTAAGTGCTCAGTGCGGTTGATTTTACTATGGCATGGGGAAAGACATTTTGGCAGGGTGAGGAATAAAGCTCTGCTTCCTTTAGGGACCTTTCCCCTAGCATTTACACCACCGCCGCCCTACACCCCCACGCGGCCTTGGGACGCGTAGGCTCGACGGCGACCTCCATGCCTCGCTGCTGGGCGGTGCGAGCCCTGCTGCGCTTTGTTTGGCGTAGCAACGACCCGGGGCCGGGCCAGGACGGGGTCAAAGCCGGCCAGGGCCCCGTCCTCCCCTCCCGGGCTCGCCGCCGCGATCCTGGCCCTCGCCAAGCCCCGGCGTCCTCCGGCCGGGCCCGGCCCCGCCGCCCCGGGGGACATGGAGCCCGGGGGCCGTGCGGGCGGCCGGGCGCTGCTCATCACCCTGCCCGACATCGGCGAGGAGGCGGCGGCGGAGGAGGGCGACGCCGAGGAGGGACCCCGCAGCCCGCGGAGCCCCCCGTGAGTGCGAGCCCCGGAGGAACCCGGGGAGGGGGCGGCAGCGGGAGAGCCCCCGGGCCCGGGGGATGCCCCGGTCCTTCGGGGCGTGCTGGGCGGTGTGGGAGAAAAACGCCCCGTGCCCGGCGTGTGGAGCTCCTGAGTGATGTAGGGTGTGTGTCGGGGGGGCTCACTTAGTGGCTGTTTGCTGAACCAACGTAGAAAGGTTTCCTGGAAAATGTAAAGCAGAATAGCTGCCTAAAGTCTATAATAGTTAAGCTATTGCATTGGAAGTGTATTTTGTACTTCCCCCGAAGAAAAAATACTAATGTGTGGCTTCCATGTAGCAGAATTTGTATTACAGTCCTCAGGCTTTCCCCTGGCAGAGAAGGTGTGCTCGTCCCCGTGCTCACGGTTGATACAGTAGGTGTGTTAGAAGGTGGGCACCTGTTCGATGCTTTTGGAAGCAGTTTATGGGCCTGATGTCTGTGAATGCATCTGATTTTGAACATGCCAATAAGTTTTAGGAACAACAATATCTTGAAAGGTACTGTCTGTTCTGTTTCAAGGAGGGGAAAAAAAGTGTTTGTTTTTATTTTTTCTGCTCATGTCTGTTTAAATTGATTCCTTACTGATTTCAAGGAGTGCCTCCAGTGCAACACAAGCAGGGTATAATAATAATTTGATCATCTTCTGATTTATCTGCCTCTTCTGTGTTTTTGTAAAGTTCAAGCACGTCACCTCTTAGCCTTCTCTCCGACTGAATAGTCCCAGCCTATCCAGCCTTCCTTCCCTCTATTCCCTTAATCACATTTGTAGCCTTTTTCTTATTGGTGCTTGTCCTTGAGGTGCAGGGACCAGATATTCTCTTTGGGGATGCAGGAGGGCTTTACATAGCAGCAAAGTGATGCTTTCCATTTCAGTATCCTTCCTGGCATGGACCAACATTTTGCTGATGGCTTTGGCTGTCACCGTGTATTGAGTCTGTGATGACTCTAGGATTGCTTTCTGAACTGTACCTGCTAGTCCCAATGTCAGCATCATGTAAAGGTGATGTAGTCTGTTTTTCTCCAAATAACCATTGCCAATGGCTATTTGTAAATAAATACTTTTATAAAGTTATTTTTACATTTATTTTAGCAAATAATAAATGAATTGAGATACTGTAATTGCCTGATAGCTAAGCTATGTAACTTGTGAGAATAATACAAGAAGGGTAACATCCTCTCTGCTGTGCTGCTTTTATTTCCTCCAACCTCCACCTAAAGTTGTGGGTTTTATTTCAGAATGAATTGTAAGCTCCTTCAGACTTAGCGTTTTTCTGCATTTGTGTAGAATAGTAGCCTTTCTGGAGTAGTGGGATTAATGTGGTTTGAGGTGTATTGACAGAATTCTGTTTAAAATGTATTTGATGCCTTTTTTTTTTTTTTACATAATATTAGAACCAAGACAGTGTTTGTCTGTAATTTCTCACTATTTTATTATTATTTTTTAAATACCAGAAATAAAGCTGGGTATAATGCTGTCTGAGCTGGCATTCCTGTTAAAGGGATGATTTTTTTATTGTTAAAAAAAAAAAAAGGGATGACACTCTAACTATTTGCTTGTATTGGGATGAAGAATAAACCTTATTACGTTAAGACTGGTTGTGTGCGGCAAAATGCTTATTCCAGGTTACTACTGAAACACTTCTAACTGATATTCCCTCATTATTCCGTAGTCATTATACTTTTGTATGCATGGCAGCATTTCAAATATTTTATTCATAGCAGTCAAGCTTATTCTGATAAGGTATTGTCTGTCTTGAAAAACAAAAACAAAAGCAAAACAAAAACAAACAAACAAACAACAAAAAAACACACAACACAAAAACCAACCAAACAAAACCACACGCACACATGCACACAAAATGCAAACCAAACCAGAAGGACGTAGGAGGAATAAGATACAACACTTTGACAAGGAAAGTCTATACCTCCACATTAGCATTTTTTAATTAGATGGTTCCACTTAAGCTTGTAGAAGAAGCATCTTGATTAAATATTGAAAACTTTAGTATTCCTTGCCTACAGTTCAGATTTGAATGTGTGAGTTGCAGAATGCAGTGTTATGTCCTTGATAGTTACATGTAGGAATTTTATGCTTATCTGAACAAAATTCCTATGTGACAAGTTTTATTGTTTTTTAAAATATTTGAGAAGACATTGTCAATGACTACTGTGCTTTCATTAGTAGCAATTTAACTAGGAGTGATTGGTTAATAAAAAAAAATGTAATTTATATTATATTTTAATTTTTTTTTTTCTTTAGTTGCTGAAAGTCAGTAACAATCGAAATGACTGGAAAAAACGAAAAGAGCAAAATAGAGAAAATCTGGCACTGATTTCTTCCTGTCTTTCCTGGGTACTTTAAATATTTCAATCCCTCAATTTTCTCAGCTCTGCAATGACCAAAATTAGTCCTAGTACAGCGTAGGGCTAAACCATAGCAGTAGTTTATAGGATTTTATATTTACTGTTTATTTACATATTGATTTCATATCCTTCTAATCCCATTGAAGGAGCAGTAATAGATTTTATTTTATTTTATTTTATTTTATTTTATTTTATTTTATTTTATTTTATTTTATTTTATTTTATTTTATTTTATTTTATTTTATTTTATTTTATTTTATTTTAAGGAGAAAAGTCCACCTGCACTACTGTTGTTTGGTGAAAAACAAACAAACAAGCTATATAAGGTCACATTATCCTTAGGAGGATGATGTGATGCCTTATGCTACACTTACCACAGCATGTTGGTGAAACTGAGATACATTGATACCTTTTTTAAGAAATGTGATTATTGGTAACCTAAAACATTGTGGTAACTATGGGAGATAACAGCTATTAGATGATTTAAAGATAAATCAGACAAGGTTTCAGTTATGTTATTTAGGAATGGGTAATATTTTGTAGAAATTTCTTGAACTGCTCTACATGTTTCAGGACAGTTCTAATACCTGGAAAACCTGTCAGTGAATGTGGTACAAGAAAGGTAGATTTATCTGTGATGTAAAAATGTCTCTGTCTACTGCCAGATTTTTTGTTTCTCAGTAGCTTGAGATCTGGCCTTCAAAATGATGACCTTTGAAAGTACAGGTATAGGCAAGTTGATGAGCTGCAGAAGAGAATGGAAACTCTGCTTCCATGTCTCCTATTTTAACCATTAATAGGAATAGATCCCTTTCATGCTATAATGCATATTAATCTATACAGGGCAATGTAGCATTACTTTGCTTCTCATTGCAGCTGTTGTACTGACCTCAAAGTGCAAATGCAATGATGTGGTGTTTTCCTTGGTCAATTTTTTCATTGCAAATAAGTGTAAAAGAGCTTAGAGGTATTATTAATTTTACATGATACTACTGGTCAGGATTTCAGTATTCTTCTAGATGGATGGAACTGAAAGTAATATTTAGCCTTTCCTAATATTTTATGTAATTATAGTTTCTTGGTAAAGTCTCCTGCAGTTTCCAGCAAGTAGTTAGTCAGAGAATAAATGCCAAAAACGCTAAAAACAAAGAATGCCAGTTTTCCTCAAAGTGCTTTTATTGCTTTCCAATGCCCAGAACCTACCTATTGCCTTTAATAATAGGCTCTGTTGTTTAGGAGAGACGAGAGTGTTATGCTTAAAAACAGGTGCTCTGTTTCTGAGCCAGCACTCCATGAGACAGATCATGAGCGTCAGTGATGGAAAGCAAAAGAGGAAGAGCAAAGGGCTATTACAGTTATTTACTGGCAGCACTCCTGTAATGTCAGGTGGGAGATGCTGCTGAATTGTATGGAAGTTGGGACCGACAGGAAGGGAGTGATATTGGATGACGGGAAGAACAGGCTGATTTGGGAGACTGAAAAACTTTCTTGTTTCTAAGTGTTTGGCTGTAGCAGGTTTGGCAATTTTCTTTGGTGATTTTAGCTCACTGGTAGTCAAGATGCATTTTTACTTTACAGAAAGTGACTGTGTGCACGAGGGATTTGTCATAAATATACAGCAGGAGACTATCCATCATCAGTGTGTAACCCCTCTGCTCTGGCCAACAGACCTCTGTTTCAGCATATATACATAACAAGTACTTGTGTTTTAAAATATATCAGATGTGCTTTTTAATGCTTCCTGATATGAAAGAAATGATGTCTTTGGTCCCAGAGGAAAGACGAAGGTGCTTTGTATCGTATACAGACTAAGGTCTCCCCACACTTGCATTGCTTGCATACCGCTGTGTACTGTAGAGCTGTTTCCATGATCTTCTTTCATCTGCATAACAGAGTCTGTTATAAGAAAAAACATCAACCGAGTTTTCAAATGTACATGAGTAATAAGAAGACATGGGGAAAGTCTTGTGGACCACTTCCAAGTGTTTTGTTAGGCTGCTACTCTCCCCTGTCTCTGTTCACAGACACTTGATCCTTCAGCAGTAAATGCCTCCTATCAGATCTAAAGAAATAAAACACCTTCTCTAAGATGCTAATTAGCATTCTTTATTATTGTAGTTAATTAAGATGATAGTATTTTTCTTAATGTTTATTCATAATTTATATTAAAAAGTCAGATTTACTTCCATAAATAAGAGCAGTACTTAATATGCATGTCTTACTCTCAGAAATTGTTTATTTTCTGGAAGCAAGTATTATACTTATGTTTTCATTTTCACAGTGAACCAATATTAGAAATATAAAATATATGTATTTATAAAATAATCACCAAGCTCATGCCATGTTAAAGGCTTTATAGTTTTGAAATGCATTCAAAATTAGTAGAAGAATAAAATGAGCGTAGTGTATGCAGATAGTTTTAAGAACTAAGCCTAGCTTTAAAATCAGAAGAGCACATTGTTTCTCTATCTTATGAAGACAGGAGCAGGGTGCAACAAAGGTCATGGTTGCAAAAGCCTTAAATCTATTTCAGGTTTCAGTATGAAAAAGCCTAATACTAAGCATTACACTTAGGTAGATGTAGTACTACGGTCTAAGTAGTACTTAGTTTAAAAAATTAAAAATTATGTCCAGTTTTACTTTATTCCACCTCTTTAGAAATAGCCCTGAAGGATACTATATGTTTGCTACTGTTTGTGTTGTCTGTGGTTTTAAAGAAGTTACATTCTCTTCTCTTCACTCCAGATACCATGTCAAATGAAGACTGTATCCCTAGGACAAGTAGGTCTTGGGTAAAACAGGTGCAACTGCTGAATGCTGTGTGTATGAGGCTGCTGTGGAGGGTGAACAGCCTACAGATGGTCATGCTGGGAAGCCCCGAGGAACCTCTGTGCTTTGGGATTCAGGTTCTGAGAGAACCTTCTGCCACCTGCAAGCAGAGAGGAATGGTGATTTGGAGCCACAGGGCTCTTGACACGCTGCCGGCCAAGACTTTTTTTTTTTTTTTTTTTTTTTCCCTGTGGACTCCCTCATAGCTGTTATGCAGTTCCCCAAAGCTGAGACATAAAATCTAATCATTGCCTTTTTGGAAGCCATTTGCCTACTTAGACCATCATCATTGCAAGCCATTGCAGAATCACATCCTGGTTAGGATGTATATTGATTAGCTGTGTCACACTGATGAGTGATGATATTCCTTTGGCAAAATCTTTCAAGATAACTCATCTTTGGAGATGAAGGCAGTATATTCCAAAGCTATCTTCCTTTTGAATCAGGTGTGAATTTCATGATTATTTAGGAAAAGATTTTTAGCTTCATATGAAGGTAATTTGCATTGGGGCAAATTATATTAATTTGGTCTGTTTGAAAAGATTGTCACCTGAAAAATCACTAAAAGTTCAATTGTTGGAACACTCCTGGAAAAGTCTAATGATCAAAGCATTAGTAATTCATATATAGGTTCAAAGATACTAAATGTCATTTCGGCAAAACTGGCTGTTACGATAAAAGGCTATCAGGAAAGAAAAATTCTGATAAAGGTCCTTATTTTCAAACTTCAAATAAAGTCAGTACTTCCTTGAACAAAGAGGAAAGCACAGAAATGCTCATTAATAGATAACAGAGCAAAATAAACATCATCTCTGGGTCTGAAGTGATGCTTATCAACCTAGACATGCTGTGACTTTTCATGCTGCATTTTGCTAGCTGTCAAGTCTTCATAGCCTCCAGCATTTTCAGTAATAATAATAATAAAGATACTGTGTTGCTGGAAGCTTAGAAAGTAAATATTTGCTATATCGCATTCCAAGGCAGATTTTTTCCCCATTATTAAGCCATGTCATCTCTAAGCAAAAAGGCAAGACAGATGTTATAGCTATCTTAAAACAATTTTCTGTGGTTGGTTAGATGAAAGATCTATTAAATTTCTTATGATTCTGTCTCTTTCTCTGTGCATCCTTTGAAGTTACCTGAGCTGAACTATTTCAGGAATGACTTTTCAAGAATTGTTGCAATTGTCTTAACTTTGATTAAGCTGAAGAGTAGGGAGTATAAGCAGAACAGACACAGTTGTCACGTACCTTCATTTCCTTTGCAGTACTCCAGTAAGTAACTAAAACTGAACCAAACTGAGTGCTTCAGCTATTCTCAGGGTCACAGGGTCTGTCTCATAAAAATGTCCAGACTGCTGAAGGAAGAATTTGGCACTGTCATAAATTGTCCTGAGCCCTGACTGCTGTTGCTACAGAGCAGTCTTCAGACACACTTCCTCTAGGATCTGCTAATGATGTTCAATATTGTCTGTTGCACTCGGCAGTTTGTGGTCACTGAACTTGTGACAAGAGGGTAAAAATGCTTTTCTGAAAGGTCCTTTGAGTCTACTTAAAAATAAACAGCAACAAAACCCCCAGTTAAACGTATCTTGTTAAGCAGCACAGGAAAAGTGTGCCATGGTCAAGTGCAACCAAGTTAGATGGATGGCTGCCTCACCTAGAGGGAGAAGGATGCTTGTATTTCCAATGAACTTTGTACTTCCCGTGGTGTAAATGTTCAACTCAGCTGCTGCATTGCATGCCTGGAATATCGTTCATCATTCAGAAGGAAGCCAGGTCACATTTGTTTCTTCCCTGCTCCACAGGTGGAGCAGCGTTAGCTGGGGGAGATGCAGGAGGGCCTGTTTGTGCGGTGACAATAAAGCAGCATGCTGTTTGTAATGAATTTTGTGCATTCTACCCAGTGAACAAGACAGTGATCATGAGTGGTCTATTCATTTCCAGGAAGCTGCTCCTTGAAGAGACTCTGTGTTGGCAGTAACCCTTTAGAGAGGAATATTTAAGCAGGCTGGGTTTGTGGAGTCACAAGTACAACTTCTATTTATTATTTCACTTCATAGAAGGAAGAGAAATAGGCTCCGGTGGTGATTGACCCAAATCAGTGTAAGAAAGGATGGAGTGACACCAAAATCACTTCATTCCAGTAGATATATTTATGTTACAGGGAGCTTGTATTTTGATTTTTATAATCTCATATCAATGTTTTCTATAAATCTGTCACACACCTAATAGTTATCTCTTGGTTATACAAACTGTGTGTGGGATGGAGCAATCAGTGAAAAGTGAAAATATGAATGAAATGAATTGTATCAGGTAATACAAGGAAGCATGTGATGTTGTGAGAATATGATGGATTTAGTATATATACATTTGTTACAAATCACACTTGCAAAATAGAAAGGATCATGTAAGGGAGATGGGGGATCTGAGAAAATGAATTCTTTAAGATAACGAGGTGGCATGTTTATTAGAGATATTGTATGCTGTCCAGAATGTGATCGTATATAGTAAATACTTCCATGAGAGGTTGAGGCTACAAAATAGGATTTTACCCATCTGATAGCAAGATCTGATGAGCATGCATGATAGTAAAATCAGTAATTTTTTTCTTCGTTCCTTGATTTCTCTAAACTCTGTTTGACCACTTTTTGGCATCTTCTTTTGTAACACTCTCTGCTTCCAAATTAAGGTAATAATAATAACGTACACCTCAATTTTCTCACCTATACATTTATCATTGTCTTGGTGGGGAGGGAAAAAGAAAAGGCTTGGCTTAGAGAAATGCAGCTGGTATTTTTTTTTTTTTTTTTTTTTTTCCAATTTACCTTTTTCGTATAAGTTGGTGGAGCAGGGCAGAAAGCATCATTTCACTGCAACGTGCTACACCTCGAGCGCTGGGCGCAGCTCTGGCTTCACGTCTGAGAGAAGGCAGTGGGGCAATGACTGCCAGATTTCTGTGCTTCCCTGAAAAATAACGTTCTGCTGCCACGAAGAACAGTGGAGCAACCGGACTTTTACCCAGCGAGGCATTTCCAGGCCCTCTTCAGCCCGAGGAGCAAGGGGGAGGCGAGGCGAGGCAGCGCGGGGCGGGCCGGGGGGCGGTGCGAAGGCCTGGCGGGGGCTGCTGCCGAGCCGTGCCAAACTGTGCTAAGCTGTGCCGAGCCGTGCCCGCACCCATGAGCAGGGCCAGGGGCGCTGATCCGCGAGGGCTCCTCGTCGTGGGGTGAGTGAGGGGGCCGTGGGGAGACTGGGTTTTGCAGCTGGGAGATGAACGCCGCCGCCTGCTGAGGCTGTGGCTCCCGGGTTGTGTGCGGCTGCAGGGACATCGGGGAGGGCTGGGGAGCTGTCAGGAACCGGCTGTTGCTGGTCCCAGAGCTGGGGAAGGGTGCTATGGGGGGGGTTGGGGGCTTTCTGCAGTCAGTTCCTGGCTCGGCTTCTGGAGTCATGTGCTCCCCGGAGTAACACGGGTGTGTGCAGTGCGGTGATGCAGCAGGAAAGCTTGCTACATCTTATACCCTGCTCTATGCCATCTATATGTATCTTTTCACAGAGATTTCATTGGTATTTCTTGTTTTGTGCATCTGTAGCTTCAGGTTGCCCTTGAAGCCAACAGAAAAGCACTTGAGGTTCTGTGAAGATCCTTATAGATCCAGGAGATGTGGTTAGTGGGGCTCCTGAAAGACTTCCCAGTAAATGAAGCAGCTGGGATGCAAGAGGGGTTTCTTGCCTGAGCAGGTCACTGCAGCAGGAAGCACACAGCTCCCTCCTCCAGTGGTGTTTCACGGGGGTCTGTGCTGGGTCCTGGGCAATTCAAGCTAGTTGACTGGGTAAGGGGGTGAGCAGTGACATGAAAAGGCTTGGTGGTGATACTAAGCTGTGGAAAGGCACTAAAGGCAAGAATCAGCTATGAAAAAATTGAGAGACTGTGGAAAACTGCCCAGGCAATAATGTGGCAAATGAAATGGCAGAGAGGGATGCACAAGGGTTGAGTGAACCAGCTTCCCACGTGGTAAGGTGGGCTGTGGGCTCACCATTATTGCTGGCGAGGTAGGGCTTGGTGTCAGGAAACATGTAGTTTTCATGGGGCTGTGCTCTGCCACTCTTCATGGGGCCCCTTGGTTCTGACAGTGGCCCAAAGCAGATGCGCAGGGATGAGGGAGGAAGGTCAGAGTAAGCACACAAAGATGCCTTCTCTTGCTGTTGTCCCAGCCTCCAAGGATTTGCAAGACAGAGTGTTTATTCCCTGGTGAGAAGTTCAAACGTGGTGGGTTCTTGGTGGGTTCCCAAGGCACAGGAGTAGGATGATGTGTGATGTGGTTTGTTTGAGTGTGCAGTTGGATTTTGAGGTCTGTATCTTTGTAGTCTGTGTAGATGCAAGACAAAAACAAGAAGGAATAGGAAGAAAGCTGAGAAATCCCAGCCGTCGCAGGGCCAGTGCATAGTTCTTGGTTAAAGAAATCAAGAGACCTCCTAAACTGTGGGCTGTTTCCATACAGTTACTCATTCACAAAAGTACTTTGATGCAATCGTGCTGCTATTCATGGTTATGACCTGAGGATTTTATGGGATGAAAATAGGCAGTTCCACAGGTGGAGTAATCTGTTACTCTAAAAGTGCTTCTGAGTAACATTTTGACACATCTGTATATATTTTGAAGAGATGGGTTTAGCTTATTTATGATGGAATTTAGTCGAGTTACAGAAATGTATAGCTATTAACAGTGTCAGCTAAAAGTCTTTTCCTCTCTTAAAAGGTATTCAATTAAGACTAGTAATAAAGATGGAGATACTCTTGTTCCTTACTGCATTTTATTACTTATCAGTGTGGTTTGAAAGATAAGGTTTCAAAATTTGAACGTGTTCAGGTATTTGGAGAACCAAAAATTCAGGTTCTAGAATTTGTTATTATTTGTTATTATTATATTTTATTTTATGCTTCAAAGGCATAGTAATAGAAAGCCTTTGGCTTGGTTTTGTATTGAGCCCATTTGTATATGCCCATGTTTCTTGATGTTGTACTAACAGCTCAGTTCACTTATACAGGACAGCCACGCTGAGTATTCATAGTCTTAGTTAAAACCACTGTTTGCTTGACTTTTACATATATGTAGCTTTTTATGCAGATGTACATTTGAGAAAGCTGGCTTTGGGTTAATGGTCAAGCAGAAACACAGTTAAATAATTACTGTATGGACAATTGCTATTCTGTGCCTATGCTCTGTTCTAGGAGTAGTGAGGTGCTGCTGCTTCATTGCAAATGAAGCAATTGTGCTTCATTGCAAAGTTTAAAGTGCAAAATTGAAGTAGAATACATGTGGAGTAAAATAAGTCTCAATTTACATGTAAATAAGGTAAAATAAAAGCCATTTTAAAGCCAGATAGTTTCAAGCAAATATTTATCTACGATGAATAAGATTGTCACCTGGATATGGCCCTGGGCAAGTGGTACCAGGTATCCTGCATGATATCCAGAGGTCCCTTCCTACCTCAACCATTCTGTGATTGAAAAATTCAAGAGTTGCTGTTGGCTTTCTCCAGTGGAGAAATTTAATTTACTTTATTTAATTTTAAGAAATTATGTCTTATTTTTAATGTCTTTTTTTTTTTTTTTTTTTTTTTTTTTTTTCTTTTAAGGAAGGGACTGTTCAGAAGTTCCACAAATCAGTGTCTTTCAGGAAAAAGTGGAGAATCTCTTCCAGCAGTTTTTGAGAGAAATGTGCAGGAAGCCATCAATAACTACACTTGGTATGCATTAACTTCTGAATAAGTACTTCATTAATGGACTCTTGGCTTAAATATTTACTTCAAGATTGGTATTAATTTTCACCAGTCATGCTTTTAGTCATTCTCATGAATTACAGTTATAAAGTAAGGAATTTGACTTCTGAAATTATTTGAACTAGCAAGTAAAACAGCAGTTTAATCAGCTGAGATAGCTATGTTCAGGATTCTAAATATTAGTCATATTTATTTATTTTTGTAAGAGTAAGAAAACATCTGTTTACCTTTGCGTTCTGTAAATTACTTAATATTTTGTATATTTCCTGCTTAGAATATGTTGTTTTGTTTTCTCTTTCTGCTTCTGACAGCTGGGTAATTCCTCTTAACGTATAGAAATGTGCAGATCACACAGCATTTAGGGTATTAATTGACCTAAATCATTATTTAGTGGGCTTGGATTTTACTCGTGGTTTGTGTTATGGGCTTGCATGTTTTTAGAGGATAATGAAGGGCAGAAATTAAGCCTGGAAGGGAAGTCAGACTTCATGGTTAAATGCAAACGACGCAAACCAGCTTTGCAGGTCAGTTAACTTTCAAGAAATTTCATTCCAGTTGACATTGGTTAGGATTTGCCAGGCCCACGTGTCTGACTGCCCTGGCTTTTGCTGTATCCCAGAGTTGGTGGTGGCTCGCAGGAACCAACTTGAGCTTTATGAGAAGCTGAAATCCCAGAGCTCATGTTTTAAAGTCCACCAGGTCTAACAGAATAAAAGCCACTTTGTATGGATATGTAGCTTCATGCTAATCAAAACATTTGTAGAGACTTAATGCTTGGTTTTGTATCATTTTCTCATGATAGCTTCTAATGGAGTTAAAGAGGGCTTATGTTATCTTTAACATGTAGTTTTTGTGTGCCCATTAACTGTACTGAAGAAAACAAAATAATTGTTAGAGGTGGAAATGTAGGTACATCTATGTGTATGTATACAAGTATTGGAATATCTGTGCATATTCTAGAGTGTCATTATGGTTACAATGGTATACATAAATACAAATGCATAATACAGTAGAAGAAATTGCCTTTAAGGCACTAACTGGTACCAATAGAAGCAAGTACCCATTGCACTGTGCTTAAAAGCATTCACTTAAAACTCTTTATATCAGCTCTAATAGCATGTCCTGAAAGTCATGCACCCAACAGGAATATGTATCACTGTCTGTTTATGGGATCAGTTGCTTTATTTTTAAAATGTTTATATAGAAAACCATTGTATTCTTCATTTTAATTTGTCTTCTTTTCACAGTGAAACGCTTTCATCGCTTTCATCTAGTGGTCATACAACACCCACAGACTTGAATAATTCTTGGTCTGAAATAAAAAGCTGTACTACTGGGTTATCTACTGAAAGAAGTTCTGTTTACTCCTGGAGGGATGATGTATGTCAAAGAAGCTTTTACAGTATATTTTAAATATTCTGGAAAAGATTATTATTATTATTTATTTATTTATTTTCAGAAAATGGACATGCAGCACATCCTATTAGAACAGTTAATTGCTTTCAACCATAACAACCTTCTGATTAAGTACATTAATCGAATATTTAAACAGTTTTGTTTGCAAATTGATAATCAGTGCAGTTGATATGTTTTAAAAAAAAATGAAGAGGTTATGCCACCATGCCACCTACTTCTTCTTTTTGTACTGCAGCATATGAACCAAAGCAGGTGGTTTGAAGATCCATTTTGAGATACCTACCAAGTCTAAGTTGTCCTGTTCTTCAAATATTGTTTTTTAATATCATTATATGTGTTTGCTGGCAACTATTATTATCTCTAGGAATTTGATAAAGCCAACACACAGAGAGTGCAACAGCTATTTTGGGATATTGATGAAATGCTGTTTGAAGGAAAAGTGACCTCCCAAACTCAGAGCCTGCAGGCAGAATGTGCAGACTGGGTTGAGCGGTCTCTTCATTTAAGGTAAGGAAATTTCTTGCTGGTACTTGTTGTAACCAGTTATCCCTCTAATTTGAATTTTTGGGCTATCCTCATATGAACTGCTCTTGATGTATTGTATCAGTAACACTTCTGCAATCAAATGTGGATCTCTGGGACTGAGCTGTGCCACAGTTAAACAGTAATTCTGGGGGGTTGTGCACTAAGCAGTCAATGTGCTTTATTCTGATTAATACAATGATTGCAAGCAAAGATATTTTATCAAGATGAAAAGAAAAAAATAATGCACCATTTTCATAATGACTTTTTCTACTTAAAGAATACATCTTAAAAAGAAACATTTGTTTTTACTGTAAGTGAAGGCATACTGTGAAATCCCAAGAAATTTAGTGCTAATTCTTTTATTGATTCTCCTAAAAATAAATAAAAAATGAAGGCAACCACATGCTTCAAATATGCTGCATGTAGGCTATATATATCAGTGTGAAACAATGTATGATATTAGCCCAGCAACACCTAGCTGAACAGATACAAGGATGCATGTATGATTAATGAGAATTGTTTTACATAGATGTGAAAAATGTCCAGGTAGAGCAATGACTGCTTGTTACAGTACAGAGGACAGAAGTCAGTGTTGCACTGCTGTGGATTGTTCCTGCCTTCATAAGTGATGGCATGTCATTCTTAGTGAGGTGTGGTGTCTCTTGGCTGTTCTAGACATAGACCTTCATGTGCCTATATTCTAGTTAATAATTTTTAACACCATTAAAATGAATTTTTCAATAACAGTGATGTTTTTAATGCTTTTATATGTATTTACTAGTCATAAGCCTCTGCAAATTAAACTGAAATCTACTAAGAAAGCTTGTCACACTTTCTTAGGAATAAGATACACCTATCAAGTGAATCTGAGGCAATTTTCACTAGCATTAATCCACTTTTTCCTTTTTATAGATGCTGTAAAAGTGAATAAACATTCATAAAGTGTAATTATGAATAAACATCCATAAAATGGAGAACGATTTTTTTACTTCATCCACCTTTATAGCAATCTGATAAGTTTGACTTTATTTGCTCTTAAAAGCTGTATGCTAGCATCTCCTCTTCATAAATGAGATTAACTTTAATGACTTAAATACTGGGCAGTGTATTGTATGGCTGCTCCATACTGTGCTTATTCAAAGCAATTTTAATTAAGCTATGCTTTTGCATTGCCCACTGTTTACAGATATTTGTATTTTTGATATTTGCACCTGCAGTGGATTTCTGTCTAAGATCTCTCTCTCTCCCTCCTCTTTTTTTCCCCAGGGTTATAGGAAAGCAGCTTCTGTCACCAAACGATGAAGGCTTTCAGCATTTTGAGAGCCCAAATGATAGCTCTGTGAATACTAAGTGTTTACCTGGCCTCCGTGAATGTACTATTAATATAAAAGAGTATGTCATTTTTTTTTTTAAGATTCATTTTGATCTTCTCTTTTCAGAAATTTTGTACTAATATTACTTTTATATTACTGAAGCATTTCAGTATAATTAAATAGGCACTTTCTTCTTTCCTTGATTATTTAATTATAATTTTGTTGATATTTTTTCAGGCTCTGCATTTCAGGCTCTAAACTGATTCCAACAGCACCTCCAGTACACAGATCACTAGATTTAGTTTCCACTATGATTTCTGCCTCTGACTCGTCCATGTATTCGTTCCTGGTAGAAGAAATCTATGATGCGGATGGAAAAGTAGAAGAATATCTTGCCTTTGACAACAATGAGCTGTAAATAACAGATATATGTGTTTTTGAATATCATGAAAAATTGTCATTGAGTCTGGTCAGGGTTCATAAAATGGGTTTCTCTTCTGTAAAATATGGTTCCTTCTGTACTTGTATTCAATAGCAGAATGGTCAAAGCACTCACTAGGCATGTGGAAGATAAGCTGTGTTGTCTTTCTAGTGGTTTAAAACTCACATCTCCCCTGTCAGAGGAATATGCCTTAACCACTGGTTGATTTGAGGTATTTTGTGCATGGAGATTCAATACAGTGACTAATTTTGAGACAGGGAGTAGAATGACGGAATCCCCTTTCTGCAGGTGAGTGCCTTGACCACCAGGTTGTTTAGGGTCTTTGCAATGGATCTGTTCTCAGTCTGCCCTAATGAATCTTAAATCCTTTTTGTGCATCATAGAACATCTTTACAAAAAGAGACACAGGATACAGCCAGCATTTAGGACATTCTCGAGTGATGAGTAATGCAAGTGTCTTCTCAAAAATGCAACCAAGTTTTCTTGTGGCACGCCCAGTTGAATTTTCAAGCAAGAAGGCAAATGGGTAGAAGAAAGACTGTTACAGTCTGTTTTCTAAAAGGCCTCTGTGAGGAGGAACCTTTAGTAGAGCACAAAGCATAACTTTTTGCGCTCAAGCTTGAGACACAGGAAAATATATGGTTGTTCCGAAAAACTGAGGAACCAGGCAAAGTGAGATCCAGACAGACACTTCTAATCCTGTTTTTGAAAGAAAGGGTGTGGGCACCTGCCTTTTTGGAAGCTGAAATGAGGATTGAAAGTCCTCCTAGAAGTGATGTATCACTTTGTTTTACCAAGTAAGCAAAAAGCTTGGGAGAGGGACTCAGATGAAGGTGTGTTTCTCTACTCCATGACTCCTGATATCATGTTTCTTGTTTTGTTGTTGAGATGCAATCCCAAAATATTTTTATTCTTCCTAACTAAAACATTAGGCATTACAAAGCGTACTATGAAAATAGCTTGGTCATTTTGTGAGTTGGACCATACAGACAAGTCTCAGAATGCAGTCCTCAAACTGCAGTCCAATTTGAGGAAGAAGTGACTGAAAATAGGAAGGGAGGTAGTAGAAACCATTATGAATTTGGGATCATCCTTGTAATCTCAGGAAAAAATGCATTTCCTTAAAAGGAAATATGATACCGTAATATATATATATATATTATATATATTATATATATATATAATATGTATAGGTTAAAACTTTCTTCCTGGGAAGTGCATTAGAAGACCAAATTAGGAAGTGTTGCTACACCATAATTCCATATGTAAATAGGAAGAAAAAAAAGTAACTGTCCACACAGTAGGGGAAAGAAAAGAGGTCATGGGCTCTGGTATTCATGTGAGGCAGCAGAAATCCTTTAAAGTTGTTTGATTTTGATCACTAACGGAGTGCTGTAGATATATACAGGTACACAGGACCTAATAAAAAAGAAGTATTTTGTGTGATGGTCCTCCTGCCAAATGCAACAGACAATAGTTCCTTTATGGTAAAAGGCATAGGATTTCATCTCAAATGAATAAGTGTCTTCCTTCTAGAGTTGTTTCTTTTAGAGCCGCATTTCTTTCTGTTGTAATACCTTGATTTTTAAAATATATTATTCACTTGCAAGCAAAAGAAATAGAAAACATGATATATATTTGATTGGTACTGTTTGCATAGGTGATTGGTATGTTTGATTTTTTTTTTAATTTTTTTTATTTTTGGTGATCTACATCTATTTTCTTCCATGTGTATGTTTCTATTTATTGAGTATGTCAGAAAGAAAAGAAAACAGTCAAAATCCTTGGTAATTTGTTTCAAATGGCTTCATTTATTAGTGATGAGAGTTTGGAACAAAAGAGTATACATCTTGCTGAGAAGAGGAGTAAGCATGGCATTCCCCCTGTTTCTCCCAATGCCTGTATCAAAGATGTTGTGGCTTCTGAAGTATTTGACCATATCTGGAGCAATGTAATTGGAATACTGGAGGAACTGATTAAAAAAAAATGGGAAACCAATATCAGAGGTATATGATATTTTGAGATACACTGTTGATACAATTTAACTTGACAAAAATATTTTTTCCCTTGAATAAAGCTTGGGGAATGTGAGTATTTTAAGATAGTTGTGTTTGTAGTACAGCATTATAATGTATGTAATGCTTTACTAGAAACCAACCCACAAATGCACCTAACAAAATAATAATTAAAAAAATCTATTATTTTTCATTGAATTTTGCTTTAGAAGTGTTTTTAAAAAAAGGCATAAGATTGACCAAAATAACTCCATTTCTGGAGACCATGTTTTTGTTGTTGTTGTTGTTTGGTTGGTTTTAAATCATAATCACCAATTGGCACAGTTAGAAGGCGTTCACTGACAACTTGGTCTGAATCTGGGATGTAAGAATCAAAGTCTTCTAATTCTCAGTGTTTGAGCTTTGTTAATAAAGAGAATCACAGTCAGATTGTTACAGAGAGAGAGACAGCCCTGCTGACAGTGCAGGAGTTCAAGTGTTTGATGTGGGACGAAGAAATGGTGATGCACATATATACATTTATATATAAAATGTATATTATATAATATATATATATACCCTTTGGAGTACTAACAGACTGTGGTCAAGAAAAGCAAAAGCTAGGAAAACTAAGTAGAAGTGAAACTATTCCTCGGTGTGCATACGTTATTGCTACAGGCTGAGGGAGATTTTAGTTCTTTCAATATATTTTAAAAGGACAATAGCAGAAGAATATCTGGGTGTAAGCACTGGAAATTACACATGGCCTCAAATTTAAATCTAAAAAAAAAGAAAAGGCAGAATTTTTCAGAATACTTTCAGCACCTAAACATCATGTTTCATATGTTAAATGAAGTAGAAAAGGGTTTTTCACACCCCAAGTATGTATTTTAGGTTAATGTTATAGTTTGGAGAGGACAGATTAGATCCTTTATCTTTATGAAGGGCATCACCTTATAACAAATCCATAGCTTACCAAATACCAGGGGGGTTGGACTAGATAATACCTGGAGGTCCCTACCAACCTCCACCATTCTGTGATTCTGTGATTCTGTGATTTGAGTTTATAATAGAAATAAGATGATGATGTATACCCACCTCCTGAAAAAAAAAAAAAAGTATTTAGCTGCTGACAGAAAAGTATGGATTTTTCTTTTTCTTAGTATGGATTATTCTTTTTCTGTAAATATTTTTTTTTTCTGCTTGAAAAAATTATTTGGGAATTTTTAAATAAAATTCTAAGAATCTTTACAAGTACTTTTAAAAAATAACAACAACAAAAAACAACCCCAAACTTTATCCTTATAGATCAGCTTGTTTCTCATTGTCAGAGAAAGCATAAACAAAGCATAAACAAATAGGACATGTTTTAAAAAAACATATTTATGGTAGGTTTTTAAATATTGTGGCAACTTAAATATTATGGAAAATTAATAAGAAATTATTTACCGTGAAGTTTCATATTGCTAGGATCAACACATTCTCTCTCTTATTTGCTCTTATTCCCTCTGCTTTTTTTTTTTTTTTTTTTGTATAGAGGACAAACAGGTGGAGAAACTGAAAGCTATTACATGCAAACTGCCACTTTTGCCTGTTGGTCGAGTTACAGCAGATGCTGGCAGTGTCCCCCTTTCCAGAGGCTCTGAAACACGAAGTGTATCTTTTGGATCTCATTCTGTTTCATCACTGCAGGTAAAAATAACCTCAAGCAGCATTCTGGGAAGTTGTACTTCTCTCCCATTATTGCTTGTTCCTATTTTGTGGTTCCTAAGGGCACCATTACCACTAAGATATTGCTGAAGTTGATTTGGAATTATTATTTTATTTATTTTTCTTTTCAAATTGTATTCTGTAAAAGTCTGTATTCCCTCCTGAGAAAACAATTCTGCTTTTATTGTGGTTGAGTCTTATGCTCTTCGTAGAATTAAAATAACAAATTCAATTTCCTCCCTGGACTGCAGGGATGTGAAACAGCAGCTTCAGCTGCTGTAAACCTGTGTATTTCAAACTCACTCCTTTTCTTTTCCTTTGCTTCTCTCAAATGAGGACTTTGCAGTACACCACAGTGTTGGCATTAGAGCATACCTGTCTTCATGGAAGCTTGTATTTGTATTGGTAAAATACTTTTTTTTTGTTGTAGTTGTTCTGCTTGCTGCCTCCTACCTTGTCCCTTTGCTCCGGTTTTGCACATTTTTGTTCTTTTCCAACCACTGTTTCTGTGGCTTATTTTTTTTCTTTTTCTTTCTGTCTGTGCATTCAGTGCAAGCAACTTCATTCTATTCCATCTGATCTTTTTCAACATTTGTTAGGTAACAAGATAAGAAACGCAGAGGAGAATGCATAACACATTGGCATACTTGGCTCTGTAGTGGTCCCAGCAGCCAAAAGAAGTAAAATGCTCAGATAAGTAATGCTCAGACTCAGTACCCCAGAGTTGGACTGTGTTGAGGGAAAATGGAAAGTCTGAGAACTGAATTTCAGTTTCAACTGAAGCTTATATTGCAAATTAAATTTCAATTCAATAACTAATTTCCCCAACTTTTGTTTGTAAGATTTTTTGAAATAAGCAAAACAACGTATTTGCTTCACCTGATACTTGTATTCTAACAGAATTCTAACTTGTATTCTAACAGAAGCTTCTCTAAATAAACAAGTAAAATATCTTCTAAGTATGTGCTTCTTGTGATCTTCTCTCAAAAAAAGAAAATTTAATGCATATTTGTTGCTTTTACTAGGTTCACCGTTTCTCCAGCAATTTCTGTAGTGATTTGAATGGTGTGATGACAATTCAAGCAAAACCACTCCAACAGAGGCACATTGCCACAGCAGAAAAAATACAGTAAGTGTTGGTAGGAAAATTTCTAAAATGCAGCATAATTCAAATAACATGAAAGATGTTTTGCAGGTCTAAAAAGTCATCCATCTTTGTGTGCATCACCAGTGTGACAATGTTTAGATTTTCAGAGGGTTACAATGATGCTCAAGAAATATAACAAATATTTTTACCTTTTTCTCTCATCTTTCCATATCTCATTCTCCTTTCTTTTTTCCTAGGAATGAGCAAGACAAACCACACAAGAATGGCTCCAGTGCTCCAAATTCAGTGCGTACTAGACTGGAGAGAATTGCTGATAACTGTGTTCTCTCATCATCTCGGGTACTGCCGGCATCTTCTAGGAAGCTACCAAGCCATCGTAGGTTACCTTCTCTCACTTCTGACCAACTCTCCTCAAAAGCTCCTAATATGTACAATGATGAAATCCTTAGGGGGACTAAATTGTGAGTTTTTTCATTTTATTTTTTGCTTTCCTCAGAACTTTACTGAACCTTCAATAGTGAAGGATTTAGCAAAAACCTTGAGAACTAGCACAAGACTTATTATTGATACTAGAATTCAGAGAGAAAAATATAGCATGCAGAACTGTGGTTTTTGAGGAGAGGCACTTTGTTTTATTTTTTGTTTCTGTGTTAAGTGCTGTTAATTTCTGTAGCCAAGCTCTATTAAGAAATGAACTGCTTAATAATTTCACATTACTGCAGTGAAGAAGATTTAAATGTGAATTTTTGTAAAAGAGAATCCCTTAAAATTCTGTAGGGTTGCTGGCTTGGATCGTTTATCTTCTGGTGGTGCACATACGGCCCAAAACAAGTTACCACCAATAAACTCAGAGGCTGTTGAACAGTATCTTTCAGTCCCTCGATTACAACAGAACTATGTAAGTAGTGTTTGTTTTGTACTTGTAAAGAACCTCAAGCTGTTTGAAAATAAGCAAATTGTTCTGCATCACTGGTTGAAATGAGCAATTCTACAGTTCAGGCTGGTTCTTACCTAATACCTGGTCTTAATGTGCTAATGTGTAGTACATTGGGGTACATTTAAATGCAAGAGACAACAGTTCAAAGGCCTTAAACAAAAACCAAAAAAATAGTAAAAACTTTTATCTGAAAACAGAGTAAAAAAAATAAACAAATAGCCAAACAACGAGATTTGTATTTCTGTGTATCCAGATTTAAATAGCTTTTTTCAGTATTTTGTTCTTTTTGTTAGTTTGTGAGAACTAGAAGATAATACTGTCTTGAAATAATATAAATCAAATTGATTCTGGCCTACTTATGAAGAACAGAAAAAATAATAAGTAACAAGAACAGAACTAAATTGGCATTGTGATATTATTTCACTTCTGAACACTGTTTTCAATTGAGACACACGTAGAGTTGTTTTTTTCTAATATAAGCCTTCAGGGTTTATAGATTGGTGTATAGGTAGAGGCTCAAATCTGTATGAAAAACATGAGTAGGTTTAAATGACTTTAATTCAGTGCTCATGGTGAGTGAGAACATTTTTTTTTTTTTTTTTTTTTAAACAATTCAGTCACTGCATTCTCTCAGTTCTCTCTCTAATTCTCTCAGCATCGAGGAAGATATGCTTATAGCAGAGTGTCAAGCGCAGTGCCTGGCAGTACAGAACAGCGGCCACTCAGAGAACGAACTGTTGTTATTGATCAATTTTCAAGGCCCAACACAACTCATACATTCAGGGTATGTTACAGTGTAATTAGAGGTATGGAAAAGTGAAGAATGTCCACTTATACCCATTGTTGGTCTATAGAAGGTCGCATTAAATGTGTGTCTCCTAATTTCCAGTGTACGTGGATTCCTGCTCCCTCTACACAGCAGGATGTTAAAAGGCTTTGGGAGAATATGAACATAAAGCACGACCAGTGTATGAGGAAGAGATTTCCTCGGGTCTAATGTACTAAACAGATCCTTTGAGGCAATCTGCATGGAAGTGTGCAGTTTTTAGTACTGTTTATAGCTTTGCACTTTGGTTGGGCTGACTGTGCTGGACTAGACCATAAAAAATAGATTGTCAAACCATTTCAGCAGGTAAGAATACTATACCACCTAATAGTATTTCATTCCTTTTTACAGACAGACACACCTCAGAAAAGATCACTGACTCCCATGGATTTTGCTAACCATAGAGGGACAGGTAAGGATTTTTGATAGGTAGGCCAGGTAAAAATCACCTGGAAAGTGAAAGGTCAATAAAACCTACTAACTCATTCTACAGTGGAGAAATAAAGTGCTCAGGGAGAGCGCTCATCTCATTATAAAAGAATGGATGTACTTGGTAGGATCTGTTGTGCCTTGTTTTGATGTTCATTCTCACTACTCGGTCTGAGATGGCCCAAGCTGACTGCTAAGAACCCTGAAAAGCACCTTTGGTTGTTATGCCTTGGGAGAAAATGATGTCCCCTCCTCTTATACACTGAAATCTCAGTAAAAATATTTACAATCATGACAAGGTTATTTAAGTGCTTGTAGGTAACAATTTTTGTTTGGAAGTTCCTTGAGTTTAAATAATTATCTGATTGTAATAATCACATAAAAGGTGCTGTGAGAATAAAGATGGATCAGCAAGTACTGATCTGAGGAGGCTGATGGCAGTAACTCATATATTGTATGGGAGTGTCTTTCAGATTCTACCACAATTAACAGAGTTTTATATTTTTTAGGCTCACAGCATTACTACAAATCCTTTCAGAGAAATCCTTCAACCTCACGCAAGAGATTTCAGATTGCTTCTTAATGTAGCTTAGAAAGAAACAGAAGCCTTCTGCACTGAACGGAAGATTAAAATGCTTAATTTGCCAACTAGTACCTCGTGTGGCAAAAAACGTGCAGTTTCTGCGGAGCCTTGTGATCATCCAGAATGCCTGTATTCACAGAATCACAGAATCACAGAATTTCTAGGTTGGAAGAGACCTCAAAATCATCGAGTCCAACCTCTGACCTAACACTAACAGTCCCCACTAAACCATAGCCCTAAGCTCTACATCTAAATGTCTTTTCAAGACTTCCAGGGATGGTGACTCCACCACTTCCCTGGGCAGCCCATTCCAATGCCTAACAACCCTTTCGGTAAAAAAGTTCTTCCTAACATCCAACCTAAAACTCCCCTGGCACAACTTAAGCCCATTCCCCCTCGTCCTGTCACCAGGCACGTGGGAGAACAGACCAACCCCCACCTCGCTACAGTATTGACTTGTTCTAAAGTTGTCTGACCAGAGGTTAGATTAAAAATTAGAGCAAAATGAAATAAATGGTTGAGATCCCAGTGTTTCAGGTAACTGCTCTTTTTGTAGTCAAGATGATGTTTCTGCACTTTCTTCTCAGGCATTCCTTCTCTTTCTGCCTTTCCTTAAGGAATTGTTATTCTACGTATAGAAGCAAATAAGTTATGTTCAGGCCATGAAGTCCTGTTCACATTTTTTTTCATATTTTCTCAGTGTTAAAGATGTTCGGTCCACCCAGACATCAGTCATATATAAAACTTGTACTTTTAAGCAGGAGTTTGACGCATCTCCTATTTAACTCCTATTTTTAACATTTCTGAATTTTTACTCTGTCTGCTTATTACAGTTGATCTCTTGTAAATATTGTCTGTCCCTAATTTCTATTTTTCCTTTAATTCTTTTGATATAAAATTAACTGTTTCTTAAACAATTCTATGTGTCATTTACTGGAGAACTGCTGGGATAAACTGTGTTTACAGGAAGCAGTGTTTTCCCTGTCAGGCCAAACATATTTGTAGATCCTGAATAATTGAACATGCATGGTGACATTTACTTCTTAATATTTTTTATGAAATATTGTCTGCTACTTTACAAATTAGACTTTTTTTTTAAATCCAAGCCTTCACCTTCAAAGTTTTAACACAAAGATATGTACTTATTAATGAAAGCAGTATTTCATACTTCTTTGTGTAGGCCCAAATGAGAAGGTCAAAGAGGAGGTTGGAACTGTGTTCTGCCCAGAGATCGCAGCCTTGATCATGTCCCTGGGTATTAGTATTGTGTGCATGCACAGTGAGTGATTCCTCCTTCCATCAGAACCAGCAGTTTACGTGGATGTGGTAGAAAAGCTGTTGCAAACAAGGATGAGAAAAATTTAGTTATTTGCCCAAATCATGCAGGTAGAAATAGAATCAGTTTCTTCCAGCTGGAAACAAATGCCATTTCTCATCACTTTTTTTTTTTTTTTAAATAAATGTTCAAGGATTGGTAATCCAAGGAAAAACATTTTGTAATATATATATTTTATATCTGTACTTTTATGAGATTTCTGGTTTGTATAAATGGTCGTCAAATGCTGTATTCTTTTGAGTAAATGAAAGCATTTTTAAATTACTTTCCTGGTTTAGTGCTTTTTCCTTTGGCTACACTATTTATTCACTGCTGACCTTATGGTATACTATCTGAGAAAGCAGAATGCTTTTGCTTTGGAGCTGCACATCAATTTGATTCATTTTGTTCAAAAATCTCAGGTCAAAGATTTCATATAAGTTCAACGTTCAGTATTCTCTAAAGGTGCGTCTGAAATGTAATTTTGCTCTTCTCAGTGCTCTTTCCTGTGTATAAACATGCACAAGACTATGGAAACGATGGTAAAATGCGTCCTTTACCATCACATGGCACTTAATGGCAACCCAGATTTTAGGTTGTGAAATAAATGAAAAGAGGAATATGTCCCTGTTTGGTTGTATGATGGCAGAAGTGGGAGCTGCCTCAGTGGAGAGATCATCTGGCACTTTGTGAAAGAGAGAAGGTTGCTGACCTCTCTTAGTTACCATAGTAAACTGATAATCAGGCCCTAAAATTCCTCTCCAAGGGTGGTGGGATTCCTGAGCCTTTCAGCATTGACTGTATGTTTTCAAATGGAGGCGTGCTGCGGTATCTTCTTTGAGCAGGTGAGTGCTGTTGTGTACTACACTATGACTTTTGTTGTTCAATGTGAATACCTTCTACTCAGGTTTCCTGCTTTAGTTCTGTTGTAATCATGTGCATGTTGAGAAAGAGTGGAGACCTTCCTAAGAAAAACTGTTCTCTATTGCAAATGCGTTGTAGTGATTACTAAGTTAGCAACTAGTTTGTCTTTCTTACCCCGACTGCTGTTTTTTTTTTTTTGTTTTGTTTTGTTTTTGAGATGGCAAAAATCTGGTATGCCTTGGCTGCAGTAAAGAACTAATGTAAAGAACATAGAACATGCCACAGTTTTTCAGAATATGTAGAATATGTTGTGTACTTTTCTTTTGATGTTCTGTCATACCAGATCCACTTTATCCTTGCTTTGCTTTAGGCTTTTGGTTTTTATTTTTGGTCAGTAATGATAGTTTCATTGATTTCCTTATCTGCAAGAGACCAGCAGAAGCCTGTGTGACATTAGTGGCTGCGGATTGCTGCGTTTGCTTGACAGGATGCATGCCTTCTGTCAACTCAGGCAAATAGACTTTCACTTAAGTGAGAGGCTGAGTGAAAGCAGATTTGCACTGTTATGTGCGTTTATGAAAGCAAAAATTCAGGAAGTGGTAGAGTGTCTGCTGAAACACAACACTGAGCAAATGATTCTCTGGGTGAAAAAAAGTATAGCTGCACATGCTAACTGTAATCCTGTAGAAAAATCTGTTAAGTGTGTGCCTTTCCTGCAGATCATCCTCCTTTGAAACTTATAGCAAAGGTTCATGATGACTACAAATCTCAGCAACATGGTCAGGCCTTAGGGATGCCAGATTTCTCATTTCTTCTTTCTGGGTAAATCTTTTACATCTTGTTCCATCTGCTGCTTTTTCTTTGTTGCAGCATCACCACTGCCAGCTGCTGGCAGCTACCTGCAAAGTTTGCTCTGCTGTGTTCCCTACTGCTTCTCCTGTGGCTTTTCACTGTACCTTTATTATTTCACTGTTTTGTTTGTTTGTTTGTTTTTGTTTTCCTGCACAAGAAATTATCAGTACTCAGAAACACAGATTGTTGACTCGGAAATCATGATTTGGCACTTCATCTTATCAGCTCCATGAAAATAAACAAAAAAAGTAAGGTTTTTGTAAAGAAAAGAATATAATTACCCAGCTGATCACATAGGCAGAAGGTGAGCCACTTAGTCCTGCACACTTCCATCCTTCATGAGATGTCATCTGAAGATAAGAGGATACTGTTGGCAGTGTAGCTTGCTTTTAGTATTTACAAGGTAGGTGATTTGTCTGCTTTTTTTTTTTTTTTTTTCCATGCAATAGTAGCAAAGTTCATTTCCAGGTGTTTACTGTGAAGAAAAATGCATCAGTCAGCTTTTATGATAAAGTGCTGGCTGGGAGACAGTAGAAACAAAGTGCTGACACTTATTCAATTCTTCTACCAAAGGTCATCAGCTTCCTTAGCTTCTGATGATTTTTCTTTATTTGTGTTTCTTCTCTGAGTTGCTAATATCTTCCAAAAGTAGGAAATGCAGTAGGGCTTGTCATTGTAGAGTCATAGAACCATAGCATTGTTTGGATTGGAAGGTGCCTTAAAATGTCTAGATCCAACCCCACCTCCCATAGGCAGCGACACCTCCCACCAGTCCATGTTGCCCAAAGCCCCATTCAACCAGACCTTGAACACCTCCAGGGACGGGGCATCCACAGCTTCTCTGGGCAACTTGTGCCAGTGCCTCGCTGCCCTCTGAGTAAAGAATTTCCTCCTTTTATCTAATCTAAATCTCCCCTCTTTCAGTTTAAAGCTATTACCCCTTGTCCTATCACTATGCACCCTAGTAAAGAGTCCCTCCCGATCTTTCTTGTAGGCCCTCTTTATGTATTAAAAGGCTGCAATAAGGTCTACCTGGAGCCTTCTCTTCTCCAGGCTGAACATCCCCATCTCTCTCAGCCTGTCTCCGTAAGAGATGTGCACCATCCCTCTGACCATTCTCATGGCCCTCCTCTGGACCTGTTCTAGCAGGTCCATGTCCTCTTGGGCTATGGGCCCTGGAGCTGAATGCAGTGGTCCAGGTGGAGTATCATGAGTGTGGAGTAGAGGGGGAGAATCACCTCCCTTGACCTTCTGGCTCTGCTTCTTTTCATGATGCACCATTCCTACCCAAGCACTGTGCAAGTTGCTTGCTGGCCTAATTTCAGCCCTCCCGCCCCCCCTCCTCCGGGTCCACTTAGACTCTCAGCATGCAGAGAAGAGCCCCTGTGGTTGGGTGCCTGCATTGCCTCCAGGTCAGTGTGCCTGTGACACATGTGCTAGTGCTGCAAGTCGCGTCACTGTCACCCTTCAGCTGGTGGCTGAGCATTCAGTAGAGAGATCAGCAAAAGCCATTTGAGCGGAGAAGCATGTGTGTGTCTTGCAGTGCTCTTCTAGATCGTGGGTCTGTATGGGCTCTGATTTGTCTAAACCCTTTGGGCTGCCTACCCATGGAAGATGCTTCCCCATCTTAAGCACTTCACAGCCTTCAGACACTGTGCTGCAGAGCACTGGAGAGGTTCTGCTCAGCAAAACTGTGTTCCCTGAACATCTGAAAACATATGGAGGAAAGCACTATTGAAAACATTCGTCCTCCCCAAATCAGGGCAGAGATTTTTTTCTTGACAGCCATTTGTCCTTTTCCTTCTGAGAAACTGTGTGGGGCCTCTGAAAGCTCCTGTGACTCTTCAGCTGAGGACAGGGAAGCGGCGCTGTTCCCTTTGGCTGCTCTGCTGTCATGAGCTGCTGGCAGGCAGCCTCTCTGTGCAGTTGCTTATCACGTCATCGTTTATTTCCTTCTCTCTGAGCTGTGCCTCTGGGCCCTGTCTATCAGCTCCGCCTCCTGCTCTTAGGGCCTGGATCCAGGCTGTCTGCTCACTGCAAAGCGGCTGTGAGCAGCGCCAGCTGGGCCTGACGCAGTGCCCTGAGCGTGCCAGCGGGGAGCAAAGCTTGGAGCAGGAGCTGCAAGGCAGCCATGGAGGTCGTGCTAGGAACTGCGGGGGGCACCCAGCTGCTGCCCTGGGTGGCTGGGGCTGTCACCCTGCTCTTGACGGTTGTCATCATGTGCTTCCTGCCCTCCCTTCTGGACTACTGGTGGCGGTGGCGGGTGATGAAGCCCATCCCGGGTATCAGCCCCTGCTATCCCGTGCTGGGAAATGCTCTGCTGTTGGAGCGGAAGAGAGAAGGTAGGGGCAGTTTACCTCCCAGCTGTGGGGTCTTGGTGCTGTGAGGGGTTTTGGTGCGGGAGGTGCTCAGGTGGGTGAGCGGGTTGTAGGGTTTGCCATTGCCTATAGGTCGCTCTGGGGCCATGGGCAACCTACAGAGGAGAACTGAGTGAGAAGCCAGCCCTGTGGGAAAGAGGAGAGGAACTGTATCAATGTGGCGTTTATTATTAGTCAAAGATTTGTTGGAAGTTCAGATTGATAGTGGTTTCCAACCACTGATGCTGGACTGGGGCCCATTTCAGGTTGTTAGTGACATGGAGGGGGAATGCTGTGGTCTCTATTTCTGCAAGAAGGAGGGGCGCTGGGCTGCCTTCACAAGAAGTACTTGTTTACTAACACTGAGCACTGTGTTGTAACACTAAGCACAGCTATTAGCTGTAATCCAAACAGAGCTTTTAACTTGGGAGGAAAAAGGACTTTAACAATATTTTTCGCCCAATGAGTGTGCAAGGGAATTTTAGCATGCTGAGTTGTTAGGTTATTTTCAGACTTAGCTGTGCCTTCAGTCTTTGATAGAACCGTCCACTCTTTCTGTGTAGCTAAACTGGCAAGATATGGACTAGATGAGAGCATAAATTAGTGTGTCAAGAACTGGCCGGACTGTCAATCTCACCCCTATGAAGTCCAACTGGTGACTGTGCAATTGTGGTATCTCTCAGATGATTCAGATATAAATGATCCTATGAACTTTGTGCCCTTAGAGATAGGGACATTTGAATTGCTAAATCCATGATGGCCTTTTAAACAATCACTTATCCTTCAGTAAGGTTTCTTAAAATATGAGGGTGGTGTTTAATCCTGCAATAGCCAGCTGTTAAAGGCCTCTGCTTGAATGGCAAACCATCACTGATAATTAGGGCTGAGAGAGAGTGAGAAGATTTAAGCACACAGGAATAGAAAAAAAATATATTTTTTAATTATTTTATTTTTTTTTCCAGGCAAACAATAAGTGTAAGGGCTCCAGAGATTTTCTTCAGGAGTCCAGCTAACAGAAACTAGACATTTCAAGTGATACTTGTCCCTGCACTGTGCTCTGCCATTACCGTGGTCTATGTTGCTTGTCTGTGCATCACAAGTGTAGTATCTGTGAACCAAGTCTTAGATGGGAAAAGGCTTGATGCTGTACTTACTTAGTAACTAAAGAAATGTCCTGATGTAGTATTTTGGTTAGTGTCAGGTAAACCAAAATATAAGCATAGTCTTGATAAAGTTTAATTTGGTTCAAGTTATGACAAAGAGCATTGTATTGCAACAGGCCCATGCTGCAGAGCTCTGGGAAAGCTTAAATGAAACTGCCTTGTCTACAGTGTGGAGGGGATTCTCTAGAATACGGCACCTTCAAGAGCACAGCCATAAAAAAGTGCTCCTGCAGAACAGCTAATTGACAGGTGCAAAATAAGCTACTTTGTCATGGTAGCAAGATAAAATTACAGCAAAAATATAATTATAATGCATATTGTAAAAAACTCCATTGCAGAAGTCCTGCTTATTCAGAAAATAAATCTTTTAAAATTCTAACCTGCTTTTTTGTTATTATTTTTTATTATTCCAGGCTTTTTTAAACAACTACAAAAGTATGCTGAAGATTTCAGGAAACAGCCGTTGTTCAAAATTTGGTTAGGACCATTGCCTATCACTGTTTTGTATCATCCTGATAGTGTGGAGGTGAGTGTGCTTGTCTCCTTTCCATCTAGACCACTCTCAGGCAGAGCAGTGTCTAACCTGTTAGTTTCTATTCGATCAATGTAATTTTTGCAAAAAAGGGCTTGAACTGATTTTACTTGAGGTTATCCTCTGAGCCAATGCTAAAGAGAGGCTGAAAGTGTAAAAATAAAAAAGCTTAGTCTAGGAGAAAATCAATACTGAAGTTGAGCCAGCAAAATGAAAGCATAGAGTAAGTATGTTTTGTACAATGAAGCATCTCCTTTAGCTTTGTTTTGAATTGTTAAACCTTCTGTTCCAAACCAGAACTAAAAAGGCAATAGAAGGGTATCTGGACCATTGGAATAGAGGTAAAACATTACAAAATGCTTTTTGCAGTGCTTGTGCCTGTTTGACTTTTGCATGAGAACTTGATGGGTCTATCTTGATGCCATGAAATGATGTTAGTTTAGCTCTATACAGTGATTGTTCATGAACTGTGAAGACAGAACTGTTTCCTTGTTATGGTATACAGTGAGTATTGAACACTGGGTGGTGATACAACGTTGAAATCAATGGGCAGAAGTGTAGGGCAAGGTGGAGAACAAAGATTTGGTGTGTAAAAGATGACTCGGAGGAAAAGATACAGGATGTACCACTTGTACTAGTTTGTGCTGAAAAGCTACTCATTTTATGAGGGAGTAAGTGCAGAGTTCACCCTGTTGCCTGCTGACATTGTGTAGTGATGTTTTGTTTATGTGAGAAAATAAAGGTGTATGCCTGTTTAGGGGCTGCAGGTTGTTGAGCTTGTTGTTCCAGGCCTTCAGTGTGGTGTTATCAGGGAAGATGAGCTTGGATTCTCTTCTTATTAAGAAAGGCCCTTGCAGACAGCCAATTTTTCTGCAAATGCTGATGAAAGAGATGGTACTGTGAATTCGGTTATGGCTGAAAACCACTGGGTTTTCTCTGAGCTCTGCTGGTAACTTTGTAATGCAGATTTTTCTTTTTAAGAAAGATAAGGGGATTTCTAGTTGTAGTCTCTGACTATTTCCCTGTTTTTCAGGACTGGGATAGTTACAGAAAGACTTGAGGGTGTAGACTGTATATTTCTACTCTGTACCAGCTTGTGTATTTGCATTTTCTGAGGCTCAGGATATTTTCTTGGAGAAACTGAAGTTTTGTGAAATTATGTCAGCTGAAGATATCTCTCTCCATCTAACAAGTAACGTTCTTCCCCCTCTTTTCGTTTTCTGACAGGTTATTCTGAGTAGTTCAAAACATATTGAAAAATCATTCCTGTACAAATTTCTGCATCCATGGTTGGGGACTGGACTTCTGACAAGGTATAGTAAAATGCAGATGTACTGCTGTCTTAAAATTTGCAGAGCGTATGATAGAAATTGTGCTCGGTGGCAAGAATGTTGTGTGTATCTCTGGGCAAAGATGTGGATGATAGCTCTAGAAATCTTATTCCTTGTGATAGTCTTTGTTATTCTTTAGTAGCTAGTGCCCAATACAAATATAATTGTATTATCTATTTCTTGTAAAAATTTACCATTGATACATTTTTGCCCAGAGATTTGGGAAGAATCTGAGTTTTTGAAAAGTTGTATCCTGTGGCTAGTGGTGTCTTCTAGTCTGCGATGATACCTGCTGGATGTTTTGACTGTTGTGTGGAGTAATGTTACTGTGGCAGAACTGTGACTGTGTTGCTTATTTCAGCTGGTAAAGCTGCAAACCTTCATGATGGACCTGAGGTTGGCAATGCTTTGGGGTAAGATGGGAGAGTATCTGTACCCTGTCCTTTGTTTCCCTCATGAAGTGGAGGCTCATAAGTGAGGCTGGATGAGTGCAAAAAAGGAATGGAGAGAGGGAAAAGAAAGTCTTTGGTGTCCTTCAGTCTTTGGTAGGGTTGAGGAAAGTTTTTGGTCTGGGTGATGTAGATATTCAAGAGTTGGAACAACACAAGTATGGAGTGGCTCTGGTAACTTTGTGTCTTTCTGTGTGTCAAGGTTTCCCTGTTAGCAGTGGAGCTTTGTTGCCTGTTTGGAGCTCTCACAAGTGCCATTCTCGTGCTTCTTGATGGGACTGCGCTGGTGGAAAAGCCAGCTGCAATCATGGTGTGGAAGGTGCAAGTATATGTGTGAGGATAAGGAATGCCTTTTTACCTGTGTTTTGTTTGTGCCCCTCAAGCAAGGGGGACAGTAATCAGTAGCAAAGTGCAGAGCTGAGGTCCCTGGGTGTCAGGTGTGGTGTATGGTTCCTGCTAGTGTTCCTTCCTTACTATTTTTTTTTCCAGGTAGACTTTTAGAGATGTTTTGACTTCCTTGTGCTTGCAAAAACATAATGAGAGGATAATGTTCCTGTCTTTACTGATTAAGGCCAGTAGTAGAAGACAACTGATAAGCTAGTCCAATGCCAGAGAAGTGATGCGAGGATTTGCTCTGTAAGCAGAGAAGCCAGCTGTGTGCTTATGGGGCACCTGGTTCAGGAAAACAAACAAGAACCCCTGAAAGCCAGTAGCATCAGCTGTGGCTCCATGCTCATTCGCTGACATGTGGGAGGTTGTTGCCTGCCTCTGAGGAAACAGTTCAAGCAGTCATTGGCATAGCATCCCTGTGCCCTAGTTCTCCTTGGTCCTCATTTCCTAGATTAGATTTCCTATTTTTCTAATTTCCTAGATTCCTCATTTCCTATTCAGTGGATAGGCAAGCACCGGTTGTGATTCACAGAGATACTGTGGTGAGTTGAGACCTTGATGGTGAAGAGCTGGTTTGTCCTACAGATGGCTTCTGTTCTCTCCCTCAGCCTGTGCACTGAGTGACCACGGGGTGTACTGTTTGAAGACCTGTTGGCAACTTCATTTGTTGACAGCAGATATAGAAATGTTGGCTTGTGCTTCAGAGAGAGATGGAATAAGAAAAATTTCCAATTTGCTCCTTCTGAGGAGTGCTGTGGAGATATTGAAAAGTCAGCCACAGCATGCCCATTTGTGAAGGTGCTCCAGGTGGCAGCTCTTACTGTGTGCTTTCTGTGATGAGGAGGGTTTTATCTTTGAGTTGGAGTTTTAACCTGTCCCTCTCCACTGTCAATTTTGCAGCACTGGAGACAAGTGGCGGTCACGGAGGAAGATGATAACTCCCACATTCCACTTCTCAATTTTAAATGACTTTCTTGAGGTTATGAATGAGCAAGGGGGTGTTTTGTTGGAGAAACTTGAGAAGCATGTTGACAAGGAACCATTTGATATCTTTCTGGATGTCACTCTGTGTGCCCTTGATATCATCTGTGGTAAGTCCTCCTTAGTTATTGTGGTGATGCTGTGAGTGGTGCAGAGGCTTGTGAGTACAGCTGTGTCATATTGTGTGAGGAGATATGGGAGTATCTGTGCTTACTGTGTGAATGCATTGCCATCCTCCCAAGGCCATCCTTTCTCTTAGGGTCTCATATGCCTCTGATCAGGTGAGTGGTGAGCTTAGTTTGTGGCATGAGCAGGACAGGGGTAGGAGTCTGAAGGGAGGTTTTCTTAAGGAGCATGGCTCCTGTGCATGGAAAGGAAAAGCAAAATTCTCATCTAGAAAGGGTTGTGCATATTTATGCATCAAACTGACAGTGTGGTGACAATCAAAGTCTGGAAGCAATATTAACTTACTGTATACAGGGACTCTGCATTTCATTTTGCACTTGTGAAATGTTGATGATTTCCTTCTCCTAGAAACAGCGATGGGAAGGAATGTGGGTGCTCAGGAGAATAAGGATTCTGAGTATGTTCGTGCTATCTACAGGTAAATGGAGGTTTTTCCTTGGCTACATTATAGTTGGGTTGGAGTTGTTGCTGCCAGTGTCAGTTCATCTGCTTTGTGAGCTGGGGTGGAGGTGGGGGTGACACAGGTAGATATAGAAAGCCAAGAAGGTAAGAAAAATTCTTGAAGTTTTTAAAGACATCTTCTGTTGTGAGTGTATGCAATGGGAGGTTAAGGCTATGAAAAGGTGTCAGCTGCTATTCAGTTAATCCATTGGTATTGGAGTTTATAATTCCTCTGAGTCTCTTTCTGCTGCCAAATGCATGTAAAAGAGGTGAACAGCCATGACAGTCAGCCCTTTCACGTATACTCCATTTTTTTGAGTGTCCTTGAATCCATATATTGTGACTGATTCTTTATTTCCAGTACTTTTCATGTGATGTCTGACATATACAGCATCTGGACAGTCAAGTAGAAATGTAATGTTTTCAGATGGCTGTTTGAGGTCACAGGACAGATATTTGGAGACCTAGCACAAGTTGTATGTCTTTTCAGGATATGTGGTCAATGCTTTACTGACGGGGGGTGGGAACGGACTGGGTGACTGAATATACCTGCTTCAAGAGGATCACCACTAAAAGGACGTATGCTCTCCTTCTCAAAGATCAGTGTTTAAAGATAGATGTCATAGTGATGCTGAATGCTGGGGTGGATGACAGATTTTGAGATCAGAAAGCAAAGAATAGCAGTTTTACCTTCAGATTAATGTGTTTAAACCCATACAACATGTTTATCTCTGTTTCATAGAGAGAGGTAGAGGGAGGCACAACTTCTTTTTTGGTTCTTGAAATTGTGCTGTGAATTTACTTTTTGTCAAGAAATGTTATGTGACGTAATTTTTTGTGCCCCTAGGATGAGTGATCTAATTCAACAGCGACAGAAGAGCCCTTGGCTTTGGCATGATCTTGTATATATTCTGTTTAAGGAAGGAAGAGAGCATGAGAGGAATCTTAAGATCCTTCACAATTTTACAGATACAGTATGGCCTTTTATTATTATTTATTTAATTTTTATTTTTTTTTACTTATGCCACATTCTAGTTGATGGAAAGTTTTGCACTTAGTAGCTAAAAAAGTTTTGCACTTAGTAGCTAGCTTCCAAATTGCAGATGAGAATCAGCACTCTTACTGTGCACCTATTAAAAGAACTATCCTTTGGGATGCTGAGGAATCCCCTAAAATGAAGCCAATACATATCTTCTCTGTAAGGCAGTCTCAGTTTTAAGCAGGGGAGTATTAACAGGACTCATTGGTCCTGGACAACTGAAATAAACAATAGGTGTTCACCAAATTCTTGTTCTGTCCATCTTAACTGCCTATAACAGTTCTCTGCCAAGTTTGTAGCAGTAAAACAAATATACTGGTAATGACACTTGGTCCAGTCCTCAGATATGGAAGCCCGCATTTGTTTTCCTTCATTTGGAGAAGAATTGATAAGGTGACTTAATTGATAAGGTGAATTGATAAGGTTCATGGGTCCCCACATGAAAAGTAGAACACTTTGGTATGGAAACCATAAAACATACATCACTGACTTTGCATAAAATGCAGTCTTCTCTTACTATTTTAGACTGTGAAAAGAACACCTTTTTTTCTCAGTAAATAGCCTCTGTGCTGTTCTTGCCAATGGCTGCCCTCCCAAGCTTGCTGTTAAGATGTTACCAGGAGTCTGTTTTCCTGGAAGTGTTTATGTACCCCACAGTGCCATTGCCCACAGCAAAAGAAACAGTCCCTGAAATTTCAGTACATATAATGAGTCATAGTGACCATGCACTCCTGCAGTGTACAGAGAAATGGGCATCTCTATCATGCTGTGTTCTGTCAGAGTAAAATTCTCATTAGAGTTGTTTTTAAGTACCTTAGGTTATATTTTGCTTCCTCTTATTGGAAATAGCAGCAATGAAGCAAGAGAAAGAGCCTTAAGGTAATACTGCTGCTGTCCTTCCATGCTGGGCTGGTGCACTGGATATAAAGCACCAAATCTCAGAAGAGGAACACTAAAGGAACACTAAATAATAATATCACCTAGCATAGGTGCTGACAGAAAGAAGAGATGAGGTGTTTTTGCATGTGTTATTATAAGTGTATATTTGAAATGACATGTGTGCATAATTATAGTTCCCCCATTAAGTGCTTCTTCTGAACTGAATCAAGTATTACACAACCTTTAAAAAAAAAAAGTTGAGAGTGATACTGGCCGGTTTACTGAAGACCTTAATTGTGCTGTTACAGCAATGATGGTGATGGCAGGAACTTCTCATCTGTCACTGGGGCTGTGATTTGACCTAAAAAGAGGAAGGTCAACCATTGCTCTGATACCAAAGAAAAACTGTGAGGCTTCAGTGTAGTGGTTCCAGCCATGCTATGTGTAGTCCTGATGTAGGTTTTTGGGGTGCCCTGGTGTCTTCCTCTTCATTCCCCTGAGTTCCCCAGAGGTTGGAAACATGTTTCTTTCCTTATTTATTGGGTTGGGTAGATTTATTCTTGGTGATTGGTCTGCTCAAATTGTGGTGATGTTTTCTGACTTGCTGTTGCCATTGCTGGCATTCACAATAAGCTTGTTCCAGATATTCTTGATGTGTTCACACTTTTTGATGGTCAACACATTGAACAGTTTTCTTGAATAGACAAAATCTTTTCAAGGTTAATTCTATTGCTTGGGACAAGATGTTGGTCATATTTCATCTACTAAAATAAAAAGTTGATTAAGATCACAAGCCAATGGTAACAGCTATGCTAACTAGGCCTACCTCATGTAGACTGCTACAGATGGATATTTTTGTTTTAACAAGTTAGGATGAACCTGTGTGATTTATGCAGCACATACACTGCATGCCACATCTAATATACTGGTTTTAATCTCAGGTCATTGCAGAAAAAGCTGCAGAACTTGAAAACACCAAACGAACGAAATGTGATACTGATGTGAACAGTGAAGAAAGTGGTTGCAAAAAGAGAGAAGCTTTCCTGGACATGCTGCTGAATGCAACAGATGATGAAGGGAACAAATTGAGCTACAAGGACATTCGTGAAGAAGTGGATACTTTCATGTTTGAGGTACGAAAGGGAGCCAATGGTTTGGGGTTTTTTGTTTGTATTTATTTGTGCTTGCCTTTTTTTTTTTTTTTTTTTTTTTTTTTTTCTTTCCCAGAACTTAAGATTCACCATTTACAGGCAGTGACACTCTTTTTTTCTTAGTTTTGGAAGCAACTTCTAATATAAAGTTATTTTATCCCTGGAAGCCTAAGAGGAAACTCCTGTAGGAGACAAACTCCCTCCTGTAGGAGAAAAAACTATTGATCTAGAATTGTATGCCCTGACAAAATATTGGGCAATACATGTGGCAGGTCCTGCCTATGTCAGCAGGTTTTACTCATACAAGCAGATGTGCAATACCAGTTTGATGGTTGATATGGCATCTCAGCCTCTGCTACAAACCTCATTCATGCCATTGAGAACTCTAAATGAATTCTATGTTTTGCCTTGCATTTTGTCAGTTCTCACATTTTAACCCTTGCCATGTTGGCTGTAACCTCGTGGTCCTGTCACGATTGTGGATTGGTAGTGTCTTCTTGGTACCATCTCCGCATGTGTGGTTCCCTCTCCAGTGAAGGATCTAAATAAGACTGTTTTCTACACAATTCTATTAGATGGACCTGAAATCTGTAACAGAAGAACTTAGTTCAGAGATGTATTAATGTTGCTCTAATCTAGAGAAACTCTTTTGCTATTTTACCATTCCTAAGTGACTCCATAGCATTTTGAACTTCATAATAAGTGGCCATTTTAAGTATCAAAATAATTCGATGGCCAGTTTTTCCCTTTTATGTTCCACTCTGTTTTTTTTTTTTTTTTTTTTTTTTTTTGGGGGGGGTGGAGAGGGTATTCCCTTTTTCTTTTCCTTTCCTTGCTCTTACACAGTTCTGAGAACAGTGATAGCTGATTCCCTACTTATAGGAAGCCAGGTAGTATTCCCTCCTGTGGCTACTCTACTGTGTCATTAGACCCTTTTTGTGGTAGTCATTAGCACCAGTCATTGGCACCCAAGTTCTTATGTTACTGACTGGACAGTAAACAAAAAGATGACTATACATCCATTTCATTGTGTAGACATACTGGGATACTGCTCTGATATACCTCTCTGAACGGATTATCTTACGGATTACACTTTGGAAGGGGAAAAACAGTGAGAGCTCTTAACCTATGTATAGCTATTAGTAGTCAGTCACTGAATTCCTGAAAAGGAGAGAAGAGCAAGCAGCAAGTGTCACTATCTGAGGCAAAATACAAGGAAAACAAAAAGAAAAACAAAAGGTAGTTCATGCAGTTTTCTGGAGGTGGAGTAGTAAAAAAAAAAAAGGATCTTTGGGTTATTTCAATGCTTTTTCCCTTTTGGTCAGTTTTCATGCACCTTACAGGATCATGGATCATCTTAAATCCTGCTAATCAGTGTGGGATAGAGTTCAACACTTGATTTTTATTTTCTTATTATTTGTTTATTTATTTTATTTAATTCTTCTCCTTGTGGTTCTTGGAGTAGTGAGTTTATCTCACTTTCCTTACTAGCTGTATACCTAAGTATTTATATAGCATACCTAAACATACCACATTCATGTATAGTGTTGAAGTGAATCTCTGTAAATCTGGACCTCTAGGGCCATGATACAACAGCAGCTTCTATGAACTGGGTCCTGTACTTGCTCGGATGTAATCCTGAAGTCCAGAAGAAAGTTCACAGAGAACTGGATGAGGTGTTTGGTACGTTTCTATTACTCCTTCATTGGGGTTGTGGTGGTGTTTGTATTTGTGGGTGGTACTGTTATAGATACATTATAGGCCTACAGGTAGAAGGGGATGTAGGAACAGACCTTGTGGACATGCTGAAGCTTTCAGTTGTTAGGGGTGATGGGGAGAGGTACTGGAAGGGTGTGTAGGAGACTACAGCCAACCTTACATCCTTGTGACAAGGCATGTATTCAATATCTGTGTAACACAATGCATGGTCTTGGTGCATGATGGTCCCAACTCCTGGAGGAAGTCAAGATGTGTTTGTTTAAACAAAAATGAGGTGTGTCCATCATGTTCACCCCCCTATCTGTGTTTGGCCAGGCAACACAGAACGTCCTGTTACAGTGGATGATTTGAAGAAGCTTCGATACCTTGAGTGTGTTGTGAAAGAAGCCCTGAGACTCTTCCCTTCAGTTCCCATGTTTGCCCGTTCCGTGGCAGAGGATTGCTGTATTAGTAAGTGGGATCCTGTTCTGCTTGTGCTTGCCACTTCCATTCCTGCCAGCATCTCAGTGGAGGTGTTTCCCAAGTAAAGAGCAGGGCTTTCTTTTTTGTATATTTTACTATGAGTCTGTCTATAGGAAGTCATTTTTCTTGCTGTTAAGTTGCCCAGCTGTGTTTTTGTTATTTTTTTCCTCCTCTCCCTGTTTTCTTTCAGGAGGATATAAGATACCAAAAGGCACAAATGTCCTTATCATAACTTATGTGCTGCACAGAGATCCCGATATCTTCCCTGAGCCAGAGGAATTCAGGCCTGAGCGCTTTTTCCCTGAAAATAGTAAGGGAAGACACCCATATGCTTATGTGCCCTTCTCAGCTGGTCCCAGGAACTGTATTGGTATGTACCTGAAGATAAAGATTTCATGATGTACCAGTGCTGCGTTTGGTGTGGTGACCGTAGCAGCAATGAGAGTATCAGAAACTGGAGTCTTGATGCACCTTTTGGTGACATCCCAGACTTCTGAGTGGTGTCTCTCCTGTCAGGCTCGAGCTGCAACGTTTTGTTTCTTCCCAAGGGTTTCCTTTCTTCCCAAGGCCCAGTGCACAGTCTGGTGTTTCCTTCTTGCTGCCTGTGCTGCATGGCAGCATGTGAATGGGCTCCTGTACCATGGCAGGATCGCTTACAGTCTTCTGATCTGTGTTCTGTAGGACACTGTGGAGTGAGAGAAGGCAAATGTTCTGCAGCTACTTTGCTCTGGAAATGTGTCATCTGTCTATCTGATCGTCTCAGCTGGGTGTCCAAAACATGCAGTCTGCAAAGGATGTATTCTTTCTCTTTTTCTGACACTGTTGTTGCTTTGGTGTTTTTGCTGTCTTCCTAGAACTTCTTAGTTCTTCAGGTACCACTGAGACACTTGGTATTTGTCAATGCACAGAACAGAGACATTATTATTTATATTACTGAACATGTGGAAAGGCTGTTCTCTGCACTGATCGTAAGTGCAAAAGGTGAACATTCAACAGTTGTCATGCCATTTGCAAGAATGGGAAACACATGTTCTGTTTTCATTTTATTTTTTGGAGTTTGTCTCAGTGGGAATAGATGATCTTCCCAGAAGAACAGCAGACCAGGTCTTCACACGCTCCAAAGAGGAAACCTAATTTAGTATTATGTGACTAGCTAGTTCCTAGATATACAGGAGTGTGTACAGCCAGAGAGTGCGTGGTAGGTGGTTTATTAATATCATTGCAGAAGTCCAGCACAGAGTACATGTGTACAGACATCCATCTGTACAGATTGTACAAAGAAGAGCACAGAAAATATTTAGAACACCGGGGTTTTGTGTTCTGTTGCTATCTTCAATTTAGTTTGAGTGAACTACTTGGACTGTGATGCTTAGTTGGGTTTCCCTCTTATTTCTCTGTTCTCCCCTTTCCTTCTCCACCTTTCTATAAAATCTAAATTGAACTTTGGCTTCTGTGCTAGCAAATCATCAATGTGCACAGTGTTTAAAGGATGGTCTGCCTCTGGTTCTGATGCACTTGTATCTCCTTTTCTCCTCCTTGCATATGTAGAACAGTGGGATTTATCTCTCTTCGTGCTGTCCGTGTGTTGCATCTTCTGCTGCCCTCATCTGTCATCCATTCTTCCCTGCTTAGTCCACCCAAGAGACATGACAAGGCTGTGTTTTGTATTAAGACCATGTAAACTGTTGAATATCTCCCCTTCGATGTTTGAGTATTGTGTACTATGGGAAGAAAAATGTGCTATAGGTTGGCCCAGGAAAGTCAGATGCCTCATGCGGAGAGAAGCACTAGTTTCAGTAGTATCCATATGACCTTGGTTTTTGGCCCACTTAATTCTGTTCCCAAGGCAGGCACATGGTCCTTGCTGCCCTGTGTTCCTGGGGGGTATCACCAAGAACACACAAATGCAACAGTGGTTGCTGCAACCTGACAATAACACCTTTTTTGCTGCACTGTAATCCATAGGTCAGCGCTTTGCACAAATGGAAGAGAAAACTCTTCTAGCCCTCATCCTGCGGCGCTTTTGGGTGGAATCCTGTCAAAAGCAAGACGAACTTGGTTTGGCAGGAGACCTAATTCTTCGTCCAAATAATGGCATCTGGGTTAAGCTGAAGAGGAGGCCAAACACCGTACCAGAATGAAAGGAAATTCAACATTTAATTTTTCCCAAAGCTTTAAAGCTAATTTGGCTGAGATATGTTTTAAAATCAGATGATCTGATAGCAGTCCAGCAATTGTTGGAGTTAAAGCTTTTACTGGTTGTTTAATCAAAGAAGATGTTGTAACATCCATAAATTGTTCTACTTTTCTAGTACATCAGAGCTTCTTGTTCATCTTTGAAGTGCAAATCCTTCAACATCAAATCTTAGTGCCTTATCTACTCACATGAAGCTGTTTTATTGCAACAGTGTTAAAACTCTGAAATGATGGTACTGACAACAGTATTGTTTCTGATGGAGATAGATGATTTTATTTCATAGCATCCATGAAATAACCAATGGTCTCAAAGTTTTGTGTATTTTTAAGGTTTATTTGTCTTCAGAAGGTAGAAGTGAACATGTCTTCCATTGGCACAGCTTTTTTTTCTGTTTTGGTGATGACTACATCTATGAAGACAAAGCAAAAATCTCCCATAATTTTTACTCCTCCTTTGTAAGCATTTACATTAGTTCTTAAGCGGCAAGTACTCTGAAATGTTTTTTAGGAAATTATACAGTATGTATCAACCTGTATAAATTGCACCATGAATGAGATAGTGTGCAATTTGCACACAGGATTTCATAATGACAGAAACAATGTATTACAAGTTTGGAGAATAAATTTCTATTGTGCCTCAGAATTAAATGAAATTGTATCTGTAAAAATTAAATGTCTGTTAAGTTACTGGTGGATAATTATATAATGATTTCTTATCATCAGTCCCCTGTGGGGTGATGCATCATTGAGATTTTACCGTGTTAGTCAAAGCTCAAACAAAGAGCCAGTCTGTTCATGCCTTCTGGGGTCATAAAATCAACATGGAGAATTTCTTGCTAACTGTTTCTTGTTAAAGAGGAATTACAGTAATGGAATGAAGTGCCTGTGGAAATTTCTGACTGTTCTTTAAAGACTCTCAAACAGAAACAAAAAGCAGTCAAGCTGCTCTCAAAGGTCTTAATGATGACAGATATGCCTAGAACCTAGAAATTTCTCAAGCATTTTTGTTAACAACTGCTACAGCAAGTAATATTCTTATAGAAATTCTTTTTTTTTTTTTTTTTTTTTTTTTTTTCCTATTTTGTCTACCTGAATACATTTGAGGAACTCAGAGAGAATTGTCAAGCCTGCAGGAATCTGTTTGATCCTTCTTTCCTTTGAGATCAAGGGAAATGTATGATTTGTTGACTCATTCAATGGTATTACAGTTTCATAACCATCCTCAACTTGGAATTCATAGTTGTATCCAGAGGTGTCCCTCAGAGATTCAAGAAACTTAAGTTTCTTCCTTTCCTTCTTCCACAAGGCATTATTGACAAATAATTTATTTTAATTGCTACCTTTCTTTTGCCATAAAGAAAACATAACTCATGTAAGAATAACATGGTTACATTTTCAGCATTCATTTTCAAAGACAGGTTTCACCGTTAGACAATAACAAGAATTTAAATTTACCAGGCTGATTGTAAGAACTGTTTTCTTTATAATGAGATAAATTTCAGAGACTACATTCTTACATTAATACACACACAAAAAAAAGAGACCTCAGGTTTTCTAACGAGACACTAAGTTAAGGAATTATTTAACACTTTTGGATACTTGGCGACATTAGCTTTGCAGATATACAAGATTTACATCATTTGCTCACGACATTAAATATATAGCTGAAAACTAGAGAGGTACTTCGTGTTTGTCAAACCATTTCCTTAATTGAGGACTTTCGAGACAAATAGAAATAATATTAATTCCTTTCCTTCTGTGAGATCTATTTTGTAGATGCAGTCTTTAAAAATGATTAAACTGTAACAATTGTCTCAATAAGGAAATAATTGTTGTGCCATCTATCTACAACAAACATTATTTTTGCTTGTACTTTATTTTTGTTTCATACTTTTCTGATATAATGGGATCTCAGGTAAACTGTAATTTCTTTATAGCCTCTGATGGGAACAAGAAAAATAATTGAGATAAAAAATAAATAAAACTGTAATGAAGAACTCTTTATCTGAAGTGAACAAGTTCAAATTCTGGTGCAAGGTTACCACAGAGGAAAATCCATACTTAACAATGCACATACATTCTTTGCCAAGATGAGCACTAATGTAATTCTGTATTCTTCGTATTCAGAGCTGCTCTGAAAAGGCAGTGACCTCTCATCTTTTGTTGTGGAAACTGATTCTGAAGCAAGCTGAGGCTGTTAAGGAAATAAACATTGACAAAATCAATGCTGAAAGGACAGGAACTTTCTACTGGCAGGGTAGATGTTGCACTCTGTGTTATGTAGAGTGTGTGCTCTTATTAACCTGAGTCATGTGGCATGTAGTTGTTGGTTATGACTATTCTTTAAGACAAACAAACAAACAAACCAAAACCAAACAACAATAACAGAAACCTTTAAGACTTAGGAATGCAATGCAGCTATGCCAGATTTCCCGATAAAGTAAATTAACAATAAGATAATATGTACTAAAAATGACATGTACATAGATGTTTGTGATTTTTTTTTCTGATGGCTAGGTATCTGCTGATGCTTAGATCTGAAAGTAGTGGCTGAATTCTAAACTCCAATATTACTCCTGAGTAATGGTTCATGAAGTTTAGCATCACTGAGGTTAATGATGGGATGGTGCTACTCCCTTTCTGAAGTATAAGCCTTGCTGTAAGAAGCCTTGACTCATACAAAAAGCTCTTCCATCTGGTGACAGAGAGGGCCTAACTTTTTACTGGGATGACTGAAAAAGAATGTATGTGTATGCTCCTGGATCATCATTTGTATCTGTTATGAAGAAAACTGACAACAAACCATCTGCGTGACTTAGGTAGTGCTGCTTCTAAGTTCCTCCAGGGCTGTCTCAGAGGCACTGGGGGTTTCTAACCTTGACACAAACTGCTTTTTGGGATCCTGACAATTAGATGTTTAGACTAGTGGTGGCTATCTAGACACCCTCCTGAATTTAATTCTCAGGACATTCAATATATAATTTATATATATATATATATATAAAATATATATATAAATATATAAATATATATTATATTTATATTGTATATATAATACAATTATAATAAGAGAGGTAATCAGTCATTCAGTAATAAGAGAATGTATGCCCAAACCTGTAGACCTCACCCCAGGCTAGTAGTTTAGGGGAACACATAATTTCCTCAATAGTTACTGTTTGATGATTGTCATTGGCCAAGATTTACAGGGCCTGGTCAAGTCACTGGGACCCTTCAGTAGGTTGAAATGGTGTCTCTTTCTTCTCTAATGCCTAACACTGTCCAGCATATGTTTTTTTTTAGCAGCAAGAGGCAAGGAGTTGGGCAGTTAGGTATTTCTCTATTTATAAGAAAAAAAAATAAATAAGTCTATTTATAGGAAAAAAGAAACAAAAAGCATTTTGCAAAACAAATCTGGTAGTGCTTTGTTAGTTAGTATTCGTTGCTGTCTTCTGTTTTTTTTCTATGACCTGATTTTAATCTGCATTGATTTCTTTTTTTGACATCTGAAGTGCAATTATTCCTAGGCTGTATTTCTAGGAAGACTACTGTTGACATGTAATCTCAGAAAATGGAACTACTATGCTGCTTTTATTTCAATATAAATTGCAGTCCAATACTTCCCATGAATCGAAGATCTAGTTTTTCTAGCCATTGTTTTGCTGCCCTTTTTTATGGAATCAAGAAAAGACTTTGGCCTAGTAAGAAAGCTGGTTCTTCACTCAGATAATGTGTTTTGGACACAGATGAAAATGCCCCAGATTTTTTTATTGTAAAAAGGAAAGATTGAGTTTTTTAGAACCTGTTTTAACAGCATTTGGTATCACACTCTGGCCTGTTTTGTATATGTAATTATAACTCACAGAGTTAAAGATACAGAGAGAATATTTCAGAATTTTCAGTTGTGTTTTTCTGCTGCAGCATTCAGAACCATATTCGTGATACTGATGTAGCACCCTTATTCAGCTGGGAGGATGTCCACAAAGCCATATAGAAACGTGGCCTTGCACTGTTACTGTTTTGCTGGTTCCTTTCTTTATTTCCTCTGAGATAATCTTTCTCTTTTCCAGGTTATGACTCGGGGGTGTCTCATCACAGAGGCTAGATACTCACAGATCTCTGAGGTATTTCTTCTCCCATGTCGAAGCTGCTTTTTGAATAGGATTGCTGTAAGAAATGTGAGTTTTTGTTTTGGCAGGCAGAAGTAGACCTAAATCAGACTAAGAGCAGTGTGCAGTTATTAATTTCCAGAGAAGCACAACTTAACAATTCCTGACACCCAGCAGAAGTGATTTTTCCTGCCACTATTGCTAATGAACAAGATTTTGCATAAATCATGATTGGAATCAGCAGAAAAAAATATCGAATTAGTAGGCAATTGCACAGCAAGGGAGACTTAATTTTAACAAACTTGCTGCCAGTTTAGGCTGAAGCAGCGTTTTTTTAGTACCAAGTCATGATGAAACAGGAGAGTCAAAACAGACACAAGCACTCCATTTTGTTTCAGACAATTCATCTGAAATTTGCACTTATATCATCGAAAATGTTTCAATTTTATCAAAATATTTTGATGAGATCTTCCTTTAAACCCTGTCATCTGAATTGCTAACTCTTAATTACAATATCCTGGTTAGTTACCAGAATATTACTGGTGGATAAATGAGCACAATGAGGGAATTCAGGCAGCTCTAATGTTACAGGAAGCCTTTACGAGCCTAAGGAGTATGAGATGTTTTTAGAATTGCACTGAATTTCTACATCCTCTCCTAACATAAGACATGAAATCTATGGAAGCTCCATAATCTGGTACCAGGTAAGAAATTGTCTCAGCATATTTCATAATTTGTCCTGTTATAAACATGCCCTATAATGTAATGAACAATAGCTCATTCAGGAACAAGCAGTTCGTAGCACATTGTTTTCTCTGTACAGAGGTACAACTGCTGATTTGATTAACAGTGCCCCAAAATAAACAAGGCAACATTGGTCACATGAGTAGGAATGGGTCCCCTGAAAGAACATGTTTTTATTTTCCAAAGTGAATGTGCTCGTTATGATTCTCTTCAAATAGCCTTGCTGCCTTAGTTTTTAGTTTTACCATCACATCCAATTGATGCACACATAGATGTACTTAAAATGAAATATGCTTTTGGAAGGAATTTGATACATAAATTTGAGAAGTGCTGCTTTAAGAAAGAAAGTTTTTTTGTAGAATCTTGTAGAAGCTTCTGATGAGTTTATATGATTGAATATTGATATTGTATGCCAAGAAGCATGGTCTTGGTTAAATTTGTTATCAATCTCCCCATTTTTTCTGCCCATTTGAACTATATGACTTATTTTTCCAAAAGTATTTGGGTTTTCTTTTTCTTCTTCTCTCTCTCTCTGTCTCTTTTAATGAAGTGGTAATGAACTGAAATAGCACTGCACAATATGGAAAACCCATCTGAGAAATGAAATGAAGAAATTAAAAGCCTTTGGGGAGAGGTTTTAAAGCCTTTTTGCCACCGAGTTAAATGCACCCAAATAGCCACAAAGTTTTAATAGAATACTAATGTAGGTGAAGTAACAAAAAAGCTTGTTTTGGTTATAAATAGTCTGATGCTTTTATTTATTTATTTATTTATTTATTTTGTGTGTATGATTTCATTCAGGAATATGAGAATTCTGTAACTCAAAGGTGATAATTTTTCCAGAAGTGTAAAGGATTATCATCCCTTTTGAGATGAGGAAAGAGAGACTAATTACTTTGTTGTTGACAAAGCAATGTCCTTTCCCAAAGCTGTTATCCCACAATACCTCTGCACCCTGTAGCCATTGGAAAATCTGGTCTGAGCTGAAGAACGTCAGAGCTGCTCAGGCATCGTAGTCTCAAAACACTTCCTACTGCAAGAATAAACTAACAATGTGTTTTGCAGTAAAGCCTTCCAGCACTCTCCCTTGCCACTGCGGCACACTTATAACAGTAAATAGCACTTTAAGATGAGGGCTGTTGTGTTTGAGCCCTCTCCTGCAAGCATGTGATGGCAAAGCAAGCTGACATATGGTACAAAGGGTACAAAGGCTCTTTCGGACAGTTCTTCCACTGCAAGGAGGAGGACTTGGAGGCCTCACTGACACATCAGTCATAAGAAAATTATTTCAACCATCAGCATGCTCAAAACAATCACAGTTGGATGAAATGTTTTGATCTGAACTCTTTTTGACTCAAACATATTTATCTGTCTTGCTAGCATGTTCAGTCTGAAAGAAAAGAGGAAACACAGGGGAAAGGTTTTCCCTTTGGCAATTTCACTTTGAAATGATCCGTGTTTTTTATTTATTTTTTAATTTGAAATTTATTTCCTTTTGTCACATGAGTTAAAAAGAATGCTGGAAGTCAAAACCAGATCAGCTTTAAATTAAGTTTGACTTCTTGTTGGTGCACTTACATTTCATATCTATGCAAACAGTTGTGTTTTTGTTGTTGTTGTTGTTGTTGTTGTTGTTGTTGTTTTTTTCTGGCTTCTGGCAAACTGAAGGTGTTGTGAGCTGCATCTAACAACAAAAGAGAAAAGGAGTGTAGCAAGGGCTACAGTAAAACAATCTGGAAGACGCATACAGAATAGTTTCTGCAGAGGAATAAGAACATGAAATGATGTGTCGTAGTTTAACCTGGCCGGCAGCTAAACACCACACAACCGTTCACTCACCCTTCCCCCTCCCTCTCTGGGACGGGGGAGAGAAATGAAAAGTGAAGCCCGTGGGTTGAGATAAAGACAGTTTAATAAGACAGGAAAATAATAATAACAATAATAATAATAATAATACAATGATGATAATAGTACTACTACTAATAATGTGTACAAACAAGTGATGAACAATGCAATTGCTCACCACCCGCTGACCAATGCCCAGCCTAACCCCAAGCAGTCTGGCCCCCCTCTCCCCACTAGCCACCCCTATATATTGTTTAGCATGACGTCAGATGGTATGGAATACCCCTTCGGCTAGTTTCGGTCACCTGTCCTGGGTCTGTCCCCTCCCAGCTCTTGCTGCACCCCCAGCCTGCCCATTGGCAGGACAGAGCAAGAAGCTGAGATGTCCTTGGCTCAGTATAAGCACTGCTCTGCAACAATTAAAACATTGGGGTGTTATCAGCACTCTTCTCATCCTAAGCCAAAACATAGCATTCTACCAGCTACTAGGAAGAAAATTAACTCTGTTCTAACTGAAACCAGGACATGATGTTAGGGAAAACAGCGCAGAATACATAGCTAAAGGATATGCTATTTGCCAAGGGAATGCCTGCTATAATAGTAAGAAAACATAGATATGAGTCACCCCTCGGTTTCATTAGTTTCTTAATGGTGTCATTTACACGGGCCTGAGATGCCATTCGTACTGATCTCACACCAATATTCCCTGTTAGCTCAGGATTTACTCTTGAGATTAATACTGATATAAGCATGAATCTTTTTTTTTTTTTTTTTTTTTAATGTTGGTTCTTGTGGTAATAGCAGAGGCTGGCTGCTCCAAACCTTTTATTTTAAAATGTCATCAAGAGGCAAAGGCTTAGATGATGTTAACCTGCACTTTGATTTCAGTGCAGTGCTGGTTATACGCACTCTGAAAATACAGCCCAAGGTCAGTAACAATATTGACAGAATGAGCACCCATTCAAAGTTCAACATTAAAGAGAAGTTAGTATTGCAGGCACAGGCACAGTAATATTTAACATAAACTTTTTTTTTTTTTTTTTTTTTTTTTCCAGTGGAACATAAACCTTATCCATTCATCCAGACCTACCATATATTCAGGTATGTAACAACTGCAATTGATATTCATTGAAAGGTTTTCATAACAACAATGCAGTGTATATTGATCTATTTGTGGATTATGTTGTGTGGCTGATTTGAGTCTTTCTCAGTTTATGTTTAGCATGTAAAAAAAAGAATATAGAAATAAATTTAAAATTCCTATAACATGTGCCAGAAGTGGTGAGTGTGAGTCATTTGTTTATTGTGTTGATAATAATATCCATTTAACTACCAGGATTAATGATACTCTGATAGAATATTGCTCTCGGTCTAAGTAAGAATGAATACTCTGATGTGAAACAAAGCAAGAATCCTCCAAGCACTTATAAGCTTTATTACTTCTTGCAACCATAAGTAAAGGACTAAACCTGTGTTTCTGTTGTGTGTGACTGCATTTATGCTGTAACTGCATATAATTTTGAATCAATAGCATAAGATTACACATGATATGCATTGGGGTACTCTGTAAAGCTAAATATGTGCCATCTATTAAAAATATCCTAAGAATAATTTTGTGTTTTTTAGGATGATTTGGATTTATCAGACTTTTTATTTCATTTTCTTACTTGCTTCAGTTTACGGTGGTAAGTCAATATATAATTCCTAAGACAGGTACACAGAGTAATGTGGCTCATCTGGAAGGGGAGATTAAAAAGAGTAATATTCAAATGGCCTAAACATTTTTATGCAGAGTGAGTAGAGCTACAGAGCAGCATGATTTTGGTGGGGGGACACACAGTTAAGTGCAGCCTAGTCCTGAGAGAGCGGGGTTACACTCAGTTAATTTTGGGTAACTCACAGAGGATTGAGGTTTCTAATTAATTTTTCCATCCCTGTGATAGGGATTGAAGTTTCTAATGGGCTTTACTGACATTTTTCTTCCAACCTCCCCAATGCTTTCACCTTGCCCAGTGCACCTGGGACCATACTATAGGCAGTTTTCTGTCAGACCAAGGCTGTATCCAACTCTTCTCTGTGAAACCAATACAATCTTCAGAAAGTTCTGTGCACCCAACAGCAAAGCTAACAACGTGGGCAGCCAATTAGGAAGGGAGCTGCTTCCTCCCTGCACAAATTAGTGCCCTGTAAAGCTGGCAGTGATTTATGTTGGTGCTGGGGTGCATTATGACTGTGTGTGTTTTTCAATGCGTTAATGATTTACTTTGGTTAGTAAAAGTCAAAATTTGCTTTGCACTTCCCTGAAGTTCTCTGTGCTGATAAATTATAACTAAGGCCTAACACAGGTTTACATTCAGTAATGTGTTATCTGTTTTCTCAGAGGACAATGAGGTAATGCAGCTTTTTAGCAAAATCTCTTTGACAAATGTACTATTATTTCAGAAATATTTTACCCAGATTAAAATCTCAGTAGAACTGAAATCTTGGAACATATCTAAGGCTTGGGAAATAAATATCTTTATTAAACTAAGGTATTCAGAGCTGGCATAGTTTTATGTGGTATTAAAAGTCAAACATAATATTAAACTCCATGATTTTGTATTTATTTTTTATTTTTAGGGCATACCAACTTACATTAATAGATGGTAAATAATATCCAAAATGTCTGATACAACAGATAATTGCAATAGTCTTTTCATTTTACTTCATAAATAATTTAAAGTTATCTAAGTAATAGAAAACGCTTTTCTGTTAGTGGCAAAGTTGGGCAAAGAAATTCTATTAGAATAATAATAAATAACAGTTTTTAAAGAGAATAATAAATACCAGTTTTTAAATAAAGGTCGTGAAAATATCTACGCCATTTATTTATTATTATTCTGGATATTTTAACAAGGAGATCTGACAAATTCCTTAATTTGGAAAGATGGGAAGGGGCTGCCACTTAGGTACTTCATTCCAGTCACATGGCTGTGCAGCATGAGCGGACTTTATTAGAGAATTCAATATGGGATTGATGAATTCTTGAAGATCTGAGGTGGTAATCCAGTTTATTTGTATTCTAGGAGATTCTTGAGATATTGCTCCTGGATCAGTACTTTTGTTGTTGTTGTTAAGAAGCAAGTCAGACTGGGTTTGAGGCAGATTGTAAGGAAGCTGGAAGTATCTAAAACACTGTGAGCCACTGAAGCTAAACACAGTGGCACTGACTGTGAATCAGGCCTCAAAGCATCACTCAGCAATAGGACAATCTTCACATACAATTTTCTAACTCTCTTTGGTCTCTGTACATCCTCCTGGTTTTCCTTTTAATGGCTCTCTATACTGGAAGATATACCTTGGAAGATGCTTCTGCTGCTCCTGAGATCTGCCATGAGTGGCACTTACCTCATGGCCTCATGGCTGACCCTGCTGCTAGGGCTTCTGTCACTGCTCAAGCTGCCCTGCTCCAGCCTTGGGTGTGGGGTGAGGGAGAGGACAGAGATACCCCAGACAGTATTTCTACCAGGCTGGACAGCAAGTATGAGACTTTCAGAGGAATGGTTCTACTCACCCCCCTTGCCCTCTTCTCCTGCCAAAGGAGTCAAATGTCAAGAAGGGGCAGTGGCATCACCCTCTCCTGATTAACTGTCCGTACTCCTATCTCTAACAATTTACATATTTTGTTATTCCATATCAGAATGTGTGACTCAGATCTATGAAAATACATACTTCCAAGGAGGAGACCTCTCCACAGTTTTCACACCAAGTGCCAATTACTGTCAAATAGTGTGTACTTACCATCCTACCTGTCTGCTCTTCACATACTTGCCAGTGACATGGACTAAAGATCCTGCAGAAAGGTAAAATGCTCGTATTCTTGTGGATTTTGCTGGTGTCCTGTGACAATGTTAGGAGCTCAGTAACATGTTGACAGAACACAGGCAAACTACAAGGTTGCCAAGGAAGACAATACCATGCATCTTTAAAAACGATAATTTAGAAGAGTATTTGCTGAACTTCGAAAGATTAAATTTGGCAACAGTGAATCTTTCACACTCACATTCCAACCCTTCCAAGGAAATAGCACCTGCAGTGTACTTCTTCCTCTGTGCCACTTACTTACTGCTGAAAGACCATGTGACCAATTTTATGTCTCCAGTGATCCCCTCTATTGCACCCCTCTTCCCTATCTATTCTCTTTAGAATATTTTTCTCTTGATTTAGTGTCAATAGCCTGAGATGAGGCTGCCTTTCCTCTCTGTGCCCAGTGTGTTTCTTTCCTTCTAACCCAGTTACAAGTGGTGGAACAGGGCTGTGCTTCTTGCTTGAAGGAGACCTTTTGGAGCTTTCACACATACCATGTATTTTCATCTGCCACCAAGCGTGCTAATGCCAACAGAGCAGCTGCAGTTTTACCCTGTCTGTCTCTAAATTGCGTTTATTGTCTTCATTTTCATGTTGAGGAACAATGATCAGCTTGCATTTCACCTCAGAAACTTTTAGGAAGGACTGTGTTATACTGAAAAACTGTGAATTGCTGCATTTTAAAACACAGGTTTTCCTGCTACTTAAAAGACAGTGATACTGAAATGTTGCCAAAAGTGGATATGGAAGGAGCTGTTTCTGGACATTCTTTAAAACAATGTAACGTCAAAATTAGTGGTAAGATATAGCTATTCACATGTACGAATTTTATCATGTAGCAGATATTTTGAAAACAGGAACTGAGTTAGGAAGCAGCCAGGCAGTGAAATCTATGTCTTTTGCTATATCTCTTTCATACACAACTTAACAATCTTCCACTGTTTTCAACTATGCACTGCTAAGGCTCCACAGAAAAGGGGATTGGGACCTCCAGCTGCCATGGTTTCATTTGCTAGAAGCAGATATATAACTGACACCTCCAGTCGTAAAGATTAATTTAAAGAGCCAAATGGGTTCTACTTGATGGAAGTTCGCAATTGCAGCTTATTGATAGATCAGTTATGTTTACTTCTGACTGGAACATGCCTTTAAGGGCATTCAGGACTTTTAAAAGCCCTTTTGTACCCCATCCTGTTTAAAAAACCCACCAGGGTTTGGCTTACTCATGTGTTCTGTGAAAAGACCCTATTGACCTTAAGGTGAAACCTGTGGGGGCAAAATCTATGTCAAACTCCATGGTCAAAATTTTGCCTTTATGCAATGTAAATTGAATCTTTTGGCTCAAATGGGAGATGGCTGTTGCTTATCAGAATATATTTGGAGTTTTGAACTATCATATAAATTTGGGAATAGATAAGTATGTGTTTTAGTATTAATCCTGAGTTCTTGCATGATTAACTTCATCTTGATCTTGGTGTAAGTAGAGGCAGTGTCAAAGTCTGTCAGTTTTTCCTCTGCCGTGTTATGCCTACACTTCTGATTTTGTTACTAGAAGCATATATGAGGTGTGATGTAGCTGAAGTGAGCACAGGAAGTGACATTAGGATTACAATGGCTTTGCCGTATGAACTGCCATCTTTTGGGCAGTTTGGGAAAAAAAAAAGAAAAAAAGAAAAAACGGAAAAAAAGAAAAAAAGAGAGAGAGAGTAGGAGAATGCTTTCAGAACTTTGTCTCTTTCTTTTTCCACAGCTTGCAGCCCAGATGTCCACATAGGTCTCGATATGGAAGGGGAAAATTATGATGTTACTGTGGCTGAGAGCTATCAACAGTGTCAAAAAAGATGCACCAATGATGACCACTGTCATTTTTTTACATATGCCTCAAAAACATTTCACAATGAAAGCTTTCGGTAAATACAGGTTTGATCCGTTTTCTTGGTCAGTGCTGTGCTTTAGTCAACAAAATGTCAACAACAATGTCAGAGCAGTCTAGGGTGAATTTATTCAAGGAAATATATTTTTTTTCCTTGACTGCTAATCCTTGTAATGTTTAATCAGACATACTGGTAGGAAAATATCTGCAGTAAGTTAGCTTTCATCTGTTCATTGGTGAGAAACACAAACTTATAGCGCTGAAAAAAAAATATTCCCTGCAGATATTCAAATGCAAACTATTGTTGTGCAGCATTATTGCTCAGTTAAATCTTGCTCTGCTTATTGCTTATTGAAAATAACATCATCAGTGCAACCAGAGACATTCTTTCATATGTACTTGGACTATTTTTGAGCTGTTAGCCTGCTCAGTTTTACATGTTAAACGTTGTTCAGTTGGATATGTTTCTCATTTGAAGGTTTTTATGGATACTGGAGGTTGCTCTGGCCCATGGTAGGAATTAGGGAATCAGAAGATTGATGTAGACTAAGGAAGATGATCTGTTGTCTTACTTCTTTCTTTATTCTTTATCACTCAGTGAAAAATGCTTCTTGAAACATACCAGGTTAGGAACTCCAACCAGCATAAGGGTGCTTGATGAGGTTGTGTCTGGATTCTCCTTAAAGCCATGTCAGCTTTCTGAAATAGGTAATTAAAAATCTCTGTTGATTTAGTTTAGATTCAAGTGTTACGGATAATGAGGTGCAGTCTGTCTCTGACATGATCAATGTTTCATTTCATAAAAGAATTACAATATTAACTTATTCTTGGAATTACAGTTAGTACTCTCAGGCACAAAAGAGTTTTTAAATATATATATATTTTTCCATTTTATTATTATGTGTTGCAAAAACAGTTGTCTGCTTTGGAGATTGAAGAATTCTTTCACTAGATTAGCCTGATGAAACTGCAGTTTATCTTTGCATCATAGATACAGAAATGAAAGATAAAATCCCATCAAAGTCAAAGGACAAGAGGAATATAAATCTTTCTAAATTCTGTTGGTATATCATGTATGTGCTTAGAAGTTTTTAATGAAGACCTACAGTTTTCTGATACAACTGCCTAATATGAAGGAACACTGTGTTCTGCAGGTGGTTTTGATGAAAGCAGTGTTTGTGCTACTTCTTGTAATCATTACTCAGGCAAAACTCTTAGATCAGACTGTATGAATTATATCTTCTTATTCTTAATTAAAACATCTTCCGTTCATTTTGTTTGTTTTAATTCTACCTCCACCTTATCCTACTGTCTGGTATTTTCCCTTCTGAACAGTGATGACATTATACTTCCATGTAGCCTTATTTTACTTCACAGTTGATGTAGTTTTCCCATACAAATCACTTTTTATATTTCCTAAACTTGCTGAATCTTTCTTTCTATATCAACATGTTTTATTCAGACTCTTTCAGTCCTACTGGAGGAATAATCTTTGGAAATTATTGAAAAAGTAGTTGATTCAGATCTTAAGAATGAGTGCACTTACAGAAAAATGAAGTGTGAAGAATATAAAAGGAAGAAAAAGGTTTGTAAAGAGAAGAAAATTTGGCTATTCTCTCTCTGTCTCTAAGAAAGGATGGAAGGAAGATTATTTTACAAATTGCTTCATTAAGAGGAACTAGGCAGATAGATTCATTGTTAGGAGAAAAATCCCAGTAGTCTGGAGGGTCCTGGTGATAGACTTTGAGAAGAATCAGGACTATAGCATATGGACAAACAATATGATATTAAGATAAAGTCAACAAACACTTGAGACTTCATCAAGGATATTTATGGTTTATGACAGTGGTGACATGACATTAATGATCTATCTTTAAATGAAATCAGAATTTCTGAATGCATGTGAAGTTCAGCCTTGTTTCTACCCGTCTGTTCTTGCTTTTTCTGTCTTGCAAGAAAGGCAAGAGGAAGGGAGAGAGAAGAAATAAATCATGAGATCATAGAAGCCTAGACAGTACTGTTGGATAACAAGGTCATCTAAAGAGGTCATTTGTTCTAATCCAAGACAGATCAATTCTACCTGTTCAGATAGAGGTTTGTCAAAAGTATTTGTAAATTTCAGTGTCATCTCCTGTCTTGTGTTGTAAATATCTGAAATGGATTTACTTGAGTATTTTTTCTACCTTTTCATTACTGTTTAGGCTGACTAATCCTACATTGTTTATGTTCTAGCTTCATCATTTTAAATACAGATGCTGTACTTCCCCTTTCAAAGTGTTGGGAATCACATCTATCCTCTGTGAATACCAAAAACTAAATTCTACCAAGAAACTTTGAGATTCCTTCAATCAAATTCTAAGAACACTGAAATCATCATTATTATGGGATTTCTCTATTTCCTGTTCTAACATATCCTCTTCCCTCTGCTCAGTAATGCTAATGTTATTGACCATCTAACTGCAGTTTGTTTCCATGAAGAGAGAGGCAGTTCTTAAGCTTTTCTTGTGTCCTCTGTCATTAACTTTACTTCTTCCCTGAGCAGAATCCCAGCTCCTTTCCTAATGCTAATTATTTGGAACTGAATAAATATTTTTCTTTTGAGAATTTGTTCTTTGCTGCTTGGCCTTTCATTTTGTGTCTTTGCCTTTCTGATTTTGCCCTTATGCACTCATGCTATTATTTGTCCATAGTAATTTGTCTTACATTCTGCCTTTTGCAAAGTGCCTTCTTTGAGGCCATTGAAGGTTCATGGGTTTGTGTCCCTAAAATCCATATTTCTACTTTGAATATCATTTCCTCAAAAAGCTATTTGCTTTCCTGAACTCTATTTAGTCTTTAACAGAGGGTCTTACCTACTAATTATCAGAATTAATTAACCCTTATTTTCTACTCTCTCTCTTTTTTTTTTTAGTGTTGTTGTTGTTGATTTGTGTGTTTCTATTGTATAATTAATGTCCTGTATTTTTTATGTTTTTTTTTTTTTTTTTTTTTTTTTTTAACTCATCAAATGATCAGGAGTCACATTAAGATCTGCCTCTCACTTTTACTGCTTTTTTCTCTTCTTTTCATTTTATCAGTCACAAAGGAAGGAAAATGTGAAAAAAATACAAATGAATGATTTGTAAATCTTAATATTCAGATGACAGAAAATCATTGGAATTTTGATACTCTGTTCTTCTTTTATACAGATTGTAAAATGGACCTTTTTGAACATCAAGAATTTTCAGGAATGAATGTTACAAGTTTTTTCACTCCCGATACCTCTGTCTGCCAAACTATTTGTACTTATTTTCCAAATTGCCTGTTCTTTACATTTTTCACCAAGGAATGGCAAATAGCATCACAAAGGTGAATATGAGAACTTTTAATTCTCTAAGCAAATATTAAAAACAACCACCACACAATGACAAAAAACCAAGAACAAAACCATGAGAAAAACAACAACCCTCAGCCTTTTATAACCAACATTTTATTATATTTATGGAAATTCTTGTTAAGGGGTTACTTTCAGTAAAACACAGTTTTTTATGTGTTGTATTCATACATTTATAGTTTTCTGTCAGCATTTCATCTGTTCTCCAGTGTGACCAGGGATCTTGTGCTGTAGCTGCATATCTGGGATTGCTTTATGACTTAAAGCTGAGTTTTATGAAATTGTAAAGAGGCATCTGGTTTCCTGTCAGTATTAAGTCATTTACTTGAAAAGTTCTTGGATGATATTAACATTTTTGAAAGTGTTTATTTTTACAAATTGAAATTCCTACTTTCATATCCAGTAGTGAGAGGAATTCAAAAACTACGGTCAACAGAAATCAGAGGTGGAAAGCACATTTAAGAAAGAACCATCCCTTACCTCAACCTAAATATCAATTTTAGGATGTGAGAACAGATAACAGATTCAGTTATTTATTTTTTTTTTCATTTCAGAAATCTTTGCCTTCTGATGACATCAACAAGTGGAACACCAGAGGCACTTACGTTACGAGAAAATGCAATATCGGGCTTTGGTCTCCTAAATTGCAGAAGATACTTTCCTGGTAAGTAATAAACTGCATTAAGAGTATGTCTTTTGAATTAATGAAATTAATAGACCTATTGATGCTTGGAACACACTCATTTTTACAGCCTGCAATTCTCGCACTTATGTGCATATGAATTTTTTGGGAGATGAACTCAATGTCACTTATACAAAAGGACACAAAGCCTGTCAGCAGGTTTGCACAGACATGATCCGCTGCCAATTTTTTACCTACTTTCCCCTCCAAGATTCATGCAATGAGGAAAGGTAAGATACATTTAAAAATGTTTAAAGATTTCTGAAAGAATCCTTCCACAAACTTAGGGAAGGGATATAATGTATGTCTTCTGTGTAAGAAGTACAAACTGAATCTTTGCATTAATTTATTGTCAGGAAGTGTGAGTGTCATCTAAGAATGTCCTCAAATGGATCTCCAGTGGAAATAAAACATGGGCCAGGAAGGATCTCTGGATACTCACTACGATTATGTAAAAAAAAGGCCAGTACTGGTAAGTAGAGCTTTCATTTAAGAGAGACATTGTTTAACTGATTTTTGTGCAGAAAGCCTAAGCCTCCATATTTTATTTTTCTTTCTGAAAATTGGTTGAATTGAAATGTTAATGAGACACCTTGTGAAGTTAGAGTGTTCTGAAAAAGTGAAGTATGCCCAGCCTGCACACTATAAACACAGACAGTGGCATTGTGAACTTGGTTAAACTGGACTTTATGATCAAAAATTGTAAAGGGATAGAATGTCTTATGTATCAACTTTGCAGAAGATCAGTCCCTATTCGCAGGTCAGCAATAGCCTCATCTTCATTTTTCATGGGCAAGTGAAAATTATCCTTAAGCACAGTTTCCAATTATTTCTGTAGTATGCATGCAGCATTCTGCAAGAACTATTAGGATAGTTGGAGGGACAGACTCTTCCCCTGGTGAATGGCCATGGCAAGTAAGCTTGCATGTGAAATTGTTTCGTCGGAGACATCACTGTGGGGGCTCTATCATCAGTAACCAGTGGATTCTTACAGCTGCTCACTGTTTCATGAGGTGAGTTCTAAATGTAAATTTGAAAATGAAAATTTCATCCAGAACGTGAGATAAATTGAGATCCACCTTTCAGAAAAAATAAACGTGCATGACAAAAATGACTAGAATAGAATAAAGTATTTTGATGTAACCAAAAGATGAACTTTTAAGGTAGACAATTCATATTCTTAACATAATTGGTATACCACACTTAACCCTTCAAAACATCGTATTGCGCTACTAATGCTAAATCGTTTTAATGCATCTAGGAGATGGAATTCTAAACAGACACCAGATACCTACAGTAACAGGCATTTTCACACTTTATAATTTTTTTCTTACTGTAATATCATATCACCAAGGAAAATATGTTGTTAAGTATTCCATTTCACATACTTAAAACAATTATCTCAAAGATTTCTCTGTGACACACAGGGAACCAATAGGTACGAATCTGATACCTTCAGCAGCAGGGTGCTCAGCATAGGCCAGGACTCATGTTAACCTCTAGGGGTCCATTTATGTCACTTCTAGTACAAGAGCTACCTTTCTCTGAAGCACTGAAATCCTAATTGTGCTGGTTTTGGTTAATTTTCTCTTTTCTATTTTTACCAGTCAGTCAATTGACACTCTGTTTTTAGTAGAGATTTCACCTGTAAGGAAAATATTTAGAGCATTGAATGCTTAGAGGATAAAGGCTAATTTACACAGAGACATATGGTATGTGTTGATCGTGACCACAAAATTGCCATCACATTTGTGTCGTGAAACCACTTGTATTGTGAAGAGCTGATCTAATCACCATTTCCCTTGATAGATGTTCGCTACCTGTAAAGCAGGTTATCGTATCATTTACAGAGTGAAAGTTGTAATATAAAGCTGTATATTGAGTCTGTGTGATGGGAAAGAAGGCATGGGTAACAGATAAAATGCTTCAAATAAGAGAGCATTGGCCCAGCAACATGGGCTGAAATCAGCACTTTTGCTCAAGCAGTGTCATACTTTAACCCTTCTTATGTAGTAATGTTGCCAACATTTGGGTTCCAGTGACAAACCTTATAAAAGTGGTTAAATGCCCTAAAGACTCTGAAAAACCCTGTATGTAGAATAAAATTCTCTACCTGCTATCGAATGTTGTAGAAGCTACCAGTACTATAAAAGGCAAGGGGAAAAGTTAAATTTTAATATTAAAAATATGGACTGTGCTCATTAGAAACTATTAAAGCCAACTGATATTTAAGAATAAATGAAATCTTCAAAATTTTTGAAAAATTCATTTAAGACAGGTTTCACATTTTCTTCAAAGAATGTACTAAAATTTTTATGTTACCGTAATGAGAGAATATCACAATGAAATATCCCTTAAATGTACTCAAAGTAAAGTTGAAGTCGTAAAGGTTAACTAGAACTTTTCATATAGGTCTATGGTATTACATTTTCTAATCTCTATTTACATTCATTGCAGTGTCTGAATAAACTCTACTTGAATTTGTATTTACAATCCTATTTTGGTTACTACAAAAGCTGTTGTACTGGAATGAATGGGAAGAGTCTCATTTACTTCTTCAGGGCTTGCATTAGGCCCTTGAAGGTAAAAATAACAAAAGAAGAAGAAAAGAGAAAATGAAAGAAGGCAAAAGGTGAAGGAGTGTGAAAAAGAATCAGGACACTGAGATTCTGAACATGAAAGAGAGGGGAGACTGATGTGGGGATGAAAATATAACTAGAAAGTGGAACAAAAGAAATGAGAAGTGGAAGGAATGGAAGTGGAAGACAAACCTTTTTAGACTTGAGAGTGTGAAAATGCAAATGGGAAGAGTGACCTCCGTGCTGTTCACGTTATACTTGGGAGGGACAGAGGATGTTGGCAGCTGCACACGAACTCTGAATAAGTGTAAATCTTTGTGCCACAGACTGACTGTTTGCCTTTTTTTCCTCAGTCGTCAGAATCCCAACATTTGGCGTGTTTATGCTGGTATTTTAAAACAATCAGAAATAAAAGAAGATACACCTTTCTTCAAAGTGGAAGAGATTATTATTCACCCTCGGTATACATATGCACAGACTGGATATGACATTGCTTTACTGAAACTTGATAAACCTATGAATTTTACTGGTATGTAGTGTATTTCAGAGGTATTCTGAAAATGTGCAGGATGATATAGGCTGGTTTTGGTGTGGCAGTTCATGAAAACTGGGATGGTTTCCCTTAATATTACTGGGTTTTATGGAGAATCTCATTCTGTTGGAGTTGAAAAGAAATTGTGTGGCTTTTATTCACATGACGGGGGAGATATCTACTATAAGGTACAAAGCATAACATGTAGGCTATCTTCAGGGGCTATGGAGATGCCCATAAAACCTTAATATTGTATCTGTTTCTACTAGCCAAACTAATATTTTAAATTATATTTTAGATCTTCAACTACCTATTTGCCTGCCATCAAAAGAAGAAGCTAACATACTTTATACTGACTGTTGGGTAATTGGATGGGGTTACAGAAAGGAAAGAGGTACAGATAAATATTTAAAGTGTGCTCTTTTATTTGAAAAATTGTGTTTAAACAAACAAACAAAACCACACCTCCCAAAATACCCTCTTGAGTCTTGAATCCAGGAATTGTGATCACAAGCTACACAAAGAACATGCATTTGCTCACAGCTTTGTTTATATGAATCCATAACAGTCATCAGAATCAACGAACATGAATATAACTACTCCTTTAGTTTGATTCTCTACATTGTTTTCTCAGGCTTTCCTGTGGTAGGTAGATGAACACTACAAGTTAGCTAGTTTCACATTGTCTTTTATGCTTACAAAGATACTTCAAGTTATGAGGTGAGATAGAGATAATAGTATAAAATAATAATACAGATAATTCACATATTGAGATATAGATAATAGATTTAATGGTGAACTGTGGGATCTTGAATTACAGTCTGCACATAACTCAAACTTTTTTTTTTTTGATGTGATTTTATTCATATGACTTCAACAATCAGAGGTAGAATCAGAGGTAGAAGTATGTTACTTTTATGATTCTGAAGGTTGTTTATGAACAATAACAATGACCTTTGTGTTTTGATAGTATTTGATAGTAGATATGGTTGAATTACTCTGACCTTACCTGGAGGCTTGCCAAATAGCTGTTAGTTATCAAAGTCTGTTATTACATATAGCCTACTTAAACTGAGTTCCCTCTTTTCCACACCTTCCTGTTTGAGAGTTAGATTTCAATGTGAAATTGAAAAAAAAATATGGCAGATATTGTCTGGGATAATTTCTTCTGTTAATTTGTAATAAAAGGCTGCTCTCAAATACTTTTATTTGCTCTACATGGAAATTCCTTCATCTTGTAGACTGTGGAGCAGCACAGATTTGGAAATTGGGAGGTATTACAATCTTATTGTATTGCAACCCTATTGTAATACATTACTAAGAAATAATTATAAATAGTACAAAGTAATGTCTTCAGTAGGAATACAGGCTCCAAGACTCCAAGTTCTGAAAAGATACTCATATAGGGGTTCACAGCAAATCACACAAGAGTTTTGAACCTTTCCTGGTCATAAGTCATACTCGGGTAACATGGTGTTTTAAAAACATTCCAAAAACAAACAAAAACAGACAGTCAACATTGTTTACTAACACACATACAAAAAAAGGGAAAACATCATCATGACCGTCTAATTGCACACTAAAAACAATTGACCTCTGACTTTGCAATGTCACTGTATGGAGATTTCTAGAGTTCAATTTTAACTTTTACTTTGCTAGAACTGGACACTTGTCTGATCATACCACCTATTGCATAGGTCTTGTAGAAGATATTCTTCAGAAAGTTACTGTTCCCCTAATGTCAAAAGAGGAATGCCAGGCAAGATACCGGAAGCGCAGACTAGATGACAATGTGATCTGTGCTGGCTATGATGAAGGTGGAAGGGATGCTTGCAAGGTAATGGAAAGAAGTCATATATAGTAATGTATTCCAAACATATGTTCAAATATATAATTGGATACCATAATAACATGTTTAATTTTCATAACAAAAATATATTTATAAATATAGCTGTTTAACATATCACTTTTGCTTGCTGAAAGCACTGATAATCAAGTTACATGGAGAATGCTTCTTATGTGACATCGAAATCCTCAGGGATAGATTTTATGTGTCTCCAGATAAAAATACTGAGTATATAGAGAGAGACACATACACTCCTTCTCTAGTGTCTCCTACAAAGGGAACAAAGTTAACTTCCCACTTTGTGTTTCAAGTTAAGTATTGAGACAAAATTCATTGTTTTCCTAAGAATTATATCACTTTTCCTTAAAAAATAATAATGGTGAAGAGCAAATAAAGGAGAGAATAAAGTACAAATTCTCACTCTTGTCCAGTTAGGAAACAAAACAGTATTCCTTTAAAATATGGGAAATCCATAGAGAGCAAGTGTAATATTTCAAAACATTTCTCCAGTAACACAGATTTCCTATGTGATGTTTTTATTTCTTTATATGAAGCTTATTTTAAAGCATCCACTATCCATAATCATCCAGAAGGGAGGGTGCTGGATAAGGGGAATGGAAGGCTAAAGACAGCTTGAACAGACTGGGCTGTTCATTATAAGAATTGAAAATGTCACAGCAGTGTGAGGTCAGTGAGCCAAATTCTCTGCTTGAGTGTAAACTCATGCAATTCTATTAACTCAAATATTTTGAGTTAATTATAATCAAAATAAATATTGTCTGATTAGTAAGATATTTTTTCAATTTAAACATTTAACAGTTGTGTTCTATATTTATGCACTGTTTCTATTATCAGTATTGAGTATTCAGGAATAATAATTCTTGGAGCTGGGAAGTAATTTTTCCTCAATGACAATTAATCTTTATCTGATACAGCATAACAGAACACGGGGGTGATGTTATAAGAAAATAATACACTTGTTGTTGTCCCAACAGTTCATAACAGCTACAATAAAGAACCCAAAGATCAATTTGAAATAGGAAAACAAATGTGTTTTATCCCAGGGAGGACAGAGTCAGTCAAACAAGATAACATACAGAACTGAGATTTACATACCAAAAACAAAGTTATAAGAAAAAGCATTGTCAAATTTACTATTTTTCTCATTTGTTGATGTGGTCTTTGTTGGGTGTTAAATCAGTGAATATAGATAAGTCAAAAACAAACAAACAAATGAGCAAAACCCCAACAGTTTTGAACCTTAAAGGAAAATGAAAATAATTTGCAATGATTGGAAAGTATTTAGAAGTAATTTTACTAGATAAATAGAAAAACGTCGACACACTCTGAAGCAGGTATAAGTGAAAGTAATAGGCAGTTATGCTGGTGTTAACACTGAATGATACTGATTTTTATCAAGGCTTTCTTTGAGAGAGAAATACTGATGAGAGCTGTTCCTTGTGTACTCTTGTCTTTTTCTTCTGTGACACAGGGAGACTCGGGAGGACCACTGTCATGCAAGCATGAGGAGGTGTGGTATCTTGTGGGCATCACCAGCTGGGGTGAAGGGTGCGCTCGCCCCAGGCAGCCAGGAGTCTATACAAAAGTTGTTGACTATCTAGACTGGATTCTAGAAAAAACTACATAGTGTGAGTGTAATCTACTGGCTCGAAGTGATGTCATGGAACAACAACTCCAGGAGCAATGCGATGACGTGTATTAATGCTTTTTAAATGGTGTTTCATGTTAGCTTGAAACATAAAAGACTTGATTAAAGAAGTGGAAAAACAAGAATAAACAAACTTTACAGTAAATAAAAAACAGTAGTAAAAATAAACTCTTTGGTCATTGATTTGGCTGAAAAAAAAAAAAAAAAAGAATCTACCTGAACCATTAATTTCTTTTGATCTTGATAGTATATAATATTCTGTGGGACTTGTTCAGTGAGGCCAGGGTTTTACAGTTTAATTCAGTGATGGCAGGAACTTCTGCTCTTATGCAAAAATAACCTACATGAAAGTTGATTAAGATAAATTATTAGAAGGCAAGGAAAATCTGACCTGGCATTACCAGTCAAAAAGTTCAGTGATAATTGAAGAAACTCCCTTAGTTGCAGAATAATTTTATTTGTTTCACCTTAAAAACATCAAGACAGCTCTCTCCTGTTTCTTTTTCTCCTTTTTCTCTCCTTTTTTTTTTTTTCCTTATTTTTAGTCTAGTAACAAATATGTTTCATGGCCCGAATTAACACTAATATGAGAAACAGCAGTCAAAAAATTATTATTTTTTTCTATTGTAAGTAGTATTTCACACTGGATCATAAAGAAAGGTACATTTGTCTTTTGCTTTTGTCTTTGATGAACTTTATGACCTTGTTTTCTAATCATATACATTACCTTAATTGCTGAAAATACATTGTAAATCTCTATTCATGGTTGCTGCACAACCACAGTCAGTGTGTTGTGGAAGTCAACAGCAGCAGAGTCTTTAGGAATAAATGACATCATGAAATTCAGAGTGTTAAATTAATGGAAAAATAGTCATCAAGCTGCTGTAAATGAGTTCAGCATTTCATTTTTTGATGTTTTATTTGCAACTAACACTGAACAAAAATGAAAACTGGTACAAAAAATTGTATCTAACTATAAAAAGAGCCCCTGCAGTCAGAGTGTTCCTGGGACATGCAGTGCCACAGCTGTATTCAAAAGGTGTTGGGCTTTTTTTTTTCTGTTCATTTTTAAAAAATACACATTCAAAGCAGGGATGAAAACAGTCTAGATATAACAACAGGCTAGAGGGAATGGTGGTGCTGCAGGCACATCTAGGGAAAGTAGAGCGTTGCCTTCCCCTCTCCTCATAGTGGACTCTCAGGGACATGGTCTTGAGTGATGCACAGTGCTTGAGGCCTCCTGCTTTGGGAGCCCCCATGCTGGCTGTAGGTATTCAGGATGCCAAAAGACAAAGTCTGGCATGCAGTGGGAGAAAGGGTGGAGAGAGAAGGCAGAAGTAGACAACATGCAGAAGTAGAAAGGGAGATAAAGGCGGGGGCTAAAATTGTCGTCATGCTCTGTTTAATCCAAGCCTGGTTTGAAAGGTCAGCAATTCTCAGACATGCTGTCAAAAACGCAGAGACTTAAATAAGGGACTGGGAATGAGTAGGAAAAAAAATGAAAGCAGCCAAAAAAAATAAATGCAGCCAAAACAAACAAACAAAAAACCAACCACATTTCTGGCATTCAAATGTGGTTCTGTCCTCATGGGGAAGCAGTGAAAACTGCTAGAAAAGATCTGCTGAAGAAACAAAGGAAATACTTCAGTGTGCTAAGAGAGACTGAAACTCTCAATTAACGATCCATTGGGAGATCATCTGAAATCCTCACCTGCCAATAACCAAAAAAAAGCTAGATTTGTTTTTGCTAAAGAGTACATGCAATGTCAATCTGATAACCTTTAATGCTTTCTTATAATGATGTTGTCAGCAGCTTCTTTTCCAAATGTGCACAAAATGCAAGTCTGTAAGTTGTTTTTTTTCTTTGTTTTGTTTATTTTTATTTTTTTAATTTTCTTTCATTTTGTTTTGTTTGTTTGTTTTCTGCTGTGAGATTTTCCAGCTATTGGAGTAATGAAGAGGAATAGCACTAGCTTTGCTCTGCAGTGCTCTGGAGCTCCATATTTTGTTTCTTAGAGATGGACCTCGTGACAGCAAATTGCCAAAGGAAACTTAGCTCTTCCTGTGGAAGGGGTAAGGGGTCTCAGTGACAGCAGGTATACTTCATGGCTAGCTTTTGACCAGATAAAATATCTTACTGTAATATATTTTAATCTAGAGCAGATATTCTTCAATGAAATTTTGCATCACTTTTCTGTTCATCCACAGCAAATTCCTGATAGCTAAAAGTAAGTAACAGGGACAGATTTTATGTGGAGAATGAGTGAGTTTGTGATAGCTATATGTAGTCCTTATGACTTCATTTAAGAGAAACTTCATAAAGTAACACATGACCTTTCTGTGCAATAATTCACCAGTGTAATATGTAATTAAATGAGAACTTTATACTCATAGAAATGTATCAGTGTTAATAAGTGCTATCTTGCTTAGCCTTTCTGATATCAATAAGTAGCTTGCCATAAATGAGAGGCAGTTCATCACCTTTATTTCAACTCCCTTCTCCCCTTCTCCTCTCCCTCCATAGTGAAAAAAAAAAAAAAACAAAACACCAAAACCAAAATGAAACAATAAACAAACAAACAAAAACCACCACAAAACCTCTCTCAGTCTCATTAAAGAAAAAATTGGCCTTCTACTTTAAATCTGCCCTGGTTTATGCACTTTAGTTACTTTAGTTGTTATTTAGATTAATGGTTAGTGTCTCTTGCAGAGTCTTATATTCAGCTATTTAGTTATAGTGAAAATCAATACAGATCATAATCTCACAACAGATTGGCAGAAATCTTGCAAGGGGCAAGCACCACTGATGATGTGCTGAATGGCAACATTAGTCTGCCCTGAGACTGTACAAATAAGATCCCTCATTTTAGAAATTTATAGTCGCATTCAGGCACACTTTATACAAGCAGAGATAGTCTGGAGGGCAATTTGTTCATCGTAAAATAAGGCAGGCTGCAGAGCTGCTGAAGTGGACTCTTCAGCTTGTAACAGCCTTCATTGTAGTCATTTTAATAAGATTGTAAACCAGACAAAACTAGTTTCCCATTAAATTGGTGTTGCATTGTGTTTTCAGTCATTGCTGTTGCTTTGCCTTATGTCTGAGACTGAAACATGTCTTGGAAGTGACCTGAGCTAGCTTCTAGGAAGAATACATGATACCTCTCATTGCTTCTGCCCAGAGAAATTAAAAATTCTTAATGATGAAGATGTACAGAGACCAGCAAGATCTGTGCTTCCACAGAAGGGCAAAAGGGAATAATTTGTTATAAGCTTTTAGTATGAGCTTTATTTATTTTGTGAAAAAAGATTATTTGGCTGTGCTGAAAACTGCATCTCAGATGCTGAAAACTAAGGAACTGAAAAGAATGAATGTAATTCATGGCAGCAGTCTTTATAGTAGGAAAACTCACTCAGTTGAATTAAAAAGTGGATTCTTATTCCCTGCCTAATTTCCAGTGTGTATGGAGTATTCTTTGGAAAATCATTGCTAGATCATATAATTTGTGAAATATCTGCATTATAACATATTAAAATTCTTTTCCACATCAAATAGAGGGCAACATTAATTTTGCTCTTTGAACAATAATAGCAGACATGAAATATTGACTATTCCTAGTCAAGCATTTTCTGGAGTAATAAATTATTCATTTTTCCTGTGGTTTTTGTATTGTAAATTGTTATAGATATTTATAGGTGTATTATTGATATTTACATATCTATTATAGTTACTTAGAAGTATTGTATGGTATAATGAATTGTTTAGTAAGAGTTGTGCAGTGAAGATTTAAAACTTGTTTTGCATCTTACCATTTTTTAATTTTCACAGTATTCTACAAAAAGAGCAGGAATTAGTCTTTAGAAATTAACAAGCAAAATAAGAATCAATGAAAGATGATGAAAGACCAGCCCAAATGTGCTCATATTGGGAACCTGAAACAGAAAACATGTTGGAGCACTTAGACATCCCTTCCTGCTCCTCATGGCCATACCTCAGGACTTAAAGATTAATGAAATATAGTGCAGAAATGTGCTTAATTAATGCTTAATTAGTGCTGCACTAATGTGCAGAAATGATCTTGAGATGGTGAGGTGCAGTGGCTTCCCATGGAGGACAGAGAGAGGGAGTAGAAGCAGAAAGACTAATGTGTGTCAGCTTACAGCTGCTTCTCTCTTATTTACTTTCTAAGATCTGTCTGTTTTGGCAGATGTCTTGAAGCCATAAAACTGTGCCTGACCATGAAATGCAGCTACTTTTCCGAACTATCTTTTTTTTGTGAGAAATGTAGTGAACAGTGAATCGATCTTGTACAAAGTACATATCAGATAAATTTACATAGGCCAAAACTTTGGATTTCAGAGAGTACAAAACTTTAAGATGGGCAGAATGGGATGGTGGGAGCAACCGAAACAACTATAAATATGAAAAAGAAATTAAATAAAGAAAGAGAAGAAAGAGGAAGTATATACCTCTTTCCAGTAAAGGTATCCTGCATATCTACAGAAATATTAGTATGGCTCTGAGCAAGCTTCTGTTTTCTTCACAGCATGTTCAGCTAAAATTTCAGGAAAAAGAGAACTGTTTTGATGTATTCTAAAACGTTTCAAGGGTTTTGTCACTAGGTGGCACTTTTGATCTAATTTGTCTTATGTTCAGTCGCCATGGTGAGAAAAGGAACTTGGTTTAGTATATCTTTTATCAGAGTATGTTCAATAGATCTAAAAAACATATTTTAATTCATATATCTACAGCTGAGAAATAATAGTAAATGATTAAATTAGCACCTTCATTTGTAGATCTCAGAGAGTTCAGTGAATGGATATGTTTAGCTCGAATTTTCCGTGCAGCACAGGGAGATTAAGAGACAGTAGCAAATGAAGACTAACAAAATCAAGCTCAGGGAGGGCTATTTGCCCACAGTTCCCTACCTATGGAACTCTATGCTATTTCATAGTCTAATAAATATTCAACAAAACCATTGAAAGACACTGGAAAGTTGCCGAGCATTTTGTCTCAGTCTTGGAGGGTTTGACTCAAAGCCAGCTTGGGCACAGTGCGGTTATCTGCAAGAGTTACAGCAAGAAAATGAAGCAGTTGGTAGGACAGTCAAGGGTATAATGGAACTTCCCTCACTGGAAACATTTAGGGCTAGGTTACGTCATGATGTAAGTGGCCCTGTCTTCTGGAGGGAAGATGGACTGGGCAACCTTTCTTCTGGCTGCTGGTGCTGATCAACATCAGCAACACAAGATCATGGGTTTGTTGTTTTCTGCAATATATGCTATATTTCAAACTTGAAATCTCATAATCAGATTTATTTTGTTCTATTTTCTATCCTGTTCTATAGCTGGTTCAGTCCTTCCATTCTGCTGCAAGTACTAGAAATTTATGCGATGAACTTACTTTACTTTCTTGGGGTTGTGTTTGTTTAGAAAGCACAAGTTCAATTAAAATCATAATAATAATAATAATTAAAAAAAAAAGATAAGAAGACAAAATAGACTAACGTAAAAGCACAAATTTAGTTGTGCTTGCCCAATAAGTGTGATTTTTTTTTTTTGCCATTACCAGGAGAAGTTGCAAGGCTGTGCCTTAACCTGTCAGTTCAGGGTCTCACCACTGTTCAGTGCCTTAGTCCAAGCTGGCTGCAGCTTGGTTTAACAGCTGGGCAGAGGGCAGTGAATGAGCCCTAGGAATACCTCTGGTGGCAAAGAACCTAGGGAACCACAGTACAATTAATATTTTTTCCTGTAGTATTAATTAAGTTTTTAGGTGTTAATTAGACAGTGTGGATCATTAACCAGTTAAAACACTACCTGGGCTAGCAGTAGATTTTGAATGTGCCTGTGTGGTGTGTTCTCTTTTACCCATAACAAGGATTTCAGTGTAACATTAATTAAATGCAGATTTGTGTTGGTTACAGATCCACGCAAGGAAAAAATAGAAAGCAATCCCAAGGTGGTAGCAGAACTTCAGTTTGGAGTATTGTCAGCCACAGATTGAAAACAAGAAACAGACTCCTTTTAAAACTCTTAATTGCTTCTGAGCTCATATATTATTACATAATACAATGGAAACTCATCTCAGTTTGTTTCCAGGTGCTACATAATGAAAAAACATTGGTAAAATAATTAAATTATAGTGTCCTCATAAATGGGGTTGATACTGACATTAAAAAAAAAAAAATCATACTTGTTTTGTATTGATTATTTATTTATTTATTTATTTATTTTATACAGAATATTCTGTATTTGATATTTCTTTTAGAGCTGCAGCTGCAGATTCATAGGAGTGGGTAGGAAGGTCACCTTGATACATAAAAAGTACATTTTTCTGTCTCTTGTGGTTGCAGAAAAAAAAAGCTGAAAAACATGACCTATGGCCATCCTACAAGCTTACAAGCTACCATTAGTATTTGTAAGCAGTTTTTCTGAAAAAAAAAATCCTCCTGATATTAAAGCTTTTTTCATTATTTCAAGTGATCTGACTCACAGCTGTCGCATGCGTGGCACTGACAGTACTATGAAACCTTCAGACAAGATGAAGGGTAAATCTGTTGAACTAAAAATATAGGCCAAATGTTCCACCAGGACTTAAATTCATCAAATCTGACCTGAACTTCTTGCATTCTCTTTTATCTATAAAACAGAATTCTTAAAATGATTTAAGTAATTGACACTGGTTTCTCAAACATAAATGTGCACTGCTGAAATGCTCCAAAATTGTATCAGCCTCAATAGATGGCTCAATGGCCACAGATGATATACCAAGATTTGGTGTTACTTTTCCATTCCAGAAGTGATTTTCTCTATCAACATTATCCAGATCTAGAGGCAAAGAGGTAGGGTAATCTTACAATTAAAACTAGGATTTGAAAGAGCTGGCTATTTGGAGCACCTCACTTATTCTTTCTTTGCTTCAAGACTTGTGATGCCCCTCTGTAATTCTTTGCTCTGGCCTGCCTGGGGGGGAAGTCTGTGAAGTAAATCATAGTAATAATAATGTTATATCATTAGGAAATTATAGAAAAGTTTTTGTCTGCTGTTTCCATGCTCTAAATGATGGAAAGAATTCCAATTGCAGTATTTCATGGGTGCAGTTACACCATTGTGATGACCATCTACAATACTTCAGGGTAGACGAGATTAGAAAGAACAAACTCCTGCTTCTTAAATACATTGTCTGAACACAAGGGATACCCATGGTGGGATGACTCATGCCTGCCTGGTAAGACATTTTTCAATGAATTTCTTTAACAACCTTATTACTTGAAGTTATTTGTCTCATGAAAACAGCCTATTTACTGGTGTATGCTTTGATGCAATGCAAAAGGTTGCTTTATTACAAATCTAGCACAAGCCATTGGATTTATTCAACCAAGAATCTATAATATGCCCTGTGAATTTAGTGAAAAGGATTTAATATGCTTTTAAAAATGTGCTCTCTGGGTAGTACTACAGTATAGCCAGCCATTATGAATGGACTAAGCTTAACTCTTGGACTGGTCCTCATATGTGAGATATTCCCTCATCTCTGATGAATTAAAAACTCTAGACATGGACATGACTTGGATACTGCATGAGCATAGCTCATTTTACTAACTCTCTCTCTTTCATTCTTGTTCTGTTCATCTCTTGTAACAGTACTGCAATGTATTTTAAGGAGGCCAGCTGGATGGGCAGTGTAGGGTGTTGATGAGGTAAGAATGATGTTTCAGATAGAGATACAATTATATTTCCATAAGCTAGACTGCAGGAACAAAAGAAACAACTAACATTTCTAGAACATCATATAATAAGTGATTCTACAGTGAAATGAATTACTTCTGTGTAGATGAAAGGAAAGCGACAGATGAATATAGAGGTTAAATGAATAGGTTTTTCATGAATGTGTTGGTTTATTTGTCAGAAAGTAAAAAAAGTGGTTGGCATATTTATTGTTTAGCAAATAAGAACATAAGTAGACTATCGATATTAGAATCAGCTGTTGGCAGTTTACTGAAGCATAATGCTGAAATGGATTGTGGACTTGCATTTCAGATGATAAGATCAGTTTTACAGATCATAGGTTTGCCATTCTGTACAGTGTTGCATATGCATCTTCTTTGTAATATGCAGTCATTGGGTATTTTTGACTGGTTGGGATCATTCCATATCCATTCTGTTAACATTTATTGTATGAAATGTTCCCCATGAATCAAAGGCTTTTCAAAGCATGGTAGACAACAAAACGGATCATGGAAATTTGTAAAAATAATGCATTGCCCTGCCAGTTTTATAACAACTACGGACCAATTTTGCTTTGAAAGAATACCTGTTAAATTTATAAGCATATGAGAAATAATAATAATTAAATTCTCTAAGTAAACAGTAAGTATCCAGAGAGATGTTAGTCAATTAATGTACTTGATAACCCTTTTAGATATAGCACTGTAGAGCTTTTGCCCTTGTGTTCTGCAATTGTGCCAGCAAGGCAGAAAGCAAACAAACATAAAACAAAGTGAATTTTCTGAGTGCAAAAAGTTAGTTTTATTGGCATTTGACCCCGTTTTTTTTTTGGAATAAGTTTTAATTCTTAAGGTCACTAGACAAATTAAAACTTTGAAAAAAATCTATTTTTTGACTAAATTACTTTTGAAAGTTTTGATGGCATTCATTAATTTATATTGATTAAATGCAGATCAATTTCTACAAAAACTCTATTTTTAAACAAAAAGAAACTGGAAAGTTCTGATTCATATATGCCAAAAATAATTTTAAAAACTTTTACTTTTTTTTTTTTTTTTTTTGGCTGGGGTTAATTGATAAATTAGACAATCCCACTCTTGTTAAAAATAAACAAATAAATAAATAAAAGAAAAGAAGCACCTGGCTATGCATTTTCCAGTGTAGAAAATATTTGACATTTGGAAAATGTCATCCAAATCTTGTTTTGAATTCACCTTGGCAAATTTCCATTTTTACCCGGATATTTATTTTTCTGACTGTATCCATAAGTCTCAAATGAACACATCTGTCATACATGTGATCACGCTAAAGGGTAACAAGAAACCCTGAATTTTCAATCACAATATGGCTGTTATAAACACCATAAGTTTCTGAATGCTGATTATTATGAATATTTATATTATTATCATTATTATTGTCCATTTTCTTAAATAAATATTCTGTTGGAACTGGCTTCCGAAGAACATCCTCTGTTCAGTAATGGATGTATAGTGTACCTACTTGCCTGCCCATTAGTGGCTGTGGGCAGGCACTCTTTGGTTATCTCTCAGCCTGCTAGAGAACAGCTCTCACCTGAGGCACGGAAGACAGAAGGTGCAGACAGTGATGCTATTGACAGCTGACTTCTGGCAAAAGAAAAAACAGAAAGCACATCTGGGTAATGTATGTGGAAAGTCAGATTCTCTGTGTCTCTGTGTTTATTATTTTTACTTCATAAACAGGATTCTTAAGATATAGCAGTCTCTGATAAATTTGTCCTTCACACTATTCAGTTTTAAGAACACAAGTTAACCAAATTAAATAATATTTCAATTTTCTATGCTTTTATTTATCATCACTTTGTCTCTTAGCACCATCTCCCTCACCTCAATGACCATTTTCTGTGTTATCAGAAATGTTTATATCAGAAAGGTAAAGTTGATTTTTCCCTACCATATGAGTTTACAAAGAAAGTAAACAGTGTAGTGACAATCCTTGCACAAGAAGATTAAATACTTTGGGAATAACTATTCATTAAAGATAAAATGTGAAGTTGGAAGACCTCTGGCATCAGGGAAGGAGTTAGAAGAAACTGGAGCTAAGCAGTACACATAGAAGGACTGGCCATTTCACTGCAATTTTAAAATATAGAAAAGATTAAAATTTATGACTCAAGGGAAGATTGATGAAAGAGCTTACACAAAAAAATTACTGATGAGAAAGAGAAAGGGGATAGACTGAGAGAGCTTAATGTACTTTGGCAGTTGAAGCATGCAAATGTCTAGTAATTCAAGCAAGATAAGAAAATGAAGTAATGCTGACTTTTGGAATTTAACTATTCCATAAATATGAGAAAAAGCAATACTTTAAAATGAGAGGAAACACAACGTCCTGGTTCTGTCCATCAGTGCTGGTAGTATATATAAATATGTAATTGAGATAAAATAAAATAGTATTCATACAGTTTATACTTTGTTCATAGATACTCGGAGTACAACAAGGAGCACTGCCATTTGACTCTGATACTTTTTCAAAGTATACCAGATACCAGCTTAAACTGACCCAGCTATATATCAGCCAGGGCAATATTTACACTCTCCTCATCTGAAGAATAACTTTCCTTTTCTTTCCTGTCTGAAAAGCAGCCTTGAAATATTGCAAGAGTGAAATGAATGTCACTGCCTTTCGACCCCGAGGGTTAGAACACTTCAGATGCAGCTAAAATGATCCATACGCATTAAGGAAAGAAAAAATGCAGCCAGCGGTAAAGTCTTATGACTGTAAAAGCAGCTGATGCTGACATGGACAGTTTGGGATTCACTACAATGAAAGGGAAACTCTGTCCCTCTTCAAGTCAGTGGGTAGTCCACCTTTCTCTTTAGCAAGGCCAGAATTTCTCTCTGTGGGATATCATCCTGTATCTTCTTTGTGCTGTACCTTCAGGGCTTAAAAGTGACATCAACAGGAAGATTTATTGAAGCTCTCCTGTACTGTGGTAGAGGGCTGTGTGCTGCATCCTGTAAGACATTCCTGAGCCAGCTCTGTGTAAGCATGTCCATGCGGAGCCATGGCCTGCACAGCATGCTAGAAGGGCCCACCTTGTGGCTCAATGCTTTCCCAGGGCAAATTAGCTCTTTTGAATGGTGAGGGTAATTAGTCCGGATTCAGCACAGTCCTAATGCAATAGTTTTTGCTTTGTTTGTTTGTTTGTTTGGTTTGCTTTGGAGCTTGTTCAGAGCTTTGGTGCTTTTTTAGGAAAAGATTTTAAAAAAAAAATTAGGAAACAATTTTTAGGAAAAGGTTTTTAGGAAAAGAAAATACCAAATCTCTCAGCCTATCTAATCTAAAATTGGCTGGATCAACCTCACACTTTTCAGTCTAGTTTGCTTTCAGGACTGGTTGGGTTTCGAAGTGATTATAGCTAAAACCTTTGTAAACAGCACAGAACAGAGGTCTCTGAATTTTTCTATATTGCATTAAATGTCCTTCTCACCACTTGTCCATGGCTCTGGATTCAGCAGCTTTCTGCTCTTTTTTATTCCTTGCTACTTCTCTGATTCAAGGTAGAAAAGGATCCTAACCTTCAAGGACACCTTTATGCTACTATAAGGTGACAATAAATTATGTTAAATATAGCAAAATTGCATATGGGTGTGTATGAATTTCTGATCACAGACTGGGAATAATATTACATAAAAGCTAGTGAAGAAAGAGACATTTTCCCACAGTTTTAAATACTAAGTACTTAAACTGTAGGGCTCATTGGACCCCTCTTTTTCCTACATGAGAATTATCTGAAACCTCCTCTATGAAAAATCATCATGTTGTTTTGTCAGTTTTAATCACAATGCATAAAGAGATTAACGATGACAAATGTAGCCCTCTAAGCCAGTTTTTGGCATGAATGCTTTAAAATTAAAAATAAATAAATAAATAAATAAGCCAGGAAATACTTTGGCTAAGTGTTAATTTCTACCATCATGAGATGAGAATACATTTTGCATTTAAGACACTAAATGTTGACTTGAATGATTAAAGTACCTAGAGCAACTGTAATTAAACTTTAATAATTCATAGGCAGTGACATAAAATGACAAGTTTTTTCATTTTGTAGTTTTCAATTAAATTAATTGTGATAAGAAATTCTTGTTCCCAAAAAGTTAAGTACATGGAATCTCAGTCAGTGCTGGCAGCATGTGTTCTTGTAATTCAGCTCAAGTGGTTAAGAATGTTTATGCAAGAGTAGGACAGTGGGGAATCCATTTAGATGAAGCATGTGATGAATAACTGTGTGCTTAAGGTTAAGCAGGTATCTAAATGCTTGCTGCATCCAGACCAAAGGACATAATGAGATATTTGATGCTGATCTTCAATCTAGAACATAAGAAAATAGCCTTTGCTGCAGGAAGAAAAAGAGGGCTTATTTTTGCTCTTCTCTTCCCCTTCTTCCCCAGCAGCTCAGTTTTATTCAGCACAAGGCACTTTGCAGTGCAGTCTATTCCCTGTGGGGTTTGTGGAATTGTAATGCTCATGCTCTGCATCCTGATTAAAAGGCAATAGAACCACCCAAAGTTCAAGTCAGGGTAGAATCTGATCAGTGACAGTTATTCTGAAAGAGTAGAAGACAAAGGAAAAGAGAAAGAACTGGGAAGAGGAAGAGATGAGTTAAAATAATAAAATAAAAAGAGCAAAAAAAAGAAGAAAGAAGGAGGACAGGTTTCTAAATAGCTGTTTTAGAATAGAAGGATAATTTGCAAAAGACTCCAAGAGAAAACTGTATTTCTTCAAAACTGTTTTGGAGTTGTTTCTCAAGATAAAGCATTCTACAATACACAGCCAGTGCTTGAATGAACGTAAGCAATGGATATATATATATATATAAATTTAATATGGATAATATATTTAAATATATGGATATATGGATTAAAATATATAATATAATAGAATAGAAGAGCATAATAGCTTTAAATGTTGGTGAATGAATAAGTGAGGTGATGTCTCACAAAACAAAACAAACGAATGATTTATTGAAAGAAATGAGAGAAATTACATCTTAGTGTATTACAGTGGGCAAATGCTCAGTAAAAAAGAACTGTAATCACTGACTGAGACCTCTGCTCGATGAAAGTTAACATCATAATGACAGGAAACACAGATGATCATTCCTTGATTTCCCTTCTGCAAAGTAGGCTGGCTTATTCTAGAAATGCTGAAGGAAAGTCACTTGCAAAATGAGTCACAGAAGAGTCACTTAGATGCTTCAAGTGAATGTCATGTTCTGACCCTTTCAGGGGTTTATGAAGTAAATGAGACCCTGACAAACAGGGGATTGCAAAATCTCTGGTGGTGCCAATGGAATCGATCAAATTCTGGAGACAAACCTCACATTTTGAGTTGGAAATAGCCACTACAAAGTGGAGCTTTTCAATAGCTGTTTTCTTAGTGGAAAATCATGGAGAGCAGCCTATGCATATGTGTAAGAGCTGTATGTGTGTAAAGTAGTTCACTGTTGCACACATGATTAGCACAGTTCTCAATTATTCCATGTTTTCCCACAGCTGGCAGACAAGGTGGATTCATTCATTTTGCAAGTGTCTGAAAAATGTTGTTAGACTCAGTTTTGTTGTTAAGAGACGAAAGGAAAGAGACTAGAGGAAGGAACCAGAAACTCAATAGCGAACATTTATTCCTATTCAAAGTGACTTGGTTGGCTCATGCCCTGAAGAATGATGGCTTGTATTAGATAACAATAATTGGTTATAACAGGTCATTCTTTTTTATTATTACTTTTATTTTTAATAAAAAAATATAAAGAGATATATTTTCTTGCCAGAAAGAAGCATCCAATATATCCTAGTTTGACAGTAGACCTTAAAACAAAGCATGGCCAAATTAAGTTTTATGCTTTCAAAATTTATTTTATGGGATTCAAGCTAAAGATTTTATTTTATTTTTTCTCTTAAATGAAGATATGTATCATGCTGTAATTTTTCTCTTGACATGTTAGAATTTAGCCCCCAAATCAGAAATGTGTATCACAGACAGGTTGGATGTTTCAAAAATCTATCATGACGTTGGTTGCAGCATTCAGTCTTTATGTTCAGATGTCAGTATGAAACAGCTCTATATTTTGAGAAATTACTAATGATGGGTGTACTTTGGTCTCAGTTTTCTAACAAAAATATAGGATAGTGAGAATGACACCTGGGTAGGAGATTGTTACAGCTGAAATAATCCTTCTCATTTCTGTTCATGTTCAAAGTAGCAATAACCCTTACCCGCACCATTTGCTGGTGCAGGCATGCATGTGAACCTTGGTTCCTTTCCCATAACCTGATCAGCTAAGTGTGGGTTGTTTACTATGTTAATATTATTATATTCTAATAAGGTCTGTCAAGATGCTGTAATGTGTTTGATGGAGTGTTTATTTTGTTGTTGTTGTTTTTTAAAAAGAAACTAGAACACACAATCTGGTAGGGCTGTGGAGAAGATTGCTCATGACCACTCAGCAGTTTGGACATTATTATTTGAAGACATTATTTTATTATTATTATTTTATTATTTTATTTTATTTTATTATTATTATTATTATTTTATTATTTTATTTTACTCATCTTCAAGGTATGGACAGCAATTATAATTAGAAAACTATAGTTTGATATTGTCATTTCAATTATGATTCATTTATGGTTGTATAATTACAAAGTAAAATAAAATTGAAAGTTTAATTCACTGCAAATAGCTTTTTAATGTGAAATATATTGAAACTATTCTTTGTTCAGAACTGAACAAATAAAACAAGGGAACTCTGACACCATGGGCAAGACCTTAAACTGATAATACATTTGATAAATGTAAATGATGAAAAGTTGCCATACAAAGAAACCTACGGGATTTCTAAAATATCAGCTATTGTCTAGTGCTGAAAAGTTCTTCAGGTTTCTTTCTCATATGGACCACAAAAAATTCTCATGTGTTTTTATCAAAGAAAAAGCAGAATTAATTCTTAAAAGTTTCCATTAATTTTAAAATACTTGCAGAGTATGTAAAATCTGCTTTTTTTTTTTTTTTTTTTTTTTTTCTGAAAAGAAAAAGAACCATGCACAAGATGGAATTTTAATTGATTTTTTTTTTCTTTTACTCATTTTTAGTAATGCAAGTCACTTGAGGAAAAAACTTAACTATAATGTAAATCTTTCACAGACTCTGAACAAGCAGAGCATAATGAATGATTAAATGTGAGAGCTCACTCCTATGGAGGAAAACTGAACAAACCAAATGTTATAAATGGTCCTCTTATTTTTGCAGATTAATAATGAATAAATTAAAACATTTAGCCAAATATTGCTCTGGGACAGAAAGCCCTTAAGGGTTTTTGATAAATGGGAGAAAAACAGAAATCATGATTTCAAGTCTATTTGAAGTCCAACAACCTCCAGGGAATGTGTTAGTAGCATTGGTATCCCCAACTACTGATCTATTTGCTGACAGCTTGAAGAATGTGAAGTCTTTTGTCACCGAAGATCTCTAACACCTAAACAGACTTGGCAGTGATCTTTTATACTGGTGTAACAGGGGTGCATGCACAGAAGAACCACCTGAATATACCTGCAGTTTCAAAAGAAAACACTGCTCACGGTGCTATTTAAGAAACCTGGCCAGTGAAATCACTGCAATGATTGTAATTGAAATCATAGTAAAAAGATTCTGTAGGGAGGCTAGACAAGACACCTGTATCTCATAGCTGAGGGCACCTAGAGCAGAACTATAGGAGCCAACCCTCCTCTTTATTTGAAATTGTTGACAATTATTCTGTTTTGTTCAGAAATTAATATGTATATATTATTTTAAAAATAACTTTAATGAATTCGAGTGCTACTGTGTGATTTTTTTTTCTGCTTTATTTCCAGAAAGAGATAATATATGATAACATTTCCAGTCATTCAAATGTATCTGCTTTACCAGGGATGACCACCGTCTTTAATTACAATAGTTTTATTGCTTTATATTTTCTCTGAATTTTGGTTATTACAGTTGGATGCCTTCTACTTAGTAGCACATATATTTATGCTTAGACTAGGATTAAACATCCTAGATGGGTTTCTGATTATAATCTTTAACCTTTTATTTTATTTTATTTTACACTGTGGCATATAGTTTAACTGTCCAGTGTTCAGTCAACAACACTGCCTCTACAGTCTTAGGAATACGTTATTCTTGAAAGTACCTAGAGCTTTTTTATTTTGACCATCTCTCTACCACTGCTTACTCAAATCACTGTAGCTGAGGACATTTTACATTTTTTGTCTGAGGTTGTCAAATTTATTTTCAGCCTTGTCAAGTTCAGCCTTTGGTTTTTCTGTCTGTGCTAAGGGGACACTTAGTGTAAGTGTGCTACTGTTGGCATTTCTTCTTCCGTCCACCTTTTGACATATTGTGTTTTGTGCCATTTATAGCTCTGTGACTGCTCCTGGTTTATTTTAAAATACAAATTATTTTCTTTCTCTTCTTCACTGTCTCTCTCACAACCTCTATTGCAACCTTAAGACTCCCTTACAGCAAAGCAGATATTCATGGTATTTGGTTTGCTATTTTTGTTTCAAATGAAATGAAATCAGAAATCTGATCATAATACCTTGAACAGAAAATTATGCAATCCAGTTTCAGGATTTGGGAAAAGTTTTGTACCATCTCTGAATGCTTTTTTAATCTCCAGTTATTCCTATATTTAAAACAAAACAAAACAAAAAAGAAACCACACACACACACGCTCAAATCTCTGAGGAAAAAAAAAAACCTTTTCTCTTAAGAATTACAGCTGGGATACTTAACCAAATCAACACCTCCTGCAACAAAATGTATAAATGCATAATTTGTCAAGTTTTTGATCAAAACACCTATATTATGCCCTTTCTGCTTGTCAGCTGCAGATATCCTTAACTAAACCTAACTATATTACACTTAAAGTGGTTAATTGTTATTTTTTCCAGTACTGTGGATCTGAAATAAAGTTGGGACCAGGTACCCAATATAATTGCAGTGGATGGCTAGCACTCAGTCCTGTGTGATACTTGGTAGCTTTTTGGGTAGCCTGTAGGGAGATAAGGCATTGAAGTCTTGTAACTGTAACTAGTAACCAATCAGAGAGTATTTTGGTTACTCTTTGCTTTGGGGGATTTTCCAGGCATATCTTCCAGGACATGTGAAAATTGGCTTTATGCTTTCTTTTGTTTCTAGCAGAAAGGAAGTTGCTTAGGGTGGTGCTCTTGGACATTTAAAACTGTGTCCTATCGGCAATTTCATATTTTAATTAGAGAATGAGTACAGGTACTGCGTTTTCATTCTGCACTCATACTCTCTTTGCTGAACAGAAACAGGATCCAAGAAATTGGACCTAAAACATTTCCTTGTTTTTTGTTTGAACTCTATGATGTCACGTCTGAAGCACAACTTAAAGATTGTCACATGGTTAATTTATAACAACATTTATTTATTTGAATTTATTTATTTATTTACATTACTAAACAAAGTCCCTAAGTTATTCTTCTACTGAAATCACAGTGTTGTTTATAATAATCACTTAGCTACACCATTGTAAACAGCCTCCTTTCCATCTATTTACATACACATCCCCAAATGGATCTAAAGAGTAAAGTAACATAGTCCAGTTCTTGCTTGTTTTTGTGAAGGTATTGATTTCTTGTGCATTCACTGGAAAGCCCATAGCACACCTGTAGTTTTAAAAACACACAGTAAATATGGTGCTAATGTGATACTCACTCACCTAGGTTTCTGCCAGACACAGAGACTCATATCACTAAAATTAAGAGTAATTTCTGTCAGACAAAGCTAACGACAGCTTTTTTTTTTTTTTTTTTTTGGTCTGCTATATGAGCTGGCAGCAAACATGACTGAATTGGAGTATCAAATCTACACGTCTTTCCTTCCTAATGGAAAGACACAACTTGCTGATGAAAAAGAGCTAGGCTGGCCTATTCCTTGGAGGACAAAAGACCTAAATTGAATATCTTCCATTATTGAAGGGTCAAAGTATTTCTCACATTGTTCTGTAGGGAAAACAATCCATTGGTATTCACAGGATGATCTGTAATCATTAGGGACTCTTTCAACAGAGACTCTACACATCAGTTAAATGTAGCAATGACTTTTTTTTTTTTTTGTGGTAAGGAGAATGAGGCAAAGGAAAAATAATTTAAGCATATTCCTGGAATTTCTCAATCTATTTAAATATATAAAAGATTATATTTATATATCATATTATATTATTATATATTATATACTTATAATATTTATTTATACAATAATATAATATTTATAATATATCTATAACATATAATATAATATTGATTATAATTATATATAATATAATATACATAATATCAATATATATTTAAATACATGCAAATATATTTAAATAAAATTCAGTGCATATTTAAACTTACCACTTTTCAGTGTCAGTATTTCTTAGTGAAAAATGCAACAAAATTAATAGGGGCAGTATTATGTCAGAATCTTTGCATTATCTAGACACAACTTTATCAACTTCATGTTTTCAATTTTTATTATTTTTGTGAATTAGTGTTAAAACAGCATTTCCTGGCTAATAAACAGAAATAACTCCTGTATTATAAGCTGTGTTAACTTTGCTACAGAATTTTTTAATCTGAGCACAGAATGAGGCACAATGGAGTTTGATAACTAGACTGATTAGACTGATTAGCTCAGTTTCCAAGACTATGAGATCAAACACTCACTAGAGTATTATGACAATCTTTGATGTTGGATCAAATTAAATCTAGTGGTGGAGTGATGTTTCATTTTCTCCAGCTTTTGACCTTTCATGTTATTTCTGCTTTGCTTATCTGGAGGTCGGATCTTTGGCTAAATGCAGTAAATTAAAATTGCAGTGGTACATCATGAAGTGGACTAAATGAATCAGGATAATAATAATAAAAAATCTACATAATATTCTATATTCAACTGAATCATACCCCTGAATTTTAGACCTAGATTGCTGTATTTTTATAACTTAGATGGTATAACTCATCCTGGAGTTTAGGTGTGAGAAACATGTTTATTACCAAAAACTTGGAAGAGACCATTTTGTATTCTGATCAAACCTTACTTTTTTTTTTTTTTTTTTCTTAGCACAGAGTTTTGTTCAGAACCCCTCAATGGCTGAAAGATGTAATGGTGAGCTCTCATCAATTGCTTGTCTTCTCTACAAGATCTGGATTACAGGGTTTACCAGTCTTTTGGAAGACATTATAAGTAAACAGTTATTCTCATAAGGTGAGAATATTCTTCTCCTATTCTCAGCTCCATCACAATGAAGCTTCCATAAATGCTTTGCACTGTGAATCTATCACTAACTTTTCTAGTACTGAGAGCAGTGTGTACTGAAACATGCAACTGGCTAGCCCGAAAACTAGCACAGGCAACTTGCATTGAGAAACTCATGGAATTAAATAATGTTTATAAAACCTGAACATAAGACATCTCTCATTTGCATAGTTGAATGATATTCTAAGAATAGAATTTTTCTGGACAAATTATTCATTTATATTCTAATGTTATGCTTGGAATGTTGACATTATTAGTATGTTATGCAGACACATGGTGCTATTACTTGTTGCCTTAGTTACCTTATATATTACACTGGTAACATAGCAACATAAGTGAACATGAGTTCGTGACTTTGAGGAATCTGAAACAAGCACAGAAATAACTGGAAAGAATCAGGTCTGAGGGAAAGACGTCTTTGTGCACCAGCAGAAAGTGAATTTTGGGCTTCCATGAACAATTGCAGGATTAAACAGAACTTTTTTGCTCTTTGGAAATGCCCCCTAAATTGATTTTATAGTTCAAATTACAAATTTTAATGCAGTTATTTTCCTCAATCATCTCCTGACCCTCTTTCTTTTAGGACAATAGCACACTATGAAATGGTATAATTTCCTGATTGCTTCCTAAAAGAAGCCATGTAGAGAGTTCATTAGAACAAATGCATTTTGAGCAGTTTTATTTATGATTTTCTGGTGCCTAATAGTCAAGCCACAGTTTCAGGATGATGAAAGAGAACTACAACAGAGCAACATAGTTCACAGTAGTCTGGCTTTAATTTAAGTCACTTTTAGGTACTAGTGATAACATGGAAAAAAAAAATTAAAAAATTCTATCTTCAGATTCAGAATACTGGATTTCTGTAATATCTGTGAACTTTTTTGAATGATTTACAATCAGAGTATGACTTAGATCTCTATGAGCTGCTTGTTATTTTAAAAATCTGGGACTAGAGCTGGGAAACCATCTCTATTTAGGACCATGCAGATTAAATTTTGCAAATCAAAATCTTAAAGCTGCATGCATGCATTCTTAAATGCTGATGAGAATAGAGATCAATTTAAGAATACGGGGACAATACTTAATGAACCAGGGTCAAGGACAAGACAGTGTAGTTGCAAGCCTTCTGCTCTTCTGTGCAGCTGTTCTCATTGATACTCATTAACACTTTACACCACAAAACTGTGTCCTATCTCTATGAGGCTGTCTAAATAATGAAGGTTTGAAGACTTGAAATAGCATGCAAAAGCCTGAGGAATAGGTAAAATAACCATGTTAACCCACTGCTTATGCAAGTTTGTGTTCCTCAGTGTTTTACAAATTTAAGTTCTGTACATGTAAATGACACTGTCATTCTTTTGATCTTCATGACATCACTGCTATGGAGCTGGTATTTATTAAACTTCAGCAAATCTCCATCTGTGTAAAATTACACATTCAAGTAGGTGTGAATTCCAAAGGAAATTACTTTTACTGCAATCCCCTTCTGACACAATATAATTTAATTCTTCTCACTCTGTATTTTAATTCTTGTTGCTGAGTTGGGTTATATGTGTGGGGGAAGGGTGAATGTTGTTATTTCACTGAAGCTCTTCTCTAAAAACCCAACCTTCTGCTAAGTGTCTGTCCTGTCAGGAGGGTCCTACATGTTTATGACATATCGCACCCTCAGCATCTCCTCTCTCTTTTTCTATTTATTTATTATTTTTTAGAAAAGGCAAGATTTGCATAACTTTCTCAGCATGTCTTACCTCTGCTTGGTGCTACAGCCTAGCTGCTATAAAGGAACTTTTCCTAGCAGTCCTGCAGTTTGAAGGAAGAGGAATTTGAGCCCTTCTAGTCTTAGTTGTTCAGCCTCAGGCCAGGTAGAATTTGTCTGCCTTTTGGCAGCTGCATGTCTGTCCTCAAGACAAGTCAGGGTATAGCTGACCTAAGGGACTTCCAACAAAACCCTTAAGCAAAGATGTCTTATTTTAGTAACATGAGGAGAGCGAACAGTGCCCATTAAAACACATAGGTCCGACTTGTCAAATCAGCTGTACCATGCATATGCAGAGATGTTAGAAAAAGTAACCCATGTATAATATGTTGAGTGGGATATTTTACAAATAAGATTAAATGGAAAACTATTTAAAAGAAATAAAGATTGTATTATTACAGGTTCCAGCTAATTTGAGGTAATTTACCTATTGAGATACAGCAGTTATGTGCAGTTACATAACTGAATGTACATGTACATAACTGAGATTTACTGACTGTCATATATTCTTCAGATAAAAGAAGGAAAATAATGGGATTTTTCCACAAGACGATTGCTAGCAGCTCTAAGCAGCAGTTACAAAATCAGTGAAAGATGAATAGTTGTGTCATGAACAGTAGATTCACAGAGTGATTTATGGTTATATATGGAAAGAGGTAGGTTCAGATCATCCATCCTATGTGAGCTTGAGCAAGGTATTTATGCTGTTGCATAGCAGACAAGTCAGATTTACTTTCCTACTTCTTTCCATTTAATAAGTAGTGGGCTGCTTTCCCAACAACTTGTCTAATTATGGTAGGTGAAGAATTGCAAGGAGAGATTTCCTTCTTTTAGTCATACTGGCTGTTCGTAGGCTTATGTCTTGGTGCTGCAGCAGTGCTGGATGCTCCTATTATGATGCTCTGAATGTCTCACACTTACTGGCTACATGGCTCTGATGCAGAAAGACTGGGACTCCTCCCAGAGGAGTCTCTACTACCTAGAAACCTAGAGGTTTCTCTACTGCTGTTCCCTCCTTCACTGGGTAGTTCATTACAGTGATATACAGACACTTTTTGAAGTTCTTTGTTGTAAATTAAAAGGTAAATGTCAATGTATAAATATTTGAAATTCATTTATCTTAACTTTATTAACAATTCATAAGAGTGTATCTACAAAGTCTGCTGTAACATTAGCCACATTTTATTTACTAGATACATTGGATCTTTTCTGATATACAGAACATTAAATAGCAGATACTATTTCAAAAGAAACCTGACTTTTCTTGCCAAATAATGTCCTACCAAGGAATACATAGCAATTTAAGATATTATAGGTTCAGTGGACATTACTATAATAATATATGCCCATATCCATAACTAATTAGGTGATTCTGAGTTAATGAAATTGGTAGGGATTAGTTTACAAGTATTGTTTTTCTCAGTGAATGATTTCCGTTCATTGGTTTGCATTCATAAGTGCTCTTATGAAAGTATTTGAAATGACAAAATTAATCTAAAATTAGTCTACAAGAGGATGTGCTCTATTGTATAGCTTGCCACATAGTTAACATAGGTGAATTTTCTTTACCAATACTAAATTGAGTCTTTTTTCATGTTATACTACATTTCCAATTTACATTTATTTATGAAAAGAAGCCAAGATAAGTCTGTTTAATGTTGTAATATTGTAATGCAGAGCTCCCAGCTTGCACACAAAAAATGCACTGACTTAGAGCTGCAAGGAATTAGACTACAAATTTATGAATATTGTCACCTCTATCTGTGTCTTACTGCGAGCTGGACTCTTAGCCTATACACTTGCTACCCTTGACCCTAGAGATCCCAAATGTGTAGGAACCATTTGAACTAATTTCTTCAGAGAAGTTTCATTTTTGTACTCTGACTGTACCTGGGGCTGTGAGTCACATGCAAAGGTCATACACCTAACAATGTTGCTGTTCTCCTGAAAGTGAAGAAAAAAATATTTCATACTTAGAAGATACAAATCAAGTAGTCAGCTTCAAGATAAAGAAATGCTACCAACTCTGTTATATATTGTTATTAAAATTTGAAAATGGTATTGAACATAAAATACACTGTACAGCCCTTCAGATATCTTGCTGTATTCTACCAGCAAAACAATTAGTGTTAATAACATTTGATTAGGAAAATAGTACTGGGTTTGACATGTTACTTACAGTGATAGAAGGAGCTCTCTGGAATATATACAAGGAAACAGGATATTGCCACTCTTTTTTAACTCCATTTAATAAAAGAAAATTGTCTAGTGTTTCAGGCACCAGAGATGTGTCAATACAGATGCCCCTACAGAATAAGCTGTCACTGATTATCACTGCCTTTAATCCGTCTTATTAATGAAATCATTAGTTATTTTCATGTCAGCTGAGACAGAACTATGGCAACCATTATTATTTGAAATTGAACAGGAGGGTGTTGATGCCCCAGAAATCGATGAGTAGATGAGTAATTCTTAAAAATTCTAGGTAGTGCTGAGAGCAACAGGGTGTGTCAAATTCTTAGTAGGCACTTCTACTGTCTGGAAAATAAAGCAAAACCAAATAGCAAAGGAAGTAAAATACACACAGTGAAGTTTGGAAGAAGTTCATGTATTTCAAATGCTAGCCTATGAACCTGTAGGAAGGCTGAACACATGTGACTCATGAACTTAGTCTAAGCCACTACTCAGTCTGTATTGCAACAAATTAGTATAAGAGCTGGTACCTGAGGAGCTGGAGCAGAGAATGAGTAAAAGAGCAGAAAACAATGTGCTTCCAGACTGTCTGATCATCTTTGCTACTAGCTGTTCCTATGAAAATAGAATAAACGGTCTCCCAGATAACACCAGGTACAAAGGTTATTGTTTCTTACCCAATGATGACTGTGTAGGATGACCTTTAGAGCTGTACTGCTCTTGTAGACTTTAGAGGTTTTGCCTGCTCATTCTCTTGGAAAATGTGCTTGCAATGACATAGAAAGGTATGAGCTCTGCCTAGAAATGTGTAGCCTAAGAGACAAAAAACAGATGACTATAGGTTGTAATACATGAGGAGAGAGAGGAAGCATTTGCATCAGTTATATGTTTGTAACATGTTTTATTTAACTGTTATAAGTGTGTGAGCGTTATCTCCAATTAGTCCACATTTCAAACAGATATTTTTTTTTTTCTCTCAAAATGAGCAGGAATGGGCCTTCTGGGGAGATGTGAAGGAGAAAAAAAGTGAATTACACAGGTTTTCCTAAAAATATCTGATGTCTGTGGGAATAATGGAAGTAAGGTATTAATATTGTGTTAACAGTGAACATGGACAAAAGGAGACATATGGTTAGACATATTATGAAGGTTTTGTTTTTGTTTTCTAAGGAGAACATAAAAAAAAAAGGAAACAAGAAAAAAGAAAAAAGTGTTCATTACAGGAGGGAAATTACATTCTCAATCTTAGAATTATAAGATTTTGTATTTAAAAAATACTTTTTTTTTTTTCTTTTCTTTTTGGTTCTGTCTCTATCCTTTCTTTTTGGTTCTGGCATATTTCTGGCTCACAGAAATATTGAAATGTGTTAATATTATTTATATGCTATCCATTCAAATCTCAAGTGAAAAATTTTTAGTCTTCAAAATCATCCAAATTACATAAGGTATTTTTTTTCTAAGTGAGTATCAGAACATTAATAAATTAGTAGGCTTTTCCATGCATTTTTGTATCAAGCTGCCAATTTCACTGAATTTTTGGATTTCACCTTTGAGCAATAAAATGGAACAAAAGTATGATTGTTTGTGGTATACCATTAACAAATCTATACTCCTTCATGGGTCCCTTACTATTAACTGAAATACTGCAAGATAGACACATTTCACCTTATTTGATAGGTTACTCATTCTTGCCTATGTTTTCATTCATGTTGGGAGAAGCAGAAGTCTTAAAGGTGTGAACTGAGAGAGAGCAAATTTAACTTGTATTTACATACTCTAAATGTTAGTTAAATGTAGTTACACCTGTTTGTTTTATAAAGGTTCCCAACAGTGGCTTAGGCATTTCTTGTTGTGGAGTTAAACACAACTTCAAGCCTTTCTTAGGACATATACTAAAGACAATATAGCACAGATGAAATTGTATCCACGCTGATGAGCCAAAGGAAGGTGGAGATGTTTCCAGTGACACAATTTCTTTCTGTGTCATTGGCTACCAAAATTCTTATTTTTTCATCACATGAACCCAAGCAGACCTTTGATGATGTATTATCTAAGTGAAAGGTGATGTGTATGTGTTTTGTCTGGAAATTCTTCACATCAATAATGGTAAATCTGAGATTAGCCCCTTAGCTCCTCCTTAGTGGCTCTGCAGAGAAGTTTCTCCAGGACTACCAGGAAGAGCTGCATTCAGAAGAGAATGTGCTGGCTCAGCAGTGCCCTGTTCAGTCCATATACAGTGAAGAAAACAGGCTTAGAAGTAATATCTGTGCCCTGCCTTGATCAGGCTGGCCATGCTTTGAAGAAGGCAAGAGCTTGCTTGTGCCTGTAGGGAAGAGCTCACTTTTGCCTGGAAGCAGGCAGAATAAAATACTTTAAATGCATGTCACAGACAAGGCTGGAAAAAAGGGGTAGAAAAGTCAATACTTCTATAATTATTCCAGTAATAGTGCCAGTGGTAGAGGCAGACTTGGATGTTGAAAGTGTGACTTCAGCGATAACAAAAGCAGTATAACAGCAGGCACGCACTTCTTTTTCCTTTCTTCAAACAGAGCCATCAAAAGAAAGAAAAGGCAATGTTTTTGAGTAGAAGTATTTTGATTCTAATCATACATTCCTCTTCCACTTTCTTCTACCTTAAAATATACCACTGGAGAGAAGACTGTCGAAATGAGAGAGTTCCAGTCCTCTTAGGTAATGATGCCCGTGTGGAAAAATTTCATGCAAATAAATTTATGGGGGAATATGGAAAACTGTATTTAGTTAACCCGGTTATATCTTTTGTATTTTAAGGAGTTTGCCATGCCCAGTCAATTCACTGCCTTGAGATGGTTGAGAAGGAGGGAAGGAATGAGTCAGTCTTTGACCATTAATATGTTAGTTTCATGTTTGTAGCTGGTCCACTTTGGGATTTTTCTTTTAACCACTTTTTCTAGCTGCTCCATTTGCTGTTTCAGATTGAACTGTGGAATCCTGTAATAGTTATTCCTTGGAGGAAAAAAAAAACAACCTTGGAAAGAGGAACACTTAAAGTGTGAAGGCTCAAAGAGGAATAAGAAAATATAGGAATACTTATGGTGTTCATCTTAGGAAATAACTCAGCATGAGAATCAATGTCAAAACACACCATAATCAGCTTCAGCAGTTTACTACAGACCCGCTTCTGCCTTACATTGAGCACCAAGTGCAAGAACCCTGTTTTCCCTGGGCACCATTTTTGTAGTAGAAATTCTTTAGTAAGGGATTGGTTCTTTGAAAAAGCAGCTTTTACTCTTGGGAAGGAGGTTAAAGCAGTGAAGTTTATTTTTCTAGGAAATGACCTTTAAAAGCTGGCAGATCATTTTCCTGATTAGAGTCATCTTTTAAAATTATTATTAATATTATTTTTATTATTATTTTCTTAAATAACTGCTTTCTATGTATATGAAAGGGGTAATAGCCTGACTGATTTTTATTAACTATGGAAGAACTTGGAGGTTTATTAGGGAGAAAAGTGAGATGTCACAGTTGAGCTTCTGTTATAAATAGCTGCTGAAGTGCAATCTGTGGAGTACAAGGAGAAATTTAACAACCTGGCTGGGGCAGCAAGTGGTCATTATAGATGCGTTTGGTAGAACAATATAATTGAGATTGATTTTTTTAAGTAGTCTGACATGAAGGCTTAGTAAGAGATTGCTATGACTCCTTGATTAAATATCTTAGCACCTTGTAAGAAAGAACAGTTAAATGACAATTCAGAATATGGAAGGGTACGCTTTTCAGTTGTTAAGACTATTAATCATATGAATATTTCTTTCCGTTTTGTAATAAAAGTCCTGATTAACTTTTAGGTTGTCTGTGCAAGTGGACCAATTCTTCTGACTCTGTTCTTTAATGTTAAATTTAGTAAGGATGCCTCCGTGATAGTTTTTAATGGGTATTTGAGAAACAGTGTGCAACACAGGTAAGAGTAGAATAAGTCAGTTTTAATTCCTGACATTTTTTAAACTAAAAAAGCAGTTTAAATCCGGCATCTTTGTTTCCTATATATATATATTTTTCTTTCTAAGTTGCCTGTGTTTTTTGTATAACAGAGGTAAATCTATTTTCCCCCTTATGTAATAACATAAGGGAAATTAATTTAAAAATCACTTGGTGAGAAGCGTGGGAGGAAAACATACCATCCTTACTCTGTTTAAAATTATTTTTAATAGCACACTAGGTATATTGGCAGAAATAGATGGAAAGTAATTGTACATAGAACATTTTAAAGTAAAAAGTAATGAAAATAATGTGAAATACTCCCTCCACAAGAGTCCTATGTGATAGAAATGCAAATTTGTTGCAGTAACAGACAATAATTGAGTATTATGCAGTGACTGGGTAAATCAATGCAACTGTGATTAACTCACTAATGTCAATTAGAAGTAGTAAATTTTAAGTGTTATAATTCATCAGCATTAAGCATTGATTTGAAATTGATTGCAAAACAAGCAGTTTTGACAAATTGTCATCTTTGTGTTCCCTGTGGTGCAGTATTTCCACAGGTGTTCTGCTTTTATTTATTTATTTATTTATTTTGGTGCCTGATCACATGCTCCCCCCCAAATATTTTAAGATCACTGTTTTCATTTGCAGCATACATTCTACTGAAGGCTTACTGCTACACCTCTTACAAACATTGCAGCTAGCCCTAGGCTACAATAGATTGATGTTAGCACAGAAACTTTCAAAGCAGAACTGCAGGCAAGAGAGAGCCCGGGTATTTGATCTGATTACTCTCCTTTGCCTGTTTCTCTTTTAACAGAACCTTGATACGGTGTTGATGCGCTACCTTACTTCTCTCTTCTTCTCTTTAGATATCTCAACATGACACCTGCATAATGAAATTCCAGAAATTGACACCTGGGTCCAATGTTCTGTATTTTCAAAAACAGGCACCAGAATGCTTGGGATTCCTGAGTTCAACAGACTAAGATGGCACAAGCATGGTTAGGACTTCAAAAGTACAGGTGAAGGGGGCAGCAAGTATGCGAAGTAGGTAGGAAAAGAATGAGCTATGGACAGCACACTAAGCATGGGTTTAGCTGTTAGGATTTAGGGGCTAGAATACCATCCTTTCTCCCTGGAGGAGGTAAGTGGTGCAGGGTTTTGCAGAACTACCTGGAGAAGTCTGTGTAGGCAGAAAGTTATTCCAAATTAGTTCAGGCATTCCTTTATTTCAGAGTGTGCGGAATAAGGATGAGATACAAAGGATGAGAAGGGTGAGAGTAAATGGTTAGGATGTCCACACAGCATATGTGACTGATACAATTATTTTAGGAATGTTGATTAGAATAGATTTTACAGTGGTGAAAAACCTAACATGCATATTGGAAAAAAAAATAAGGCTGGTTATTCTAAAGGAAAATGAAAAATACTTCCATAATTAACAGGATAGATTCTTTATAACATGGATGGGTTTGATCCATCAGCAAAATCTCTCTGAGTTGACACTTAAAGGTGTTTCACAGTGAAGAGATGGCATCCTGGTATTCTGCTCCTGTAGCCATACTCTGAGTCTTCACAAAGAGCATTGCATAGTGCAGGAAAGATGTAACTGACCATTCACTGTTTTTCCTTGTCTTGCTTTTACATTGTTTAAGTGAAGGTTAGGATTTACACTGCATCTGGAGCAGGTCAGAATGAGATAATCTTGGTCATAAGTCTTGCAGAAGTAGCTGATTTTAGTAGCTTTCTATAAATAACCTTGTGTTACAGGCGATACAGGATGTGTCACACACATTTGTAATGAGCACACCCTTCTGCTCTGTTGTATGAAGACGAAATCTAAGGAGAGGGACACTTATCTGAGTTTCTGAGTATCTAAGAGAGGAAGGCATGTTACTCAATTCCTTATCAGTAGAAAAAAATCTTAATCCAGTAATGAATTGGATCATCTTGCTAGCGGATCGCATCTGGTACAGCTCTGATTCGGGTACAGATTTTAGCTAGCAGCTAGATCTGAGTGTAGATTTATGTGACTGTGCATGGGCACAAGAGAAAATCATTTCCAAATGCACTTTTTGGCTTGATTTAATTACCCACTTCTCCTTATCACTGGCGGTCTGCTCTGAAAGCGGACTGTGAATGGCAGAGGGTAAGAAAAAGAAGGGGCAAAGCCTACAGCTTTTGCTCTGTGCTTTTGCTCTGTTGATCTGAGCCTGCCCTGTGTAGCTGCTGCAATATGCCAAAATAGAAAACAAACCACCACCATCAACAACAACAACAAAAAAAACAACAACCCAAACCTGGTATGTTTCTAAAAGCAAGAAATATTAATAAGAAGCACTATCAGTCAGCTGCATCTGAGTCACAGGGCTTCCCATGATTTTCTTAGAGTAACATATATTATGCAAAGAGTATGGCCACAGGGCAAAATATAGAGCATATTTATTAGCCTTGCTGTGTTTGCAACATTTCCAAGGCTTTCCTTGCATGCTGTGTGCTAGACAAGCTTTGGGGCATATTCTATAGAGGATTATCTTTTCCCTTTGATGGTATGGGAAACTACTAACCACTTGGATGCTGTAGCAGCAGTGAAATGGGGTTTAGTGCTGATCCATGCTGTGCAAATGAAGTCAATTTTCTCTCCTGAAGACTGTCTACATGCCCACTGAAGGTGCTCATGTTGAAGAGGTAATTTTTAGCTTAAGGATATTTATGCAAAAGGGCAAAATAAGAGCTGATGATATATTTATTTGCCTACTTTCATTCTCTCCCCCCCTCAACCCCAGAGAACAAACACTTCATTCACAGTCTTCTGTGTGTCCTATTGTTTCTTCTACATGTCTGACACATGGACATGTGGATGTTGAAGAAATTTTTAAGTACTTCAAGATGGCAGGAGGGGGTAAAAATGGAAGATGTGTGTAAAATATAACTTTATATAAAATATAAATAATCTTTCCAGAGAATTAAATTAAGACTTCCATGGACATATTTTTTTTCTGTACTAAGAGTAATAAGATTTCTAAGCATACCTTCCTGTGAATCAAAACTGTTCTTATGTTATTTGTTGTAAAATAAACTCCAGGAGAAATATATATTTATAAAAGCCCATTTTGAAGGGTTTACATCTTGAGCTGTATTTGTACTTATGACTTGTCTTGAGTAAAAGTTATATTGTAGATACTGCCCTGAATGGTTTTCTTTTGTCTATTTGCATCAAGGCTGATTGCAGACCCCTGGTGACATTTGTAACTACAGTGTACAATCTGTCTGAAACTGGAAGTTGCCTGTGGTGTTTTAGGTACTGCAATGATTGACTGTTTTTAGAATACAATTCCTGTCTCCAAAGGAGTGGTATTTTTTCTTCTTTTAAGAAAAATATTTTATTTTATTTTATTTTATTTTATTTTATTTTATTTTATTTTATTTTATTTTATTTTATTTTCTAATCCATCTTCTCCTACTTTTTTTTTTTATTTATTTTTTTATTTTTTTTTTCCCAAGCTCCTACACCTTTCTTGCTGCCTTCAGAAGAGAGCTGAATTCTGCTTGTAGTTTTCTTAGAGTGGTGTCACTGGTTTTCATGGAAGGGAATCTGGTCATGACAGCAGAGGTTTGGGTTCTTCACTGATGTTTTACCACTTTTCACTCTACCATTTTTTCCTCTGTGTTTTGAAGTATGACTTAGTATGCTAATTTTTCTATTAATGCAAATTCATTTCAAGAAGATAGATATTTAATTGCATGCTGCCTATATGTTGAAAAAAAGGGAAATCAGAAGCTGTCAAGTAAAGCCAGTGATTTCATTAATATTTCTACTTGCAAATATACCCCATCAACCAACATGGAAATGATATCATCATTATCAATGTGATCATCCAAATTGGCAAAAAGAGTGAAATCTGTCAGTATGTTGGAAGTTAAGCATAATAAGCCACAGTCTAGCCAAAGTAGTTATGTGACTTCTTGCCATTAGATAGTAACTTTTGAATGTTTTCTTGAGAAACAGCATTAACAATGAGAGGGCTAAAACTTTTCAGAAAATAACCATCCTGTAGTACCACTAAGAGAGCTTGTGCAGTTTAATCAAATTTGCTCTGGGAAGCTGGTTGGATCGCCTCACAGACAGCCTATTTGCTCTGCTTTAGCTGTCAGCAACAGATGAAGTCAGCAGTAGTGGTATGGGTTAGGGGCATTGCCCCTGCACATGTGCATTTGTTTGTTGTCCAACATGTCATGCACAAATACTCTAGTATTTATTGGAGAGTGCTGGAGACAGGCTGTTCTCTTTGCGTGGGAGGGAATAAGCTCCCTTGTTTTCCTTATATCATAGGAACATAATCATAAGAACATAATCATAAGAACAGAGATTTGGGGTTTGTAAGTTTTGTCCACTAATTGCAAACAATTAATTACTGGGCGGTCACGGAGTTAATTTATATACCTTTTTTGGTCACTAGATGGAGGTAGGCAACCATAACGAGGCCAACTTTCCCTGGGTTTTGTACCATGAACTGAGAGATTACCCTGTATTTATTTGGACAGCAGGAAGTGTATTTTATCATTAGAAATACTTCTTGTACCAGGTTACTTGAGAACAGGGTGACACCAGTACTTGTCAATCCATAGGTTTATATCAATCAGAACTTTTTCAACGCAGTTTTAAATTATATATATAGTTTATATATACATATAGTATGTATAATTTCATTTGAAGTACATTTTATTACCAGAAATACACTTCTATGTTTAGAAGAGGGTGAACATTATTTAGATCATGCATACATGCATGTGTGTGCATAAAATTACTTTATTACATGACCTAACAAAAAACAAAACAAAAACAAAGAACTTAAAAATACTTATTAATGCCTACCACATTCTAGAATTGAATATATAGTATTATTTACCCCATCCCACTGGCAATTGTGAAGTGTAAAGCTGAACATTTCACAATGTGGTTGTGTATTCCCTTTGAGCTGCATCTGCATCAACATTATTTATTTGCTTTGATTTTAGTTTAGTTTATGGTTTTAGTTCTGTCTTTCAGATGTTGTTCACTTTTAGTCACTTTATAGTTATGGGATCTTTTCAGTAAGGTCCTATTTCATCTTTACAAATTAAGTTGCAGCTTCTTGTTGCTTAGTTTCTAAGAGGATTAATTTCTAGGGAGAGTGTACAAACGGTCAGAGGTGGGAAAATATCTGTTCCTTCAAGTACTGAAGACTGCTACAAAACTGTCCTTTAGCCTTGGACTCCTCTGTGCAAATGTGTATGGCTGTGATAGTGAAGGAGGACTTTGTGCTGAAGCTGCTCTTTTGTTACGTATCAGAGAGAGGAGAGCTACAGGGTTGCATTCTGAGCTTCTTTGGAAATATAGATTTTAATTTTCTGATACTGTAGATGAAACTCATTTTTAGACATATTTTCTTTATCTGAAATGATGAGTTAGTAATCTTCCTGAATTTCAGAAACAGTGTGAATATACCCTGATAGGCTAAGCATATATTATTACCATATGCTTGCTATAAATGGAATTAAGCATGGCTATGTATTGGCTAGGGGATTATTCAGAATCGGTTTGATGTACTGATCAGCTGGGCTTTTAAATACAATACTGGCATTGATGTGTTGTGCCATGCAGATCATTGTCTCCCACCTGGGGAGGTCTGCCCCATTAGGAATTAAATCTAGCTGGTGCTGCTGCAGCTGCATTTGCAAATAGGAGAGGGAAGGAGGCAGTAGCATACAAACAAGACTATTGTGCTAGGTGAAACTCAACACCAACTTGGCTATGCAGGTTGTCTCCACCACTCTGTGTGTAATAATGGATGTTTTGGACAAGGTCACAACTGATGGACAAATATATACAGGTAATTCCTCTTGAATATGCCCCATCCTCTGAAAATTCATGGTAGTTCTGATGGAGAGATTGCACTCACGTGTGGCCTCGGTGGATTTCTTGTTTGTTTGTTTGTTTTGGTTTGGTTGTTTGGTTGGTTTGGTTTGGGGACCTCAAGAGGTGGTGAATGAAACTTAGGGACTCCTTCTGCTCCCTTGTTGCTGGGATATCTGGAGAAATTATCTCAGGGGCTAACACCATCTCCCTAGGTTTTTTGAAGAACTCTGGAGGTTTTAAGTTTTTTTCTCTTCGGCTTTTTCTTCAAAATTCTTGGTCATCTAGACTTCCTTGTTTGCTGGTGCAGCAGAATCAGTTGGACTGGGTACTGCATTGTTTTTCTCTCTGTATCAGATACATGGCTTTTTAGTTGATATTAGACCTATGCTTCCTTTCTGACACACACATGCACATGCACTGCTTTCACTCTGATAAGAAGGCCATCACCTAATCAGAGCCGAGAGAGAAATGAAGCACATACTTGGTGCAAAAAGTCCTAGAGGATTTGGCTCTCAGATGTTTTACCAATTGCAGTTTATATACAAGACTTCTCTTACAGTACTGCTACAATTCACCTACTGCAATGCTGAAACAGCACGTTTGTCTAGCTCTTGGGAACTGGAATCCAACATGGGACAACTTGAAAACTCTTTTTTTTTTCACATTAAAAAAAATAAAAAAATCTTGCAAGTGGAAAGATTGGACACTTCCAATAGGACTTAGTTTGCTGGGAAGAATGTACCAGTACAAATTATTGACAGCTACAACACTTTTGAGTCTATTGAAATGTAAATGAGCTCATTATTAATTTATACGAGCTTCTGGTTTAAGTTATGAATGAAGAAAATGGCCTATATATGACAGTACAAGAAGAATAGATTGCATAATTATTTATGTTAACCCTCTCTGCAGAGACAGCTGGGGGGCCAATGGAAAGTCATTCTCAGTGTCCCGAGCAAAAATCCTGCAAATTCCATGAGCAAAATGTTTTAATGCTCAGCACTGAGGTGGACTCACTGCTGCTGCCTCCTAAGTGGAATGCCTACAGAGCTGCTAAATGTGAAGACCTTGCTTATGGACATAAAAGAGGAAATGATCACTGAGGCACTCAAGGCATTATTAAGGTGTAGGCAAAATTTATTGAACTTCACACTTCACTTGTCTATATCTCTGTCTGTTATAACAAATAGGCAAGCAAACAAACAAACAAATAAATAAAACCCAAATCCCCTAGAACCTGTAAAAGTATATCTAGTACGTTTTGCATGCTTCAGGACTGCCAGAAAGTATTTTTATTTCTAGCTATGGCTTCCAGACTAATTCAAGAACAAACTCCACAGAGAAAAGCTTATGAAGTCTTTAATTTAAGAGGCTTAAACTTTGGCAGAAGTCATCTAGTGCGTTCATTGATTTGAATGACCCTGTGCAGAATTTTTAGCATGTCTGGCTTTGCTCATTTAAAATAACATGTGGTTAGAGAAGCAGTGTAAATAGCAGTTATATGTTCTTTTAACTTCTGCCGTTATAAGGGGTGTATGCTCCATGTGTCTTCTGCAAATGCAAATGCCCCTTTTAGTTGTACTATTGAAATAATAGAGGTAGATTTTTGTTTCTTTAAGTAATGTAGAAGTCAAGTTTACAGTATTGATGCTACTGGGCTACTGTTTAGTCCCTCTGTCTACTGCTTGCTTACGTATGCGTGTGTGTGTATGTAAAATTATTGGAGAAAATCCAAAGGAGGGCAACAAAGATGGTGAAGGTTCTAGAGGGGAAGATGTATGAGGAACAGATGGCATGTATCCTTCCTTATATGCATGAAAATTATGGCTAAATATCTGTGTTTCTTGTGCTATTCCATCATTCAAATCTCTGAGAAGATTGAGTGGATTTTTATTTCTTATGAGGATAGGCCTTAAGATTCCCTTTGAAAAGCTTAGCCCAGTCTGGCTGTAAATTGTGTTTAACTGTTCCTGCAAAATGTTTTTGTTTAGTTGTGCACGTACATTATGATGCTTTGTCCTAATTTTCTGTTATGTAAGAAATTGTAACTGTGTCAAAACATAACTAATACCAGGATGTAACCCAGGTACTCCTTCATCCTTAAGCAGAAGGCCACTCTGTGTGCCTGAAGAATCAGCATTTTTACCAAAAGTTTAGGTTAAGGACTAAAAAATCACCAATTTCTTTCATGAAAAGCTTTATTATTATTATCATTATTATCATTATCATTATTATCATTATTTAATGAATGTTTTCTTTTTTTTTTTTTTTGTTGCAAATGAAGCATATGTTTAAAAAGTCAGACCGTACCAGTCTTTTTTTTTTTTTTTCTTTTTTCTTTCTTTCTTTTGTCTGTAATTCTGATTTTTGTCCATTCCTCTTCTCCTTTTTTGTCACCTATTTTGCTACAAGAAGTGTGTCTGGTGTGAAAGGAGGTCAGCAAAAAGTTGGGGAGAGAGAGGAAATTAAAAACATGAAAAAAATGTTGCTTTCTATCAAGGCAGTACTTAAAAAGAAATGTCATTAAAAAATTTCCATTTGAATTTTTTTAAAACAAACAATTCTTTTTTTATTTATGTATTCTGCTTTAGTGGGGTATTACTGCTTTACTGGAGCCAAGATCTAACATTCCATCCAAATTACAAACTCTTCTCCTGCTGCTTTTCTTTGTATCTCAGTAGTCATTCCCATTTATCCCTGGTTAAAAATTTGTCTTCATATTAAGAATTCAATTACACCTATGCCTCTTAAAGCATCAAAAGGCTCTTTGCCCTGTTTAGACCACCTTATTACTTTCATATGTAGTTAAGTTTAGACTGTCTAAGGATATTTTGTTACTCATATTTTCTGATTTGTTGTTTCTTAAATGTTTATAGAAATTATCTTAGATAAGGATCTTAAGACATTTTTGAGGTGCTACACTTAAAATCAGTGCCTACATTTTTATTTATTCAGCTAGTAATTTTGCTAATTACTTAATGCTTTTACCAAATAACCATATTCTGCCCTTGTAGTAGCAGCTGTGCTGTTGACCTTATTCTTGTTTGGCTGTATTTTAGCTTTGCATTTGTATTTTCTGTAAAATTCCACTTACTGTTTATCTTCTAATATTTATGTACAGATATTTCTGCTCCTTTGAGGGCATATAAGCTTCCTTTAGGGCTCAATTAACATTTTTTCTTGAACTATATGTTAGCCTATGAACATTGCCTGTCTACATTTATGTATAACATTTCGCTTTCCTTTTCTTATTAGTGTATCAAAAAACCTTAGGAGACTCATTTGATTTCTAAAATAGAGGTCTAATACTCTGAATTCAAAATGCAAACTTTTTTTAGGGATAATACACTCTGCATGTCTGGAGCAGCATATCTCTGGTGTCTGTATTAGAGCTCAGATCTCTTGAATTCCGGTTCCTGGATCTTTTGCTGAATCAATTGGTGAGATAAGGCAGATATTTTCTATATTATATATATTATTTTATATATATATATGTATATATTTTCTTTATTTTTCTGTGATTCAGTTCCACCTTGTGTAAAATCTGGGCAAAAAAGCTCCTGTCTGAATCTGTATCCAGGATCTACAGAAAATATTCTAAACTAAGGATTCTAAATATATATACAAGTGTGGGAAACTGATTTTATTGTTCATGTTTTTTGTGACTTTCTTAATTCAACAGTAAGCATTTCCTCTCTGGAATGCATATAGGACATATAGACAAAATTTGTATGACAATAAAATACAATTTAAAATATTAAAGAGGAGAGGTAAACAAGGAGTATGCAATGGATTTTAAAAGAGCAATGTTTACAACCAGCACGTCTGTGACCTATCCCAGATTGCCACCATTTTTATCCTTGGCAAACAGCTGCCAAATAGTCTACTGCTACCACTGAGAAATGTCTGAACTCATATTTATCTGCTTACAGAAGAGACATGTCCACTGTCACTTGTGGATGTTGTTTCTTCTTATTTATTTATAAATCATTGGGGTACATGCAGTAAAGAAAAAAAAAAAAAGTTTCTACATGGAAAAGAAAATGGAATACCCATACAGTACCCCCCATCCATTAAAGCAGACTTCAGAAATAAGTGTAAGGACCATATTATTGGTGCATGTTGAGGTAAGTGGGGAGTTCTTAAGAAAGTTCTTACTATTCCATGTCATATGGAGCATTATCCAATTTACTGGCATTAATAATTCTGTTTGTAAGTCATATCATAGTTATGTTTTCTCAGCTTTTCACTTTATATTAAAAAGAAAAAGATAGAAGATTATTAATTTAATAAAACATATACCAGTTAGGGAACTTTTGTGTTAACACCATGGTCAATATTATAATAAATGATAGCTAATTTCTTTCATTGATCTGAAAAAAAAAAAAAAAAGGTAATTAAAAATCCAAGTGATTAATATCACTTTTATTTACTTTTTTTTTTTTTTTTTTTTTTTCCATTGGGAAAACATGTTCCAATTACTTTTAAGTTGTAGTTTTGATATAGATACTTTTTCTCATCTATGTGAAAGTGCCTGTCTGGGTGATGGGAAGTGCATCCTTAGGCCCCAGGGAACAAGTTTTTCTCCAGCTGTTTGTGTTTGGGAGAGAAAAATAGGCACAGCAGAGGGAATTTCAGACAGTTGGCTTGATGTTTACTGCATTTCTTGTGTGTTGCAGAACTGATCACTGATTTAGCATCAAACATACATTTCTGTAGCTTCTTTCTTATCACAAATGATTCGCACAGTGACTTAGTGGAATACAAATTAGATTTCCCATATTTCCCATAGAATAAATGATTCAAATCAGGCCTGAAACAACTTTTTTTTTTTTTTTTAACATCATTTTTAGAGGTGCATGTAAGTTGCATGTAAGTAACTTGCATGTAAGTTGCTAAACTTTGTAAGTGCATCAACTATGTCTAGCTTACAGAGTATTTTAATACTTACCCCATAACACGGGGATATATGAATATACGTTTACAAAGCCCTTTTGAGGACAGTTTTGTTAGTAAGCTTCAGTAACTAAGGCTACAGAAGACTGTCCATAATAATCCAACCACAATATTGTTGAAATCCTTACCATTTACTTTCTTCTCCCATTTCTAGCCAAAGATAGTGATGAGTTATTTTCTCTTTCACCTTTTTGGCATCTTTCATTTCACCTGAAGTCCAAATATAAAAGACAATTACTGTCCCAAAATAAATAATACGAGTGAGAGAAGCATTTTATTGTACAAATCCATGAATTTAGGGATAAATAGCAATACATTTTGCTGTGTCTTTGGCACTAAGAATTGAAAGAATTGACTACATTAAACAATACAAAGATTATTGTAAGCCATGAGTATAGTGGAGTTTTACAAAAGCAAATGTGAGCCTAGATGTATCAGACAAGGTATTTATAGCAGGAAGAAGTGATGAATACTTTTTCCTCTGGAAATCTGCCAGTACTGAGGCTGCAGGGTCCAGCTGCTATCACAGTTTCCTTACCTACCAGTCAATAGTAATTGTAATACTCTAGTGAAGCTTTACCCTCTTTCTTTACTATTGCATCAGCACAATGCTGTATTTGTCATGAATTTTATGTATTTTTTTCAAACATAACGTGATAAGTATCATTGTGATCAGACAACATGCTGATGTGTACAGCAGTATGAGTCTGAGCTATGACCCCCTTTTATATATATTTAACAATTCCTTGTGCACAATATTTTATTTCTGTTATTTATATTTATTATGTGGTATGACAAACAGTCTGAAAATCACTTTTTGTTTGGCAGTGTATTTATCCTTATACTAAATATACATGCAATTTGCAGTCATCAACAAGCCTGTGTTCAGTTCACATTGAGTCTTTTAAGACAGTAATCTAATACTTCTTGATCTGCATCTTCTCATCACTGAATACACAGGGGTCTTCCCCAGACCTTTATTGGTTCTTTGATGGACTAGACACCCAGCTCATTAATCTGATATTTAGCTACTCATTATTCACACTCTCAAATACTACCTTATTTCTGATGGGCAATACTTTACCTTTCAATTTTCCATGCTTGTATGATAATACTTTAGCCCACAATGGTAATTATCAGCATACGTGTAGAAGGTAGCAGCAAAACTACTCAGGATGACTGTTTATAGTTCCAGCCATCCACGTACATGAATTTGTACGACAAAAACTTGTAGAAAACTTGTAGGGATTTTCTTGTAGGAACTTGTAGGAGAAAGCTAGTCAGCCACACATATGAACAATGTGGAGAAGAGCTAGTTTCTAAATCAAAAGAGAATATAGTAAGTATACCCTATAAAAACAAACAAAAGTCTTCACATTTTTGGTACCCAAAAGAAAATGTGAAAGTGTCCATAAGTACTGAAACTGTTCTGTTTAAACAATGTGCAAACACAGTATGTGTATTCTTAAAAATTCCATAGCTGAATATTAATAGGGTCAGAAAATTAAATACTCCAGGAATGTTTGACTATGACCTAATTCCATGGTAGAGAATCAATTTTGTGGTTAAGTAATGTTTGCTAGCATGACCAATAAAACTCATTAAGGAAAATAGATTGAAATTTCTTATCTTTGCAAAGCTGTGCTAAGATAAGAAAAAATCAATATTTATTTCAATTAAAATAAATTCTGCTATATTAAAAATATTTTTAATCTGAAAAGTATTCAATATTTCCAGTATGTATTTTTCCATAGTTATTAACAATTAAAGAATATAAAATTAAATATGTTTTATTTTATACCCTTAATCCAAATGCAATGGAAGCTCTGGCAATGTGCCAAGAATAAAAAAAAAATAAAAATTATTTTTTCCCAGTCTGGAGTTTAAGTCAAATTTTTCATTATTCTTCTTTAACCTTTAAAATAGCATTATATTTTTTGTTTCACTGAAAGAGCAACTAGGTTGTTTATGAATATACCTGATCTGTGGGTATTAGAATCTGGGTTCTGCCTTGGCTGCCTTCATAGTTTTTGTCCAGCTACAGAATTTTGAATGCAAAAATTTCATGTGTGGCTGCCTCTATCTTGGCCCAGATGGAAATCTAATGAGGGAGACAAGATATATGGGAGTAGGTTTTAGAAAAAACAGCTTGAAATCTGAGGTGCTGGAAACTCATATTTGTGTTCATATGGTGGAAGGAATGTACCTCACAGGCTGTCCTACTGATGGTGGTACAGGCAAACATGCAAGAAGGTTGGTATCTGAGACCTGAGAGTCTATTATCAGGTCCAAATTATGCTTAATACCCCCCAAACACACTTTTTATAGTTGAACTGAAATTGGTCAGATGACTGTCAGCTTATGCTGACAAAATATTTGAATGTTGGCTGTGAAAATTTAGGAGTAGATAGCTCATGCTTTCAACTGTCTCTGTTTCAGGAGTGGAAACATTCAGAAAAAGACTGGCACCTGAAGCTCTTCTGCATAAATAGGTTTTCATCCTTGTGTCAACACTGACAAACAGATTTCCTGAGCAACCTGATGTTGAAGACATGGAAGATACTAAAATCTTCCCTTCTGAATGTGCAAATTCCAGATATCTGTCTCTGACTTCCTTTCTCTTCACAGTTTTCAGCCACCACACAAATCCCAGGCATCAAATATTTTAGCAAATTTTATTGTATTTTATTGTTTTAATTGGATATGTATGTACTTTTGTCTTTAATCCATGTCCCATGTCCTGGACAATTAACTTTTAATATAGTTTAAATAGAAATTAAATAGTCTAGTTTTGCTTTTCTTGTTCTTCTGACTTAAGCTTAGATGTCCTGTACTTCTTTCCTCCTGAAAGGCTTATGCAAGCCATCATTCTCTAAACTCTTCTGGACAACCTTAAAAAAATTGCATTTTAAAAAGAGTCTTGGAGCCTGTTGTGCTGAAATCACAACCCTAAACCTTCTTGGGAATTTTCTGCAATGTGTAGGGCTGCAGAAGCATAAGTGGTGGATTCTCAAGAGGTGACAGACAAAAGTGCATTAAACCTGTTCTGCAGAGAGTAGCATCCCAGCATCCTTCTCTTCTGTCTCTTTGTCCCTCTCTCTCTCTCTCTCTCTCTCTCTCTCTCTCTCTTTCAGCTGAGCCCCACAGGACCTGATGCAATTCAGGCAAAGATCTGTGGGACTGAAGTTGTGATATCAAATGAGGTTCTGGAGCCTATGCTCTGAACAGTCTTTTCTCCTCAGCACACTTCTCTAGGTTACTTTCACATTTTCACTTAATCCTCTTTCTCCAGCCTTCCTTTTTACTTTGGCTCTATCTCCTTCCCCTTAACAGACTTTGTCTTATTAGCTAATAAAAAATCCTGACACAGATCCATAAATTCATATACCAATCTTCTGCATGAACAGATAGTTTCTCCCTGGAACTAATCTGAAGTTTAGCAAGTACTGGTCTTTTCAGCATTTTCCTGTGTTAAGTCCTTGTATTTCAGAGTTTCCCAAGTTACTGAGTTCTAGTATGACCATCATAGGTTTGTAATACTTTCTGGGACTCTGCCCTTCAGACAAAAGATTAATTGAACTGAGTCCTTTCTGCATGTCCCTGGGCAGAGGAATGATTGGTAGTTCCTAACAATTGTATGAATGGTGGAAGCCCATTTTGAACTTAGTATAATCCTAATAACAGCTGGGCACAATGTAACTTAGTTTCTTTTCTGTGATGCTCTGCAGTTAATTAGAGTATGTGGTCTTGATTTGAGCCATAGTTTTTACATTTTAATACACATTCAATCATTAATAGTCATCAATATATCCAGGTAACAATGAAATGTCAGTGGCACTCTCAAATTTCTAATATGGACTCTGCCCCTCCCATCCCCCCCCCATAAATGGACCAGAGTGAATACTGTTCCTGTTTTTAAAAGCATTGTATAATTCCCTAAAGTAGCTTATTGCACAGGTAATCCCATCTCCTTATTGCTATTTAATATTTGCCTTTGCAACCCTAAAATTTCTAATATTTATGTGTAATGCAATTGTAGTTTTTACATGGTGATTATATTAACACGATGCTAAGATTATACACATAAGTAATAAGATCAAGAAAATCCAGATGTGACTTGGCACATGACCTGCATTTGAATCCTATTACACATATGCATTAAGATTTAATCTTTTGTTATTCAGTGTAATAGCATTAAGGGGACATAATATGAGCAATGAAGTCCAATAGTTTTTGGAACACTGCTCAATTTACTAGTAATTTATTTCTGATATGAATACAGCAGGTCAAGAATAATTTTAGTAGAAAAATTAATATGGGAAAGATTGTCAATAGAGATCTCTCCAATCTGATCACTGAACAAGGAAACTTAAACAAAGTTTCTATGCTTTTAGTGATATTCCATTTATACAAAGATCCCATATATCCCTTCTTCAATTCTGTTCTAAACAGTTTCAATTAATGGGAGATTGGATGTGGAATTTAGCTGTTTGGTATTTTTAGCGATGTCTATGCCATTTCTCTAACACAAGTTCTGCTTTTCTTGGAAAATATTTGATTCAGAAAAAAATGTTTTTGAAGATTTCAGTGTTTACTTCCCTATGTCAGTTTTCTGTCTCTGACTACAAAAATTGCCATATGGTTCTGTTGTGCCTATGGAAGTGATTAATGAGCAGGTCTAGCTTGTGCTTATTTTTCTTCTATCTAAGATCTTTCACACCTTAAAATCTGAAATTATTTGATCACATTTAGGAAATTCATGTAAAGTTGTCTTCCTTACACTTGTTCTTCTTCTAAGGAAACTTTTATCTCCTTAGGGCCTCATCATTTATGATGCTTCATGTAGGCTGGTCAAAAGGGTGAGAACAAAGAGCCTGAGTGATAATGTCCAGAGGACTTTTGAAGATCTCCGAGGAGGGAGACTTCATAACCATTCTGGGCAATCTGTGCCAGTGCTCAGCCACCTGCACAGTAAAGAAGTACTTTCTGATGCGTAGACAGAACAGCCTGTGTCTTTGTTTGTGTCCATTGTCTCTTGTCCTGGCACTGGGCACCATTCAATTCATTGAACAACTCAGATATGACTGTGCTGTGGTTTGCATGCTTCTCATCAAATCAAATTTGTTTTTAGACAAAGTCTTAATCATTTTCTTTTTACAACTGACTAATGGGATTCAGCCTGGCAAAGTCCCTGGTGTTATTTTTTTTTGTTTCCTTGAAGGGGAGTATCTTAATACAGATTTTATAGTAAAGTAGTCCCATTTTCCCACAGTTTTATTTATATTGGGTGACTATATGTTTTGGGCAACTTAATATTCACTTAATATTCACTATATATTATATTCACTATATATTAACTTTAAAAAAAAAAAAAAAAAAAAAAAAAAAAGGAGAATATAACTTCCAGGCTGGCCTGAGAAAATGTCAAATATATATATATATATATATATATATATATATATATATATATACAGAAAGTTTATCCAAACTGCTGGGTAATCTAATATTTAGGCTTCCTCCTGGAGGAGTGGAGCCCAAAGCTTAATTATTGTTAGATACCAAAACAACTGGCACACTAAAGAGAAGCCTCCTGTGCTCGGCTGGTAGGGAATCTGAGGATTGAGGAGAAGGTAAAAGAACTCATACTGTTGTCCCACATCATGGGAGTTGGATGTCTGTTACTTGGTGTCTGGGTCATTGCAGCAAGGTCTCTCCCCTTTATACACAATTACCAGAAACCTTCTGAGATGGAAGCCTAATTCGTTCTGTCAGAGACTGTGCACAAAAGCAGGAGATGTGTTTCTTTAAAGGCACATCTCCAGCTTTGTTGTTAGAACACTACCTCTAAATATATAAGCTCTGGGCTCAATTTTCTCCACCTGAGGAGACTTAAACCTGCATCTGCCTGTGCAGAACATCCGGTGCTATGTGAACCTGGAACAACCAGAGCAACTTACTGCCTCTCCTGCTGAGGCAGGCAAACTACAAAGATTTCACTGGGCTCAGAAGAGAAACAGAGTAAGCCTAGTTTAAAGCAGTAGGGAAGGCTGAAACTTCACCACTGCTTCACAAACTGTCATTGTATTTTATATAACAATACTCATTGTAAGGCCACAGCTGAATAGACACTGAAGATAAAGCTCTGGATACCACAGGCAGGGCTGGAACTGCCTCCTTCTTTTCCCCTTTTTCCCCATGAACTACCTTGTAAATAAAATAACTTGAAACTCCCCATTTTATAGCACTATTTAAGATGCTTGTAATTCTGTCAGACTGCAACTGCATGGATTGAGTTTTTTTTTTTTTTTTTTTTTTTTTTCCACAATGTCAGTCTTTTATGCAGAGTTAGTCATTTAGCTTTCTGTGAAAACATTTCAAAGGCTGGCTTTTAAATGACTGCAGTTGGTACATGGTCAGCCATTCTTTTAGTAACTGTTTCCACTGAAGTCATTCCCTGGTGCCTGTGCAGGTTTCCCTCTATTCTGAGTGACTCTTGAACATCAGATATGTGCCAGCTACAAAGAGTGACTGAACATGCTTGGGTCCAAGGACTATGCTGGAGTGGGACCACACAATGGGACAGAGAAGTTGGGACCAAGGAGATCTGCGAGAGAAACTGCCTATTTCTTGTTCAAAGGAGCCAAAAGCTACACAGATCAGTGAGGAAGATCAGTAAGCAAGAAGCTTCTCAGTGGAAAACATGGTAAAATGGAGAAGTCAGTCCTGTGGTCTAGGATTGCTTGTGTACTTTTGTGTACTAGGATTGCTTGGAGGTGTTATAGATGAGGGTGTAAGGAAATGTTAACCTAGACAGATCCTGACCAGAGCTAAGAGTTAGGAACAACTACAACCGAAGTCTGGGACTGCCTGGAGAAACATGTCTTACATGGCGATTGGGAAAATTCTGCTTCAGTGTAAGGTTTAGTTTTCTCTCTGTGAAATAAGAATAGTTACCTTTTGCTAAACCAGTATCTAACATTAATTTCAAGGGAAACTATATCCAACTAATAAATTCTTAATATTTGTTATTGGATGATCACAGAAACAAACAAACAAACAAAACCAACCCTTTCCACCTGCACCATGCACATTTCTCTTGTTATCTTTTAATAAGCTGACAGTAGAGTCTTGATAAAAGTTCTATCTTGTGTCTTTGCACCTTTTTTTGTCTGATGTTTCAATAGGATTTTATATGAATTCTTGGCCAAACATATTTAGCAGCTGTACTGCTCAGTGGCAAATAATATTTTTATTCCATTCCTCTGCCAAGAGATATTTCTAGGACTGATAGGTGGTAATAATGCAAGGAGTCTGCAGCTGTTGAGGCAATCTAGTTATTTCTGTGTTGTGATGTAATTTTATCATTCTTTTATTAGGCTTCTGCTGTATGATAATAATTGGAAGTAAATTCATATGAAAAATACTTTGAATCAAAGAGTATTGCAATCAATAACCTTCTGTACATGCATAAGACTATGCATTTTCTATTTAAACAGTTTGGGCTTTAACTGAAGCAGAATATGCACCAAGCTTTGCATGGAAAATTATTGTGTTTTGGAAAAGTTGTGTCTTGGAAGAATCATGAAAGAAAAGCATTAAAATTTGTTGCTTCTGAATAGCAGTCTTGCTGATTCAGTCATCTCAACCCTAAATTGGTATTTATTTAAGAGCTTGATAGCAATTTAAAATCCTTAAAAAGACATTTAATTATCCTCAATGGTTTAGTGTTGTTCAAAGTTTTAATTAAATGAAATGGATTCATTACTTTATTCACTCTTATTCTAAGATTTGCTTGCTAACTTAGGAACTGCTGTATTTATTTAGTTCAAAGCAGAGGGTGAAGATTTAGAAAAAGAAAAAAAATAAAATTTCATTATCAAAATTTCTCTATTGTATATAAATAAATTAAGCAAGTTTAATATTTCTTCTGGGAAAGAAAGAAAGAAGGAAAGAAAGAAGGAAAGAAGGAAAGAAAGAAAAAAGATGATACTTGGATACAAAAAATGTTGAAGTAATTAACAAAGTATCTAACTATTATAGTCAATTTTTAACTAATTACTCCTGGATGTGTTAGAATGGAAAATACTGAATTACTCTGATTCTTCTCAGAGTCCAAGAATCCAAACAAAGTGATGACTTCTCCAGAAATTTAGGTGCTGCTCCTTATATCTATGTATACAAATCATTAATTACATGACCACATATTTTTTTAGTAACATGGTCTAAATACAACATTTTGTACCTTCCACATAGCAATACTGATATCTTTAATATCACCTTCATCTCTTTCCTTTCATCAAAAGCTGAGATGAAGGCAAATTAATTACATTGATATTATACAGTCTGCTTAGTGACTAAAAATTGAGTTGAATAGGATTAATTTAAATACAGAAATCACTGTATAAAATACTGGCTTAATCTCATGCTTGGTATACTGGATTGCATTTTATGAATAAAAATTTGTCAGAACCATACCTATGTCCTAACAAGAAAAGTTGGAGGTATTTCAATATTTTTCAGCTAAATTTTAGACAAAGTTAGAAACCTCCATTGTGCAGAAACTTTCTATGTGAGACCACATCTTGGTTTGAATATTTCAGAAACACCCTCTTACCCACATCTATTTTAAGTTCTGTTTAAGTTCTATGCATTTCTGGAACCTGCTGTAGTGTGGTTTTTTGTTTGTTTGTTTGCTTTGTTAGTTTTGTTTTATTATTATTTTTTATTTATTTGACATTGTTTTTTCTGTCTTACAACAGAGTCTCCTAATATCATTATGCTAATTTAATGGATATTGTTGGTGGAGCATGGCTTCACTGCAATGCCATGATGGACAGTGCCATTCTTGAAACATGATATGCCTTCTCTTGCAGTCAACCCACTCTTCAGAAGAAATAAAAGTGTCTGAAATGAAGAAATTGCTTATTTCTTCATAAGTGTCTAAATTAAGAACTGACCCTCTTGATTCTCTGGTGAGAACTTTACAGAAAGTATCATAAAATTTCAATAAAAGTGCCTGCTTCAGATCTATCCTAAGCTTTTGCAACAACAGTTAGCAGAAATCTGGATGTTCAGGCAAATGACAAAGACTACCTGTGCTGTCATGAAAATCACATCCTTTAATTTTCATCTAGCTGTGTAAAATATAAGCCATCATTTCAGGAGACATTGTATAGTGTGCAGTGATAAAAGTATATAGATTTGTAATTATTAGAACTGATATATTAAGCAAAAACCCAGAATGCTCAATACTAAGATTGAAAATGTTCTGATATTGTGAAAGATATTACTTTTTTTTTTTTCTTACCCTACCTTGTTGTAGAATTAAATGAAATTTAACTCAGCATATTGGTCAAATGTCTGAAGCATAAAATGTTCTTTTTAAGCAATGCTATACAACAATTCCCTAAATATAAGCTAAATCTCACCAGAAGAACTATACAACAGAGTTAAAGCCCAACATAACTGTAGTAACAGAAAAGGAAATGATTGTCTTAGGTATAGCAAATTGTAGAATTTTTTATTTTATCTGAGTTTGATTTTGACATGAGATACACTGTGAAGATGCATTTTAATTAAATACATTAACTTCAGGATCACACAAGCTTTGGTTATGCTTTTTGCTGCTTGTGTCATGTTGTTTCCCTTTTGATTGCTGTGACTTGAGAACAAGAATGTACTGCAGAAACTGCGAGACTCCATTGCTTCTAAAAGTTGGTACTCATATAAAACTTGATATTACAAATCCTTGCTATTTATTTCTTATTCCCTTATGTCTTTCTTGAAATCATAAACAAACAAACAAAAAAATCAGGTTCTTAATTTTATCAAGTTTACCTCACAATAGTTGTCACTGCATGTGAATAACTTTTTGGAAAACAAAAACAAACAAAACTTTTTTTTTTCTTGAGTATTTTCTTAATGTAGCTGTCAAGAGGAACACTTGGGTACTTGTATTTTCATCTCCCAGACATCAGAAGATCAATACCCCAACACGCACTCTGACATATTTTATGGGTTAGACAGTAGAAATACCAGTGATTGAAATTCTATTTAGCATCCTCTGAAGTTCTTCTTTCTGTGTAACTTCTCCTGCTAGTCAAATTTCTGAATTAATCAGGACAGATAATAGTGACCTGTTCACAAATAATTTTCTTAATTAAGTTATCTTAAAAGAAGAGATGTAAATGTCTTATTTCTACTTGAGTTATTAATATATCTGGTCATTGTTATGGGTGAATCATAATTTAAAACATTTCATAATTATTCGTGAGAGCAGAAACACAGAAAGAGCAAGTAGATTAATCTCTGCTCCTTCAGAGAAGGAGAAATCTAAAATTAATATATTATCTCTCTCTCTCTATATATATATACATGTGTATATATAAATCTAGGTTTTCTTTTTCCTTGCTTCTGTTTTAATGAAAAGAAACTCAATAACATTTTGTTATCTGAGAACCCTACCAACAATATTGCCAGCATTCTATCTGACTGATTTTGGCATATGCCTGAAGGAGAATAATTATTATAGACAGTACTGATTTTTATAAATGTACACTAGTTTTCTTGGCAAGTGCCAAGATGCTCTGTGCTATGAGGACTATGCTGCTGTGCACTGGAACAGCTGGAAGTCCTGTTTCTAAATACAAGTCTCAGTCAGAGTTCTATAAAGCAGCACAAGTACTTTCAGGAATATAAAGGATGCCCAATTACTGTGGCTTCCACCGAATAGGTGCAATATTTTCTTCTCTTGAAATCTGAACATCAACCCTCTGTCATGCAGCAGACCTGTCAAAATTTTTAAGCACTGGGATTAGTTTGTTGGTGGGTATCTGCATTAGGGTGGTCCCTTCATATCAGTGGGAGAAGGCTGACTGTAGACCTGTAAAAAGAAGAGTTAATTCAGCAATGACTGAACTGCAACTACTTCAAGCCTAGGACAAAACGGCTGCTTTTACTGATGCTGCACAAAATTTCAAGAGCAAATTCTGAGATGACATGACATTCTGAGATAAAGAGTTCTTTGTGACTGAACTGCAGAATGTAAATGTAGGTCTTCACCTGTCTGTACATATGAGTCAACCAACCAGCTTGGATAGCTTTCTGTGTGCTGGTTAACTTCACCCTGAGGAGAATCATGAATGTGTGTCTGGTTCATTCCACCATCTCTTTTGCCAGATCAGAGAGTTGGAGCAAAGAGGTGGTTATGAACAAAAGACCGGATGCTCTAAACCATCTCAGCTATTTCTGATTGTCATCTGCAAGTATTGCTGAGCATGCTAGCTTTACTGCTAGTTAATGAAAAATGGAAATAGGAGCACAAGTATATTGTTAAACAGAAGGATGCATCATTAGGAAAGAAAGATTTGATTTCAGATATATTAAAAGTCACAAAAACCTGGTCCTGATGATTTCACTGTTCCAAGCATGAAGCCTTGGAAATGCTGATTGGAAAAAAAATGTTCTTTAAAGTTAAGATATTGTGTAATTTCACTAATTTGCTGACTTAACACCATAAAGGTTCAAACATAGTGATTTGTAAAAGAACCCCTAAAAACTTGGAAATAATTATCCAAGTTATTGTGGCCAGAAGGTGTTTACTTCCACAACAACTGCCATTTGAGATACATTTCTGTGATTTTTTTGATTCTTCTAATGTGACAATAATGGTAGCAGCAATATAGAGTAATGTTTCTATAATGATCTGGATGGTAGATCATGAAGAGCAGCCTTTGAAGAAACTGTGTAATTGAACTACATTTGTAGGTAATGTGTGAATGAAATCACATTGAGCACTGGGTGAATCACAATATAAAGACTCCAGTAATTGCTTATTCATTCATTTATTTCTTTATTTATTTTCACCAGCACAAGAACAAGTGTAGCATAAAAAAGTGTTGCATTGAAGGTCACTTATTTAAGTAATTTGCTCTGATGCTGGAGGACACAGCAAGGGTACTGCTAACTAGAAAACTTTTACTTAAAAGCTGTTCTTCATGAGGTTAATATAACTGAAAATTTAATACTGAAATTTAATTTACTGTGTTGTTCAGACTATGATTATTTTTTCTTTCTTTTCTAAGTTGCATGAAAATCTAGTATAAGACAGTAGTTCAAGATATTTATTAAGTCTAGAAAGAGAGTCTCCAGGAAATAAGTTCTTCCTTTTTGTACAAGAGAAGCCATAAATAGTTCACTTGCTTCCCCATAACAAATACATTTCTCAGGAATAACCCAAATCGTTGGTTTCAGAATATAATAAAGCATTCTGTTCTTTTTCACATGGAAAGTTCCCTTTAGGCTGCAGACATTTTATGAACAAATCTTAGGGATTTACTCCTATGGGGGGTTTATAACTAAGAACGATCAAACAGACTCTTATTGTCTCCATTTCTTTCTACTCTTCTGTCTCTGTACTATTCTGCTGTTTAAAGTCATGTTTCCCCGGCGTGTGCCCTTCAGCAGCAGAGCCATAAAAAGATGATGGAAGCCTGTGTGCTACCTAGTGAAGAAGTAATCCTTGGGCATTTTGTATAGTTGAGAGCCCTTTACGCCCAGCAAGCCCTGACAATAACAAATTCTTTGCTGTTTTGGGGATCACTCAAAAGAGATTTCTTTTCAGATTTGGGGAGATTTTTCTTGATTTACTATTTCTTTTGTTGATTCAAAAAAGGCTATTCTGTGTTTTGGTTCCAAAGAAGAGTTTTGGATATTTTTATCCTCTACAGAACCTACCAACATTTTAAAGACAAACATTACCATGATACTGGATTGTTATTGTTATTTAGCTGACTAGATTTTGGAACATTTATTAATTTAACCAATATATGGAACAGTAGATCATATCCTTCTTATTTAAAATACAACAAACTTTTGAATTTAAACCATTAGCATGACTTTGAACTACTGTTTAAAACAGCTGTAGAATAGCTGTAATTCAGAAAAGTTGTTATGCAAAGTTTATCTTCTGCAACATGAATTAGACTTTAGTACTTAAACTGGCACTTCTGCTTAGACTTTTGTTGTATTCTTATGGCTTCATATGTCTTCTGATTTCTTTGGCTATCTAAAATTCTAATGCACATAAAAGTTAACAATGCAAATTAAAATTACAAATCTTCCCATATCTAGGAATTTTCCCTTGTTCCTACAGTATTTTTTTTAAAAAAACTTTTAACATATTTTTCCCACTAGTTACTTTTTAGCACTTGAGTATTCTTTCCTTCTCCAAGGAAAAATCTTGCCCTCTGTGACTCTTGAAGACTCTGAGTACATTTATCTAGTACATCCTAATTTTGTGGACAGAAATGGAGGTAGCTGTAAACTACAGAAAAATCTGTGCTAAGATCAGCTCCATGGAGACTATCTGCAAAATCAGCATGCATGCAGACTAGGACAGCAGTGAGATGTGGTGGTGGATTTGTGATTACTTTCTTTGAGAGAGGGCATAGAGAAGTAACATTCAGAATAGCACATAAGTGTTTGGAAGAGCACATTTTGGAAGTGCATATTTTGCCTGAATGAAGCACTTTGGCTAAAATCAATGGGGTTGTGAGATGTGAAAATCAATGTTGGGTTTTGCATGACATCACTTTTCCCATATGTGAAAACTTGGTAATGCCTTTCCAGGTCTCCCCCCTGCCCCACTCCCTCCTTGTTGATGAAAGAATTCCTATGGAGCAGAGTTTGAAGGGCTAGAAAGCAGAAAAGGGAGCTTGATTTGTCCCAGGCTGGACTTCTCTTGATTCAGATATCTGGACTGTATTAAGGAGGTCAAATCACTGAGGACAGTTTGGCTGACATCCTCAGACATGGTGTTGATGCGCTACAAATTTTAATATTACAACTTGTTAGAGTTACCCTCTATTTCTCTGATTACCTCTCTCTAAGCTTGCCTATATTTACTACCTGTTGTTTAAAACAGTGCATTGAAAGGTATCAATGCTTCTATCGGCAAACCCATGGAGGAATAACCAGACGGAGTGGTATTTCTCCTTCATTAGCAATGACAGGACATGAGGGTACAGCACAAAGCTGCACCAGGGGACGTTCACACTGGACATTAGGGAAAATGTATTTACTGTGAGGGTGGTCAAACACTGGGACAAGATTCCTAGAGAGATGGTAGATGCCCCATGCCTGTCAATGTTCCAATGGCATTTGGATAACAGTCTCATTAATATCCTTTAACTTTTGGTTAGTCCTGAAGTGGTCAGAGAGTTGGACTGGATATTCTTTTTAGGTTCCTTCCCACTGTACTATTTTTCCTGTTCTGTTCTATTCAGGTTTTAGGAGTTAAGTGCTAAGTGAGATATTAGACTCCACAATTCTCAAAAGGTACCTCTCCTGGTGTAGAGTGCTCCTGCCAATTCTGCCAGTCCCAGGAATGTTGCTCAATATTTAACTTACTGCATGGCAATGAGTAATTTTGGTGCACCTTTAACACAGCACTTATAGCCCTGCCTCTACCTCCATTTGATACTCTGGGAAATACTGTTTTTGTCTTCTCATCTCTTTTCCACGATTAGCTGAAAAAATGGACCTGCTCTAGAAGGTATTTTAGTATAGGGTTTCAGTAAAAAAATTCTGAATTATAAGAACAGTGGGTTAATATTTTTACTAGCCCCTTCCAGATTTGTCCTAACAGACTTGTCCATCAAAGTAAAATAAAATTCAGACAGATGTTTCTCCTTCTAATAATTTCTCTCTCTTTCTCTCTCTCTTGTTCCTTTAAGATATCACTTTTAAGGTGCTCTAGAACACCTTAAAGATTTCTATTATCGATCATTATTATTATTATTTTTATCTTCAGAATAACCATTTTGTATTAGGAATGGAAGCTGGATAATATTTTCTCCTGGTTTCTTTTAGACCTCAGATGCAGTAAATCAAACAAATTGGAAAAAAAGTCATTCTTGCCTGATGGAGACAATCTGTTATTCCAGCATAATAAAGAGAGTTCAAGCGCAGTGTCATTCAGTGCCTGACCTAGAGAAAATACTAATAAACCCAGGAGCTTTTCTGTATGCACAGATAGTTTTGATATTTTAGCTCTATAATTAGGAGCAGTGAAAATACACAGCATTAATTATACTTAACAGGGAAAGGGCACGGAGCTGAAGTGCTGCTTCCTCTTATCCATGTGAACACAGGTAGACGTGGTCCTTCTGAATGATAAAGAAGCTTCTTCTGTTTCCTTCTTACAGTCTATATCATTACCTGTAGAATTTTTTGAAAGCATACATGCATACTTAGTTAAACGTGTAAATCTATTCACAATGGAGAAGCATCAGTGGCTTATTACTAGCAATTTTTTCCCTAGTACTTTTAATCTTGTGTTTGAGATTCCTTCATGATAGCACTGGATTCTTGCTGACATTTTGAAATTGTACATTTCTGTGGTTCATTTGCGAAAACAGTGGTCTGTTTAGACTGTCTTACCCTCTTCAGTATGTCAGCCTGCTGTTACGGGAGTAGAGTTAAACACAGGCAAATTTTGCTGCCTGGCAAACTAATTCTTTTCTAGTATCTGCTATAAGAGGCAAAAAAAGTAGCCAGTATTTAAAAATAAATTAAAATGATCTATTTCTATAATAAAAGTGCTTCCTAAACAGGACTAAATAATAAAGATTTGAGTGACATTTAATGTAACGCCACTAGTATATCCTAACATACCTAGTCATTTGTATGAAGAAACCCCCCCACACACACACAAAAAAAAAACCTTCAAATTACAGCAATTTACATCTTAGAAATATCTGCGGGGGTATACTAGAAATGGGGAGGGATAAGAAGAGTATTCAGAAAATAAAATGACACGTGAATGCTTCTACTCTTTGTATTGTTATATTGAATGAGTGAGAGTTGCATTTTACTTGATTAACTTATACTTGTGTGAATGAGAGCCAAGTGTCTACTTAGAATTGTTTCTACTACATTTTAAGTCTGTAGTATCTCTGGCATATGTGAAACAGCAAGGCAATTTGGAATGTCAATAAAATGGTGTTTTATTTGTCCAAAAAAAAAAAAAAAGAAAAAATTATAATTGGGACACACACACAAAAAAAAAACAAACCACACAAACAACACGACCACCACATATTAGCACTGAAACAGGAACATTTAAGTACATCATAAGTCTAAATCTTAAATAGATACAAACTGAAGTATGCCCTTATCAAATCTGAAGCAGGTGATAGAGATTGAATGGCATATTTTGGTTGTTTACAGAGGCTTAAGACAATCTATTAATGTCAGTAGAAGTTCTGACACTGGCTTCCCTGAGGCCAGGATTTCAGCTTAGATATATTTGCTGCGAAATGGAGATCATAAATTAGAAGTAAGGAAAGCTACAATATACTTGCATTTAGAAGGGCAGATTATTCTTTACATATATTTTCCACTCTTGCAAGTCACATCAGCAGGACTGAAAGGTCTCTCCCTCATCAACCTATACCTTGGGAGGATGTTCTGAGAAATTCATTGTATCAAAAGAGGCAAAAATAGAGTTCATTCTCTGAGAGCTGTATATAGGCACCTATATTTACTCATGATGACTAATATTAATGATTGATATCTCTGTATTTATGCATGCTACTTCAACAATACAAACAACAACAACAAAAAAAACACATTTTACTCATTAGCAACTAATAATAAAAATACTCTATTGCTGTTCCTGACAATCAGCTTGTATTTCCCCTTTAGGTTTGGGTTCAGTGAGAACAGCAAACCAAACTGTTATTACACAGCTACCTTAGTAGATCTCAAAATGCTTTAAAGAAGAGACTGATAATATTTTCCAGATGGGAGAGCTGAGGCACAATCCAGTGAAATGACTTCCAAAGTGCATTCAGCTGGCAAATAGCAAAGTTGGAAATAGAGGTTTGTGGTGTACAGCATCTGAATCTGACAGTTATTCCAAGCTCTTTCTAACATAATGTTTATTTCTGTTTGGTCCTTTTTATAAGTGTTGACAAAATCTTAACTTTGCAAGTTCTATGAGAATATGGATTTCTCTACTTCTTATTTTCCAGAGAGGATTTGATCTTGAAAAGCATTTAGGTGCTTAATTCCCAGAAAATTGACTAAGAGATTTAACCAAGCTTCCACAATAAGATTATATCCAAGCCAACCATTGAATCTAGGTTTCCTGAGTCCTGTACCATGCCCTGGGGCCAAAGAGAGATGCAGCATGTTGTGACATTATATCTTCACTATACAACAGAATGAAAGAAAGAATCAGAATACTGTTAGTTCATGCCTAACTAGAATTCATGCAGCTGACATTTATCATTGGTAAGTCAAAACAACCTGTGTTCACAATTAAAAAGCCCTTTTGTGAAATGTATGCAAAGGCTTCTCAGGCTGCTCTTTTAGACTCCTTGTTCTGAACTAGCCTTCAAGATCCTATGTGACTGCAGAGTATAGGAATAATGTTAACCTTTACATCACATTTAGTGAGGTGTTGTTTAAAGATTAATGTAATATCATTGTTTAGCTTTTACTGAATTATTAAATGAACAGTTCCTCCTAAATCCATTTAGGCTTCAGAAGACAGGTTTCTATTTCAATTTTTTTTTTATTTTTTTTATTTTTTTATTTTTTTGTCTCAAGCTAAGGGGCCACAAGAGAACAAAATTCCATAGTCTTAAACAACACAAAGTTTAGTTTTGCTTGTTTTAGTTTTTAAAACAAACAAACAAAAAAAACCCACAAAGTTTAGTTTTGCTTTGTTTTGTTTTAATTTTTATTTATTTTTCTAGGTGTCAGGAACTGACTCAACTCTATCATATTTTTACAATACTTTCTGTCCAATATCTTTGCAAACTTACGACCCTCTAACTCTATTGTGGGAGATGAATTCTGCTTCAAACCTCATAAACATCCATAAGGTCTCAAAATAATGACAACCTTGCATTTTGTTCTCTCTAAGCTTCTGAAGAGTTTCTTAAGCAAGCTCAAGATTATTATTATTATTATTATTATTTTATTATTATTATTTTTATTTTTATTTTTTTTTTAAACAGGTTGCCTCCACTTACTCTTTCTGAGGCAACCCAGAGTGTGCTGGAAAACTTATAATCAAATAAAACGTTGTGTCATGCATGCTTACCACTTCACAGAGTTTTCAGATAATAAAGCCAGCAAACTGAAGCACATCATGCTAAATTACGCTTATTTAAAATCAACTGTTTCTCCATTCAAAGTCATAGATACAATATTGAAAGCTCAAACTTAAAATTTAATACAGTATTATCTATTAGTGAAGTTATTCAAAGTGTTGCTTTCTTTCACCACCTCAGGGGGCTCTTACATTTAAAAGCAATCAGTGCTTAGTATTCACTCCTACTTATAATTTATTTTCCATCCTTATATCACCTTTTCTTCTATGATAATGATACTTTGAAATGCTTGACCATGTCACCAGCTGTGCAGTCTGGAATACTTTTTAAAATTTGATTAACACTATTTAATTCAATAGATTTATTGAGCAATTATAGTCTGTATTCTGGAAATACCGAAATGTTTCATTTTTAAATTCTTTATTGTTACTTCTCTGGAGGTATTTTTACTATATTGTATTGAATCAGGTTGAAAACTGCCACTGTTACTCCCATCATGTAATATTTGTTCATAGAAATTATTTCACTGAAGAATGAAGTACCAGAATGAGACTTCACCCAGTGCAAGAATATTAGGAGCTGGTGTGAATTCCTTCTTATGCCAAAGCTTTGCTTGGTGCTGGAAAGAAAAGGCAGTCTGATCCCAGGCCTTATCTACCAGACATGTTTCTTGCCTTGAAAATCAGGGTACTGCTGGATAGGGCCTCAGGGAATTTCTGCTCACAGTAATGTGAAAGGGATTGAGCCTCCTACTATCTCTATTTCTGAAAAGCAAACAAGGGGCTGTTGGCTTCTTCTATGCTTGAGCAAGACCTGCAAAAGCCAATCAGACTTTTCACCACTGATTCTTTTAATAAAAGGAAAAAGAAAGACAGGAATACATATATTTGTAAGAATGCATGTATGAATACTAAGTTAAGAGGTGAACTGCATAGAGTAGAAAGTTCTGCAATAATGAAGTGAAACTTCTGTGTTTGATTGATACATCTTTAAGGATACTGTTTGGCTGCATGTGCCAGAGAGGTCTGAACAGGGGATTAAAATATCTGCTGTCTTCACTGCTTCCTCTTGTATCAAATGTAGGTGTGAGTACATATTCAGAGTGGACATATCAGACTAGCTGCATAAACTGCTTGCACAGACTACCAAGAACTCATTTTGTCATACTCAAGATGCAATTAACAATCCAAACTCAAGCTATTGTACTATATAATATTGTAAAAGAAATGCAAAGGAGTCACTAAGCTTATAAGCATGTGACTCGGGGTGATCCATTTCATAAATCCTTCTAAAAAGCTTTTGAAAAGATTGTTTACCAATAACTTTTAAAGATAATAAAACTATCAAGAAATAATAAGGTTTGGTTTCTCTCAGACTTACGACTGGTAAGAAACAGAGACAAGAATTAAAAGGTCATTTTTCACAGTGTAGAGATTTTGCCAATCAAATGCCACAAAGATCTGGGTTAGGGTCTGCATCACACAATAATCTTGATATTGTAGGTAAGGTTACATAGTTTCTGGATGACAATAATTACACAGGATAATTTTCACTCCTGATAGTATGAGGAGTTGCAAAACAGTCTCAAAAAGCTCAGCAGAGTGAATGAGAAATGCAGATGAAATTTAAAGATGGCAAATGCCCAGGGTACTAGGTGGAAGAGGTGAACAATCAGGAGCAAGATCGTGGATTCACCGTGGGTGGCTGTCCAAGCACATTGAATTAGTTTACAGCAGCAGACCAAGAAGATGAATTATTTGGAAAGAACAGAATGCAAACCAGAAGATACCAGTATGATACTGTGAATTCACAGTGCTTCATAACTTGAAAGTTGAATGCATTTTGCGGCATCCTTTCTGAAAGAGGCCTTAGAACTAGGCGAGGTACAGAGAATTTTAAGGATGGTCAGAAATATGGCAAAACATCCACAAAAGGTAAATAGGACTGACTATGACAGCATTCAAAGGGAATGAAGGAGCGTGATACAGCATTATATAATGTTGTGTTATGCAAAGAAAATCAGTAGGGAAGTGTTAATTTATCATTGCTTGTAACACAGGAACTTGGAGTGGGCACAAAGAGCAGAAGGTTTCAAAGGGAAGCAGCATGTTTTCACACAATGCCGAAGTGAATGTCCTCTCTTAAGTAATTTCCCCATTTATAGAGGTAGAAGATATAAAAGGGAATAAATACACATGCTAGCAGGGAGGATGAATCAAAAAGTACCTAAAATGTGATTGCCATAATTTGGGGCAAATGTGGAAATATAGGAGAAAAATCCTAGTACTTCTCCTGCTTCCAATACTATTTTCCAAAAATCTCTGTTATTATTCACTTCAGAGGTTTGGATATAAGTTTGTTTGTTTTGGTGTGGGCACTCAGACTGATGTTTTTTATGTAAACTAGTCACTGACATTCTCAAAATCAAATCTCTTTGCTGGAAGTTCCACGTTGTAAAAAGTGTGTAAATATTTATGGGGTTTAAACATACACTATTTTTTTTCTTAAATGTAAACATTTTTTGATCTCAGGGCTAAGCAATGGGTTCTGTTACATATTGTATTGCCCAGAGGATAAGTATTTACTGGGGGACAAGTATGATCCTAACACAGCTCCTCTAGCTTGCCTTCAGCTATCCTCACTGTGGAAGGACATTTCCTTGAAGTGGTTCAGTCTTGCTGTATCCTTGAAAATGTCCTTTCAAAAAAATAAAAATAAACTTACCCATGGTCCTGGGCAAGTTATTAATGCATCTATCGAGAAATATCACATATCTGACTTTTTCTACTTCATGTGTCAGGCTTTTAAGTGCAGTATATTTCCTATTTCACTTTGCATTTTAGTTAATTTTTCACTGGCCAAGAGAGGGATGGAGGCCTCCATCAGTCTTAATCCTTACTTAAGAATTCAAACTTAAATACTTACAAGACAAGGATGGATAGCCATGGATGGGATGTCCTGATCTCTAGCTCATCTCCACAGATGTGTCAGGTAAATTACAAGTTATTGGAGGTTTTCAGCATGGTGACCTTTTGGATTTAAGTGTGTGAATGGTAAGCTCTGAGTACATACAGAGAAACTATCATTGGATTTTCACTACTAAGTGTATGTTAACTTAGCTTAAGGGTAAACCACAGCTCTTACGGGATAAATCAAAGTGTTGTAGACTACTGCAGAAGAACTCTTAGGAAGCAGTCATAGAGAGTTAATTTCTGAAAACATCTGAGTTCTCATTCTGAGCAAACTTATCCAGTCTATACTTACAACATCCTGTTATGAATGTATTGCTAAATGAATGTGTATTCTGGGCTACATGGAGAGGAATTCTTTTGACAGAAGAAAAAAACCTGTCAATCCATTTCTGTACCTGCATCTAAGAAATATGTATGTGTAAGCACTCTCTGATTCAAATCAGTTAAAAAACTTACTAAAAATACTTACATAAGCAACGAACTTAAATAAGATATTTTCAAAAAGTTGTATAATAGCTGATGTCATAGTGAAGGTGCGATGCAGGGAATTAATCTAACTCTGAATGTCTGAATGTCTGTGTGATACTTTTCACAGCATCTATAAATTATTTGAAAGGCAGCTGGCAACTTTGAAGGACTATTGAACCACAGGAATGTGGGAGAGAATAAAAAGGAATATATAGAATAAAACCAGCAAAGATAACTTCATATGAATGTGACATATTTAAAGGATGCTTTGCAAACTGTTTAAAAACATTTTTATTTTAATTTTTGTCCTCTTTTGTCCCATGGAAATTGTAAACCATACAGAACTTTAGAGACTTACTGCTGCCAAAGTTTATCTTTTTGACATTAATTATGTTCCTTAGCTGAAGAACTAAAAGGTATCAAGTTTTCTCTGGAATGGAATGCATGGAATGCATTTGAATTTTTACTTCTTCTGATGTGATTTGGAGATACCATTATGATGCTAAACTGTTGAAATAAGGCTGGGAAGTAAATTAAATGGAATGGGGCTGTAATTCCTGACAGTAGCATAATCATACTAGAGGAGAATTTAAACTTAACAAGTCTGTGTTACAAAAATGCATTTACAATACTTAGCATAATCTAACTTCTGTGATCAAAATACAAGTAATATTTTGCAACACATTAATGTTGTTTAAGGATGATCTTTGTAGCATTCAAGATTGGAATCATAATAAGACTACCTTACTTCAAAAAATACTTTATAAGAAATTTGATTTCAAGAGAAGATAATCTTATTTATTTATAAATAATAAGGATTTGGGAAGGAGGGAAATATACTTGGACCACACCTGCAAAATCAATGGTAAGAATTATATATGTGGTCTATTAGACCATGTTTAATAATAATAAACATTTCCACACTTTTAATTTCATGTAAAAATTAATGAGGTGTTATAAGACAGTAGAAAAATCCATTTTATTTTTATGCCAATTATGTGTTGCTATATAAAAAAGATAACAACAACAACAACAAAGAAAAACCACAACAAAACAGCAACAATAACAAAACAAAAACCAGAGAGGTACACAAGGAAGCATGTGAATTAATCTGCTCTGTGAAGCACACTTCCTAGAGGAGAAGTGACCTTGCTTGCTGAGCAGTTGTATAGTTAGCTGGTGCTGCAGTACTGTTATTGTTTGTCCTATTCCAGAAATCAGTCTATTGGGCTGTGTTATACATTACAATCAGTGAGATTTCAAGGTCTGAATTTGTACATAATTTTGAGATGTAAATCATCTGTGAGGAAACATATCTAGTGCCCCAAACTAACACAGAATCTGCTAGTTTTCTAGTTTGGTAATATTAATGTGCTTTTATAGCTCATTGATAATTTCTGTTCCTTTTCTGAAAAGTTAAACCTGATTTTTCTTTCAGATTCATCTGAATGTAATCTTGACACTTACTTGGCTGACTCTTTTGTTCGTTTCTTTGCTGATTAGTTGTTAATTTGATGTGCTTCTTTCTACTGTTTGCAGAATCTACTTATTTTTTTAATTTCTCTAATGCTGCTGTTAGTTTAACATCCCCTGGGGAAGTTGATCTAATTGGCGTTACCATGTTTTATGAAGTATGGTCCTGCTCTGCCATCAAGGTCTTACAGTGATGACCATCTAAGTGACTAGGGTTTTATTATGAAATAGAAGTGTGGAGATATTTTTTCCCTTACAGAATTATGAATAAAGAATGGAATGGAATATTAAAAGAACAGTCGGGGGAAAACTTTCACTCATGAAGTTCTGGCTAGATTAGATCAAATCGCTTAGAAAGACATTACTTTGTGATTCAAGGACTTCAACCACAGTAATATCATTTATCTGTTTCAATGTTTTGGTGTAAGAAATATGCTAGATTCATTAAAAATTTCCAGTAATACTTACTTTACATAAGAAAATGCCTTTCATCTGTTCAGCGATTCTTAAATTACTGAGTGAAAGACATCTGCCTATATTGTTACTAGATTCTTTTGGAACTATGAATTTGTATACCATAATCAGTTTTTAATCATGTGTTTATAAGTGGAAAAAATGTTTCAATCAGTCTTACAAGATTTTTCATATTAAGCTTTTATTACAACTGTAAAAGTATTAGTGATCTGCTAAAATATAGACTGACTGCAAATTAGAGAAACCAGTACAAAACCGATAGGCAAGTGAATCAGAACTCCCTATAAACAGTGCACCAAACCTGATTCTGTCTTTAGAGATGGCATAAATTTGTATTTTCTCTTTCAAAATAACATTTTGACATTTAGCTTGTTCACGTTATGCCTAAAAGTATATTTGAGTCTGCAGAATTTCTGGAAAGGGTTGTGCTATTCTTGTTCTGAACATACAGTTCCTTTGAGGGGAAGGCCTGCGTAGATATTGTACAATGGCCATGGAAAAAAGAGTATTTTAAACAGTTTAAAAGTAGATCAAATGCTGCTGTCTGTTCTTATTTTCCCAGTGATTGATTGTCCACCCACACCTCCTTTGCAATTTCTGAAGAAGTTGACATTGTTCATACACAAAGCATTCATGTTTTAAGCTACAGGCTGCACTGACAACTTAACAGTGCCCACAACACCAGATCTTATTCTTACATCTAAAGCCACTTGTTAGATTCCAGATGGAATGCTGTTGTTAAAGTATGTTTTTGCTACAATTCTGTTTTGTATTTGTGCCATTACTGCAACTACTTTTTATAAAGTACCTATCACTTGTTGACCAGCAGGCTCTTATCCTCTCTCCCATGTTGTTTTTTTTTTTTCCTCCACCTCCCAACAAGAAAACATATCAAACATAGTACTTGGTCTTCTTGCCATCACTGGGATATGAGGAGAATAGCTAACTCTGAATTCATATAATAACAAGCAGCATCTAGTTGACAGCTTTGCCATTGTTGTCTAATGACAATGAGACTATGGAACCAAAATACACTTAAGACTAAACAGATTATATTTAGGACATAATTTGTAGGCTTTAATGAAATGTGATAATGGTAATCAGGTTAAGAGAAGACTGAAGTGGCCATAAGAGCTGTAGCAAGTTAGAAACTTTGAACTGCCCTGGGCAAAGTCACTCATAGTTGCAATATTACCACTGTGCTTACAGCACAGTTGTTGCCTTTAAGGCCCTGCCATTAAATTTTGATTCCACATGGTCCTTCATCTCATTGTCTTTCTCTTGCAGCAGATTGCAAGGTCAATTTCATAGCTGTCTTTCTAATATCCAGTAGATACTGTGTGGCGACTACTGTGGCAAGTCTTAACACTTAGCGTATATCATTCTAGCTGTTCAACATATCTTACAGGGGTTGAGGTTCTCTCTTGAGGTTCTGACAAAACATTTCTAGTTTAGATATGATATGACACATACTGTCATATCTCTGCTGGTCTGGAATAGCCTCCCCCTTGATAAAATGTTTAACTGAAGACCTGTTTATCTGTGGCTGCTACCCCATTACTGTTTCCCTAAAACCCTGCAAAGCAAAGGTATTACTTTGAAAACTAACATTTCCTGTTTTTAATACACTCATATTTATTTGACATCTGTCACCTACACACTCTGACATTGGTAACTTCAATAGGCATGTCTACATGGTCACACGTCAACATTTAGCTAACTCCCAGTCTGCAGGGCATAAGCTAGTTCATGCTGAATTAGCATGCCCTATATCCATGCTATTGTCTTCTTGAGAGACAATGCTTATCTGTACCAGAACAGATATTTTGCCCAGCTCTCCATGAGATGGTGACATCTCTTCCTCTGACTGGGAATGGTCAGTGTCAGAAGCCCTAGCATGGCAAAAGCAATTCTGAAACAACTGCCTTCTATGTAAATAACTCATAACAAAGCATAAGAAGAAACTGAAAAATGACTAAATAACATCTATATAACTGGTTTTAGTATCCATATATGTAGGCATGTCCTTGGTACATTGAATAATTGCATGGTTACTATCTAAATAGTAAAACACATTTTCAACAGTAAAAAAATACTTTAAATTGAATACTGATTTATTTTAGCCAGGTAAGTACTCTAATAGTCACATACAGACAGAACCTGTTGAGTAGCCAACATTTAGCAAATGGACCGGCTTGGACCTACAGTAGCAAATGGCAGCTACTCAGGCAGTTGAAAGCCCAATGCACGCATGTCTTTGCACAAATGTATTAACATTGTACATCAGCAGTTCATCTGTGCTCCTTTTTTCTTATTGGGTGAAAGTAAGGGCAACCCTTTAACATGCCCTTATAAGCCAAGCAGTTTCTGTGAAACACCAGAGAGCTGCATGCTGCGCTGCATCCTTATCCTGGGGACAGAGCCAAACAGTCTGTGTGATCTACATAAATACTGGCTACAATAGGAGATTTTTGCTCTTTTAAAGAGCGGAATTCAGAACACTGAATAAAAAACAGCAGAAAGAAAGGCACAGTCAAAAATCTAAGGAAAATAATAAAAAGAAAGAAAATAAAGCTTCAGGATGGTCTCTCTCTCTCTCCCCCTTTTTTTTATTATTTTATTTTTTTAAGAGCATTTCATTAAGGGAACTGAATTGTAGTGGAGTGTTTACGTGAAAGAGGACAAGACCTCATTGGAGCCAATATAATTTGCTAAAATTGCAGATCTTGCCTAATCACAACAGGTTTGACTGGAGACCAAATCACAGTTCAGAAAGAAATGACAAGGGCAAAATGAGGACCAAAGAGAAAAAGCTGAAGGACATAAGCAGCCTGCCAAGGTGCACTGGGCAGAGCACACAGAAGCTGCTCTGATGCTGTCTGATTGTACTGGATTGCATATTTAAAGGTCAATCAAATCAGTGTTCTCTCTACTGTTGGTTAAATGTTAAGATCTTTAATATTATGAAAATATTTCTGCTGATGTAATTTCACTCTGTTGCAACCTCTTCACCTAAAGGCTGTTTGAATCTATGCATAAACTACAAGCAGACTTTGACTAGGTGTTGCCAAAGTCCTGGAAGTAAGAAGTTGCTGGAGTTCCTGTAGGAAATTCTATATTTCTCACCACTCTCTCGTGCTTTCAGTGAGTAGCTATGGTATGTGCTTGCAGTTCTTTGCCTTGACTGCAATACAAAATACTCCCCCCCCACACCCCCCATGGATGGCTGGAGCTGGCATTTATGTAGTGGATCCCTCTATAAAAAGAAATATCCAGCTGTAACTGAAAAAACACTAACTAACTCAACACAGGTAGCTTCTGTAAGAAGTGATGATGGCTGGACAGTTACGTATGTCTGCAGAATCTAAATGAAAAACTTCAGGCTCTAACAACTTCATACTTTCTGTTGGAAATGCTTTTTAAATGCTTACCACATTTTACAGCACCACCAAAGTGCTCCCCGGACAGATTGCATTCAGGTTCCAAATGGACGTGCTTACAGAGTCAGCTGAATTCTTAGTACCACAGATCTCTTGAGACAGTCTCTAGAACCATGGGATAAACTGGACCCATGGGCAAGAATATTAGGCTCCTGGCTTTTTTTTTTTTTTTTTTTTCTTCAATGCAGACTAAGAGCATACTCAGACTTGTTATTTTCTGATAAATGTGTATGAACCAGCCTGGCCAGCTGGGAATTTTTCCTGCTCTTGTGCAGAAACTTTTTCCACATAGTTACTCATGTGGAAAAGTTAAATATTGATTTGATACATATCTTTGTTATTAAATATTTTCCTGCTTAACTTTATTAGCTCAGCAGTTCATCAATTCTCAGCTGACTATAAACCTTTACAGATATCTCTGCAAGACTATGCTTTAGCAGTCAGTGAAGTTCACATTTGCCATCTGAACTATTTGCATCTCTCAGAGAGAAGGAATGTAAAGTTTGGTGGGGACTCATGCCTTGTTAATTAAACATGTTAATTATTTTGTACTTTGCTTATGTATCATGTGCTATTTAAGGGGGTAAATTAGTAATTTGAAATACAAACAGAACATGGAAAAGCACAGTTATTTTGTTTAAAATTTTTGGAAAAAAGATGCATCTGTGACCTGTAATAATAAAAAATCTGAAATGATTTAAATCAACCTTAAAATGAAAAGTCTCAAAGAAGTTTGCAATATAGTACAAAAATAATCACAGAAAAGTCAGAAAGATATACTTTTTTTTTTTTTTTATACTAAAAAACTAAATACTAAAACCAGAATGAATTACTGCGGATGAAAGAGAAATTAAGGTCAGGAGAATTAAGGGCAGCTGGAATAAGTCTGAATTTATGGGCACCAAGGAGGGCACACAGCAAGCTCACTACCCTCAGCTTTGGGAGAGCAGAAGTTAGGGGATGTGATCACTTCCCTGGGAAGCCTCTTCCAATGTCTGACCACTCTCTCAATAAATAAGTTTTTCCTAATATCCAATCTAAACTTCTCCTGATGCGACCTGAAGTCATTGCTTCATTACTGTCATATCCTTGATCACCAGAGAGAAGAGATCACCACCTACCTCCCTGCTTGGCCTCAAGTTGGGGGTTATATTGGACCAAGGAAGTTTGAATTCTTGGATAGTACTGAATATCACTTTGTGATCAAATGACATTATTTATAGTATAAATTGGAGGATTTATTTTTTTTTAAGATTTTTTTTTTTCCTGATAACCTTACAGTCTTACAGTAAGTGAATAGTTTTTATCATCTTCAAAATTAGGAACCATATCCAAAATTTTGTGTCATCTCTGAATATGAGACCATTCATAACAATACCTCTAGCTGTCCAAAATGTAGTATCAGGATGTTAACTACAGAAGCAGTAAATAAATATTTTAATCTGGTAAAGAGATATTATTATAAAAATATCTTTATATTATTTATACATTTTGTTTATAAAATCCAGTTTAGATCAAGATTTTCATTGTTAAAAATGCTAAAATATAATTCATAACAATAATCATAGAAAGATCATGTAACTCAGTTCTCGAAATCAGATTTGTCCATTGCAGGTTAATAATAAATAAGGTTACTGACCTTCAGATTATACATAATCTTCAGGTCATCTTTCCAGTAAATGTACTTTGTTTCCAGCAGTCTGTAACATGGGAAATACAAGTCTTTTGAGTAATGATGGATCATATCTCTCAGGAAACTTTCTTTTTGGTTACTCTCTGTGAGCATCAATGAGAGGCTGAATATTAACAAAAGAGCCTCTTGGAGAGAAAAAAAAAAAAAAAAAGTTTTTGTTTTTATAATCCTCTACTGATTTGGATTTTTTAGGAGAAGAAAGAGAAATCTCATATTTATTCTCTAAGGCTGTTATGTGCTCCAGAAATTTAGAATCTGTCTTTCCAATGTATTTAGATAGATCTCTATATGTACAGAGAGATCATTTATTGTAGTGGTGTATCTATTCATAGATCCTTCATTGTGATGACTACATTTGCTACATAGTGAAGCCGAGAGGCCCTTTCAGGAAAATTCCTCTTTCACAAATTTTGTAAGGCTAAAAGACCATTTGCTGAGTTTTTGATGATTATCTCTGAAATGTCTACTGTTTGCCAAAAATCTGATACCATGTCATCATACACAATAGCCCGATGTGTGTTACTGCCTAGTTGCCTTGTCAGCCTTGCTTACACATTTTAAGAGACTTTTTAATATTCACTGATGTCAGCGGGAAATACAAATGTAGACAACCTGGCAGAATCGAATTGTTACTCAACAGAGCAAGATCAGTGTTATGGATATATTCTGCAGAGTATTTTGCAGAGCTTTCAGCTCCCCTCTGGATTAAAGTCTGTAAAATGTTCAACAACTGAGATGCTTAGATAATCCACAAATATGATTATATCAGTATAATCAGTGCTTTTTAAATAATAATAAAAAGTTAAATTTGAAATTGTGGTACTCTGTATTTTTTATTTTTTTCCTCTTTCCTACAATGGTTCCAGGTAATTTATCAAAATAGAATTGCCAAACAAAAACTAGTATTATTTTGGTTCTGAGTGACGATTAATTGTACAGAAGAGCAAGGAAAGTGTAGAAATAAATTAGAATTGGTCTTGGAAAAAAGTATGGATAATGGGCCACCTAATACAATATAGAAAAAATATTCTCTACCATGCAAACATTTCTTTGTGAAATGTTGAATGAGTAAATGAATGAATGAATACAATGATTACTTTTTTTTTTTTTTTTTTTTTTTCTGGGGGGGTGGGGTATAACAGTACGCTAACACAAGCCTGTATATGTAACCTTGGGAAGTTCTCGGAGAAAGTTACTGGTGCTATCGTAGTGGTGAAATGCAAAAAAAATACCCTCAACTGTCACTGTAGCATTCATACCCAGCAAATTCTCTAAGACATTTTTGATACCTTTGGTTATTGACATGTAGGAGCTTCTGAGGTGTTTGTGTTTAAACTCTTGATTTGCAGAGCTGCAAACTTTTCCTGGTAATCTGTAAGAAACAAAAATTTTAATGACATGTTTTCTGAACAGCACATTGTGTAGTTTAGCATTTGTTTGGGAAAGAATAATTTACAAATCAACAGCGATGGAAAAAATATTAGTTATGGAACATTTTGTTTATAAAAGAAGTCATGGAATCATGATCCAAATCTGATTTGTAGTTGCCATAAGTAATAATAATTTAATCAAAATAAATGTTGCTGCAGTGCTTTGGAAACTGCAAATGATATTAGTTAATAAGGACATGATGATGTCTGTTGCATAGCCAAGGTCATGTTAATGCAGAGAGGTAAACAGCTCCTGCTTTAATTAGATAGTAATTGAAATAGACAAGAAACACAGGTGAAAAACAAAAACAAAAACAAACAAACAAACAAACAAACAAAAACAAAAACAAACAAAAAAAAACACAATAAAAACATGTATTTTTATTTTTGTATTTTTATTTTTTTAATGACTAAGTAGGGTAGAAGGAACAACCTTAATTCGGTTAATGCTTCAACATATATGTTTCTTATGTGAAAAGTTTTGTCTCACTGAAGTCTGGGTTTTTAGGCCTTATTTTTTGCATTTGAAGTCTGCTATTAAGTTTCAGACCCTAAAGGGGAATAAATTCATTCATTTCCTAACCTAGTTACAAGGCTGGAAACAGCGTTTAAATAGGAATTTTAAAATAAATTTTTGTTATCTGTGTACTTCCTTATATGTAAAATCCATAAAGTGGGGCATCTAATACTCAGAAAATACATACAATATAAAATTGGAGATATCTTTTGAGAAAAATGTATACAGACCTTCTGATAGTGTAGAGATAACTGCATTAAGAGACACTTTTGGAGCTGTGTTAGAAAAATGCTGAGTGTCTCTTATTAAAGGCCAGTCCCCACTAAAATAATACAAGGCCTAATCTTTTCAGAAAGATAATCCTAATGACATGCACCTTTTCATGATTACACAATTAAACAATAATAATAAGTGAAGCAGCTGACTGTATGTATGTATGTATATGTATGTATGCCTATATGTTTCTGAATGACTACCAAGGAAAAAAATAAAAGTTTGTTTTCTGACCCACCTTATCACAGAGATATTTCTTACATCATGGAGACACATTTTGTTCCCCTGTACTATAGAAGTCTCATGCATGAAAAGCATGATATATGTTTTCTTGTTTCTTCTATGATTTATTTTTACATGTAGGGTCATTCAGACTATCATTATGGATACAAATTCTTCTGAGCTCTTTGAAAAGGACAAGAACTGAGGGGTATGCCAAAAGTAATGAATGTCAAGTGTTTCCTGTAGCTAAAATAATTCTTGGTTCCTCTGCAGTTTAGAACAGCAGCTTTGCAGAACTCATCCAGTTCATAAACCTTCTCATGTCCAAAAAGTCATATCCAATCAGGGAAATTTCTTCTAGGTTTTGTACATGTATACATATGTATTATATAATTAAATCATAGATTTGATATTATTTTTCCTGCTTCTAGATTTCTCCAAAATTACTGGATTACTAAATACCAAATATTTTCCATTGAAAGAAAGAAAATACTCACAAAAAGCACTCTTCTATCAGTCTGGACTCCAGCAATCACTCAGTAAAGACTTAAGCAGTCAGATGGCAGAAGTGAGTAAGAATGTATAAATAACAATACATATCAAATAGCAGTATGTGTTTGGCAGAATTCTAGATAAACTGATTTGACCTTGGATTGTCTTACATTTTATGCATCAAGTTTATTTGCCAAATATTAAATATCTAGATTCTCAAGAAACAGCTGTACTTAGTTCCAAGAGACATCCTGTGATGTTATCAAAAACAGGTACTTTGAATAACCAGTTCCTGATATATTCTCTTGAGCTGCAATGAGATAACTCTCATCTTGTTCACATTAACAATTCTTAGAGTTTATCAATGCTCCTGATAAATGTAAAAAACCTTCAGTGAGCACACAGTGAAATATTCCCCTATTTTCACCTAAGAGCAAGTAGATCTGAAAGGTAAGATGGAACACTGTGATACATCCGTAAGAAAGAAGTTATCCCACCTTTCCTTGTTTGTCCTTCCATCCAGAGGACAACATAGAATGGTGATTGTCTCCAGATGTCATGACCTTTTGTCATACTTAAAGGAGCTGACATTATTTCTTTCTTGCATATGATTCACAAAGAAGTAAGTTATTTTATTGGTTAAATAGACAATGATTATTTAAATCTTATGATTTCAATGCAAATACATATTTTGGGTATTTCTTGCAAAGGGAAAGGCAAAACAAAACAACAGAGAGGGCTATGAACTTATAGGCTGCCCTTTCAAATACCATAGAGAGAGAAGGTGAAACTCAGTGAAGCTGAAAGATCAAACCTAAGAAGTGAAAGAACAAAATTAGAGAGAGCTCATAGTGGATCCTGGATCCAACTGAATTGAAAAGAAATTTAAATAAATTTGGGGTTTATATAAACAAAATTAATTCAATGCTGACAGTTAAAAGCAAGCATTCCATATCAAAAAGCATCATGGATATATGGTAGAAAGGAGTCATGGTACATCTTACCAGAAAAATGGACTTGTTGCTCTTAAACATTAAAAAGCCTCTGACTAAGGTAATGGCTAAGAACAATTATTCATAATCTCTTTGAAGCACTTGGATGTGCTTACTGATTTAGCTGAAAACTTATTCTAACCTAACAAAGGATTCTCTTGATTTTCCATTTCTGTTGTTCAGTGGTTTTTAAAAACTTGTCATGCATTCAAATGCATTCCTCCGTTGATACTTCTGTTGTCCTATCTTGCCTGGCCTCCTTGGACCTATGTGCTCAAATATGCCCAGCCTTGCACTGAGCTGTATTTTGTTACCTTTCCATGTCTCTATTGCGTTAGGTTCTAGTTACCACAGCTCCAGTTGCTTGAGGAATGTTGCTCCACTGTGTGGTGTTCTGTGTCTTCATGGCCCTACATGCTGATAGGCACTATTTTTTTTATTTTTTTTAAGTTCTTTAGTGGTATTCAGTATAGCAGTAAAACCTGTGTGTCTTCCTCCTTTGGGTTTGATTGGACTCATATGGGAGTTCCACATTTTGTAACTAAATACAAGATTTAAATTATATATGCATGGGCTTTTTTTTTTTTCTTTTTTTTTTTAATAAATAAACCTGGGTGACATCACTCATACTTCACATTCTTTGGCAAAATCTCTTTTACAGTTGATATTCTGTGATGCTGTTTTGATGTAGCTTGCTTTTTTATCCTCCTCCTCCTTTTTTAGGGTCATCTCTCCTGTTCTCATGCATAAATGCACACTCCCACAGAAAATCACTCTCACATCAAGAAAGCAGAAAAGTGCTTCTGACTCATCTTGCTTACTGGCCTTATTGCTTATATCAAGTGAAAGAACAGAAGAAAGAAGAGGGGAAGTCTTGAACCTAGTCTAGCAATAATGCAATTTTAGCTGAGAGAGTGGAAGAATGGTCAAATAATAGCTGGAGAAACCCCTTTGATTGTAGTAAGAGAATAAGAAGCTTTTTTTTTTCTTTCTTTTTTTTTTTTTAAACTGTAAAATAAAATGTTAAACATGAATAAAAAATCAGCCCTGTGTACTGTTCCTGATACTGCAGATGAAATTCATCTGAACTGCAGATGAAATTCTCTCTGAATGTGAGCAGATGATCCCTTGAAAACTTTCTATTTTAACATATTTTCATAAAATACAGTAAGTTGTAGGAAAGCTGTGACAGCTGAGATTCAATTATTTTAGCCTCTGCCCATACTATGAACAGTTAAAAAGTCATATAACCCTGCAATCAAACATAGGCATATAAAGCATGAAGAGCAAATAGTCAAACAAAGCATGGACACAGTCTTTCCCTAACCCAGAAATCTTATTTTTATATTCTATATATTGTCTTATCTTTATATTCTTTATATTTTATTTTCCTTTTGAAAAGTAGGAAATTTCCCTTTGATATGGGAATATTTCTGAGAAATTACAGGGTATTCTTGTGTTCATCAGATGCCTTGAGCAAAATAATTTGTAACCACAGTCCTTAGATATGCCTTTATTTTTATTTGTTTCTATTTGTAAGCCACAAACTGCACATATGTTAATTTATTATTTGAGCTTCTAAATAACAGTGATATCAGTGAACCCAAATAGCTTCAGGGTAGCTGACAGTAGAACAGGGTGTCAATCTGTGTGAGTGCATATACATTATCCATTTTTATGTTTGCAGAGATGAAGACTCCTCCTGCCTGAAAGGCAAAGAGATTAACTCTTTGTGCTCTTGTGGATGGGTCTGTATGAGTGTGACTCAGTGAACGGACAGACAGCAATGAATATCAGAGCATGAGATGAAGGCAACTGAGGCCTTCTCTCTGCTCTCCCGCTGAAAGCCTATTGTATTCTTTTCCATCAGAACATCTAGTTCTATTACTTTGATAGCATGAAACTAATGTTTCTGTTTGGGGAGTTTAGACTTGATAGGTGACCAAAAAAACCACACACTTCTGCTCAAGCATTCTATAAATCTACGTGAATTGTGCTGTGAGGCCAATTCCACATTAGTGAATGATAAGACTCAGCTAATGTGTTGCCACTCATTTAAGGATGGCTGAATGAGTTTGAAGAAAATGACTTAAGTAAGACATAATTGTCCTATGCTCCACTGAAAACAAAATCAGAAAATCCATTAATAGAATTGTGTTTGTTTGGTGGTGGTGGTAGTTATTGTTTCTTCCATTGTCTTATGGCGATTCTGAAACACTGCATTTCCAAATGATGTTCAAAAATGAAAATTATAAAAGCCACAAAAGGACTTTTGCCATGTCATCTCCAGCTTGAACCTATGCAAGCATTTATAAGAATCTCTTTTAAATTTGTACCCTTCTGACACTTGGAATCTTGAGAATTAAGTATATTTCTGATTGGGTACAACATATTTTAGTAAAAGTGCTGACCTATCTGAATTTGCCCAAGTATTGCAGCTATTATACATCAAAATCTTTAGTCCATAGTGGGTTATATCAAGAGTGTGAGTAAAAAACTGTCTTGTAGCAATTTCTTATCTTCTTATCTAAGGTTTCTTTCTTATCTAAGCTGATTTGAATAGCTGCTGTGCATGTCACTGACTCATCCCACTTTGCTAAAAGCTCAATTACACTGAGCTCCTCTGGGAACAAATACTTCTACTGTAAATGAAAGAAAGCATAAGTCAGAGATCATTCATTGAAGTTATAACAGGTCAGAGCATGCTGCTTCCTTCAAATCTCACATTCCAATACTTAAGTATTTTCCTTAACACCATCTGTCTGAGTATTGCTACTGTCACTGTTGTTATGGTTGCCTTAAAATTTTCATGCTGATTCAAAACAGAATCAGCAGAAAACAGAAAATTATTTTGTACATTTTTTTTGTATATTTTGTACAAAATTCCATGTACAACAGTGGACAGCTATGCCCTGTGTGCAACTACTATCCTGTTATATTAAGAAAGGATTCTGGGATCTGTTAAGTAGCAACCTTGGTTGGCAGTAAACTGCAAGGAAAGCTTCTTTAGCATTAATATTTTCCATCTTGGAAATTCCGCCTACATAGAAATACTTTATTACAAAAGTTTAGTACTTAAAATGGTTGTAGTTTGTGGGGTTGTTTTTGTTCATGAAAACACAATAGCCACAGTAATTGTTGCTAAGTAGTAAAATGATATGCAAAAGGCATATAGTCAGCAACAAATATTTTTTTAGGATCCTTCTAAAGTTGGTGCAAGAGTAAATAGATCAAGCTTACATGAGCAGATGCTTAGTTAGATAAGAAACATTAGCAATCGCAAATTTTTTGCCTAAATTATAATGTATTCCAAGTAACTTCTTGAGACTTAACCAACAGTGATATTTTTTTCACCTAAATATAGCAATATTTTCCAGGTAACTACTTAGAACTTGGGAAGTTTTCCACCTTTTATGCAAAAGAAAAGTGGGCCTATCTAGTCTTTGGAGATTTTTGAGGAAAACTGGCAGACTCTGAATATTTTCAGTTTTGCTGCCCCTAAAATCATACCTTTGGGACCAGGATTGATACAATGCTCAGTGAGGCACAGATATGCAGTGACATTTTTCATGCATGCAGTGACTTTTAAGGGATATTCACATTGTCTTAAATTAACACCTGAAGTTAGGGTTGGTACTATTGCTTAGATGCAGTATTTCACTGCCAGTTACATGGAGGGATTTACTTTAAATGTATCCTGGGTGTAGGTATAATGGGAATACTACTGTGAATATTTTATTTTTAATTTTATTTTGTGTGTGTGTGTGTGAAAAGTAGGAAAAAGAGCTTTACTTTGCTTGTTTTGTTGTTGTTGTTGTTCTTTCCTTCTGTTTGTACCCTGAGTGACCATGTGTAATAGCAGTTCTGATATTCAGCTTTTATTTCCTCTGTGTATCACTTGTTTCATTAAGCATGGGATATGTTCCTCCTAGAAAGATATATCCAGCCTTAGGCAAAACTTGTATGCTTTCTTTTTTTTGCTTTGACACATAGGTCTTATTAGTTATTTAAAACAAAACAAAAAACAAACACAAAAACAAAGTAACAACAATAAAAAAGCTATGTTCAAAAGCTGAACTTGATGGCTTCCTCAGTGCAATGTTTTTAATCAGTGAACAAACTGATGCTCTATTTTATCTTTTTTTCCACCTTCAAATACTAGCCAGAGGGTGACCTTAGGCATGTAGTTCTCTGAGAAGTCTGAATATGTTTCTAGATGTTGCATGTTTTTTTCAATACTGTACATCATAATTAGTAATAATAACTAATAAAAAAATGTTCTCCAAATTCAGTCAGCTGCCTCAGAGTCAACTTTTCTTGAATAAGAACAGGAATGGAATCAGTCTAGATAAGGTATTAATATTTCCTGCTCCTATGTGTATGTGCATTTTCTAAGTATTAAGCATCCTACTAATCATGGATAATTTAATTGCAGACAATTTCGTAGCAGAAATGGTGAAGAGCAGAACGTGAGGGGCCTGTCTTAAAACAGTACTTTGGCTTTTTACAGGTTTCTAGGCATCGAAGAAGTAAAGAGTTTATTGATAAATTATCAGTTTGTTTTCATGGCTTTCATCTAGGACAATGATGGACAGCTCCTCTCCTCTCCTCTCCTCTCCTCTCCTCTCCTCTCCTCTCCTCTCCTCTCCTCTCCTCTCCTCTCCTCTCCTCTCCTCTCCTCTCCTCTCCTCTCCTCTCCTCTCCTCTCCTCTCCTCTCCTCTCCTCTCCTCTCCTCTCCTCTCCTCTCCTACCACAAAAATTTCCCTTTTGAATTCTGTCTCCTTATCCACAATGCACTAACATTAATATAAGTAGCTATAGTATCTGAAGTTGTGCTGTGCATACATTTGTGCAATGCATTAATATACGTTGTATATTGATGAGAAATCAAAGTAGCACAGGATTTAATATGAATATTTCTAATTTACAAGTGCAAGGAAAAATAGTTATTTTTGTCTAAAGCTTCAATCATTTGGGACTATTATTATTATTATACTTACTAAGTATTCTAGATTGTCTCTTTTCCCTACTGCAGATAGCTGCAAATGCAGCTTGCTATCATCCTAACAAAAAATTGCAGTGACACTTAGTTTTCAAGTTTAGCAGTGTCAAGATATTTATTTTCTGAACAGCAGAGCTACAAATAAAAGGTCTGCGACATTATTCACCAAGGAAAAACAGAAAAATGAGAGAAATTTACATTTAAATAAAATTTTCTGCACAAGTTGGAGACATTATTAACAAGACAAAGGGATGCATTTGCCAAAGATACTGGAGGCTGTGTTAACATCTGTTATCAGTCCTTGCTTTAGTTAATGAATGTGTAGTATATCACTACCACAGCTAATGCATTAGTGGCAGTTGCTCTCCTCCCATTTTTGATAGACCATATGGTGGGAATGTCCTCTGAAAAAATAAAAAGTGTTTTAAAGGTAATATCTGAAAACAGATATTTTTGTCAATATTTTTTGGATAATTTTGTAAATAAAATGAAGCTATTAAAAATAGTAACTACCAGTGTTTAGAATCATTGTCTAGCTGTAAATAAATGAAGAAATCACTTATATCAGAAGCTAATGAAGATTACCTTAAATAATTTAGTGTCATTAAGTAGGGAAAGAAACTGATGAATATCTCCAAGGAGCTCAACATTAACTGGTGATTAATTAATGTATAGTGCATGTCTAATGAAATGTAGACTTCCATCTCCCACCTATATCACATTACTAAAGGACATTTCTCCTGTAGCCATGGTTGTCCATTATCTATACGGTTCTCACAGAAAGGAACATCCTTGAGCAAACTGTGTACTTCTACATTTCATTTGTCCCTTTCTCTGTAATTTAAAAGGCATGTACTACACAAAATGCAACCCACCAATTTTGAGAAAGGCAATAGTATTTGTGTGTAAGCAATGCCTAAGTTAATACCCTGCATTTCTACTGTTTCTGAACTTCAGATAATATGCTTGCATGTAAATGATACTGTTATAATAGTTTATTTTATTCTTTTTTAAACTGTGGGTTTTATAAACTGAATATATTGGTATCCTTGTAGACACAGTGATAAAGAGACATTTTTGAAAGTTGGAGTGACTGAATTTTTTCATGGTAGACATTTAGGTAATGAAATTAGGAGAAAAAGAGAACAGTTTTATCAACTCCGCAGGAACTGGTGTTTATGTTTCCTTGCATCTGGATTGTACCTCGTTTTGTTGCTGGCCAGATGCATCACCAAAGACCCAGATACAAAACAAAATGCATTTAATCCAAGACATCAGTGTTGGAGTAGCGTGCTTTAGGGATGTATTTTATTTAAAAACTGAGTTAGTTTCTATGTAGCATCTAAAGACCAGACTTCTAATGGTATTAGAACAGTTACTTGAAATGTTTGGATGCACTTAGTAAACAGCAGGGATGTTGTGATGTTTTGTTACATCTGTGTTAATGATACAGCAGCTGCCCCCCCATATGACAGCAACTCTTTTGCAATAACTTCATTTTTGACTTTGTGCAGTCCTCACACATTAAAAAGTCATTTGATGAAGCTCTTTAAAAAGAACAATATTGTTTATAGAAATAACCTATGTAAGGTTTTTTGTTTATTTTTCTTTAAGCTTTGAGGATTTAATTTAATCTTTAGCTATGAGCAAGTAGGAGATTATCCCATAATTGCCCTGTATCAGTTGAGTAGCTCTGTAAAATCTTTTGATGCAGCTGGACATTGACAAGGTCTGACTATGCTTGTCTCTAATATATGTCAGCATAAAGCCACCTGATGGACTTCTTTCTTCACTATTCATTTTCATAAAAATACAAAAATTAAAATCACATTACACAGAATCACACAGAATTGTCCAGGTTGGAAGAGACCTCAAGATCATTGAGTCCAACCTCTGACCTAACACTAACAAGTCCTCCACTAAACCATATCACTAAGTTCAACATCTAAACATCTTTAAAGACCTCCAGGGATGGTGACTCCACCACTGTCCTGGGCAGCCCATTCCAATGCCTCACAACCCTCTCAGTAAAGAAGTTCTTCCTAATATCCAACCTAACGCACCCCTGGCACAATTTTAGCCTGTTCCCCCTCATCCTGTCACCAGGCACGTGGGAGAATAGACCAACCCAAACCTCACTACAGCATCCTTTAAGGTACTTATGAAGAGCGATAAGGTCGCCCCTGAGCCTCCTCTTCTCCAGGCTGAACAAGCCCAGCTCCCTCAGCCGCTCCTCGTAAGACTTGTTCTCCAGGCCCCTCATCAGCTTTGTTGCCCTTCTCTGGACTCGCTCGAGCACCTCCATGTCCTTCTTGTGAGGGGCCCAAAACTGAACACAGTACTCGAGGTGCAGCCTCACCAGAGCCGAGTACAGGGGGATAATCACTTCCCTAGACCTGCTTCTTATGCAAGCCAGGATGCCATTGTACTGGACTTACTACCTCTTCCTCAGCTACCGGTCTCCCAAGCTCCAGGGCCTCAAACCTCTTGCATAAGGGCACCTGGGAAGGTGGTGCCAGTAGGGTGGGGCATCGCCTGTGATGTCCAGCAGGGACCTGTCTCCATTCCTCCTCAACTCCTAGGTCCCTTGCCTCTGCCTGACAGCAACAGCGCAGGGGGTCCACCCCCATTTCAGGTGTCTCACCCCAGTGCCTCAGGTGCTTCAGGCCGTGCAGGGAGTCGCTCCACAAGTGTATCTCCCACTCACACTCCCTGATATCCCTCAACCTCTCCACCTCCTCCTTGACTTCTGCCATGAGGTGGACCAGGTCGTCCACCTGCTCGCACCTCACGCACACAGTCTCTTTGCCCCCCGCAGGTGGTAGCAACAGGCTCAGGCACTCCCTGCACCCGGAGACCTGAACTGCCGCGGTTTTGAGCGGGCAGTCGGTCTGGGTGTGTACAGACTTCCTGGAGAGCGCACTGTGCCTGGTGTACACCATTGCAGCTGAGCTAGAGATAGACTGCCGTTAAAAGAGGCGTTTGTATGGGTGGGGGGGAACGCTCTGCCCTTCCTGCTCGCCCTGCCTGTTCGCCCTGCCTGCTCGAACTGCCGCGCCTCACCCTTCCGATGCACCACGCCCTGTTTACCTCTCCTGGTTGCCGCGCTCCCTAAGGGGCGGCTTTTGAAAGGCCGGGGAGGGGGAGCTGCTGGCTACGCTACGCCTCGTTCTTGCTTCGTTCACCTCCCTCGCGAGGGCTGCCGGGTCCTGGCGGCTCCCTCGAGTGGGCTCGGTGCTGGAAAAATTAGCCCTGCCTGGCCCGATCCCCCGCTCCGCTGCAGAACGCGTCTGCCCTGGAGCCGATCGCCTCGGCACATTAAAGAAGAAGAAACAGCAGTAAAAGACTCAAGCATTTATCTGACAAATGTCCTGGCATTATATGACTACATATGATCAAAACTCAAGTCAAGCCATCAGTCTCTGCCACATCACTGTTTCAAACTGGTAAATGCAATAATACATGGAAAAGGCACAGGTATTTATACAACAAAGGGAAAAGGTGTAATCCTGACCTTACCACATGCAAATTTTATGTATCTGCTCTGGATATGTTAACCTTAGAGCTCACAAAAATTCAGGAAGCCATCCAGCGTAAAACAACATCCTGCCTGTTGAGTCCTAGCTTGTTGCTCTTAACATTCCTATGGCTATTTCTCTATCAGTAATGGCTATTTCTCTATCAGTAAATAAAACTCAAAGCCTTCAGCACAATACAGAAGAAAGGAATATGGATTTTCAACTGCACTGGGAACGGCCAACAGTAACGCTTTCCAAGGTCTCACAGGTTGCTAGCAAAGAAGTGAGGCACATCTGGGTTGGGGCTGGGAAAGCCCTCAGAGGCTAAATACTTCCTAGATGTCTTTAGATGTTTGGAAGTGCCTACTGATTACATTTTTGAGACTATACTTTCTTCACATAAAAAAAAAAAAAAAAGAACCAATGTGGCAACAGCAAAGCATTCCCATTAGGTGGAGGGACAAGAGGTGCAACAGGCAGTGGCAACATTCAGTGGATCAGCACTATCACCAGCACATTTTCCTAGATACTTGAGAATAATAGCCCCATCTACAACTAAGCAGCTCTTTTCAGTCATACATATGGTCTAAAATATGATACAAAATGAGAAGAGTAAACAACACTAAATCAGAAGAGTTAAAACTTAAATTGTTTTCAGAACATTTAATGACATGTTGAGGTTAGGTTATTTTTAAAGCCATGCATAATTTCTCCAGTCCTCATTTAATGAAAAATAGAAATATTACAAAGTGGTAGCAACTACTGTAAATAATTTAGAACCATGACTATGTCAATAGAATCACTTTTCTTTTCCCCTGTCATTGTAATTTGACTGTAAATTGTATTTTAATGGTTATCGCTGTAGGTTAAAATTTTTGCTTTGCTACTTAGAATTTTCTAGTCTGAAGGAAAAAATGATTTCTTGTCTGAGACCTTCTTTAACAACAACAACAAAAAAGTGTGATAATACCTTTCTTTTTCTAATTAAAAAAAAAATCTATAATAAAAGTCATAACATCCAAACTGTGCCTTGGGGTTTGTCTGGTGGATAATGCAAAAGAAATCCTTTCAATAAAGGATTCGACTAGATATTGACAGTGTAAAAAAGTGTAAATACTTGCAGCATTAATTTGGACACAAACAAACAAACTAACAAACAAAAAACCTGCTTCCATTACTTGAAGCTGTGTGTAATTAACCAGTTGTAACTCTGATTTAGGCTGCATGTAAGAGAGGAGAGGACATCTCCTTGGTCAGCAACTCATAATGATTGGCATTGAATTGATGTTGAATGCACTTCAGAATTAGAATTCCTGTGTGTGTGTGTGTGTGTGGGGGGGGGGGGGGGTGAAACACAGAAGTATAAATAGCTGGATTCTTTGCAGCTTACTTTATCATTTCAGTGATGCACAAGAAAAAGAGGTATGAAGGGTTACATTTTTCTGTTTGTCTGTTTATCTATCTCATTTATGAATTCTCAGCCTGTTTATAAAGATGAGAGATATATCTCTTCCTCATTTTTTCTTCTAGCCTAGCTTAGGGAAGACTGGATATGAAGAGGCACAGCTGGCATATTGTAATGGTCTGGCAACTCCTTGCTGCAAGCACAGGAACAGAAGGGGCTGCCTCGCAGATGAAATTGAGTTCCCAATGCTGAAGGCTTGTCCTTCTAGACAGTCCCACAAGGTGCACCACTTGCAGATTTGGTCACGGCAGTCCCTGAAGCTGCTCTGCCATGAGTATCTTTGCTTGAACTAGGGAGCCGGGGAGTTCTGCTTTACAGGTGAACAAACCCAAAAACTTAAATCACAGAAGCCTGACATGATTATTTTTCCACCATTACATTTGCACATTTCCACAGATATCAGAAAAATAATTCCTGTTCTACTAATATACACAATGTCCATTTTTTTTCTATGCAGTATCATATAGGTCTGTTTAGCAGTTGTATAACTCTGACCCTTTTTCCAAGTGAATACAGAAGCAAAATGGTGGCAATGCACAAGCAGGTTTTATAAAAGAGGATTCTCCCTGTGTTTTCTGCCTACCTTAATCTTGAACTCCAAATAAATCCTTCATTTTGAATATTAAAATTAAAAATAATAAAAAAAAGTAAGTTTTGCTTTTATATTAACTAAGGGTTATTACTAGGTAGGCTCTGAATGCTCTTGTGCTGCTCAATATTGGAGCAGTCTCAGGGTGCTAGACTTAAGATTTCTCTAATACTTGTTGGATTAGGAAACATTTTGTTCTGGTATCTAACTCAAACACATTTGTCAATCAATATGTCCATCCATCTGTCCAGGCTTATACAGCATGTTTATGCTCATTGTGTTTTCGTTCACGTGTACATGGGCTGTCCTTGCTGTGAAGAAATGTATTTGCTGAGCAGTAACCCCTCTAGCAACATTGCATCACTGAGATTAAATTTTTATTTTTAGGTATACAAAGACCTATGGCTCATAAGCAAACTTCTTTTTGAGCATGTTTACATTGGGGTGTAAAAACTCTGAGACTCCTCATTGACAGTGAAACATTACTTGTTAGAATTTAATTTGAAGTGTTTCAAAGCAGGCCTTAAGGAAATAGAGCATGTTTATGTTAAATGTGTAACACAGTGTATTAGCATTCACAGCATTTGCTAATGTTTAATTCATAAAAGTATCTTCCCCTCATGTTGATATAACTGGTGGAAAAGTGTGGTCCTTACAGGGACCAAAATGAGCCAGCATGGCTAAACAGTAGAGTAAGGGAGGCTATATAAAGTTAAAAAGGAAGCCCGCAAAAAGCTGAAGTTACAGCCAAATGAAGAAAGCAGAAAACATCATTAACCATGGTAGATTAAATATATAACGAGTCAGTGCAAAAAAAAATTTTGGAGGAAACACTTTAAAAAACATAAAATCTTTAATATTAATGCATCAGAAGCAAGAAATCTACAAGAAAGTTAGTAGGATCAAAAGAGAAATCTGGAGAAGATAAGCATAATAAAAAATTCGGTGAATTCAGCATCAATACTGTGGAGGAGCTTGAGCATGCTGGAACTCGTCCCCATAGGCAATCCATCAAAGGATGAGTCTCAAGCTGAAGCACAGGTAAAACACAAAGCACTGTGGATGTGACCAAAAATATGAACAGTAATCTATGTTCTAAGCATGTAGATGCTTTTATTAGTTACTTGGAAAATGCAGTCATATAATTTTTGAATTCAGAATTAAATACTGAGTGTACTTTAAGACCAGCTCCTCTAAAGAAGAAATTTTAAGTGCTGCAGCTAGTTTAATCATGAGAGCATTTATGTGATGCTTTTACAGTTTTACAGACACGGAGGTATAATGTAGCTATAAAATAAAAAGTATCCAAGATATCTTTTCCTAAAAGAAGGCTTATTTCATCACTTCTCTACTTCCTATTGCATTCATATCCAGCACTGAACAATTGTCTTTGACGAAGGGAAGGAATATATTTGTTTTGTATATAACGGTTTGTAAAACATTCACACATAAAATACAGAAAGAGTGGACATTTTTCCTTTTCCTTTTCCTTTTCCTTTTTTATTTTATTTTATTTTTATTTCTTTTTTTCTCCCCCCTCCCTTCCCTTATTGTAAATTCTTTGGTTTCTGTTTTCATGGAACTGGCCACATAAACATTAGCATATTTGTGACTCACTGCAAGATTTTCTTTAAAATAGCCTGAAGTAACTATTGTTCTAATAATGTCTGTACCAGTATTTCAAGATTTATTGACCTTATGGCATCTGACAGGGTAGTAGGTGTAGCAGGTGTAGTAGGTGAAGGCCACTGAAACATATTCCATCATTCACAGGTTTCTTCTAAGAGATCATGGAGCCTTTGCTAAAGAAGATAAACAAAGCTGTTTGTATAATTAAGAGGCAAACTAAAAATAGGAGGTAACACAGTTACTTGGATTTATTTCTTATCTTGGCCTCCTGCAATAATTTATTAATTGTATCATACCAACATGTGGAGGCTTTAGCTCGAACTGGAATAACTGGTACTAAGTAGTAATCCAAAACTGCATAAATGATATTCCTTTCCCTGAAAAGTCTTCAGCATAGCTCTGGTAAGAGTTTAATTAGGCATTCTGATTCAGGGTAATGCAGATATTTGGATAAACATGAGGTAACTTCAACTGAGCAATAAAGCTAAACACAATCTTATGCTGTGCAGTAACTCACTTGCTGGACTTCACTGTTTCATGTAATATTTTGTAATTCAGTTTACATAATTGTTCACCAAATGCTTGGTTATAAACAAACTTAAGCAGTCATTTGGCAATCAATATTTGCCTTATATGAATAGGTAACTAATTCTATAACAGCAGAAACCTCTTTCAGTCTAGTATGTGTCTGGCATTTAATAGCTTTAAAAGTACAATCTGTACATTCTTAATTTCTTGGTAAATTAAAGGGAGAAATAAGTATAATTACCCTATTAATTTTTCAGCCTACTACTGTGATGCCTATATTAGCTTTCATACTTGTAGAAGTAAACCATACTGCATTCAAGAGAATATCATCTTAATTGAAAAGTCTTGATCTATGAAGTCTGTTTGCCTGGCTGCCAAGGATTTGACATGGTTCAAAAGATCTTTTTTTTTTTTTTTTTTTTTTTTGGCAATATTTTTCTCCAAGACTTGGGATTTCTTTTTGTATGTTTGAGAAAACAAAAGTCATTACATGAGTTATTTGTTCAGCTGCTTGTAATCATTGATCTAAATGGGCTTTAGTAAACCTTTTTATCTTCCTGATCCATTAACTTCTTGTCTGTTGAGTTGGTTAAGCTGCAATGATACACAAATTGTTTTTGAATATTTGTATGAGTGCAACTATAACATTAGAAAGTATTGATAGTGAGATGTTGAGCAGATCTTGCTATATTTCAAGTTTTGATTGATAGTAGAAGAAAAAGAGCAAGGGGCATTTCAGGTTCCATTTTGTTTGCTCATAAAATTTCATTCTGGAACTACAGTCAGAAGCATGTTTAAGAATATTGCTATCCTGAAACATTTGCTTAAAAACAACTCATGGAGAGATAAGTGACCTGTCATATTTTGTGGTATTATGACTCATTGAGTTGGGTTGTTTATTTTTTTTATTATTTTTTTTTTCTCTTTCTCGTGTGTACTTTAATTACCAAGGGTTACTGTGATGTCTGCTTTGCTCTTTACTTTTGAGTTGATGTTGTTTAAGGGTAGTATAGATGTAAATATCAAAGACAAAAGGCAATCCACAAACATAAGCTGTGGCTGTAACTCAAAATTGCTATAAATAAATTTCAAAGCCAGGAGGCAAAGCAATTTTAATTAAGTGTATTAATATGAAGTACCACATTTAAAATACAATGTCTTTCATAAACTGTAAGTACGTGTGAGTTTGCAGAAAAAGCAGACATATAATATGTTGCTATAATGAGATTTTGATATTATCACATTGGTTATTTGAAGATATATGCCTGCTGTTAGAAGGAAAGGCTGCTGAGGATAGGAAGGCTCTGTTTGATTTGGAATAGGATCTTAAATGTAGGTGTCCCACATCTCTGGATGGGATTTTAGCTGCTGTGGTTAGAAGTAGACACTTGCTGTGGCTGTTCATTTTTTCATGGAAAGCATACAGCTTTGAATATATACTTGGATAAATTTCATTGTCCATGGCTAGGGGCACTTGACTACATAATGGGGTCCAGATGCAACTGCTTTTTTCCAGCTTTGAGAAGCAGAATAATCTTGAGATGCCAACATTGCATAAAATTGCCCTGGCCTTTGTATGTTTTTTTCTATTCAGAAATTCCATTCTCCTCATAACACTTCTATCTAGAAAACATTGCTTTTTCATTGGCATTTCTGATGGAGAACACAACAGTTCATAGCAAAACTTCTAACAAGCTGTAATCCTTACATTTTATGAGTTATATATTAATATTATGTCCTGGATTTTAACATATTTTAGTCGATTAACAGAGTATCTATTTTGTTCTATTGGGCCAGCTGTAATTCTGTATTGTTACTTAAAAATGATAAAAAAGCATCAGAAATGCATCCTCTGTTGGACCATTCTACCTTACATTTTTCAAAGTCAGTAGTGACATTGCTACGTTACTATGCTCAAAAGTAGAGTATGCTAATAGTTCTGATAGTACTACTTCATCATTCAGATATGACAGTTTTTCTCTGAAAGCTGGACATGATTTACTGAAATCTCTGGTTTCTTGTGCTTCTCAACACCACTTGCCCAAGCTCTATGACAGCAAACATAATTTCTTCTTGGGATTTGTCAACAGAGTTTTTAAACATACATAAAATTAGTTGCTATCTAGCTGCTTTACATAAAATAAAACAATACTACATCCCTTTCTGAGTTTGGCAGTGATAAGAAAGGTAGTCTGTGCTCATGAGTAGGAGCAAACAGAACTTTTCCACCCTTGCAGCATAGGCCAAAAAAGAACTGACACAGTTTTTTTGAAGTTCATTAGCCAGAGTGTTAAACTTGCTAATATCTCTACGCTTTTATTCACTGATCACTTCCAGAAATCAATTTAAAAAGAAGATAAGAAATTACTTGCAGCCTACACAGGCAGCAAACACCATATACTCTATATAGAGCCATAAAGTTTTACAGGAAATTGAAGTTAGGAAAATACAAACACATAAAATGCTTGAGTAGGAATTAGAAAACTCTTATAAAAGCTATACATAGTGAAAAGCGTAAGAAAATATTTAGCTGAAATAGAGACCAAGAATATTTGCATAAATTTTCTCTAAGTGCTGCAGTTAATTTTGTTGCTAATTACAGCAGTAGAAAAGTAGAAGGTGACTCATCAGACTTTGTAGGAGAATTTACTCAAAAAATCCTGGGGCCCTTAAACAGTAAATTAAAGTGACTTTAAATTGAGTCCCATTATTACAAGAACAATTCAGTTTTTTAACCCTAGTCCACCTCTTCTAATAAGTGTCTGGTGTCTGACAATTGAACCACTCACCATGATTATTAGAACTTTATTTTCTGTAGGATGTTGCAAAAAATACAAAACAAAACAACAACAACAACAAAAAGCAGCCTTCTATCCTGTATGGTCTTTTTAAGAATGTAATTTTCTGTTATACTGAGTATCAGTTGACATCTGAGGACATAAAATTTTTAGTTCCCATATTTCCTCAAAGAAGTCCTCTCATTTTTAGGCACAGATGGTGTATTCTGAAGAATTTAAGAAACACTTCTGAAATTCCATGGATTTTGACACTTTAGTAGTTCTAAAGTATGTAAACAAAAGAAATATGTCAGAATCTTCCAAGAAACTTAGAAACATTTTTCTGTTAGTACTGATGTGTCATAGCTCTGCTATAGCTCTACAATGGTTACAAGGTCTCATCATTTTTAATGCCTCTTCCCAACTGCTGTTTTTGAAATTATAGGTCTGTTTTTCAGCCTACTTCTGAGGCATGATAAAAATATGATTTTGATAGTTTGATGAGACAATAGAAAAGAGAAGCGTCTCATATTTTTTAGTCTAATGTTACAGTTTTAAAAAATAATGTGTCAGTATTTAGGTGCTGGATGCAGCATCTCCAAAGCTGCCCAATTGCCTGGGAACTTTCTTGTTCTTTTGGAGACTTTCCATACTTTTGGAAAATCCATACTTTTGAATCCATACTCCTTTCTGTGATTCTGATTAAACTTAAGTAACCTCTTTAGAAGCAAAAAGCAGGGTTGGAAATGGGGATTTCAGTCTTAGCTGCACTAGCTTTATTGCTTTGGGTGTCACAGAAATGTTATTTGTGTTAGAAGTACGTAGGCACACATTTAGCCTTTGCATCAGCACTCCACTGAAACGGACTGTTATTATATACCCCAGTTTGTGTTAAATCAACTGCTAATTTCTGAAATCAGATCATTTCAAATAGAAACACTGATGGGCTTTTACACCTAATTTTGGCACAGCTCTTAGAGTTACTACTGTTGTGTGTAAAGATTTCAAATGCATTTCTAGATTGTGTATTTCTTAGTTGTGAGACACATGACTAATCATTTCCCGAATAGTTACTCTTGAATACTTTCACTAAAATTATGCACATAATTTTGTTAGAACAGTTTAGTACATTTGTTTTAATATTTATAAAAGTTGTGTCATTCCTTTCAGTTGACAGTATTCTGTCTTTTGATTCCCAAGAGTCTGTTCTTTTTTTTTAGAATCTACCCTGATAATAAGCACCTGGTATAAGGTTCTAATATAATTTCATTTTTAGAATGAAATGAGTGGGTGTTGAAAGGCTTTGTAAGGGATAAAACATCCAACTCATGTTTTAGCAATTCCTTCTTGGGCTGCTTTGGGATGTTGCAGCATGCTGGCTCTGGGTGACTGATTGCTTTTTGTGACTGCAGAATGAGGATCACAGTACTTGAATTTTTATTTGCTTTTATTTTGTAAAATTCCAGCTCCTAGAATTAGTTAATTACATGATATCCACTTTCATTTAATAAACAAATAAAGGACCGAATAAAGAGTCTCATCTCATGCAAACTAATAAAAGCTTAAAATGCAAAGCAAATGTTAGCTAAAAGCTCAAAAGCAGAAGGTGCAAAGAACCAAAAAATATTTACAGATCTTATAAAGAAAAAAACAGGCTGTGATTTTCTTAGCACCCTAATTCATACTTTGTGAGTAACTGAAGTTGGCAAGACAGTTGACTACTCAGAATACGTGCCCTCTATTTCTATTTTCACCTCCATGTTTGGTGCAAATGAAAACACGTGTCTGTTTTATCTTCTAATCAGCTTCTAACTGAATGGTAATGAAAAATACTTATGGGATTGTGGTATTTCAGAATTTGGCATTTCAGATTACTTTATTTTAATAGTATTTGAATGGATTCCACCCCCTCCCCTACCCCCCCCCCCCCCTTTTTTTTAATCTAGAATACAATTAAATACAAACATAAATTTTCTTCCCATCTCTTTAAACACAGAATGTATTTGTCCTGTCTCATGATAATTATATCTCATTTTAGTACAAAAGCAGTTCTTCAGCAGGGGATCAGTCAAGAGGGCTGTCCTCAAAGTGAATTTTAACTATGTAGTTCTTAGTGACTTCTCTCTTCTCTGCTTCTCCAACATGTGCCCCCAGGAGAAAAGTGCCCCCAGGAGACCTAGTGCCTTTTAGGAAGCGGAATGCCTGTGGCCAACAGTTTGCCTAATGGGTAGAAGTGAAACCCGTCCAATAGCTTGGCAATGGCTGTACGTAGAAGAATTGAAGACATCAGCAAATGGGCATTTTTTGGAGAGGGAGAAATACTTCTAGTATTGCAGGAAAAGCCATCCAAGGACTCACCACTTCTGCAGAAATTTGACTGAGACTGTAGACATTGCAAATAAATGGACTGCTTACAGATGGATGCAAATCCTTAAATAAAAAAATAGAACTAAATCCTAAAGCAAAGCATTGCCCAGATGGTTAAGTACGACAGCTCACGTTCATATTGCTGTCTTAATCTTTATTCTGTGTTGCCTGCTCTCCCCTCACTCTGGATCACTTGCAACATGCTGTGTCCCTATATCTTTTCCTTGGATTGAGGATGAGTATACCATTTTTGGACTTTTCTGTAAAAATGTGGAAGGGGAGATGTTCAAAGTAAACCCTGGTTCACTTCCCCCTCTCCCACCTACCCACTGCTGGTGGCAGTCTTCTCTCAGTGAAATGCAGCAGGATCACTGGTGGTCTGTCTGAGTGCTGGTGAGGGTGATCCACTCCCAGAGGAGCTGGGGAAAAAGAGCAGATCCCAGTGTCAACTTGCATATCAGCATCTGCTATGGAGTGAGGTCCCCTGAGGACAGAGAGGTTCCTTCTTCCTCCTTGAGATATAGAGAACTGGGGGAAATGAGCTTGGCTCGAGAAGAGGCAGAAACTCTGCTCAGCCTTGTCCAAAGCTATGATGGTATTGCAGCACTCAGTGAATAACAGTACTTTATGTGGTATGCAGATTGTCAAAATTTCAAATAAAACAAACAATCTGATAACCTTACTTCTTCAGACTGGAAATCGATTAAAAGTTTTGACTTGATTCTGAGAGAAAAAACTCTTCAATATGAAAACAAACAAACAAACAAAAACAAAACAAAAACAAAAACAGAGAATACAAGGATACACATCACATACTATACTTTTAAAAGTGTATGTGATAACAGTGAAACAATTGTTTCTGAAAAAAGTACCCTTTTCTTATGCTGAGCTCAATAAATTACTGTCAACCTCAAGCACTCAAAAGTCATGACTCAGGTCTTTAAAAATACCATGAACTTCAAAGGATATATTATCTTAGCTTTCTGGTTTAGATCCATCAGACTTCACGTTTTCAAGCTTTTCTCCAGAAGTAAAAGAATAAGAATGATTTCTGTCTTGCTTTAGTTTCTAAATGAATTTACTTTAAAAAAGAAACAAACCATAGAGAAGTGTGAGAAAATAAAATCTTGAGCTTCTGCAGTATATTAAAAGACTGTAATTTTCTGTCTTTGATTTTTCAAAACTCAAACCTTGTTTCTGCTATAATATCCTATGTGAGTTAAAGCAGACATCTTTCTGTTACAGCCTGCCCAGCCTCCTGTTGCCTGCCAACAGGGCATGTATGTTGGTGCATTATTTAGAGCTGAAACTGTAAATCCAGTTTTCTGGCATCTAGAGGGACTGTTCTGTGCTCTAGCCCAAATTAAATGATTGTTTGGAAATTGGGCTCAAGCTTTTATGTCACATCTACCCTGGCTTTGTTAGGAGCCTGGTACTGGTTACAACTTCTCCTTACATCCTGAGTCCTGGGAGGCAAATTAATCGTGAGGATCTTCACAGGGAGAAGGCAAGAACAAAAGTTCTGACTTGAAAAACACAGCTGATGTATGTGGCAAAGACACAAAATACATAATATAATTGAAAGAAAACTTTTTAAAAATATCATGTTTTTAAGTTATTTACTTCATCATTACAACCTTTTTAAAACCCTAAACTTTTCATAGGTTTTACCAACTTCTATTTTTAAGAGAAGAGAACATTACTTATTGTTTAGAGGTTTTTTTATTCGAGTCCCAGTGGGTAGGTTACTGTGTTTGCCTCTAATAGCCAAACTGTCAAATTGTTACAAATCACTGTAATGTTGTGTTAATTTTTTTTTTTTTTTTTTTTTTTTTTTACATTTGAGATAGGTTTACGACCTATCTCAGTTTTAATTTTGCATATGACACAAAGCAAAATCAGCATTCCTTATTAATTTTTGATGGAGTTGGAGCATGGAATTGCTTCACATGTGGTGCAAAGTGAAGTGTTTGGCTGTTAGATAAATGGACCTTCTGTCACCAAAACCACTTTCTAGTTACCCCTTCTTTATTCAGTCTCATAAACAATATCTGGTCCTATTTAGAATTTTATATTTCATTTTGCAAGGACTTATGACAACAATTGGTCACAATCTGTCAAATTCAGGCCACAGAAGAGCACACTACAAATTTTGTCTTCAGGATGCTGTTTTTTCAGAGTCTCTTTCTAGTTGAAATCAGCTGTGACTGGCATTATTTTAGATTTCATTTTGGATCTCTTCTTTACATTACTGAGGACTTGTGGGTCTGGATTATAACATGATACCAGCAATTACCATTTTGTTATTTTGAGGTTCTTTTGTATTGAGACATCCCAACGACAGGGAGATATAAGATGGGGGAGAAGTGACTGGAATTATGTTGTTTTTTTTTTTCCTATTTTTTTTTAAAGATGAAATATTTCCCTTATTTTAAGCTTCTATTTTATGGAATACTCTTAAAGTGGAAAATGTATCTTACGACTAAGACTTTTTTTTTTTTTTAACTTTTCAATATGTGAATCCATGAATCTTACCAAAATTAGCATTTTTAATTTGTTTACCTCTTTATTAAGTTGTTTACCATCTGTGGAGGCAGCATATCTACATATATTTATGCAACTAATACTTTAACAGCTTAGCAAATTCTGAAAATCAAATAAATCTATACACTATGTGGAGGACAATACAGACAAGATTGGTATTGTTATGTCAAAACAGTACCAAGAATGGAGAGCCGAATGGCACAAGCATTGACTGCCAAGGGCCATGATGCCATTAAGTGTCAGGGCTGATTCTTTTTGCCTGCTGAAGAACTCCAGGGAATTCAAATTGCTACAATTTTCTTCTTCCAAATGACAAAAAAAGGTCAAATTTGAACATTGCTGAAATTCTATCTCCTTGTTCTAATAACAACACACTTGAAGTGTACACATTGTGCTTTCTAAGGAGTATTTCATATGGGAAACAAGAAATCAGACAATAGTTTAATGTAGGAATATTCATGTATATTTTTAAGCAATTCAGCTTTGCAATTTAAATAACTTCTATTTAGCCATCCATCCATTTGTTGTTGTTAATTAAACACTGCTGAGACTACCAGCCAAATGGTTTTGCGATATTTTGGGATTCATAATTAAAAGATTGTCTTTGCCATAAACACAGACCTATTTTTGCTTCTTAATTATTCTCTTCATGAGGAAACATTTATTTCAAATAATATGCCCAATATGGATCCAAAATGAAAATGAAAACATCAAGAAAATCACTTATTACTATTAATGATTCACTGAATCACCTAAAATGCTATTTATTCATTTGCTGTGTAATGTATAGATGTTAATATTTCTGTCACTCAGCAGTCACATCCAGTGTGAATTTTATGCATGAACTATGACTGAATGCAAGAACTGACAGCCAGATAGATGTCTGAACTGTACATAACAGCAATAATTTATCTAATCAGAGTTGATGTTTTAAATGTCTGCTTCATAAATTGCTGCTGTAGTCCAGCTGCCACTTTCAATAATCAGAGCCTGTTTCACAGCACAAAAGTGGACTGATAAATGAAGGAAACAAGTGTCTACTTTGAAGCAATTAATTTAGGAATTACTAAATTGCATGTATTTGCTCCTCTGTATTAACAACGATTTAGCCTAACTATTAAGAGTGATGCCATGACTTGTTTTGTCAGTGAGTAAGAATTCATTCCTTTCAATCCAGTTAAGGCATGAACACTAAGCATATGACAAGTTTTTAGTATAGTTAACCATGTTGCACTACTTGATTATTTACTGTAATCAATGCTCTTCTACCAGTGTGGAAATTTTCAGGCTTGTCCCTGGTAACATTAAATGTTTCCACTTCTGTCTGGCAGTGGAATAAGAATTTTGAGCATGGTATCTAATTAAAATCTGTGTGCTCTTTGATACGAAACAGATCAAAGTTGAATTTTGTATTCTTAACACCCAGTTTTTCTTCTCTTTCTGAATATACCCTTCTACTGTCTGAAACTATTTTGCAGAAGTCCAGCACACTGTTACCATCTGTGTTTGAAGGTTGGTTTTGTTTATTTGTCTGTTTTTTCTAAGTCAATGGAAGACTCTTTGATAGGCTCTGTGGAATGGATAACATGTATGCACTGGTATTTATATGTAAATAGAGTATGAAAGTGGATAAAACATATCTTCAGCTACTATAAACCAGCAGTAAAACATGAAAGTTCAAGTGATTAATAACTGCTCTGACTGTTGTCTGATAGGTTTTACATAGGAAAACTCATGCACACCGATGAACAGCCTTTTCCATTTAGAACTTCACTGGACTGCCATAACTTCTCAGATAGGCTTGCAACTACATCCACCAGGACTCATGGATGCATCTCATCAGGTCCCATGGACTTGTGCACCTTTCAGTTCCCAAAGGCAGGAATTACATGCCTTAGGATGTAAGTGACTCTGACCTGTAATATGCCCACATTGCTTTTTTCCCTTGTTTTGCTGTAGGAGATGCAAAAAGCCAGTGGGATTTCCTGTGATTGAGGAAACTTGTTTAGCCATGATCAAAAATGAATCTAAATATTGATTTCTTTTTAATTTAAACACTGGTGTCTGGTTCTGTTTGACCGTTCAAGACAAAGCTCAGGCTGATCAAATCATATCAGACTGTACTGTTGATTGGTGAGAGAATAATATTGTTTTAAGGTTTACTGATGAAGAGGAAAAATAGTCTTGACTGTCTGTCAATATTGTGATGGATATATTAATCCTCAGCAAGTTTAGCTGCTTGCAAGCATTTTACCTATACAGCTGCTACCTCGTAAAACTAAAGAGTTGCAAAGTCACCAGTAGCAGCAGTAGTCAGGAGCCAGAAAGACGGGAAGGGAGCAGAAAGATGAGCCTGTGGTGATGTATTCTTAGCCTTATTTCCAACTTCAGATGCACAAGATCTTTGTCCAGTTTACTCTAACTATGGCAAATGACCTAGTTCAGTGCTGTGGATTCTGTTACAAACGATGCAAAGAGAATAAACAATTTTGAAGAGTTATTTAATTATAAGGTGGTAATTACACGGTAGCATATACCATGCTCAGATGATACATTGCTGCCAAACTGGTTGGAAGTGCGAGGCAAAAGCAGATTAAAGCTATGCAGTAGAAAATTGGTGCCTAGCCCTCCATGACTCCATCAGAGAAGAGCAACATCATTCTACAGATAAACAAACAAAGAAACAAGTGTCTCCTTTCCACCCATTGTGGTCTGTGTGAAAGTATACATATCCTGAAGACTCAGGGAGATGTTTTTTAAGACTTCTGTCCCACAGGAATCTCACTGTTTTTTGGTTGGTTAGTTGCTTACTTCTTACTTGCTCTTTTATTTATTTTTATTTTTTTTTTATCTTTTTAATTTCAGCAGCAGTATGCACAGTCTTCAGAGAAATAGGAAGAGTGGGTTGGCTTTTGGAGCAGCATTAATTTGCAGGGGGTTCAGATGAGAGAGGACAGAGTGCAAAAAGAACCCATTATGGTTGTAGGAAAGCATCTTCATCTTTTTGACTGTTTGAAGCTCATAGGTGCTCTATAAAATGCCACTCAGATTTTGTTTTGGCAAGAAATTGTTCCTCAGCTTCAAAGGTATATGTTGAATCTGAAAGGAATGATAATTTAGACTGAGATGATTCTCTCTGTGTGAATACCAGATCCATACAGAATCCCTGGCAGCTGAAGAAAGGTTGAGTATAAATGATTGATTGTAAAGAATACACAGGATTATGTTTTGTTTGTTTGCATTGTTTTTATAGAATCATAGAAAGACAAATGCTTGCAACATGCTTGAGACAGTGCCTGTTTCATTATTTAATAAACCAATGAGAATTCAGTGGAGTTCTGAGAAGAGTATTTCTTTGTTTGCTTGTTTTCTGGTATTGTCTAAACTTCTGAGAGCAATTTAAGTGCCTGAAAAATATGTCAGATTGAGATGGAATACCAGCTTAGCTTATTCTCTAGCCTGACAGTGGTAGAATAAACTTTCTTTTTTATTTCTCTGCTCGTTTCAGACAGGAGAAATCACCTTTGAGAACGCAAAGCAAAGTTTGTGACATTCAAATCCTCCTTCCTCTCCAATGCTGAGAGTGAGCATTATGTAGTTGCTATGTCAGCCTTGGTTCCCTGAAAGCAATTTTATTGACAGAGTAATAGTAATACGTTTGTGATCATTACTATCTTATAAATAAAAATAAAATCTCTGCACAGATCTATATTTTCTGAGGATAAAAACAATAAAGGCTGAATTCAGAAGATAAATATATTAAGCAAGATGCAAATAAACCCTTGGTGACTGCTGGGGATAATGTTTTCCTAGCTATGGAATTCACTGTGAACAAAGCATCAATATCTGTCTATGGGCTTCTGAAAATAAATCATTTAATGTAGTGTTAAATGAGGCTTTGCACTTCTCTTTTTGAACTTTTCGGGGTCATCAGTCTGTAGGGTAAGGGAGAAAAAAGTACTATTTTACACAGCTAGACCCATTATAATTTCAATCAATTAATAAATCATTTAGGAAAAATTTTTCTCTAAAAAGAGAGCATGCTCAGAACTGTTCTGCAATGTACAACTCCCTCTGCCCCCCTGCCCTTCTTTTCTTGTGGTTACTGGAAATCTGCAGAACAGAATCATTCCTATGTAGCCTAGTAAACATGAGTCTAGTGCATCTGACCAGTCATACTAATCGCTTCCTAGTATTTTATTTGTCATTGCTTTCTGCTTATGAGCTTATGTGGCAATCCTGCCTTACGTTCAGTTACATCTGTCTGATTTCTTATGTTTATTTCCCAGCTTCCAACTGACTGTACTTGGCCATCCTACTCTGCTGTGCAGAGTTTAAACTAGGCCTTTTTGTTCTCACTTCTAAAGCAGTGGGCTGAAGAGATAGGCATTTTGATGAAATGTAGTAACTTGTGTATTTAGGATGTCAGACACAGACATTGCTATTTTCTCTTTCTTCCACCCTGGAAGAAGTCTCTTTATCTTGTTCATCTTTGGCTGCCAAATCATAAAGCTTTTACCAGCCAAATCATAAAGCTTTTGTTTCCAACTGTATTTTATTTTATTTTACTTTTTTTTTTTTTTTTTTTTTTTGATGTCCTGAGATAAGTGCACAGCAGCTCTGTGCAAGTGCAAATGGATGGCAGCCGTATCACACATCTAATATAATTTCTGTAAGAACAAAATACAGTGCCATCTAACAGTGTTACTGTAGGATGACAATACTTCTGTACAATGGAAATTCCTAAAATTGTCCAACTAAAGTTCTCTATTTTTAAGATCAATTGTAGTTTCCACCACTCACAGCTAACGATGACCATTAATGCCCCTTAGGCAGCAGTAACAAGCTTTAGCACCTCAAAGTACACAACTTCATCTACTTTCACTAATTAAAGCAGCTGGGATTGAATCTAGCACCATAGTAGCCAGATGTTCTCTTTTAGACCAAAAGGGGCTTTATCCCCATTTGAAATATTCCTCATTGATCTCCTGCAATAAAGCACCTGACAATAACAGATGTTTCTTGTTAAAAACAAACAAACAAGCAAACAAACAAAAACAACCAACAACAACAACAAAAAGCCACGAGTCTGTCTTCTTCCTTTTTTGTAAAGGTAAGCTACGTTCTGGCTGTTGTGGAGCTGAGAAATAAATTTCAGTTACTTGATGTGTAAGTGTTGCTATTATCCTAAAAACGTGGGTGTTTGGTAATCTTCAGTTATCAGTGAAGACCTCAAACACTGATGGCTACATTTACTTGCTATAAAAAAATTCCACACCTTCTTTTAATCCTGCTTTTGTATTTGCTCCAAAGCACCTCAGTTTAGGAAGGGGCAAGCAGATCGGTGTCCATGTTTTGTCTGAGCCCTCTCATGACCTGAACTTACCTCTTGTTTATCAGAAAGGGTTGTTCTAATATATGTTCTCCATTTACGGGTTTATAATTATTTCTTTTTGTAGAATGCACGTACTGTGGGCAACTCTCCTCATGTCTGTTCTGAATCTAGCTGTTCTGAATTTGGCCCCTTACCAGTGCTATCAAAGTTTAGGGCTGGCTTTCCTAAGATCTTTCTCTTGTTACAGCTGTGAATTAAAGAAAGCAAACATAAAAACATATCTAGTGTAGTGGTGGGATATTGATCTGAGAGAGGAAAGATACAGGTTTCTAATCCTGTGTCAAGGTCTCTTTCTCTGTATTTTATTTGTTGATATTTGAGTGTAGTGTGACAAGGCTCCTGGCTTTTTACATCTCCATTTCCACTGAACAGGGCTCTGTGTTACAGAGTAACTTCAAAACTCTATTTGCAGAGACCAGTGTATTTATGGAATCTACAGGATGGTTGTATGCAGAAAAGTACAGCTTTCTTTCAAAAGTTAACCTTTTATGTAAATACTGTATACTGAAGCATGTAGTTATTCTATAGACTTAGTCTTCCTGGACTTTCAAGGACTAGAAGACAACAAAAAATTCTAATTTATCTTTTTTTTTTTCTTTTTTTTTTTTTTCCCCTAGATAAATGATTCCTAAACAATGACAAAGACATCAATCTCTGAGTGTTCACGTTAAAGACAATGGAAAACAATATATGCAAAAGCAAAACTTCTCCTACTTCCATGTATCTCATCTTAATAAAGAGAAGAAAACTAAGCATATTTGCCGATCTCTAGGGTGAATATTGGCATAAAATACAATTCAATATAATTAGAATTATATTTAGACTTTCTACAGTTTTGTTCTCAAATATCCCAAAGGTTTTTCTATAGCAAAGTTCAAGTATTGTGCTAAAGAAGGGTTGAAACAAAAGCCATCTTTTTGACTCAAAATGTAAGGTAGTAATTAAACTCAATTCAGCAAGGAGAAAGAACATTAGCCAACCTGCAGCACTGCAGGCAAGTCGTGTTGTGATTCACTTGTCTGCGTTAAGTTTTCTGGGGGCACACTCTAATTCCATTGGCATCAGTATAAGTATTTCTGTATAACTCCTGAGTTATACAAATACATAGGATACGGGACCAAAGTTACTAACACAGGCTCCATAAGGACTTAGCTATATTTTCTTTCTTGAATTCTGCTTGTGGTGTTGTCATCTACCTCACAGGTTGAGTCATTTTATCTGCAGTTTTATCTACAGGTCTTAATTTTACATTCATAATGTGATGAATTGATCACCACCACTATATCACCAGATCATTTACATTCCTTTTACTTTTTTTACTTTTAATATTTTACATAAATAAATTTTCATTCTTTTTTTCTGAATGAAAATAATATAATGAATGACTTTTTTTTTTTTTTAAGTGTATGCTATTAAAGGATTCAGTTTTATGAGGTGTCCTTTTATTTCTTCTACAGAATGATTTAAGGATTTTATGACAATGAGACCTATAAAGGTTATCTTTCAAAAATAATGAGGTAAATTGTTCTCATCTTTTTCTCCCTACAGCAGTGGATTCTCTTTTTTATTATTATTATTTGAGTGTGAAGATGTGCAAATTATTTTAAATTTGTGAGAAAAAAAATATTTGTCTCAGCAGATTAGCTTGCATCTTGCAGAATATAAGTTTGGGTAAGGCAGAGGTGTTTGTCTTCTGATTATTTAATATAATTAGCTTTAGCGAGGTGACCTTTCAGAACATTATTCCTCGCAAATCAATTTGTATGCAGTTTGGTTGTGGAAAGTTACACAAGTTACAATGTGAAACAAAAAGTAGATATTAGCACATATTGTTAGCCTCCATAATTAACACAGCCTGTAATTCAGCTCTATACCTGTCATAGAAATAGCGTATTATTGTGACATTATGTAAGGGAGGAATAGGTGATCAAAAACAGATGTAAAACTGAACTGCTACCTCCTCTCTCCCGAAGGCTACCTACTTTAATTTATATTAAAAACAAATGTGGTTCAATAACTTCCCATTCTCTTCAAGCTCGGATGGCTGCTAGCACTCCAAACACTGTATCAGATCTTGCAGTGCTCATTAATTAGAGTTTACTGATTTTCAGCCAAGGTTTAAAATTCTAATATCCCTCATGCTTTATAATGAACATCCTTGGGACTTGAGAAAATCAGCGAGCTCCTAGACACTACTTATCAGCAGCTCCTCCATCTTTTGGCTCTACTAATTGCTAGCAAATACAGGGCTTCTACTTATTATCCTATATAAATCCAAAAAATCACCTGAAGCAAATACTTTACTTTTCAGACCTCTAAAGAATGTGAAATTGAAGCCATAACTCTTCCTAAATTTTTAGCCCCGAGTTGACTAAACAGAAGTTTGTATAGAAGTTCACCAACTCTATTCACAAAGAGAAGTAAATGTACAGTTGTACAACATTTGTTGTATGTTAACAAATGAGGCAACAATGGGAAAGGAACCTGATACATCCAGTTGTCCCAGCCATCTACAGATAATTGAATCTGGCATCACATCTTCTCCATGGCAGTTGTTTGACATCAGGGATTAGAAACATATTCCCATGTTTGAGTTCATGACACAAGATTAGCTTTAGTTTAGGCCACCATCTCACTCACCAGCAACCCATGGCCCAGGGTGAAAGTCTCTGATAACTTGTCCTGATTTGCTGAAAGTCCTCAAATATCTACACATGCTGCTTCTTTCTCCAAAAATAATTGTATGAAACGGTTTTGAGAATTTGCGTGGTGGGCTTTCCCTACATGAATAAAAGCAAATTTCTCTGGTTGAAGATAAAAATTACTTTGCAGCTCTCTAGGGCCATGATAGCCAGCAATCATAGTTCTGAACAGGGCTGGTACGATAATTATTTTAACAGTTGCAGAAAGCGTGTGGGAGAATGACTTCATACAGCAGTTGTCTGATTTCTATTAAAAGCAAATATACCTTTGAAGCATGGAAACATATTTTCAGTCAAAAGGAGCATTTGTACTCGCATAGTAAGCACGCACTGCACAGAAGTAATTCCTTTCTACTGCCAAATAATAGATTTACTGTGTACCCAATTCTGCTGAGAGAAGAGTGCCCCAAAAAGGAAGAAAAACATGTAAGCAATGTGTTAAATACAGTTAATTTAGGAAAAGTTAAGTACTTCACGCACAGCATACATTCCTGGAAATATCTGCCTTTATTATCTGCTTGTTTATCGAGTCTTTTGTAACAGGGCCCTGAGCTGGCTGGAGCATGGAGGTAAAACTCCCCCAGTTTTCCAGGAAGTGAGGAAGGCCTCAGAGAAAGCAAAATGCATCTGTCTTGAAAGTTGCCTTTCTACAGAATACAAAGTACTGAGCTGAACAAAATAGCTCTTTTAAGTAAAAATAAATAAAAAATCTCTGAATACCCAGGTGAGACAGAGCAAATTAACAGGTTTGAATGTGAATCTAATCTGCCAACCTCCAGGGTCACTAGGAAACGTATTTCTTTACAGGCCTGTAATCCAAGTGAGCTTTGCTGGGCAAACTTCTCCCGGTGGTGTCTGGTTTCTTATGAAAAAAAAAAACACATCTGTTTTCTGTCAACCTTGGGGCCTGCTAAGCAAATCCTTTTCCCTAATGAGTGTCCCAATTTACAGTTAGGACTACTGTCTCCTTGTTTCATGGATATCTTCCTCTTGCTTGCCTCACTCTATGTGCAAAATGTTCCCTTCAGCTATGAATGTTCACTCGTTTCTACCATGAGCTTCTGCCTGTCTTGAGGTGCAGCAGCCATCACAAGACAGAAAAGCAACTGAGCCATACAGTAAGGGACACAATAATTACACAGGACAACATGCTGGAGAGCAGAATTCTCCATTGAAAGAAAATTGTAGGAGTGCAATTGTAAGAGATTTTACGGATTAAAAATATGAAGACAAAAAGGATGAGAACTGACCCACAGGCAAAAAAACTCAAGAGAAAGCAAAACCCCTAAAACAAGTTGAAACAAAAATACCAGCTGATTTTAGGTATAGAGAATAGTAAGGGAAAAGGGGAAAGGGAAGAAACAGAAAGAGAAAGCATGCATTTTTTCATGTTATGTTACCTTGCATGCTACTGAAAGTGGAATGATTACAACAGATCACTTCTGTTGAGAAAAGCAGATTGGACCATGGGAACATTATTTTAGTTTAAATTCAGCATTTAAATTCAGTTTTACTTGTTTGTTGTGCATTTTTATTTGTTCTCAAGGTTTTGCGATTGTTCTTTCTATTTTTAAGCACATTATTAGCTAGCCCCTGGGATTCTCTTGTTATTTCTCTACTAGTTCTTGCCTATGTTCTCTTCAACAAACTACTTATAAAGGTGATTGTTTTCCAATCATACAGTGGAACAAGAGGTGCCTAAATTTTAATCCTATGAACTTTTATTGTACCCAGAAGTTTTATCTTTGTGGAATAAAAATAAGAAAGATAGGTGGATACATCCTTCTGTAACTGAGATCTGCTTTTCCCATTCCGGTGTTACTTTATATGTTTCTATACAGTTCCAGAAATTGTGTTCTCTATCTATCTTTATGAAACACAAAGTGAGGTTTCACTACAATGTCTTCAAAGTCTTTCTAGTTGCAGCCAGATAATACTATAATTACATGTAGTATAATACACTAACATAAATGTACTATAATACAGTAATACTGCTTTTGAAGCGTCTCCTGTTTTCCTCAGATATCCTCTAATTTTTGTTTTTGGCCTCTTACTGAGGGTCAAAGGTTTGTTGTTTGGTATTGGGGTACATTTCGTATTGTGGTGTATGACGTCACTTGATGTATATAGGGGTATGTGCCCTCTCCTTGACTAGACAGGAAAATCTGAAAATAGGTACATTTTCAGCTCTCATATGCTAAAGTTTCTTTTCCAGAAGTCCCTAGGAAATAATAAACTTGCACATGAAAGGATATGCATTAGAATGTAAATGCTTTTTGTATATCTTTGACCATGAAAATTAACATTATTCTTAAAACTGGAATCAGTCAAATACTTTTTATTTTGCACATTCTCCACTGAAGCCCATTCTACATAAGACAAAGAGCTCCACTTATCAAAATGGAATGATATTTCTCAGAAGTCTCTTACCACGTGAACTATTACATACTATCTCTCACAGTGGACATAGGGAAATAAGGAATTTCACATTTATATGTGAATATAAACAAAGCTCATATACTTGAGCTTCCAATTATTTATTTCCTGAGCGATGGTTTTGCAAAGACAAATAACCTTCTTTTCAAGTGTGAGGTTGAATCTCTTGCTTACACTTACATGAAGTTATAATGCTAGTCTTGTCTTTATAGTGCATCTGTACAGTGTATGATCTTTGGAGCAGATATTGCAGCAATAATCTAAATGGGAAAGTTAAGAGGATCCTGATGTCTCTGCATTTTGATGAGTTACATTAATGTAGTGGGAAAAAGTCTGAGATAGTATATTAAAACTGTCTTGATTCCTTTCTTCTTCTTCTTCTTCTTCTTTTTTTTTTTTTTCTCTACCAAAAATGAAAGACAGAAGTATTCATTTTTAATATGATTTGTGATGGCTGCAATACAAAAGAATAAGTAGAAAACTGCTACTTCCCTCCTAACTCCATGTCTTCTTGAGAAAGATTGAAACTGTCAGTCTTCGGACCCAGAGGGACAGTGGATGGATAGGCTAAACAACAAAGAAAAGAGGGAGATATTGGAAAGATATGTATAAGAATTAGCTTCATTATTAACGTGTGCTGTGTTTTTTTTCTTGTGTGTGTGTATTTTGTGTGTGGTTTTTTTTTTTTCAGTATTAAATAAAAAAAAAATTTGAATATAAGATTGTTAGAAAATTAATTAGGCTAACATATTCATGCTGTGCTGTTTTTTGCCCTTTACAATTTGAATGCAAGACCTTGGCAGCCCTTATGAAGCCCTGCTCCAGCTGAAGTTCTGCATGTTCTGTTTTACCCCAGCACTAAACTTTGGAGAATTTTTTCAACATCCAGATTCTTTTGGTTACTTCTCTTCAGCCTCACTCTCAGTGTAGGTCTGGTCTTTATTTTTCTCTCAACTTTGGCAAAGGCCAAAGGGCACTGATCTGTTAAAGAAAAAGAAAAACTCAATATTCCTCATAGAAGAACTCTATAAGAAGTCCTAAGTTCAATTTGGAAGATGCATCCTTTCTATATGTGCAATAAGATCTGATACTCCTATCTTCACTGGAGAAAATCATAGGCTCTGAAAAGAGAAGGGTCCCTACATCTGTTATTTTACCCATCTAAAATGAAATACAAATTGGAAAGATTCAGGATTGTTGATATTTACACTTTTTCTTCCATCGTTTTCTACATCTCTCCATATGTCCTAGTGAATTTTTTACTTTCTACACTGTTCATGTGAAAAAATGTCTCTGTTGCATCCTTTTTGCTTTACGCTTCTCAGTTACAGAAGATGGTTACTACAGTAACAATTCTTATATATATAATTATAGCCCTTTACCCCATATAAAATAAAAATAAGAACTTAAAGAATTAAATTGAAGAATTTAAGTACTCCCCTAAAAATTTTCTGCCAAATTGGCTGTAAGCCCTTGTGCAGGGATTACAAAAATTGATAAGTGAAAAACTAGTTGTGAAATACACAGAAACATTTCCTTTTCTGAAATCCTTTCAAAATTATACTTTTATTTCTAAATAAGTATGAGAATTTGTTGGTGCAAATCCTACATAAAAGACTGAGAAAGAAAAATGCAAGCAAGGGGCAGGATCTGTAATGCGCATGTGATTGCAGATGCTGGAAGCTTTACAGCCCAGGAGGTACAGCATTTAAAAAAAAATCTGTCAGTCAGATCTGTATGCACAGGGGAACAGAAGCAACACTGGGGAAGGCAGATGGGTCAAAGAGCTGCTCAGACGAATTGCTACACGCTTATTCTCTTAAAGGGTTTAATCTGATCTGGAACAGGCAAGTCATTTCTCCTGAGGGGTAGTCAATGCCACTTTCAAACTGTGTTTATAAGGAAATGGTTTGAATAAGCAATAAAAGAGCTTAACCATTAAAAAAAATAATAATAAAATTGTATGTAGTTGTCCTGCAACCTTTCCTAAAGGAAAATGGCAGTGAAGGAGTAATTGGAAAGAATGTGTTATTTTTACCAAAAGGTAATGTAACAAAAATGCAGTTGTCACCCGCCTAGGGCAACTTTTCCTGTACTGCTGTTTTGTCATGCTGATCTGCTGGCACACCTGTCTCTTCATCTTCCCTTAACTTATTTCAGAAATACAATAATTTCCACATCAATGTCACTGATAAATACATCACATCACAAGAAAAAGCAAATCTGTGGTACAAGTCTTTAACTGATGTAGTTCCCTGCTATCTTGCTTTGAGACCAAGACCCTGCTAAGATATGTTAGTAGATGTTACGCTGCACAGAAGCTTCTCTGATTTTTTATGAGCAAACTGCCAGACTCTTTAAGAAGAGGGAAAAAAGCATCACTTTATTCTTTAAAGGTCTGAGGGAATGTAGTAATAGTGTAGTAATATACTATTTACTATATACTATTATAATTATAGAAAGAAAAGAAAGAAAAAAAAAAAAAAAAGCAATGCTAACACTTGACACCATGCAACAAACCTCCAGAGAAGGGGATGCACTTGTGGTCCTGACATTGATTTAAGGAACAGATATAGAATTAAACCTTGTGAAGCATACATAAAAGGGAGCAAATTTGTTTAAGACAAATTCAGTAAGATTTGCTAATACTGAGCATCTTCTTTCACAGTGGGTCCCACGAATGACAATCCTATCCACTGAACAGTCTTTGTATGGACTGTAGAAAACTGGATTTCAGTAGTATGCTTAAAAAAAAAAAGAAAAAAAAAAAAAGATGATGGATGGAATCCATGATGGTGATGGAATCAGACCAGCTGTAAATAATTCTAAAGTTGCAAACAATTTTGAAGTCTATATCATTGCCAAATGGATTACATAAATATTACCCAAAGTTTGGTTCACAGTGTTGAGACAAAGCAGTGAATCTAGGACAAATAGAAAGTGTTCACAATTAAAATGATGAAATAAATATTTTAGAATACTTGCTGAATCATTTCTTTTCTGTATTTGGACATGGAATTTAAAAATTATTTCTGTTGAAGCCTGCAATTACAAAGTTTATTTCATGTTTAATCAGCGTCACTAAAACAGCTGTGAAATATATGCACATATACTTTTACTACCCTCTTCAACAGAGGCTAATCAGCAACCCATCTTCATCTGTGCATGTCTTAAAGAGTTTCATAAAGAATACAAGAGAAGGAGGAAGAGTTTAAAAAAAAAAAAATAAACACACATTATATGAATTATCTGGAAAAACAGAATTATGTCTTTCACATTTTGTGACTTGTTAAGACCTTGTGTTTTTTTTTTTCCAAGTGCACAAACTTCAAATGTTATCGAGGATTTTTTTCTGTGAATAACTCTGGGTCCCTTTATTATTTCTAAGCAGCTCATTAGAAGTATTAATTGCTGTAAGTGAATTATAGATGAGATTGTTTGAGCATAAAAGTAGACTTCTGTTCTTGTTCAGATCAGCATCATTCTCCAAAGTAATTCCCTTCAGCAAGTAGTTATCTTTAAATATTTAAGTTAAATAGCCACACAGAAACTTTCGTTAAATTAATAGCCTGAAAGAAAATACAGATTTGCTATGGTGCTTATTTGGATAATCAAACTAACATTATATGTATTAAGAAGCTATTTTGTCTAATAGTGGTGAAAGCAGGGGTTCACGTCAATGTTCACATTACAGCTCTTAACAGCAAAATGATAATGAAGCCAGATCATTTCTGCTTATGCAGTGCAGTATTTCTTATAGGAAGTATTTTCTAGTATGTGCACTTTTGGATGTTACACTCTAAGAAGGACATAAAACTACCGGAGAGTGTTCAAGGGAGGGCAACAAAGATGGTGAAGAGTCTAGAGGGCGAGATGTATGAGGAGTGGCTGAGGTCCCTTGGTTTGTTCAGCCCAGAACAGAGCAGGCTGAGGGGAGGCCTCATGGCAGCCTGCAGCTCCCTCACGAGGGGAGCGGAGGGGCAGGCGCTGAGCTCTGCTCTCTGGGGACAGCAACAGGACCTGAGGGGACGGCATGGAGTTGGGACAGGGGAAGGTAAGGCTGGATGTTTGGGAAAGGTTCTGCACCCAGAGGTTGGTTGGGCACTGGGACAGGCTCACCACAGCAGTGGTCACGACACCGAGGCTGCCAAAGTTCAAGAAGTGTTTGGACAATGCTCTCAGACACTGGTCTGATATTTGGGTAGTCCCATGGACTTGGTGGAGCCAGGAGCTGGACGTGATGATCCTTGTGGTTCCCTTCCAACTCAGGATATTCTTTGTTTCTATGATCACTTTCATGGATAAGATCATTTAAACCAGATATGATCAGCATTACGTTTATATATATATATAAATTATCAAGGGTATGGTATACAAAATAATGTGAACACAAACCTTTATAGCTGTTACAGAGAATAACAAAAATAATTGCTTTACCCTGAAATAACATCTGATACAAGATGTTTAAATAATAATAATATGATTTGCATGCTTGTTGAGGAAAAGTTTACTTACTGTAGAATATAGAAGATAAACCTTTGAAAGATTCATTTGAGAGCTAAAAAATATTCCTTTGTTTTGTTTTCAGATTTGATCTAATATTTCCTCTGATAAGAAAAAATAATTTATGACAGACTATGCATTTTTGAAGCAGCACCCTGAGTTGTTAAATTCATAAAATAATTTCTATAGTTCTGTTTTTAATTAATCTTCTCTACTGCTATTGTTTTCACTGCAAAATTCGATCTACTGATCCCTTCTATGATGTCTTAGAGGAAAGAAGTAACAATAAAATATTAATGTATTCTACTATTCAGGTTCAAGAAACATCCTCAGACAAATCACATTAATGGAGGTATGTCACAAATGGAATTATGCACTTCATTAATAAGAGAAACTGAAACATTTATTGATGAAAATAGTGATTTAGCAGGGCTTAATTGTGAAAGAGACAGTAATTTAACAAAGTTCTAATGGTAATTGCAACATAACAAGATTCATGATGTCAAGGTCACATGATTGTTTACTGCATAGAGGACAAGGTCAGAATAAAAGCGTCAGGGAGACCCTCACATTGAGTCATGAGGTTCATAATGGAGTCCTTTTTGCTGTCCAGATTCCAAGGAGTCTAGATATAACCAGATCCCATCCCAACCCCAGACTTAACAGTTTATGCCTAAAGGATTATATACACTATCAATCCTTTATATCAGTTAGCTAAGATTATAAAGTTTTAGCATGCTTAGCAAATTACTTTCAAAGTTTTGACAAGCTAGCTATTAGTCACTTACTGAGTATGTGTCACAGGCAAGCAATCTCTCAACCTTGAGGAGTAGCCTTGAGAGGCATCCCTGCTCAAGGGGAAGATCATGGCATGCTGCCGACTGCAGTACAGGAGAGCTCAACTGGCTCTGAGCTGTTCTCTATGTATGGGGTAAGATTGACAATTAATCATATTCACATGCCAGCCATTGGTTGGTGCATGCTCAATTAGCCCTTGGGTCTATCTGCTCCATATCCACCTTGAGCCAGGTTCAGCTAACAAGACCAGATGCATCCATCATGCTTGCCACTGATGGTTATCGCCCAAGCAGAGTTATGGGTGAAGGGTCAGGGGGCTGCCAGGGGGCGTACACCATCATGCAGATTGACAAAAAAATTAAAACCTACCTAGGTAAACAATATGCAGACTTTGCGTGGATCAGATCCATGGATCAGTTTTAAGAAACATACAAGTCAAATCATTTTTTATACTCTTACTTTAGAATTCTTTCACTATACATTTGAGTATGTATTCATAATTTTTGGATATCAGTTTTATAAATAGTACAAAATTATTTGTTCTGTCCTTTTGACATGAAATGGAAGCTGTAAGGAAACAGTACAGAAGTTATCGAGTCAATACTATGTTCTGCAGTATTACATAATGTGTACGCATTTCTGGAATAAACAGTAATTTTCTCAACAGGAAGATCAGTTTCTGAAGTAACAACAATCACTGCAGGGAGCACACAGCCTCTGCCCTCACTTTTTTTTTCCTGTATTTTTTAGTTATGTTTTCTATGTTGGCTTCTTCACAGACTTACCAGTAATTAGATCTGCTCTTATTGCTCTCCTAGCATCCACCAAAGCTAACCAACCCACAGTTCTACATTCTAAAAATTTATTCTGTTCTTTGCTATCTTTTGGGTGTGAGGTTTGACACACACAATCTGTGACTGAGTCCCCATCTCAGTGACTGAGTATGCAAAAGTTTAGAGAAATGGAAATGACTTTGCTAAAGTTAGTTTCCTTCATAATGGGAAAATGAGAAAAAACGCCAATGCAATTTGGTGAGAAATTTTATTGTTTTTTAGATCAAGGACTGAGATATTTATTTCACATTGGAATTGTATTATAGTTTTTCAGGTTTTGATTTTTTTTGTTGCTTGTTTTGTTTGTTTGTTTTTAAGAAATAACTCTTCAAATCTGCAACTCAAAGGCATGTGAGAGAAAAATAATTTTTCAATATTGTTTATTTCCCCCTTTATTAAACTAGAGTGTATATGAACCAAAATAGAGGAATTACTCTTAAACATCCTAAGTTAATGGCACATCAGAACTTGTTTCAATACAAAACATAACAGTAGCTGCTGTTTTATGTTTGTTTTTCAATGCACTTCAGAGTCATTACTTCACTAAACTGAACAGAATAGCAAACATCATCCATAGGAAATATTATGAAAGGAGAAATGAGTTACTATAGATAGAGTTACTCCTAATACTGCCTTGGGTCACTGCTTAAAGCCTCTGTTCTGAGGTATTCAAAAAAGGCTCAGTTTGGGCATAGCACACCATGCTCACCCTGGAGCTAAGGATGAGATCACTTCTGAATTTTGGCTTTTTCTTGCTCCTTTAATTCTTATTTCCTGCTGTGTTATTGGACAATAAGTATAGTAAGTGATAGTTTTAATGGTTAGTCATCTTTTTTATCCCCTGCTGAATGACCTATGTTCCATTCTTGTAATTTTAGCTGGCATAGAGCACACTATTTTAGTGACTATGTTATATATTTTATTTATACGAAATGATTGAAGAATGTAACCATTTCTAGCTAAAAAGCATCTACACTTTGAGAGATTTATAAAACATAGTGCATACAGCAACTCAGGGCAGCCATGAATAAACTGCACGTGTATATATAGCAGATTGATACCTGCTGTAAAGTATTACGGTACACTGTATTACGGTACTCCTTCTATTCTGAAAGTTTACAAAAAGTCTTACAGCAAAGTAAGGGACAACAGAAGGAAAACACACACAAACTGGAAACAGGCACAATTTCTACATTTTTCCAGATCAAGTCATCTTGATCATACAGACTTATGTCATCATATGCACTCTCACTTGTCTACATAACCCCTAAGTATCACAGTGTCTGACTGCTGCATTCTCTCCTCAACCCTGAGGGCTGTATTTGCCCAAAGGCACATGGTTCATGTATGAGGGATATAGGAAAGACTGCTGACACACAGAAAAGCAATCCTCTGTTCTCCTACATGACCAAAATGTCCCTCTGGAAGTGCAGGAGCAGAACAAGACAGCATAGCAGTTCTTCGTCACTGTATACAACAATCCTTCACAGTCAGTCTAAATTGCCAGAAGTAGACTTGAAGAAACAAAAAAGGTTTTAAGCTCTGGTCTAAAAAACAAAACAAAACAAAACAAACAAACAAAGAAAACAAAACAAAACAAAAACCTGTTCGATTAGATATTGATGTAGGTCCTATGGTTAGAAGTGGAATTAAAAAGACAGCACAATACTGGTAATTGTGAATCGTTTGTCTCTTTATTTCCTGTACCAGATTGTTAAAGAGATCTGAAATATGAGGGCTTTCAAAGATTTATAAATACTCCTTTTTCCATCTCATTCGAACGTCTTTAGAACAGAAAACAGAACACATGCTGCTGTAAAATGGCTAATGTTAGTGAGATTTGCAGATAAAGGAGAACATGTGCCCAATGTCACACAAGAAGTCTATGGCAAAGCAAAGACTTGAATCATCATCTGTTTGCTTGCTTGCTTGCTTTGTTTTAGTACTCATTTTAGTTTAAAATACTCTAAACTGAAAAGTATACTATATATCAAGGACAAATGTATAGTACTGTTTTCTTATCGTTTTCTGGTGAGAAGTCTCAGTCATAGAAAATATCTAAGTAAACAGACTTTTCTGTGAGAATCAGGAAGATCTTTCCTTTCTGTAAAGGAATCTCATTTTTCTGTAACTCAGTGATTTCACAATATCTGTGACACACAGAGCCTGTTCTAAAGCCTGTTGCAGTTAACTGAGTTTTCAAGCAGTATAGTGGTTTCCAAGCAGTTGAATTAAGTAAGGAAGATTATATGTTTGTATTTTAATAAGTCATACTTTCTCAATTTAACATTTTCAAACTAACTGAACTTTCCAAGGTCTTTATGAGCAAAATTTATCTAGTTGCTTCACATAATCATAGGACACTTCCATTTCTAAAAAAAACAACTCATGATGTCATGGTTACTGATGTCAAAAGAGTATCTGTGAGCATTTTAGTTTTTTATATCACTTTTCTAATTTTTATTCTTTTCATGTTAGAGCCACTAAATAAACGTTTACTTATTTCTCATGTTTGTAAGTATAGTTCTGACATTTTATCTGATTCTAAACTACAGGGTCATCAGGCTGTCATTTTTCCTTAAGTATATCAGATTTAGGCTTTTATTTTAATTTAATTTTATTTTATTTTATTTATTTTTTATTCACGAAGTCCCAGTGCCTAGCTCAGAGAGATCCTGTGCTTCTTTGGACATACATGGAAACCTGGACTCTTGGGACCCTCTAAGAGCTTTAGTGTTTCTTCTCAAAAATTATTTGCATCTTTTCTTTCCCTCCAATATTTTTCCATGACGTAGTTTTGACTGATTCTATAAAGTTAATGATTGTAGGAAAAGAAGTAGTTTTGGAGAAAAAAAGATAAAGGAAAAGGAAAAGAAAAAGTCTGATGTGTGAGGTTCAGAAGTTTGGTTCTTTGAATGAAGAAATACTCATACCAAATAAAACTTTAATTTGCTATTTAAAGACAGTAGTGGAAGGTATATGAAATAATCTCTGTCCCAGTTGCTTTATACTTGTGATAGAAATATTAAATTTCTGAAGCTTGCAGCATGAATGTCAGTTTATTTTCTATTTCAAGTATCTTATATTTTCCCTATATGCTCATCAATTAGGATGTCAGTCAAAATTATTTTTTTAAAGGAACAAGTATAGTTTCTTGAGAAGACAGAACACCGATCTTTACTTATAACAACTGATATGAAGCAAATTCATCTTCTAGTACTGCAGCAAAAGAATCTGTTAAAAGTAGCATTGTTGAACAACTGGAGTACATACTTTCCAAGCCATGATCATTCTTACACAGTGTTTTTAGAATTATATATGAATGGACAAATGTTCAAAAGTATTTAATGCATAGGTGCTGACAATATATTTTCAATTTTTTATTTCTATTGCACCTCTCCTGATGGCTCATGTGGGGTTCTTTCTCCAAGCCTGAGGCTGAGTCAGGATTTTCCATCTGGAAGCAGGTATGTGTCTAGAAGCAGTAATCTACCCATAGAAAGAGCCTCAGGGACTACAGAGATCAACCTTTTGCTGATTTAACCCATTCATTACTTGACACGGATAGGGAATATCTTCCATATCCATAAGTTCTCATCTGAATATACTGTGTGAACAAAACCCACATCTAGTCTGTTATTACTAACTTTTGTCCTATGCATCTTAGATTGTTTTAGTCAAAAGTTAAATTTTGCATTCCAATCTATTTACACTGGCAGAAAATCTATTTACACCGGCAGAAACCCTCGGATATGCTATAACTTCTCATACGTGCAGGCTTATCTCTTTAACTATTGTAGGTCCTGTATCTTCTGGAGCAGACTTTTATTAGCTCAACATGCAAACTCTGCTATGTATTGATGGTACATCTGCCAATGTTTTCTTTCCTTTTCCTATCATTTCTGGAAATATGCATCTCAAGCTATTTCTAAACTCGGGAATGACTATTTCTGGAGAAGGCAAGGAGTCATGGCTTCATTTTGACCCTTCATGAGTCCTCTTCCTCCTTCCCATCTCCCAGTGACGAGGTTTCTGAGGAACTTGTGACCTGGAAAGGTACTGTGGATATGCCACTTGCCAAGGCGATCGGCTCTGGGACAGACGCGTTGTGCAGCAGAGCGGGGGATCGGACAAGCAGGGCTAATTTTTCTAGCACCAAGCCCACCCGAGGGAGCCGCCAGGACCCGGCAGCCCTCGTGGGGGGGTGAACGAGGCAAGAACGAGGCGTAGGCAGAGCCAGCAGCAAAGGCGGAGCCAACAGCCACCCTCCCGCGGCTGTTCATAAGCTGCCTCTAGGGAGCGCGAGCGAACAGGACAGGCAAACAGGGTGTGGCGCATTAGAAGGGAGAGGCATGGCAGTTAGTGCAGCAGTTCCTGCAGGCAGGGCGAGCAGGAAGGGCAGAGCGTTCCCCCCCACCCATATGAACACCTCCTCTAATGGCGGTCTACCACTAGTTCAGCTGCAATGGTGTACACCAGGCACAGTGCGCTCTCCAGGAAGTCTGTACACACCCAGACCGACTGCCCGCTCAAAACTGCGTCAGTTCAGGTCTCCGGGTGCAGGGAGTGCCTGAGCCTGTTGCTACCACCTGCGGGGGGCAAAGAGACTGTGTGCGTGAGGTGCGAGCAGGTGGACGACCTGGTCCGCCTCATGGCAGAACTCAAGGAGGAGGTTGAGAGGTTGAGGGATATCAGGGAGTGTGAGTGGGAGATAGACTTGTGGAGCGACTCCCTGCATGGCCTGAAGCACCTGAGGCACTGGGGTGAGACACCCGAAATGGGGGTGGACCCCCTGCGCTGTTGCTGTTGGTCAGAGGCAAGGGACCTAGGAGTTGAGGAGGAATGGAGACAGGTCCCTGCTGGACATCGCAGGCGATGCCCCACCCTACTGGCACCACCTTCCCAGGTGCCCTTATGCAAGAGGTTTGAGGCCCTGGAGCTTGGGAGACCGGTAGCTGAGGAAGAGGTAGTAAGACTACCCAGGAGGATGCCTAGGGCGAGGAAGTCAACTCCATGCCTCAGGACTGCCTCCACCAAGACAGAAAGAAGGGTGATTGTTGTGGGCGACTCCCTTCTCAGGGGAACAGAGGGACCTATTTGTCAGCCTGACCCTAACCGTAGGGAAGTCTGCTGCCTCCCTTGGGCCAGGGTCAGGGACATTGCCGGAAAGCTTCCCAACCTGGTTTGCCCCTCTGACTATTATCCTCTTTTAATAGTCCAGGCTGGCAGTGATGACATTGAAGAGAGAAGCCTGAAGACCATCAAATGGGACTTTAGGGGACTGGGAGAGTTAGTGGATGGAGCGGGAGTACAGGTGGTGTTTTCGTCCATCCCTATGGTGGCAGGGAGGGGTACAGAGAGGACACGGAAAGCCCACCCAATAAACACGTGGCTCAGAGGCTGGTGCCAACGCAGAAGTTTTGTGTTTTTTTTTTGACCATGGGGTGCTTTACTCGGCACCTGGCCTGATGGCCACAGACGGGTCCCTATCTCTAAGGGGAAAACGGATCCTGGGCCAGGAGCTGGTGGGGCTCATTGAGAGGGCTTTAAACTAGGTGAGAAGGGGGACGGGGCTGAAACAAGGCTTGTTAGAGCTGTGCCAGGGGGAACAATGGCAAGGCTGGGAGAGAAGGCAGTGGCCCAACTGAAGTGCATCTACACTAATGCACACAGCATGGGTAACAAACAGGAGGAGCTGGAAGCCATCATGCAGCAGGCAGGCTATGACTTGGTTGCCATCATGGAAACGTGGTGGGACCACTCTCATGACTGGAGTGCTGCAATGTCTGGCTATAGGCTCTTCAGAAGGGACAGGCAGCATGGAAGGGGTGGTGGTATGGCTCTCTATATCAGAGTGAGTTTTGATGTTGCAGAACCTGAGGCTGGGAATGATAAGGTTGAGTCCCTATGGGTTAGGATCAGCGGGAAGGCCAACAAGGCAAGCATCCTGGTAGGGGTCTGTTATAGACTGCTGAACCAGGATGAGGAGACTGATGAGTTCTACAGGCAGCTGGCAAAAGTTGCGAAATCGTCAGCGCTTGTTCTCGTGGGGGACTTCAACTTCCCAGATATATCCTGGAAGCACAACACAGCCTAGAGAAAGCAGTCTAGGAAGTTTCTGGAGAGCGTGGAAGATAGCTTCCTGACACAGCTGGTTAGCGAGCCTACCAGGGGAGGTGCCCCGCTAGACCTTCTCTTCACAAACAGAGAAGGACTGGTGGGAGATGTGGTGGTTGGAAACTGTCTTGGGCAGAGTGACCATGAAATGGTAGAGTTCTCCATTCTTGGAGAAGCCAGGAAGGAGACCAGTAAAACCGCTGTATTTCCAGAGGGCTGACTTTGAACTGTCCAGGACACTGGTTGGTAGAGTCCCTTGGGAGGCGGTTCTGAAGGGCAGAGGAGTCCAGGAAGGCTGGGTGCTCTTCAAGAAGGAAATCTTAATGGCACAGGAGTGGTCTGTCCCCATGTGCCCAAAGACGAGCCGGCGGGAAAGAAGACCAGCCTGGCTGAACAGAGAATTGTGGCTTGAGCTTAGGAGGAAAAAGAGGGTTTACAATCTTTGGAAAAGAGGGCGGGCCACTCGGGAGGACTATAAGGATGTTGTGAGGCAGTGCAGGGACAAAATTAGAAAGGCCAAAGCTCATCTGGAGATCAATCTGGCGACTGCCGTCAAAGACAACAAAAAATGTTTTTACAAATACATTAATGCAAAACGGAGGACTATGGGGAATCTCCAGCCTTTACTGGATGCAGGGGGGAACTTAGTTACAAAAGATGAGGAAAAGGCAGAGGTGCTTAATGCCTTCTTTGCCTCAATCTTTAGCAGCAAAAACAGTTGCTCTCTGGACACCCAGTACCCTGAACTGGTGGAAGGGGATGGGGAGCAGAATGTGGCCCTCACTATCCATGAGGAAATGGTTGGCGACCTACTACGGCACTTGGATGTACGCAAGTTGATGGGGCCAGATGGGATCCACCCGAGGATACTGAGAGAACTGGCAGAGGAGCTGGCCAAGCCGCTTACCATCATTTATCAACAGTCCTGGCTATTGGGGGAGGTCCCAGTTGACTGGCGGCTAGCAAACGTGACGCCCATCTACAAGAAGGGCTGGAGGGCAGACCCAGGAAACCGGGAACCAGTGATCAGGCCCAGTCAGCATGGGTTTATGAAAGGCAGGTCCTGCTTGATGAACCTGATCTCCTTCTATGACAAAGTGATGCGCTTGGTGGATGAGGGAAAGGCTGTGGATGTGGTCTACCTTGACTTCAGAAAGGCTTTTGACACCGTTTCCCACAGCATTCTCCTCAAGAAACTGGCTGCTCGTGGCTTGGACTGGCGTACGCTTTGTTGGGTTAAAAACTGGCTGGATAGCTGGGCCCAAAGAGTTGTGGTGAATAGAGTCAAATCCAGCTGGAGGCCAGTCACTAGTGGTGTTCCCCAGGGCTCGGTACTGGGGCCGGTCCTCTTCAATACCTTTATCAATGATCTGGATGAGGGGATCGAGTGCACCCTCAGTAAGTTCACAGATGACACCAAGTTAGGTGCGTGTGTCGATCTGCTCAAGGGTAGGAAGGCTCTGCAGGAGGATCTGGATAGGCTGGACCAATGGGCAGAGGCCAACCGTGTGAAGTTCAACAAGGCCAAGTGCCGGGTCCTGCACCTGGGGCGCAATAACCCTAAGCAGAGCTACAGGCTGGGAGATGAGTGGTTGGAAAGCTGCCTGGTGGAGAAGGACCTGGGAGTAATGGTGGATAGTCGGCTAAATATGAGCCAGCAGTGTGCTCAAAAAAATCCTGCTAGGAGCGGCTGAGGGAGCTGGGCTTGTTCAGCCTGGAGAAGAGGAGGCTCAGGGGCGACCTTATCGCTCTTTATAAGTACCTTAAAGGAGGCTGTAGAGAGGTGGGGGTTGGTCTATTCTCCCACATGCCTGGTGACAGGATGAGGGGGAACAGGCTAAAATTGTGCCAGGGGTGTGTTAGGTTGGATATTAGGAAGAACTTCTTTACTGAGAGGGTTGTGAGGCATTGGGACGGGCTGCCCAGGACAGTGGTGGAGTCACCATCCCTGGAGGTCTTTAAAAGATGTTTAGATGTTGAACTTAGTGATATGGTTTAGTGGAGGACTTGTTAGTGTTAGGTCAGAGGTTGGACTCGATGATCTTGAGGTCTCTTCCAAACTAGACAATTCTGTGATTCTGTGATTCTGGACAGCTAAAGGACTGGGACCTAAGGGAATACCACAGTTATGACACATGGCTGCTGATATTCGTCTCAAGTGGAGGCCTAGGACCTGCATGCATCTGGGTCTGTAAGTGTAGCTCTCCTTGGCACACCTCTGTTGGAAACAACTGGTAGTGCCAGCAGCCTGTTACAATGAGTTGCGAGGATTCCTCCTTCTCCCACAGCCTTTTTCTGTTATGACTGATAACTTTTGTTTTGCCCTATTAAAGACAGAATTCTAAGCTCCAATTCAGAACTTCTCTTAAACACTTAATCATACTTCAGTCATTTCTGAAAATGGTGCTTTGCATGCTTTGTCTGCTGTCAAACAAATAACAAAAGTATCACTAGGATAGCAATCAGCTACCTAAAACCACAGTTTCTTTCTGAGAAGCTTGTGATATTTGTTTGATCATATACATGTTCAATTAACCTCAGTTGCTCAGGTTTTCATCACAGTTATGTATCTCTCAATTTCTATACCATATGCAGGCATTTCTTAAACAATTTTTTTACCCCATCACAGTCCAACCTGTATATTGAATATGGTCAAACTTTGCTTACACAAAGGTGGGTGTGCATGTATTAACTATAATAACATGAAACCTAGAAGGAAAACTGTTGGTAAATTTCAGCTTGAGTATCAAAAAAAGTCTTACCTAAATCTTCTCTCAGATATCATCCAAAGATTTCAGCTGAAAACTTCCAAACAACTAATCTAAGATAGATAATTGGTACAAAAAAATTTATCTCCAAACTTAAGTGAAAACAGGAAAATAGAATTCTGTGCTCAGAAGGCTGGGGAAGTAATAATTACTCCTAATTATTGTATACTCAAAAAATTTCCAAATCTGACAGTTATAGGGGAAGAGTGATTTGTTTCTTTTAATTTATTTCTTAATTTAATTTACTTAATAAAATTTAATTTATTTATAAATAATGCTAAATATTTTCAGTTTATATTTATTATTTTTGCTGAATTTTCTGGAGTTTACTTGCAATTTACAAAACATTAAATTATAGCAACTGTTTGTGAAGGAAATGAAACTCACATTTATGGATTTCTTGAAAAGCTATTCTGTTTATTCTAAAATGAAATATCTGCTCATATTTTTATTTTTATAAAAATAAATTAAACCAAGTATTCTCACCTTAGTAAATTCTACTAGGCCAAACCTATTTGACAGATTATTCAAATTTGTATTAGGAAAGAATTAAAAATTGCATTTTTATCTCCAAAGTGATAACAAAGAATGTGTAATCTGATATTTACTGCAGAATACTTGAAGTGGATATATACGTTTTGGAAAATAATCTTGGAATGAATGCTTGCATATTAAAATTCTGGAAAGATAAAAATAAGGTAAGACAGACTTTTTTTTTTTTTTTTTTCATGTGACATGCAAAGTTGTTTATTATGTAGTTATACAAAGATAGAGTGCAAAACTGCTGCCTAAAGGAAGGTATATATTGGAGACTACAAAGTACAGTGAAGGTAACAGTAGTCTTGTGGTTTGGACAACCTGTGCTGACACCAGGCAGGACTCAAATTTGAAAGCTCTCAGAACAAGAATAAACAAGTTTAAGCATTTGTTTTACTGGCAGAAGACAAAGATTGAACTTCTACGCTGAAATCAAACTCACTTTTTCCAGAAAAACTCACAGTAATTAAGTGCAAATGAGTGCTTACAGATGCCTCCATGTGTTGCACAAACAGACCAGTGAACTACTGGAAATTTTTCTAATCAGTTTTTTGGCAATGATTTCACTTTTTGTAGACCAAACCCAACAAAAAATATTTCTTTAAAAAAAATAATAATCTAATTTCTAATTGACTTAAAGGTAGTCACTAGCTTACGTGCAAAGATACCTACTAATATGGAGCATATTTAAAGGCTAAATACATGCACATAATACATATGCATTCTTCATCTGAGGTAACTGCATCCAAAATGATAGAAGCTTTCCAGGCAGATTACACCAGTGTCACTAGAACAGCTACAGTCTAATTAAGGTTAAGAATGGATGAACAGCATCAACAAAGCTAAATGAATGTCAGAGATATACATGTATTTCAAAGGGGACTATGACTGGGGAGAAAAAAAAAAAAAAAAAAGGAAGGATAAGCAACATTAATGTTGCATCAGTGTGGTTAGAAGTATAGGCTGAATATGCTGGGACAGAAATTTGAAAAGTTGTTCTAATATGACTTGTCAAATTTATTATACAGTTTATAAATTCTGCCACAGACTCCTACAGGTCGTGTTTTCTTGGCAATTCTTTTTCGAGAGAAGACCCATTTGTTTTTGTGGGATATAGTAGGTAACTTTAGAAACCTAAGTTCTACATTCATATCCCTCCCACAACCAGTAAAACTGTTGTTTTTACTATGTGATTTTTTTAAACCACACAGCAATGATCACATATACTGTGTAGTTTACTCTTCTCTGGGGAGATGGGATCTGGATAACTTGATTCATCATATTTGTGACAAAGGCAGAAGGCATTTTTGCTTCTTTTATTGGCAGATGGTAAAAGATCAGGTAAGCTGTTCAAAGATGTACAGTTCATGTAGTTTATGATAGGTTTGAAATTTCTCCTTACTCTTTTCTATTGTTGCTTTGAGACCTTGAACCTGTGAACTGATGAAGACCTTTTGACCCTGTTCCAGTATATGGGAAATAAGACTGCACAGGCTTGACCATTAATAAGCTGTGTTTATAAATGGCATAAACCAGCAAATACACAAAGTAATTTGTGCATGCATTTGTTTATATTCATATATGTATTTGCAAAATAATTTATTTTCATTATCCATTTCCTATGTCAAACAACTGTGGTCCAAACATTTCTATGCTTGGGAAAATCAGATTTATTTTTTTTTCAGTATAAACATTTTGTTAATATAATCTGAGGATTTAGAATAAAGCAACACCATTATCTAGCCTACCTTGAATCTGTGATATTACAGTTGCTCAAAGGAATGTCAAAATCAGTAACAGTATGAAGGCAGCAGTTGTTCTGACAGCTGAAGCATGAACTGAATCTGTCTAGCAAAATTAGCCTAATATGGTCAAATTGCTTTTGCTTTTTAACTGTGTATGGGCAACAGCCAGACACTGTGTGTGACTTTCACATCAAAAGCGGTACATTTCACAGCATGCTTTACATTCAGCCTTGCTTACTGTAAGAACCATCAGTTAAAAAGCATCATATACTGGAATTACATAGCAAATCACTCTGGTCATTAATAAACAATAGGAAAACAATACCTCTTTGTCTTTTTTTTTTTTTTTTTTTTTTTTTCCTCCAAAGCCTTCACTGCAATGCTTCACAGTTTCTATATTTTCTTCACACCAATACTAATTAAACTTCTGCAAGGAATCTTATTCCTCACACGTAGATAAAAATCCTATATTATGCTTTGTTTCTGCTTATTACAGTATGATAGCTTCAAACTTAAGCTTTGTGAGAAATCCCTCCAGTTGTTAAGGGTATGAGTCATTTTTCTTTATTTAGCAAGTAGCATGACACAGATCCATCTCAAATATGCATGGAACAAGCAAATAAGCAAAACTTTCTGAAACTTGTATTAAGTTATTTTATTTAGATTTTTGGTCTTTAAAATTGTGGAATGATAAGAGTGGGTTTAGCTTGCATATACATGTTGTTTCCACTGTCTTTTTGATGTGTTTTGCACAACATGCAGATGTCTTTTATCTATTAGTAGTTCCCTATGCTTTTTTTTCAGCTCTGTTTTTTGCATACTTTTCTGAGGAAAGATAAATCTGCATGGCTACCTTTCAAAATGGAAGATGTAGGAGGGACAAAAACTTGAAAACACAACTAAATTCAGAAATTTCCAATGAGGCATAATTGCATTAGGAACTACGATCCCCTTCCTTTGTATCACCTCAGCTTCAACAAACATTTTCTGCATCCATGGCAGGATTTCCAGAATTTTTCTGTTACTTTTGCTGACTCTCCAAGTTGATTATTTCAGCAGTAGACACATTTGTTTCCAATTAGTGGAAGGGACATATAGTGATTTTTTTATCCGAGAAAATTGTTTTAACATGGCAACATGATGTGCCCTGCAAATCAGCAACCTGTATCTTCTTGGTTCTATGTTAACTACATTGTTTCCAAAGATGAAATGTAGTAAAGGGGAAAGTGCTTAAAATCAAATGCCATAGTATTTGGCATAGTATTTGGCATAGCCCCCATAGGCTACATCCTCTGGGGGACAGAAGGATGTAGCCAACCTCTTCTCAGTGGTTTGTGGGGATAGGACAAGGGGCAATGGCTGCAAGTTAGAGCACAGGAAGTTCCACACTGACATGCAAAAGACCTTCACGGTGAGGGTGACGGAGCATTAGAACAGGCTGCCTAGGGAGGTTGTGGAGTCTCCTTCTCTGGAGATATTCAAGGCCTGCCTGGGCAGCCTGCTCTGAGGAACCTGCTTTGGCAAGGGGGTTGGACCCGATGACCTTTCGAGGTCCCTTCCAACCCCTGCAGTTCTGTGGTTCTGTATATAACTTGTGAACTTTTCCAGTCTTTTCAAAGCCTTGTGCAAATGTCATTTAGAAGTGGAATGATCTTGATTCTTGATTCTAGAGAGATTAGTGACTTTTCATGTGCTGTTTTGGTGTTCTCTGTTGACAAATAGAATGGAAGTCATGGTTTAGTGTTTGGCGTGTATCAGCAACACACTTACATTACAAAACAGACTAAATACAGTAGCCAAGACCCCAGTGGCTGCTGTGTAGCAATATTTGTTTTAGATTTGCTTGATTCTGGCAGATTTTCAGCTGCCATCACTCCTGGAAAAAATATTCAGACGGTTTAGTTTTATTAGTATTTGTGACACCACAATCGCAGTGTCATCTATATATGAGTTGGCTTATTTAGTGCCAGGCTTAGTATGTCTATGCAACTGTATGCATTGTATGCATATGTATGCAGTGTACGCTCACAGAACAGAAAAACACCATGAACTTTGTCAACACTACTCTACTACCTCTCTGTCTACAGAAACCTATGTCAAGTGTTCAAGAATATTTTCTGGTTATGTTGTTCAACCAGAGGCTAAAAGAAGTTCCTGGCTTCTTTAAAATATTAGCTTACGAAAACTAATCAACAAAAAATGATAATGGACTTAAATCTATCATGACAACACTGAAAGTTCAGCATTTTTTTCCCTTGTTTATTTTTGGAGCGGTAGCTTTAGCTTTGTTAAACATCACAAGCACAGCAGATATGTTCTCCTGTTTTCATATTGCGTTATGTTTCACACAGAACAAGAAGTAACTACTTGTCCTTCTAAAGGTGAAGAACCATCAATGTGAAGAAGAGTATTGACTGGAGCGAGCCTGTAACACAGCTGTTGACATCCTAACCTTTCTCTTACAGTTCACAAATCAGTGAGTATTCTTTTGAGCTATTCCAAATAAAGAGAATCGTGTGAGCAGCAAAACATGTTTCTCCAGAAGCACATGGCTTCAGAAAGAAAACTTAAATGGGAAAATGTATAGTCATGACCATCACACAGAGAAAACAAAGTTGCAGTGAGAGTGCCTGAAGGCTGTAGGCTCAGCAACCCTAGAGCAGAAAATTGTCACTGTTTACTTCAATTTGGAATTCTTATTACCCTCAATTTGTTCTTCTCCATAGCAGAAGAATATAATGAAGCTTGTTGAGGAAGATGACACTGTAATTGATAATGTAATTTAAGCAGTGTTTATTGGGAATCAAAAACCAACAGCATCAAATGCAAAGGGTAAATGTGCATTACTGTAAACTAACAAGATGTTATAAAAATTAGCAGATAAGTTGTCAGAATCTGCATTAACCCTTTGGAGATTAGCTGTACTTTGGTACACAACCACTCCTCTGTTTGCTGCTATTGAATGAAAGACTTGCCATTCTTACATGTTTTAACTTACATTTCCCATTGAATTTTCTTTCTTTAGGTTGTTAGGAAGTGGTCCAAGAAAGAAAGGAAATTATGCTCCTTGCCTAACACCAATACCTTTAGATCTATTTGTATAAAGAAGACATACCTTGGCTTTCTACCTAGAATGTTTTCTGCCACTACCTTGCCTGTTACAGCAGTAATTTGTCAAATTGCCTCTATGCAAACACAGGTAGCATGGGCAATAAACAAGAGGAGTTAGTCATGAGCATGCCTGCAAGGCTATGATCTTATTGGCATCATGGAGATGTGGTGGAAGAGGTCCTATGACTGGAATGGTGGAGTGCAAGGATATAAGCTCTTTAGGAAAGATTGATGGGGAAGATGGGAGTGGCGGTGTTTCTTTCTATGTGAATGACCAGCTGGAGCATGTGGAGCTCCACCTGGGGATGGATGAGGAGCTGACCGAGAGTTTATGGGTCAGCATTAAAAGAAGTGCAGAGACAGGTGATATTATAGTGGAGATTTGCTACAGTCCACCCAACCAGGATGACCAAGTGGCTGAGGCCCTCTATGGACGCATACATGTAGGAGCAGCCTCAAATTCACAAGCCCTGCTCATCATGAGGGCCTTCAACCACCTTGATATCTGTTGGAGGGACAACATAGCAGGACATAAACAATCCATGAAGCTCCTGGAATGTGTTGAGGATATCTTCCTTCTCCAAGTGACAGAGAAGCCAACAAGGAGAGATGCTATGCTGGACTTCATTATCACCAACAAGGAGAGGATTGTGGGGAATGTAAAACTCAAGGGCAGCCTTGATCATGAAATGGTGGCATTGAAGATCCTTAGGAAAGCAAGGAAGACATGCAGCAAGCTTGCTACCTTGGACTTCAGGAGAGCAGACTGGCCTCCTCAGGGATCTGCTTGATAGGTCATGGGATAAAGCCTTGGAGGGAAGTGAGACCCAGGAAAGCTGGTTAATACTCAAGGATCACTTCCTCCAAGCTTAGAAGCAATGCATCCCAACAAATAGGAGGTCAGGCAAAAATGCCAGGATCCAGGCAACCTGTTGATTAAAATGTTACATTATGGACAAAATCTTTTTCTACAGGGTTTCCTTTTGAATTTATCATGTGGGTATAGATGATGAGGTGGCAAAAGGTTACTGCAAAAATTGGTGAAAAAGAAGTAGGAATGCCAGCTAATTACCACCTCTTTACTCACATGACATATTAATTCTATAAGTGGTGCTAAAATATAAGATAAATTACATTAGGCTTTTAAGTTATATAAGCTATAAGTTTGGGGTGGGGAAGGGGGTTAGTTTGGCTGTCTTCAGCAATGACTGCACTGCATTGCTCATATTTTCCATGACCTACTCATTCACTGATTTATAACATATTATTTGAGTTATCACATACTGAATGGCACTGAAAATGGGAGTGATCAGAATGTATAAAACCTTTTGTTGAAGCAGCTCTATTTATATGCTTCACATAAAGCTTAGCACTTCTAGCTATAGTAACAATTTCCCTCATTTTACACAATTTTCTTGTCTTGTTAGTTTTTTGCACCTTTATCTACAGATAAAGATAATTATAGTTTCAGTAGCATCAGTATCTCCCACAAGTTAAACTACGCATATAGCTTAGAAGCCATTTAAAGTTTAAGAAGACCTTCATTGTGTTTCCCCCTCTCCTTTCTTTTCTTCTAACTGACACAAATAATGGCTTCTGAAAGGAGGGGGAAAATAGGTTAACAATAACCTCCCAGGCAGGAATTCTAATGAGATTCAAACTTGTCCCTGTCTCATCCTCATTTCCTTTCCTGGCAGGTCTGATTGCTTATATGTTTGATGTCTTTCATGAAATAGTTCTTCAGAAATTATTTTTAAAGGGCATGACATACACAGGAGAGAAGATGGAAGGAAATCTTGATTAAAAAAATCCAATCTGATCTCTTCATGTAAATATCCTGCATATTTTTTCATCTTTCTGTGTTGTTTCAAGACTACTAGTTTTTAATTCAGAAAACACAACTAGTCTTTCTCAGCTTTGAATAAATTAATTCCCTTCTTATTGTCTCAATTTCCTGATATAGTTTTACTACTGTTCAAGTACTCTGAATTACATCAAATAGCTTGTACAGATTTTTTCCTCTCTAGTTCTCACTGTGTTGAGTATACAATATTCCATTATCTCTATATATATCACATAGTAGGAACTTTGTCAACCAACATTATGCTTTTAATCTGTAAAAACACTGTTCAAGTCTTGCTTTAGCTCTTGTACGAATCTAAAGTAAATGATACTAAGAAAAAATATTTACATTCCAAAACCAGTAATTACTTTTTTTTTAATTTATTTATTTATTTATTTATTTATTTTTAAGTCAAGATATTCTCACAAGTCATTTTAATGCTTGGTGGTAATCTTCACCTGCCTTAGCCAACAGTTGCTTTAGCAGAAGCAGTCTTGTTGATCCTTACCAGTATAGGCTAGGGTAGTAACAATATTATGCCTCAACCAAAGGTGAGTCAGATGATATGTCAGATGATCTTTAAAAAAACTGTTTATTGAAGAAGTAGGGTTCTTGAGGCATATGTACAGCTTCAGCTCACTGTATAAAGCAAGACAATCTCACCATGGTATTGAGATCTTATCCTATAATTTGATGTGTGAGTCTTTATGCATGTACTTAGCCCTCAGCCCCCCAACTCCAGGCTATGTGTCATATGATGTTTGATGGCATTAATTTTAGAAGGTCAGGTCAGGTGCTCTTTTTTCTTGTTCAACAATGTTCTTGCTCAACTTTTTCTTATATGTTCTCTTTGTTGTGCCTAAATTTTACCCATTGCGTTTCTTCAGTGACTGGTAATTGACTATTAGTTGGTTATTTCTAGCACTTGGCCCTTTGGTTTCAAGCTTGTGCTGTTTTATTTATTTATTTATTTTGTATTTTTTTAAGATACGATGAGTTGGAAATATAAAACCTTAGAAGATCAGTCCTATTTATGAATATTTGCAGAGCTTTTCTAATGCTTAGTAATTTCCTTCCAGATTTTGAACAAAAAAAAAGGAAGAGTTCACCAAATATGTATGTTTTAGGTGAGGCAGGAAGAATTGAAGACATTGACTATTCTGTGCCTGATCTGGGAACACCTGGACCAAGCTAGTGCACTGATCTGCATAATAGTGGAGGGAGTTTCCCCAGGAAAACAAATAACAGAAGTAGCATTCCTACTCATTTAATTTTTTCTTTTCCTGGATCTCTGGTAGCAAGTAGTACCTGAGGAAATTGTTTTCCTCTCACATAAATTTCAAGCATTGAGTTTAGTGGTTATATATTTTTTTCAGTCTGAAGAATCTCAATATGTTTTTGGCTGAGAGGCAAAGTCTTTATAAATTTATTATGTATAAGACAGTTGTGGATAAGTTAGAGACACCCACAAAATTCATTGGCTCAGAGCACAGCTACAGGTAAAAGAGATACTTGACATGGGATTGAAATGGTGCCTTAACAAGTGAAGGGATTAAAAAAAAAAAAAAAGGAGTGTCTCTGTGTATACACCCTCTCTCCTCTCTTCCTCTCACCTGTTTTCCCTATGACAACTACATATTGAGGGTCTAGAGCGAGTGCCTCACTTGGGAAGATTTGCTATTCAATCTCTCAGTAGTGGCATTAGGGAGATTAGCTAGTTTGGCTAAGCAAGGCTTGGTTAATCATGTACTGCTTCTGTGTATAAATCCATAGAGACCCCTTAAAGCAAATTGATTTCGGATGCATGATAAAACAGCTGTCAAAAGTAGAGAGGGAATTTTGTCAAAGAAATTGAGACATGCTCTTATAAAAAGGCATGAAGGCCCTTTCTAGTTGCTCTGTAAATTAAGGTATTATCTTTCCAGTATTTCTGCCTCATGGGGTTGAGCACACATGAATTGAATTCATAATTCTGGAGCATGCCACGTAATATGTCATACAGAGCTCAAGGGCAGAGGGACACCCTCATGATATAACAGTACTTGAGTGTCCTGACACAGTCATGTGAGATAGCACCAGACCCCTGGATCTGTTCATGTAATGAAAAAAGGTTTGAGTAGTTGGGCCTTGGGGTGAAAAGGAAGCCCCCATCTTCTTCAGTTATTCTTGGGATTAATTAAAGTCCTCATAGCCCTAGACTGTAAATCCATGCCATGAACAATTTCTCAAATAGTCCAATTGCTTTTGGAGAAAGTACAGTTCCTATTAATATGTCTTATATAGCTCATGAACCTGGAAGAATCCTATACACAGTTTTGTTAACTTCCATACAGTTTGACTGAGACTGATAGGAATACAGAATTTTATTATTATTATTATTATTTGTTTCTTCTTCTTCCTTGACAGGTATTTGCACAGATGAGCACACATCTGTCTTATGCAAGTTCTTTGCAGTTTTATCCATTCTTATTATGACAAGTAAAGTAAAGGAGGACATGCCAAGTAAAGGAGGATTTCCTTAGCTTGTCGGCAGAAAACACTGGTAATTCCATTCTTGGGACCTGTTTCCATTTCTTTTCTTCATTTGAACATTACTAACTTCAATTTCTAGCCTTTCCTTTTTCATAGTACCTCAAATCTTTCAGGATCAGTTCCTTCTAGTAATAGCATTTTTTTACAGCACTGCTGTAAAAAATGGGGTAGATAATGCTTCTAGTCTCTTAACTGTGACAGGAAAACTAATGAGTCACTCAGAAAATGACTGTCTGTTGATTCAGTAACATTGTCCCTCATACATACTTTGAATATTTTGAAGAGAATATTTTTCTAGAAGAGGATCTTGGAGTGATGGATATGAAATATTTTCAGGAATCTTTCATGCTGATTCACAAAGTTATTTGTTTCCTATACAACAATTAGAAATCTTCCCTAGTTACAGCAAACAAAAAGAGGAAAGTGATACTGATTTGAGTGCATTACAAACTCTGTTACTTTGAGGGATGTACACAGAATACCAGGTGAAATATACATGCAGAAGTGAATCTTGCAAAAAACTTTGTCTTTCACCATCATGTGCTAAAACCTATGCTGCAGTTTGCAGTCAGGTCATGTCCATACAATAAGGACATACTCTAACTCTATCACAACTGGAACAAGCGTCACATTCTCATATGCTTGTATTTTTCTTGGAAGTATCCCTGAGTACACAGGTGGAGAGGAAGCCACTGCACACTCTATTCAAGGAGGTAGGACTGTGGGCTGCAACAAGAAAAAACTGGCTACTCTGTAAGTAGACACATCCATTTCTTTCCATCCATCCCAATTTGCAGATTATAAGATAGACATCTGACTTACTCCACTAGAACTGTATTTGTATTATTTTCCCCTGTTACTTACTTACTTATTTATACCCTTGTACTAATCTTGGATTAGAAAATTTGTCAGGCTTTTACCTTGATAAAGACATTTTGTGATGTTTCTAGAATATGATGTAGTCTTAGAAGTTCCTTCTGTATAGTTGTTAGATCAAAAGATCTCCCAAATGTGGATTGCTGTTAATTTTTCACAATCAGCCTTTTTAGCTGAAAATATTTTAAAGTAAATTGCTCAAATTTTCTAGTTCTTGGTAATTCTTTAGACTGTATTTGAAGATGTTTGTGGCAGCTTCTAATGCACATGGTATTTCAGCAGCTTTTTACACCTAGGAAAATCCTCTGACACTAAGGGTTGCCTTTATATTTTGACATATTTTGTACTTAGATTGCACTTCTTCTCTTCACTTAGAGAAAATATTATTGGAAAATTGCTGTTCCTTCTCTTCCTCTAGTCAATAATGAGAAATGTTGAACACATACCTCAGTCCAGTCTTTCCATCCTGTTTAGATTTAGAAGAGGTAGAATTTCAGCTGTGCAAAGCACTGAAAAACTGTTTGGAGTAATAGCCAAACATAACTCAAGAAAGGGGATTGAGCACTCTCTGATATGAAAAGTTTAAGTCAGAGTTGAGAGATTATACAAAATATGGGACAAGTCTTACGCAAACAGCTTCAGAATAGATCTGAGATTTTTTTATTTTTTTTTCAGAATGGAGACAGAAGTATATAAATGCAACAGAAATACTATACTGCTCACACTGCTGGATTTCCAATGGGCTGTTCAAATATTAAAAAAGATTAATATACCATGTGAAAAGATTTACAGGCTCAGATCACAGATGTATAGCTTTGGCTTCATATAGCAATTGCTTAACAAAATCTCTAAACTGTGCTTTCTAATGGAGAGCAAAAGGAAATAATGTTAATGATGAAACAGATGACAGTGAGTGCAATGGGAAAATTAAATGTTATGCATTTAATATACATTATATTATATTCATTTATCTAATGAATAACAGATATGTCTTATTATATTTTGGCAATTCTGTCTTCAGTTTTTAATTTCACTGTCCACGTGTGACACACCAGTCTGTGAAAAAAAGCTATAGCTACAAATTAATCAGATTAATTTTTGTTGTCCAGAAATTAGTCATTGATTATTTTTTTTTTTTTTTGAGAAATCATCATGTTCCTTTCCCCTTACTGTTCTCTTTATTGTAGTATACTTGCACATATTTATTTTATCTGTGTTTGCATGTACTTCTCCCAGCTATATAACTTTGCATCTTGCCATTTCTGTTCTGAGATTTTATTTTTCTTTTCCTACTCATCCATTAATAATAAAAATTGTCAGCAATCACCCCTTGCTCTTTTGCCTACAAAAACATGAAGATGAGAAGGTCAAAGGAAGAAGCAATCTGTTCTAGCCGAACAAAACATGAGCCAAATATGTGATCACACCATCTACTCATAACTCAAAAAAAAAAAAAAATCCACACAAACTTCGAGTTCTGAGTTCTATTTGCTGCAGCACAAGAGGGCAGTGTTTCATTAATTCTAACTTGTTTTCTGCTCAGCATTACAATAAAGCCAGGATTTACATTAATCTAGGATCAGATTAACACTAAACGATCAGTGTTATAAGCAAATAGGTCGCTGGCAGAGAATACAATTTATACAAAGAAGAAAGGCTCTAGTAAATTTATCTATTCCAAAATCTGTAGAAATTTCTTAAAGACTGATAATGTCATAGAGGGAAAAAACAAACAAACAAACAAAAAAAACCAGCAAGAATGAAAAATGCAATAAAAATAAATAAATTCTAAGTCCAAAGTATTTATTTTTAATTTTCTAGTAATCAGAGAATATGGAAGACTAAACTAGGAAAGACAACAGAGCCAACCAAAGAAAATGGGTAATAACGTGAACCTTAAAAAAGACATAAGAAAAAGTATGTGAATATGTATGCATGTGTGTGTTCATACATGTGTGTGGATGTGTGTATACATATATACAAAAGAAACAGAGAGTGAGAGACGTGAAAGTATTGAGAACACAAGTATTGAAAAGGTAATGACAGAAGACTATCAGGAGTTATTCATGCTGCCTTAATTTGGGCAACCACTCTGTTTATTTCCTTTTTGTATTGCTCTCAGCTAATTAATACAATTCCTCACTCAAATGTATTTTGGAGATTCCTGTCATAAATGTCAGATGTTCTCCCTGCATTATACTCATTTAAGGCTGTTCATTGACATTGACTTTGTCAAGGACTGGTGTCAGCCAATTTTGGGGCTCCAGCTCTAATCAGATGACCAATTATTCACACTACACAAAAATTAAAATAAAAAATTAAAAAAAAAAAAGATAATTATTGTAAATCATGATTAATCCAACTCTGGATGTTTGTGAGCCAAATCTGGAGCCAAAATTTTAATATGGATTCTTGAGATCTTGATGACTTTATAGTAGCACCTACCATGCAGACCTCCAGCTCCTGTTTAGAGGAGAACTGATGTCCCTGCTCTACACTTATTCTAATAAATGATTTACTAAATCACATCTTGACCTTGCAAAATGCAGCAGCTCTCAGTTTGTCCTAAAAGCACCTACTTGGCTTGAAACCATACATTTATTCTACACAAAAATAGATGTTGGTCAACCTGTTTCATCATCCTATTTTACTCGTAACTCTGGGAGAGTAGCCTATGTACTGTCCTTGAAGTATTAATTTTTTTTAAATGGAAGTACACATGTCTTTTTTTGCTAATCTATTAGTCTCTGTTTTGGCATAGATTTGCCACTTAGGATGCCATGTATTTCCTAAAACAGGAATCAGCATCTTCCAGCTATATCTTAACAATCACCTATTCTGGACTAAAATTAGTCCTGTTTTGTTTATTATAGCTTAAAATGTAATAATTCTTATGATTCAATAAAGCTAGCAATGTATTCTTCCTTTGCTGACCAGTTGTCTTTTCTTCAGCATTAGCTAGAGGCTAAAGTAATGTTTGTCTATAAATGACGTGAATTGTTTCCCAGCAAACTGTGGACCATTGCATGTGACAAGTTCCTAGATTTTCACACCATGCAAAAACATAGTCTTAAGGCTATTTATGACACTTGACATAGAAAGGTCAGATATGTGTTCAATTTCTAAGTATTTGGAAAAGCTGCAAAGTGCATCCAAGTGCTTCTGTCTCTGCAGCTCACTTCTTTCCAATGCCCAACTGATAATTAAGAAGAGAATTCCTCTGGACAAGCAAGCAAATTTCTTGGCTAAACTCTGAATCTGTTATAAATATTTTGGTATCTTTCATTCTCTCAGACTACTAGGTAGGCATTCTTTTCAATGCTGAATTATTTTTACTGTACAAGTTTACAAGTAATCTCCCTCTGCACTCTGGCAGCTTCTGCAAAGTAGTGTACTCAGGGATTCAGCAAACTGTATGGAGAAAGGAAAAGTACTCTTCATAAATATAATAAGCTAAGTAATTTCCTGCTGAAGTTGTCACCTGTAAGCTAAGGAAGCATCTATATTTCCACACATGCCAGTAATTCTATAGATAATTTTACCCAAATGTAAATGAGGATGATTGACTAAAGCTATCTACACATATTTACAAATCCTTGGTTTCAAAGTACTGAGTTATAAAGGGAACCCCACAACTAATACACATGGTTCATATGCTTTCATATTGGTTTATATTGTTTTTAATTAGTTCAAATAACTGCAATGAAAAATGAGTGGGATTCCTCTCACCCAACTCAACAATCTGTAAGTTAAAATTTGGTCCAAGCGTGGGCAACCTTAACAATGAGGACAATGCTTAAAGTCAAAACTTAAAGACGAGATGTATTGCAAATACATTTCAAATGAATGCTCCAAAAATGATGTGACAGTGAAAACCAAGCCTTTAAGGAGCTCATCCTATCAAGTTGAGTGAAATGTTTCTTAATGCCCATAGAAACTTGCCTATGCACAGGAAAAAATAAATAAATCTGATACTGGAATACTTTCAAATTTTGCTGGCCAAAGTGTAACAGGACCTAATAGTTGGGAGTTGATGTTAGACAAATTCAACCTTGAAATTAGAACCAATTTCCTGTCTGTAAGGGCAATTAAACAGTTTCCAGGGTAGACAAGAAAACGGTAGACTAACCACTGCTTAATATCTTTTGGATGAGACCAGGTTTTCTTTTTCCCTAAATAGTACAGTAACATAGTTTCTGGGAGAAATTCAAGGCCCATAGGCATGCTTGAGTTAGTTAATAGGATCATTCTTTTAGAACTTTAATCAGTGAATATATGAGTTGGCTTATTCATCTACTTCTTTGCTGAACTTCGAATAAAAGAATATCGCCCCAACATTTCTGCTAGTCACCCAGAGTGTTTTGGAAGAACATTATACCTAGAGGCACAACTGATCAGATGTGTTCTTGATTGCATTTGTTTTTCACCTTCTTCCTCTGAAACATCATTTAGTAGTATAGTCGTGACTAAATGTAAGAGTAGGATTATTTTTTTTTTTTTTCAAAATGAAAAAAAAAAGAGAGGAGAGAAGGAAAGAGAGTAAAAGGGAGGAACAGAGGGAAAGTTGAAATTCTCTGAAATTTGGATGGGAAATTGACAGTTTCATCTGCTTGGGCCACATACATGTATATGATTATGCCAGCCAGTCATTTTCCTGCCATTGTAGATCCCTCCAGGCATTGTTAATATTTTTACCTCTGCTGTTCCCTTTCTATAGAATGGGTTTCATTTTATTCTGTAGCTAGGGACTGCATACTTAACATGGGCATATCTGTATGTACATGGCTGTGTTACACCAGATGTCTGCATGGACAATATAATGAGCCTCTTGGCATTACTTATTTTTATTTTGTTCATTTTCCCAATTGTAATTCATTATCAGTCCACCAAAAATACAGTCATGGTAATCATGTTATTTGTGCCATCCCTTGAACCTAAGGACTCCTTACTGATTTATACTGGCTTTACTGGCATAATTATGTGTTAGCACTGAGATAATGTCAAAAGATGGCCGTTGTGTCTTTCTCATAGAATCTGAATTAGTGCTTTGCCTAAAAATATGGGCACAGTGTTTCTGAAGTTCACTTATCGGTAAAGGCCTAAGATCTCAGAACAGTGTGAAAAGCAGATATCTTTATAACAATAAGCTGGCAGCAATTTTTGATAGAAAAGAAACCAAAGGAAACAGGAAAGAAAAAAAAAAAAAAAGAAAGAAAGAAAAAAGACTATTTCTGCCTATGTTTCTTTCAAAAGCTTTAATGTAAACACAATAGCAGAAGAATTTGAAAAGAGGCTCCAAGGAATGTCTGCCCTTACAGAAGTAGAAAGGGAAGGACAACTACAGTTTACCTATATTTAGGTATATTCAATCTGCACAGTTTTTCAGTTATTATGTCCTATCCTATTTCTACGGCAAATAACATCAAAGTTGCCTAAATGACTAAAATTTAAAGAAGCCAAGTGTCATATACTGTCTGTGATTTCCACTTCAAGCATTCTGCTCCTCAAGGCTCTTATCAAAAGTAAAAGCTTTTCATCTTATGACCTAGCAGTCATCCCAATTCACTGGGATGGCTTCTGACAACAATGTTTATTTTTTATTTTTTTTCTTTAAAAATATGAATCTTTGGCAGAAGTCATATTTTTCACTTTTAAGCTGGAGAAATGTTGATTATAATAAGACTATGGCTTAAAAAATTAAATAAAATATATTGAATAGACCAAGAAAAACACTTCGGGAAAGCTGTGGAAAATATACTAAAGGCATTTACACAAATGATTGGCTGTAAATAAATCTCAGAAGTCTAAAAATAGACCAGTGGGATATAAATCCCATTAGGAATACTTTGTCATTTTGACTGCATATGAAGGACATTGGTAACAGTCAAAAATTGTAACAGAAGCTATCAAATGATTCAGGTCACTGCAAGGAAATATAAGAGAAGGCAAGTCACCAGCATACGTAAGATATGTAAGATCTTATATATAAATATATCAGATACAAAGGGATCTCCTAGACAGGAGGTTCCATTTTCTGCCTTTTCAACCCTTGGCTTTCCATTGTAGCTTTTGATTTCATAGTTTCAAAAATAGCCAGTACCATCCCTCAGAACTGCTTATTAGTATTGTTTCAAGGTCCCTTCCACCTTTGAGGTATGGCAGAAGGGAGCTAGAATGGAAAAACAAACAGCTCTGTGAGACAGGCACTAATTGTTAAGCAAATATAACGGACTGAAACTGAGATTGTGTACCAGTAAAGAGTAATTTGGGTAAATTGTTTCATAAGTGATGGACAGCATGTACCAAAGCATGCACCTGAACTACTATATTGCACAATACCTTCAGGATTAAGCTGAGGGTACATGAAAGAAAAAAAAAAAAAAGAGAAAAAACACGGGAGAGCCACTTAGTATGTCTTTCAGCATGAATATAACATAGGCTGAGCAGGCTTGAAAAACCTAATTAAAGCAGAAGTAGAATGTCAATTTCTTCCTTCCTTCCTTACTGAGTTTCTGCCTTCCCACCCTCTCTCTTTTCATATCAAATGCTGTTAAAGTGAAAGGCTTGGAAAAAATTAAGGTGATTATTAGAAAATTTGGAATTGTTTTTCATGGGGAAAAATGTTCACTCTCTCCTTTCTGCCACTCCCACTCAATTGCCTTTTGTGTAAAATTTAATTGTAGAGCTCCTTTGACACAGGAACCAGATATACCTGGTGTTCACAGGTGAAAAAGAAAAAGAGAAAGAAAAAGAAAAAGAGAAAGAAAAAGATAAGGAAAAAGAAAAAGAAAAAGAAAAAGAAAAAGAAAAAGAAAAAGAAAAAGAAAAAGAAAAAGAAAAAGAAAAGAAAAAGAAAAGAAAAAGGAAAAGGAAAAGGAAAAGGAAAAGGAAAAGGAAAAGGAAAAGAAAAAGAAAAAGAAAAAGAAAAAGAAGAAGAAAAAGAAGAAGAAAAAGAAAAAGAAAAAGAAAAAAGGAAAAAGAAAGTTTTCCCATATTTCAATTCACTTTTTTTTTTTTTTTTTTTTTTTAAGCATTTGTTTGCTAGAGGTTATTTTTCTAGACTGTTTTAATTTCTTTTAAATGCTTGCACCCCTGCAATGATAAAACCCATTGATCTGTCCGCCTTGTGAATGGATCCTCCTGAGCATCTTAAGATGGGAGACTAAAACAGTGGGTACAATCACAGATAAATCTGATAGTAAAACTCTCTTTGACTATAATGGAACGAACTTTATTAGCATGAATGTTTATTTCAAACTGTCATATAAAATGCCTTTTTTCACTTAAGTTATTTTACATAACTCCAGGCCTAAATGCATAGCTATATTTGTGTAGCAGTTACCAGGGTAAGATCTTGCAGGGACTCATTGGCTCTAAGCTTTCACAGGCTGGCCTGGCCATATGCTGTTACTGAACACTCATTGTTAGTTACAGGTTTGAAGAGTTTTTGTGATTTTTTTTCCCCCAAGGGAAATGGCATTTTTATGAAAGTTCTCTCTCTTCTGGAGACTACTAATCAAAGATTAACTCATGCATGCTCCAAATGCTTTTCTTTTCTTTTTTTTTTTTTTTTCCCTTCTCCAAATAGAAATGCTAAAGGAAGCTTTCTCTTTCTAAACAACCATTTATAACTGATTTAAATAACTGCCAGACAATAAAATCTGCTCTTCCCTTCAGGCACTGTGAAAACTGCAGCATGACACAGTTTAGCAGCCACTAATACCCATATTTGTAAAATGAAAAGACATATAAATGGACACTTCTATTGTAATAAATGAAAAAGCACTGTTTTAAACTTCAAGAAAGCATTGCTACCACCTTTGTTGTGCCACTCCTTTAAGTGAATTGAAGTTGTACATTTTTTTAATCTTGTGGGGGCAAGAGGGAATGCTAAATGTTCTGCTAAATGCAGAACGTTAAGGACATTTTTTGTACCTGTGCTTGATTTACTTCAACATTATCTGGGACACATGTTGTGCAGCTAACATAAAAGAATCCGTGGACATGTTTTATTCCATGACTGAAAGAATTTGCTAGATGATCTGCACTCCTCCTAATTCATTTTTGTGAATGCCCCCATAATTTTTTAAGTTGTCTTCTTATCATCTGACCCTATTTCATCATACCATGCTAAATGCTATGCTGTCAGGCTTGCTTTGAAATTCTGTAGGCTGTCTGAGAATAGTTCTCAAGCTCCACATACAGCTTTTTTCCTGTTGTACCAACCTGCACACTAGTAAAGAATCGATGTAGAGCTTGGTCAGTTTAACACAGTGCAAGAACAGCCCCTTGGATTATGAGGGCCTTGGGCACCGGGAGTGTTCTTTCTCACTTTGGCCAGGAAGCAACAGAAATGAAGCAGACCGATTACAGAAACAAGTAGTGCAAGCACATCCCAAGACTAAGGAAGAAGAAACACCCAACAGGAGCACTGAACTCCCAGTGAAGAAGTAGGCATGCTGACCACTGGCTGTGATGTTCCACAACCTCTGTGCTGAAGGCTAGTACAATCAACTGCATGACACAGAGGACTTTGAAAGGGTAAACAAAACTCTGGAAAAAAAGGCACAGATATTGGTAATCTTATGCAACAATTTTGAAGTTTTTTTTTTTTATCTTAAAGGGATGATATTTTCAATTTATAAAGCAGCTACATTTTAATAAGATTGCATAATGATGACAGCAATTTGTTTATGGCAATGTGCTATTAATAATGTAGTGTTAAAACTACCATCACTTTTTCTTGTTGATGATATGAGTGGAAATACAGCCTCACATCATGTTTCTGCAGCATTGAAATTAGGATTTAGGAGATTTAAAACTGACTTCAGTGCTCACAAGGTCAAACTTCTTGTCCAAATTAACTCATGTTTACAGAGAAACAGTAGCTGTCTTCCAAATGTTTTCCTTTTTTTTTTTTCCTTTTTTTTTTTTCCTTTTTTTTTTTTTTCCTTTTTTTTTCTCCATAGAGGATACCCTGTTTTGCAGTTTAACTATTGACACTATCTTCTCTTATAGTGTAAGGTCCTGATTGTTGCTTTACTTAATTGTAATTAACCCTTCTCTGCTCAAACTCACAGAATCACAGAATCACAGAATTTCTAGGTTGGAAGAGACCTCAAGATCATCGAGTCCAACCTCTGACCTAAAACATCTGGATTACTAGGGGTTACTTTTTGAAGCGATATCCTTGCCTGATTTGTCCAGATACTTCCAAAAGCAGCCACTACTGCTGCCTTCCTAAATGTTTCTTTCAGGTTTGTTCTGGTAAAAGTCAGAACCGTGTGGTTTTATGAAGGGGAAGAAAATTGGGATGCCTGTTGGTACTACGTGTTTGTGTTCCAAAGCATCAGACTCTTGAGGATTAAAGCAGGATTAGGGCAGTTTGGCAGCTGAGGGCTTAACTCCTGACATTTTAATGAAAAAGGTATAATAACAATTTTGTTTAGAAGTGTTTATTTGGCATTATTAGAATTATTCTTGATCTGGGGCATGTTAAGCAATTTAAAATTTCACTGAATTCCATTATTAGATTTCATTTAGTGAACTGCTGTTAGGAAGCACACTTGTCTGTCATTCTAACACTTGCAGTACTTCTCATACTTCTTTACCTGCAAATACGTATCACCCAATACCATGCGCACAAGTTAGGTATTTTAGAATATGAAGCTGGGGTCACTCTTGGGTCAGTAAATCCAAACTCTCAAAATTACAGAAAAATATAATCACTTTATAAATGCTCAAGCCCTTTTGTAGCCCGGTAAGCATGACTTTTGCCATTACCAGGAGAAGGTATACGGCTTTGCACTGACCTGGCAGTGAATAGTCTCACTTGTCTCCATTCATATTGGCCTGAGTTGCTTTTAGCTTGGTTTAGCAGCTGTTCAGGAGCCGGTTCTAGCTTAAGTGCTGGGAATACCCAGTGTGGTGAAGACCTAGGAAACCACTGTGCAACAAACCACAGCTCTTTGGGGTAACAGAAACTGGGGAAGGCTGTGGATGACTTTCAATTTTGGGACAGTAAGCAAAGGAAAGAAGCAAACTTTGCTAAGAAACCATAAAAAAACAGAAACCATAAAAAAACAGACGGGTAGAAAAAGACAGAGAAGGAAAAAAAAAAGATAAATATCTGCTGAGTATCTCAAGATGCTGACAAGAAATCATAACTTTTCCTTGCTTTTCCGGGATAGACTACAATTTTGAGTATTGGGGCTCAGGGGAATATTGATAGGGTGAGTCCAGTATCAGATAAGAGAGGAAGATACAAAAAAGGTTACTTTATGTAATAATTTTAACTGTGATATCAATGAGCTTTTCCTGTATTAATTAGATAATTAATCCATTAATACATGTATTGGACTAAGTGTAAATTCTGTGTATACATATATACATCTTGGGCTATAAGGATATTTTGACTGTAGCTCTTGGAGGTCTTCTCCTCCTTTACACTTAGCTTGGAAATTTATTCTGCAGTTTCTTTATTCTCATGATTAGAAGGCTTTCCGAGGTTTCAAAGTACTATCATTGTTATTTTATATCCACATATTCTGATGCCAGCATTGCTCTTTGGTTTAACAGTTCAAGTTTATCCCAATTTTTATTCATGTTGGGAATCTTAAATTGTCTTTCGTTCAAAATGTATTATTGAACTGCAGATGTATTATAAAGCTTGCAGGATCCCAGCTGTGTGATATAAAACTATGTATGGTCTGGTAGAAAGAATTTAGCAGATTCAGCAAAGCATATTGCTCCATGCAGAGACTTCCTCAAAAGGATTATTTATTTATTTATTTATTTATTTATTTATTTATTTTTAACAAATTCATCTGTAGGGATAAATTTAGGTTTAACAGCACCTGTTGGTGGGTATAAAGCATGATCAAAAACTTCACACCTAAGACAAATCATTACTCTGTTCCTTTATGTATTATGTAATACCAATTTTACGTAGAAACTCTCATTTACATTCAGATATATTTCAAAAGTGTGCCCCTTGCGATGGTACATCTAGAATAAACATTACAGTTCTAACAAAACCTCAGGACAGAAATTTAGAGAATGTATGTAGTGTGCTAATAATGTATTACACAAGTTACAAAAGCAAAGAGCTGAAGGGAAAAGTGAAGTGTAAGAAAATAAAGAAACCTCATATTTGGGTGTAAGGTTAGCTCTCTTAATAAAGGAATTACACTAGCTATTTGTACCCCACTGGAGATAAAGTCTAAACTTCAAGTTTATTCAGTCACATAAAAAAAAGGAAGAGTCCGTGGTGCAGAAATTTAACAAGAACAGAGTGAGACTGAAAACTGAAATATTGAAAATGTTTCCTCACTTTGTTAACTTTACAGCTTCTCTGAGCAGAGTAGAAGTTAATATAAACTGCTTCTGTCTAAAATATAGTGGAGCAAGAAGTCTCAAAATATGTGTGAGGTCCTTTAGGAAAGCCAGAAAATTCTTAATTGTTTGGTCTTTAAGATGAAAAAATACAGTGCTGAGAAAATGTGACTGTGGCATTGCAAGGCAGAGAGGTCAATAACTTTGTGACTTTCGGTGATTCCTTTTTCACACTGGGGCTGAAAGGATGGGAGAAGCTGTTCAGATAAGGAATTTACATTGTCACTGATTCTGTCTTTGGTCCTTTCCCATCTGAATACAAAATTACTATCGCATTTTCTCATAAGACTTCTGACAGCTGGCCAAAGGGGCTGTGGTTACCTTAGTAGAGTGGGATAGATATGTACGTGCATGTATGTTCGCATCTGGTTCTGTCAATAAGTGTGCGTCTGTAGGACAATATATTATCCTGGATATTCAAGTATTTCCAGTCCTCACTGATTAGAAAAGAGGAGGGCACATATCAGTATGGGCAACACTCTTAAGAAATAGGAGTAATTTACCAGAGGAAAGAACTTCATAGAGCCAAACTATATCTATGACTTTAGACATTCTGAGAGGCTGCAACAAAAATATGAGGCAGGACCATTCAAAATTTTTTCTGCCTTGCATATATATTACCAATAGTCTCAACATTTCTCTGCACACTGTTGTCTAAATGGGGTTTTATTTTTTAGGATTCAAACAAGCATTTAAACAAGCATTTCAGGAACATATGGTCAATTAAAGAGCTACACAGAAGGCTCCTGTCTGACACTTTTTCAAGCAAGACACACCTTTTTGTATTTGCAAGAGCTTTAGACTGAAATAGAATTTTTCATTTTCTTTACTCTAATCACTGATATCTCTGTTCTATAAAGATTTATGGTTTTATTTTGTTTGTTTTGTTTTGTTTTCTTATTGGTTTCTCTGTAGGTCTAACATAAACAAGGAATCTGACCTACTCACCCTGAAATCCCTCACTATGTCTCTCTCCTTCTCCTGAAGCTTTTCACCGTGGTGTTCCCTGTGAAAATATCCAATAAGAGAACTTAAGTCCCATAGAGAGTAAGAATAGGTAAAACAAATTTCTTTATGAACATTTTCATCATGGTGACCTTGAAGTTTGGATGTGATCCACCAGTTCCAAAACTTATAACAGTCTGTCAGGCTGAAATTCCCTGAAGATTACAGTAAAGCAAGGTGAACAACCACATGTTCCATAAGATGAAAACTGATCGTGCTAAACCTAAACACAGTCATGTCACATCAATGGGCCAAATCATCATTCTGCAATAATGCAAGAAAAAGTATCAAAACTCTTCTTAACAGATTATCTCTGAAAGACTTCTGATTCACCAATAAATTACTTTTAAAAATCTGCAAGTTTTTTTTTTTTCACAACACAATCATAAGAAAAAAAAATCTTTTTTATTCATAGAAAAAGAGATTAAGAAATAGAAGCATGTGGATGACTTAGAGCTATAGAATAATTTTGTGTGAAAAAGAAAAAAAAATCAAGCAGAAGGATACAAGTATTGCCTCAGTCTAAAAAGCTGCTAGTAAGGAAAAATATGAAACTTATTAGAAGTGCAAACATAGTAATAAGGGTATGGCTACATGTCACATTGCAACACTTCAGGCATCTGAAAGGGCACAACTATGTCCTACAATTTTCATTGCAGTAACACAGAAGTGAGTGCTACTTATTTTACCCATGGGATAAATTATTGCAGGAAGGTGCTACTCGATTTCTGATTGACTGAAGTAGCTCCACATAGTCCTGTAATGTAAAGTGCAAGCATGAAAGCAGAGGGTCTGGTTCAAAGCTAATAACCAAACTATGCTGTAGTGTCCTGCATGCACTCATTGTACTTGATTATCAGTGGGCCAAGATTTCAAATGCATTTTGGTGACTACCAGTTCATAGAGGAGTTGTTTATTCCATTTGGAAATCAGAAAGTTAGCCTAGAAATTTCACAGCATTCCATAAAAGTAAGACAAATTGCAATGTAGTTTAGGCCCAGTGAAAATCAATCAGAAAAACAAAGTCTGGCTTCGTGGTGGACTTTCAAAATCCCTTCCTTGATATTGGTCATGTATGGGTCCTACACTGCCTTCCACATTGCATTATCATACAGTTCAATAGAACAATAATTGACATTCCAGATCTTCCTTGGTGTCAGTGATTGGGAGTGAAGACAAATATTTAGGAATATGAGCAACAGTGCAGGAATTCACACATTAGTGTTCTCTTCAAAATTCCCACTTACTATTTGTGCCCTTCCTCACCACACACATGGATGCCAGTATGAGGCCTGTTATGCTTCATGGGTTGAGCCAGGTACTTTGCTTCTCTACCTTGAAATATTCATTTATCAAAATTAACAGTGTTTATAGATAAGTTGTGTGTCTACTTGGCCATCTTTGGGGAAAGGAAAAAAAACTTTTATTGCAGTCAAAATTAACTTTTTGCATACAAATCCTTTAAAATCTGAGCCAAAAGAGGTACAAAAATTAACATGAGGGTCAAAATAGGAGCGAAAGTAGCAAAATAAACCATGCTTTTGAAAACAAACATTTATGTGAAAATAAATAGTACTAAGAACAAACTGAAGCGTTTGATTGAGGATGAGTTTCATCCCTCTCAAAGGCTTATGTTTCTCTTAAGATAGAATATTGAAGCATTCAATAAATAAGGAATAAAATGATTACCAATCACATGATTTGCACTTAGCAATTGTTTAGAAATAAAACTCAGTCATCCCAAATCAAACAAAAACGAAAACCTTGGTTTCAGGAAAAAAAAAAAAAAAAAAAAAAAACACATAATGTTTTAAGTTAACCCAATTCTCTAAGCATTGTTTTTACTATGCCTTAAGAACCCAGGAGTTCCTATACATCATTTACAAGCACATTTATCTTCTGTGAGTGTGCAGAGTATTAAATACCCCATGCATTATAAGGATTCTGTGGGTTCATGCTTATGAAATCACAGTGCCAATCAGGCACTAATCCTGTAAAGTAACATCCCACACAGTCTATCACTAAATTCAGTCTAGCAGTTTGAGTAATCAGACTGGCAAAATCTCTGATACAAGGCTGAAAATTGTAAAAACTAGTGCTGAACTGCTTATCAGCCTAGAAATTTTAGAGTAAATGAATTGAATGTAACAGCCAGAAACATTTTAATTACATCTCATATATTCTGTTTTGTAACATTAGAAGGCTTTAAAAAATGTAAATTGAACAAAAAGCCAAAGGTTTCTAAAAGTAGATGAACAATCTTACACTGTAGGAGATATCACTGAAAGGAAGACTTTGGATAATAGTAGAATAATAACTTTAACTGGAAGAAAAAAAAAAAAAAAAAAAGCTTCATGGGATTTAAAATAATTAAGATACTAAATTACTCAAATTTTAGTTTACTGAAAGATAATGATGGCTGGCTTCCAGTGTAGTAAGAATTTAACTTCATGAAACATTTTGGCCCCTCTAGTATTGTAAAGCTTTTCAGAACTTCACTGCTGTAGTGCTTAGGAATCATCTTCCAAATTCCCAGATGTATTCACAATCCTATTTATTCTTGCATTAACATTGCATCATAATTTAAATAACTCTTCTCCTTCCATGGAGTTTTTAGAGATGAGAATCATGATCCCATACAGCCTTAATTTTGCTTAACCAAAGCAACAGATTCTAGATATCTCTACCTATAGCCATGAGTAGCCTTTCTCTACAGTTATGTCTACTAGGAATCATCTTTTCTGGGCAAGGTGTCAAACTATGGTCACTGTAAACAACCCAAACTGTCTCAGTGATGCTTGGTCATAGTGGCAGTACTATTTGTTTTCAGTGGATTTCAACAGTCATTTTTCTGTAAATCATTTATCCCCTCTGACATTATTGATCGCTGTCAAACTGACATACCAGTTTGTATTTGTATCTTAGTTAGGGTTTTTAGGTTTCCTAATCTTCAACATGGCTGAAGTTACTGATATCCACAACTGCCCCTTCACATTTTTTATTTCTGCTTCTGAATATATTTTCTTTCTGTTGTATGTATACCTAAAGGATATAATTTAGTGCATGGTGACATTAAACTCTAAGGCTTTTGCTTTTAAAGAAGTGATTTAGAGTATTTTACAAGCTACACATCTAAACCAGCCACTTCTTGACGTGTCTGTCCTCAAGCAAGCGATGGTCCAACCTGGTGAACGTGTTCTGTCATCCTAAGAGATGGCCATTGGTCTAGACAGCTGAGGGACATGAATTCACATTCAAATGATGTGAATTCATTCATCTGGGTGCATGATACACAGCCAAAAAATTCAAAATAGTTGTCTTGAGGCTCTGTGCCTTTAGTTAAGGAACTGAGAAGTTTTAATCAGTTTGTATCATAAGCAAAACATTCATGTATATGCATCTGTCGGTCTACAAGACTGTGCTCATAAACTGAAATATATAATGAAAATAGCTTTATTAGTGCTTATTCTATAAATCAGAGTGCATAAATTAAGTCTCTTGGAAGTCATTCATTTATGCTCACAGCAAAATTGACAAAATGTAGAACTCTTTGAAGTGATTCTTGTGGTTTCAGGCCAACGCCAAACATGTTTAGTTGCATATGATTTAGAATTTCCTTGTTCATGAAGTCTTATCTATTTTCTGCTCTGACTGTAGAAAAAAAAGAATGGGGTTTCCAAACTTACATATTGACAGTCTCCAATCATGACTATGGACTCAAATTCAAAAACATCTGTTCAATGTCCTGCACAACTTGCATGCAGTAAAAAAAAAAAAATTGTTGTAATATTCCTCTTGAGAATGATAGAAATTTCTTTTTGTAATAAGTAAAAGTATGTAACTGCATATCTGTTTACTGGAAAAAAATCTACTACTTTCAGAATGTTGAAACATGAAAAATTAATTTTGTTTCAATCCAGAAGGACCATTGTGTCATCCCTTCCAGCAGTCTACAGAACACAGGAATGACGTTTCATGACAGTGTTTCTATATCAACACAAACAGCTATTCTTGAAAGTCATACATAGAACCTTATGGAAAAGTTATAAACGTATCTGGCTTTCCTTCTTTCTGCATAAAAACATCAGCATTGTCTATGCTACCATATAAGGATGCATAAAATACATTGCAATTTCCATTACAACTGGAGGTATAACTTCAAAAGGTAAAATGCAAACTTACCAGAAACTGAATGTTGCAGGACATGGACACTGAAAAGTTCTTTAAACACATTTAACCCTCCAAATAGAATGTTTCAAAACAAAAAAGTATCATAACATTTTTTTGTAACAGACTAACTGAAATAATAGTTAAAAACAATAATAAAAAATGATGCAAAGAATTAAAAGCATAGTTTTAAAAAATAAAATATTAAGTACAAAAGATTAGGGTTGGCTCAACCTCAAATTATTTGCTCATTCTTGTCAGATTAAGTATTTTTTTTCAGTTTGTCTCGGAATATTTCTTTCTTGACTTTCCAATTCAGTCATAGAACCAAAATGTCTAATTTTAAATATCACAGTTTATTATATTGCTACAATATAATTTATCAGAAAAGTCTAGTACTTCTAGCCAATTTCTGTAAACTAAAGACTGAATGCTGTTTTCTTAAATATTATGATATCTTTTCTTACACAGTTCATGTAATTTTTGATATATCCATTTCAGCAATGCATAAGAAAAAGTAGTTTTGAAGTAGAGTCTAAAGGACTGCAATTTCAAATTTTATTTCAATATGAAAATTATTTGATTTTCAATATAAAATATTGACCAGAATGATCAGTCGCATTGTTAATTTTAACTAGACTAGGAAGTATAATTGGAAAAAAATAGACAACCTTTGGGCTAACAAGCCATCTTCCAGGTTTAGCTTACGTAGTGCTAATACTACGTAGACAAACAGGAGGTGTGGTCCCTTTTGTGCAAGGTTTGTAACTCAGAGCTCCGTCCATACAAACTGCTCTCTATGGGCAGATTCCTCTCAGCCTCTGAAGTTTCACTGACTAAAGATAGCCGAGTCCATGACAGTTTGTAGGCTAACAGGAGAAATATTTTCAGAATCATACTGCCCACAAAGAAAAACTACTTTAAATAGTTGTTTTGTGCACTTAGCAGAAAAGGAGGTTTTCTATTTTGAATACATCAGTGCTTTCCTGGATCAGTTCAGTGTTAGCGACTGTTCAGTTATGCCTAATAAAAGGAAGTGCATGTCTGTGTTTGTCTGCCACTGATTATAAGTATTTTTCCTTTGGAAATAGTATATTGACCAGAGAAGATTTATTTAAATTTATTGTATAAATAGACAAGAAACAACATGTCAGCATAAACAAAGCAAATGTTACATGATATTTAGGACAGCTAGTAGAAGAAATATGATGTCGCTTGTATTTATTTTTTAATTTTGTTTTAATTTATGTTTTAATTCTACTTGTTTTTGTTGCATGTTAAGTTAAATATCGAGTGAATCTTAAGTCTTCTGTAACCCCATTCATTCTTCCAGTTTGTAAAATAATTGAGTTAGTTCCTGTTGTACATCATGACACTGATGAGATTTCTAGCAATTTATATTGCGTAAAAATTATCATTCAAGTCATGTACACAACATTTGTTTTTTAAAATAAAAGACCTACTAAAGGAGATTCCCAGTCCGTATAAATTCTCATTAAGCAATTTGGCATTTGGTTTGCCAACAGAAAATCTGTACTAACATACTGCAGATGAGGTCTTAATTAAATGTAAAATTCACACTGAAAGACAATTATTCTGATGCTTCATCCATTGTGAATCTCTAATCCAAAAGTCACTTAGACTTTGCCATGTAATTTCAGACCAACTCTTAATTATAAATGATTGCACTGTGCTGTTATAGGAAAGCTATTCCCAACAACCAAGCATCAGTGAAAGAAAACATCACATTTCTGTATAGTGTCACTAATACCCACAAACAAGGTAGTCAGAAAGAAATGCTGATGGCAGTGAGTTTACACAATTATGCTGGGCATGTATTTCAGGACTATTATCTCAGTTATCACCCTATTATTGTTACTGATCTAATTTGCAATCATTATCATTATAAATCATTTCCAGAAGAGACAGCAAGATAAAATAGTTTCTGATCTCCAGTAAAAACCTATGTGAGGAAATCATGTAAATCTTGACACTCAAATCACTCAAATCTTTCTTTTTTATTATTATTGTTTTTCTTTTTTAACCTATATATAGCACCCTGATAGGTGTGCTAGCAATAGAAAAGGTTTCAACAACAACTACTACTAAAGTATGAAAATTGCAAAGATTTTATTTCTTTTTTTCCCTTCAGTTTCCAAATGTATTTCCAAAAGTATTCTGCTGGACTGCCACGTTTAATGAATTTACACTGAAATAAAGTTTTAGAAATTTCTTGGGTCCAATTGAATGTAATGCATAATAATTTGGAAAACTATCAGCATATACTGCTACACTGTAAGCTGTCAGAGCTCCCTCAGAGTGTATCTAAATTGTGATCAGTAACAATGATGTTTTCCCTTTTTCACTTTATCCAGGATGTGAAATAAATATCAATTGTCACAATGTTTTTGTGAGATACAAATAAAGTTAAGAAAGGAATTTTTTTTTGTTGTTAAAGAACCTCCATTTATTCTCTTTCACTGAAGTCTGCACAAAGCACACTGCTATCTGCCTCAGATTTTTTTACATTGATTATCTCAATATCCTCTTTCAGAAAAAGAGCAAAAGAGACTGTCGCATTAAGGGGTGTAGCTGATTAACCGTTACGGGCCCGGTCAGATTCAGGATACTGAACCAGTCGGACATTCACCAAAAACACATTAACCGTCTGGGGGTCCAGTCAGACATTCACCATCAACGCATTAACAGCCTGGGGGTCCGTTCAGACATTCACCAAAAACACATTAACCATCTGGGGGTCCGTTCGGACATTCACCAAAAATGCATTAACTGCCTGGGGGTCTGGTTGGATTCAGAACACTGAACTATCACGGATAACCACCCTCACCCTCGTTGCACTCAATGAGAGTTATCACAATGCAATCAAGTATGGTTTATTACAGCAACAGATAATCAGGTTCTTTTGGATTGCCGGCGATAGCGACTGTCTGCAAAAGCAAGTTAGTATGCATGAAATACACAGGTGTTACAGATGTTACAGGTGTTTACAGGTGTCACAGGTGTGCAGCCTAGAAATAAACGCGTTAAAAGGATCAAAGACTCTATAGAGATTTATAAGCAAGTATTCAGATCTCACCCAAAGGTGTCCCAATGGGGGGGGAAGAGAGGCTCAGCCCGTCGACTGACCCCAGGAGTCAGGAGGTCCTAAGGATGTTGTATTTCCTCGGGATGGTATCTCCCCTGACGGTGGTATCTTCCCTAACATCCCCTTTCTCTTGGGCCAATTTATATTATTTTCTATCTTTTAGGTGGAGCTTGAGTGGCTCTAGTCAAGCATATCTTAGTTATGATTGGTGTAAAGTTTTCCCGTCTCCGTTTAAAGTAATAGGCTCCGAGGAATTCAGAGCGCATGCTCAGTGAGGGGTGGTCACACCTTGGAGGCGGGTAGCTTTTGGGATGGAGGTGTGTTTTGGTATTATAATGATATTATAATGAGCAAAAAGTACACTAGGGTACAGCATTTGTCAAAACATGACAGGTCTTTGGCTTAGGGTGGCAAAAAGTGCAGCTTTGTGCACAAGAACAATCGAGGCCCCACCTGATTACAGAGCCTAGCCGTGGTGTCTCCACTCCACTCTATGCTCCGTGCTGTTCCTTAGAGCTAGCACACCAAGTTTCCCCAGCGCGATAGCATCTAAGGCTGGGAGCCTAGGAAACACTCAGGTAATGCAGTTATGCCCTACCCTGAAAGCCTCTTCAATGCTGTACCTTTTCCTTAAAAATGTGAATGTTAGTTTTATTTTCCTAGTTACTTCAGGCATTAACACCACAGAGACAAAGGAAAAGAATTGAAAAGTAGAATTGAGGAGTAAGGAAATGATGTCTTGAAGTGGGTGATTTTGGTTATTTTTTCTGTGCAAGAGGAAATATCTTTTAATGACCAAATGGAAATCCACAATACTATATAAGGATTGGTTTCATCTTTAAATATCTAGGCACGTTCTCAAAAGACAAGGATTCAATTCATGGCTGTTCCACAGATTTATCTCTACTTTCCATTGTTAAACAGAACAAGAATTCCTCTTTGATAATGCCTTACTGATGGTTTTTCAATGCAAGTACTCTCTGCATACTTCTAAGCACCAGATAATTTCTGAACATCTAGTTCTGATTTACTTCATTGTATCTTAGCTATTCTTTCATGTTTCAGTATTCTTTCCTGACACTAACATTTGGTTTGCTTTTTCACCGAACTGCTTTAATACTCCAAGTTATCTTTGCATAATAGTTCAAATAAGAACAGCCAAGTAAAATATAAAGGTCTCTTTGCTACATCCCACTGATTATCTCAAGCCTAAGAACAACTGTAGGCCATTCAGGTCAGAAAGCAAAGTTTCTAAAACATTTATAATGTAACATGTTCATTCTGACCTAGATAAAAGAAAATGCACAGGCTACAGAGGAATGTGAGCTTTGTTATCGGTCACGTCAAGTGATAAACTGAAAATGAAATTCAGAGTACAAGTATAGTGTAGGGACTTGACCTTAGACAGCCCTTTTAATAAAAAGAAACAAGGAAATTAGAGTGAAATTTAGGATCACAGAATCACAGAATCACAGGATGAGAGGTTTCACTCATCCTAAAATTTGAAAAATCTTAGACCTTTATGTAAATCATTTTGTAAAACAGCAGATAAATCTGCTTTTTCATATTTCCTTATGTAAACACTTTATCATATCATATCTTTAGATTTTTCTCTGTGATATAAGTTAAAGCTTTAGAAGTAAGTTAATTAGAGTGAATATAGCAGCCTGATGAATATACAGTTGTTATCTGCCTTCTAGGACTGTATCCTAACTTAAGCAAACTTTATCTTTGAATGTTCAGAAATAATGGTTAAGAATTTGCATAAGTAGAACATGAAGTTCTGTTCTCTTGTGTAATATTAACTTTCCATCTGTCTGTTTCTCAAAAAGTCTCAGAACTTGGACTATCCTAAACAATCATTTACACCTTTCATATTTTTGTGAAGTTTGAAGTTAAATAGAGTCACTGTACCAATCCCAAAGTAACAATATAACTGCTATACTGAGTATGAAATGGGTCTGTAATGTATATATTAACTAGTTCATAGCCATCACTAAGTTAACCAGAAAATTAGGAGATTATTTTCAAGGTGCATTATAAAATGCAATTATTTTAGAGATAATTCAAAAGAAAAAAGTTTGCTCTCATAAAATAGGATTTTTCCAGATAAGATAAATATCAAGAAATTCTAATAATTTATTTTAAAGCTTGAGGCATTGATTCTGTTACAATGCTTTCTTAAAATTACTTTATTCTGATACAAGTGACAGATGGAAACATAGTTTTCTTGTCCCATAGATGACAGTGAAGTAGCATAACAACTCGTTATTAAAAATAATAATAATAATTTTTAATTGTTCTACAGGATGAATGGTAGTGAAATGCAAGTGTTTGAAAGACTCTCCATGGAAATTGATGTTTTTTTCTCTAAAGCACATCATACATATGCTGTGATGATGCTCTTAAAGAATTTACTCCTCAGCAATCATATCCATCACCACCCTTCACAACCCTCATAGTCACTCTGAATGGTTAGAACACATTCCAGGTTTTTATCTAAATGTTCTTTGTAACTCTTTTTTTTTAACAAGATGACCCCAAAGTAACAATACTAAAAAGTTACAGCTAGCAGTGCAAAAATTCTCAGGGAACATCATCATTGGTTATGGCTTGATTATTTGAGGGGAGAAAAGAATTCAGTTAATACTACATTCAAATAGCATTTGCTAGTTGCAAGAACTATTACATGATTCAACTATCTGACTGTGCTGGTTCAGGATACTAAGCCACATGCTGAGCAGATTGTGGTCTCATGACAATTACATGACATGTAAATAAATTACATGACATTTTATACCAGTATTTTATTATTATTATTATTACTATTTTTTTTAATCAGCCCTCAGGCACTCAGACTAGACAGTGTGTGACTTCTTCTCATACACTTATGTGAAATACCAGATGGGGTGACACAAACTTGAAAGTTATCAGAATTACATTACCTCAGAGTTTTAAGTTAAAGGGGCTAATTTTTCAGCAAAGTGATGAGGACCACTCATACAATTTGTTCTCCTGGTCTTACTGAAAAAGTAATAGAACCATCTGGAGTGGGCATCATATCAATTCTTGTCTTTCTTGTGGAGATGCTGTTACATAGTGCAACACGCAACACATCTGAGGTGCTGAGTCAACACAGCTGTATAAGGTGAGCATTTGTTAACCCTGAATTAGAAGATGAATCAATTACTTTTTTTTTCAATGCTGTGAGGCTACAAAGTGGAAAATGTAGATAAAAAAAGCTATCTGAAATAAATAATCCATTTTTGTTACATATGCTTAATAATTTTTGATAGAAAATTGTAAGAGCTTTGGATTATTACAGAAATATCAAACTACATTACATCAGACACGCTGTAGTGTGACATCATGTAACTTGAAATAATGTAATGAAAATGAGTTAATTTGTTACATCTCTTCAATTAAATCAATACTTATTAAAATAATGAGTTTAAATTACTGACAGATCATTACAGATTGAAAGCTATGTAGATGGAAGATGGTTATTTTATTATGTCTAAGACAAACAATACTGAGCATGACCACTCTTTTCAAACATTGCATCTAGAACTGTACCTGAATAAGGCAACCCTTGAATTAACTAATAGTCATTTTCTGCACATTAAAAATGTTCAGCTAATTCAAATGTGAGCTGCTCCTCTTGACTGCACTCTGACAGAAGTACTAGTACAAGGGACTTCAGGCTAGATTTGGACAATGTGACTTTGTAATTCAGTAAGCCTGGAATTTCTTATTCACTCCCTTTGTTGCTCTTTATCTCCAGTGTTAGCCAGCAAGTAATTGCACAAATACAGATTCACTGGTGGTTAAACTGGTTAAATTTCATTTTCAGAGCTTATCAAGAATTAAAATTCCTTTGCTGCGTGTGTACTGTCTATATTCTTAATTATTTAACACTGTGGTCTACTGTACAGAGATTAAATTCATCTGTTTGCCTCAGAAGTGCACAGATAATTTTAATTTTGATTAACTAATCTTCATGTTTAATTTTATATTCATGAAGAAGGAATTCTCTATCTGACTGGAATGTTCCTGATTACGGAAAACTTCAATAAGCACAAAAAGATGTCCAGGTATTTGGCTTGTTGCAGTTTTCCAAAAGAAAATGCAACTGTTCTTTCCTGATTTGTTTAGACTGAAGTTCATATCTATAAAATTCTTTCATTTATAGAGCCATCACCTCTTTTCCTGCCATCAGTTCTAAATTATTTATGTTGTATTGAATACTCTCCCCTTTCCCTTCAATTCTCTTTTCTGAACTAGACTGAAATTTCCAAAGTGGCTTACTCTTTGTTTTGTAATTTCATAGTAATAATAAATTCCTTGCATACTCCCCACCATGTTTGAATATTTCCTTGGTGTCTTATTGGTGTTTTCTCCAAAACTATCTTTATGTGGATACTGGAATGAAAAAAACTATTCTCCAATTATGAAGCATATAGGCAAACCATATGAATTTACGTTGAGTTTAAGCAAATATTTGTGGCTTTGTGTTGCTGGCTGCTCTGCAAGACAAATGGTTTTATGGAATTCCTTGCCAATTGCCCTAATACCAGAGAAATAAATAAAGCACTAGAATTGCTGTTAAAAAGTGACATTTACTTTAACATCATGGTGTTAGGTTCCATGTCTGGTGCCAGTCAAGCTAAACCCGTCTTGCTGCCAGAAACACAGTCTAGCCTTTTCAACCACCATTTGGATGTCTTTGTAACCTACTTCTCCTGTCATGACTGTTTCTG